>NW_022995750.1:4667354-5267354 GCF_900245975.1 Drosophila guanche | reverse complement strand
GGGAGCGCAGACTGGATCTCATTATGGATGGATAGGCTTTGGAGCAGCAGAACTCTCTCATGCATTAAAAATAATAGGTGTTCTTTGGGGAGGTAACATTTTCCAGTTGACTTCCTCGGATAAATATTTTCATGGAAAATTGCACTTAATTGTGTGCAGTTTTTGTCCCCCAAAAAAGGAATCATTGATGCATCCAAAGGTGCGGACAACCAATGAACAAGCATATACAAGTATATACAATGTTGTGGTGCACTACAGTGCAGTGTACAGTGTGTTCCGAAATTATAAACACACATTAAGTGGGAAATGCAAGCCTATGAAGTCATCGCCAGAGCGATGTATAGTTTAAGTTGAATCCATACAAATCATGTAATTTGAGTGGCCGAGCTGTAGAGTTGTTGAGTTGTAAAGTGTGTATTATAACTCTTTTAATACTTAATTTAAAAAAGAATCCAATTCATCTTCATATTTCTGTAACACACTGTACGTAAATTAGCATAGACCGTACCGTACTGTACTCCCCCGAACCCATGTCAATTATTTTTACGTGTGTGTGACGTTTATCTAAAGTGACACCGCGCAGCCATGCAAATTGCACATAAATCGATTGTGTGGGTATCGATAATAGCTCTGTGATCCATTGCTGAGGCTGTAACTAGCTGTAGCTGCGGCTCTATTTCTGCTTTTTGCTGTGGTCGCGGCTGTTGATGGCGTGCCACATAGTTTGCATTTATTACAAACGGGTAACATTAAATATTATGGATTTTTTCCACTAGACTTTTTCTTCTTGAAATTGTTGTATTTTTGCGTGGGTTTTTCGTTTGCAGTTTTCACGTCGTGTCGAGCACTTAATTGCTTGATAAATGCAGAGTATGGAGGACAACAAATGAAACGATTGATTGTCCAAACAATCATAAATAAAATACTCTTTTTGATATGGAGAACTAATGACATACATATGTATGTGTCCGAGTGTAAATGGGATGTATTAAGGGGTGTACTGCAGAAATCGATTGCTAGCTAATTTGATCACCTTAATCTCAGCTTGATTGCCAATCCACTCTGTGAAATAACGCTATAAATCTACATTTTGTGTTTATCTTCATGCTTCTACCATATTTTTATTCCTAAATATCTTGCATGTGCTTCTATTCCAACTCTCCAAAAGGCATCTCCGACTAAAGGAAACTTCACCTTTGCCCCACTTTTTTCTCTGCTGCTGCATTCACTGATTAGAATGGAAACATACTGATTTCGATTCAGAGACATGTCAGAGGCGGCGACAGTCTGCCGGTTCCTGTGTTCCTTGTGGCACTTCACATGTTTCCTTTGGGCTATGCCTCACTCCTCTGAAAAGGGAACTGCTTGCTGCTGTTTGCCTTGGAAAATTACACACTCATTTTCAGAGTGTTTACTTTTTGCATACTAGAGATGGTTGGAAAGGAGTGGTGTGAGGTTATACATGTATCCTGCTGTATCCCATTTCCTGTTTACCCATCGCTCCGCTACCATTGCACGGAAAAAGAAAAGAAAAAAAATGGAGTAGGTGTTTGCTCTGGGCCATGTATGAGATAATAGAACAAGAACCAGAACAAGCATTGTGTGAGGAGGATGTGTGTTTGTGCTGAAGATAACACGTCGGGATAAGTGAAAGGATGCTCGAGAGCGCTCGAGAGCGCAAACAAATGACAGTGGACACGGAACACGCCAACGGATACATTTGCTTGGACTTTAAGGATTTGTTGAGTGTTGAAGCTATTGATCGAAGGGGGATTGTGCTTTGGAAGTAAAGCTCTTAAAGGAACATCGATAAGGGATGGGATTTAAAGAGGCTTTTCTAGATTCCTAAATGTAGAATAACCCTTAAACAATCAAGAAAATTCTTGGCATAAGATCACCTAAGCAACCTACCGAAATCTTTTTCAATCAACACAAAGACTCCCATTTATTTATTAAAAATATAACGTTTTAATTGTGCCAAATTCTTAGGCTTAGAATCCTCTAATCTTCCATTAGATCTCTCAATCATTGCATTTTCCCTGGTGGCAACGTATTTTCAACTATAGAAATCTATGATGAGAGGCATTTCCCCTCAACAAACTCATGCGTAATCCTTGCTGCATGACTGACCCAAATACGAGTACACAGCCATAAAGGTCATTTCCATTAGGCACATTACACAACCTACGAGTACGAGTATCTATAGATAGGTACATGGATACACACTTGAGAAGAGGGCACAATTCCAAGTGGCAGTCATTGTATCCCCCGGGGTGAAGAAGGGTCTCTGCGTGGCACGCATGCGCACCATAATTCAAACACATGAAGAACGCACTTTTCTTGCATTTGAAAGAGTAGGGGGCAGTTCACTCTATAGCGCTTCCTCCACTGCCTAATTTATATATATGCATGAATGTATCTATGAAATCTAGAGTTTTGTAGTTCAAGCACGTACCACGCACAAAAAAAGAAAACACTCGACACCGATAGAAATTCTTAACTGAAAAAAACCAAATGCCTATGGAGAAATGTGTTTGCTTTTGGTTCGAAAGTTGGACGAGTATCTGACAGATACTGTGATACATTCTGTGTGTGTTACAGTTTAAGTATCATTTCAATATGTTGGCATTAAAGTTGGACAGCGAAAACATGAACACGTCGTTACGGCATTAAACTCGTTAAATGTTCCCAAAAGTATCCTCTAGAGGGGGCAACAGAAACAACAGTAAAGCCAAAATTACTCAGACGCATAATTTGGACTGGAATGGCAACAGTGCCACCCACATACATACAAATGTACATACACTGACAAAATTGGTTGTTAAAATAGGGTTTACGCTGTGGAAGTACCCTTTGAAAAGAAAAACTTTTCGATTGGATTTTTCGATTGAATTTTATGTTGAAGCTTAGTAGTTTTTCTCCTCAATTTCTTCTATTTTTTCCTCAGTGTATGGGTACTTGCCACATCCACACATCAGTGTCATGGAATATGCAAATGTTGTTATTGAAAAGCGCTTCCCCAAAATGGCCTCGACATGTCAAGTGGGCGGAGGAGGTCAGACTCAACCTCAGCCCTTTCCGCTTCCTGCCTGGCCATTACCTCCCTCTCGCCATTTCACTCGCTGTCGTCTGCTCCTCGCCCTGTCTATCCTACTGCTTCTCCACTCATCATCACAGCCCACTCTTTCGACTTGTTAATCGTCGCAGACAAGTCGTATGTCATCTACGTGAGCGGCAGGACAACGTAACCTCCAACCTCCAGTTGTCGTTGTTCATCCTGTGGATGTGGATGTCCTCCCACAATATCACATCCGTGCCAGCAGGACGATGGTGCAACAACAGAGACTAGCAGCTGAAGGGGCTCTTTGGGGAACATTGTCGCTTAACACCCAGGCAAGTGGACAGATGGGAGGATGGGACAGGTAGACATTCCAGCATGGGTTCCATCGCCATCTGACTTGCATACGAAAGTAGCTTTCGAAAGGGGTCACCATCTGCCGATATGCATTAGCACTAATACTTGACAATATGGTGATTCAGACAAAATATAATGGGAGGATTAGGTGTTAGCTCTTTAATAAATATACTTCAGAAGCGGATTCTTTGGGGAGTTTAAAAATGTACAACCATAGAGAAACACACCAGCATTCTCCTAGCCTGGGGGTATTCATGGACTGTACGTGTACCATCATCAGCTTTAAAATTACAACGACAAAAACCTACTCATAAAATCCCTCTATCCCCAAAACGTATTTACTTTGAGGTTCGTGTCTGGTAGGGAAGGGCAAAGGAGAAAGCACGAAAGAGGTGGGAAAAGAGGAGAAGGAAGTGGAAAGAGCATAGAGAATATAGTAAATACAAAAGGAAGTGTGGTGTGAGAAGAGTACGGAATATTTGGCAAATACCAAATGCAGCAACTTTTGCCAAGTTTTTTTTCATATCCTGCCACTGCAGAGACAGGAAGGGAGAGGGAAGAAAGGAAAGAGAGAGGGAAAGACGGGGGAACACTTAAATTAAAATTGTCATGGTTGATTGCATTTCCGTGCCTGTATTTGTATGCTGTATCAGTGTGTCCGTCTGTCGGTGTCGATGTTCGTATGTCTGGATGCACACAAGAGTCAATTGTTTATCAATTGAGGTACAGCAGAGAGAGAGCAAACGAGAGGAGGAAAGAGAAGCCTCTACGTATTGTAGAAACAACCACTACTCTTCTAGGGATAGCTCTGTGTGTTGTGGAATATGTTTTCTGTAGATTACCATCCACACACAAGACCAGGTCTTGGTCTTGTCGCAACATGTTTAAGCCAGAGGATTGGGTTGCGATGGGATGGGGGAATTGTGTGCTCTTTTTCTGTACCTGAAATGACCCTTGAGAACCTTTTTTTCTCTGCCTGAATTTGTGCCTTGAATTTCCCCTACCTGATCGATCCATCGAACGCTTGGGACTGTACAGAGCGAGACTAGAAAAGAAATAGATTAAAAAATCATTAAAATGCTGATAAATTGTGTGCCAGACGGAGAGCAACGGCACAGAACGAAAGAAAAGGTTAAATCCAAAATCCCAGTAGGTGTTGAACAAATTAAAGGCAATTATTTAGATCAGTGAGAGAGAATCTAACTTGAGGGCATGCCCCATGATTTGCGAGTGTCTGTGAAAATGGGAATACTATTGCTTGAACCCTGAACTCCAATAGAAACTCCTACAAGTCTGAAGCATCCCTGAAACAGCCCAACAATATTTGGCCATTGTTTTAGTGGCTATTGAATAACTATTGAATGTGAGCATGTCTTTGGTTTCTGTTTGTTTTTTGGCATGGAGTTCCCCCCACAGAAAAACAACAAGAAATTCTACTTTATTGAGATTCCAGACTAGAGTTTCCATTGTTTAAAGGCATTGGCATCATCAGGGCTCTCAGTTTCTGTTTTTGTGGGTATTGGCAATGGCGTCAGAATCGCTTACATATATTCTACTGCCATGTTGATGTTGAGAAGTGACGACAGTGACTGCAGATGGAGCTAGAAATGGGAATGGGAACTGCAGAACTGTAGAACTGGAGAGCTGCCTCGGTTGATTTGCTTTTAATTTTGCATAAATATTCGAGGGGTGTGGGAATGCTGCTGCCTGTCAGTTGCAGTCTCCAGTTGCTGACAGCCAGCGAGAGTCGTCTGCATAGTGGATTGCATACTATATACTACCATATTTTACATATATGAATAGCAATCTGCACACACACAGATACACTACAGAACTCTACCCCTGACACTCTTTTTTGTTTTTCTTTTGCTTCGTATTTTGTCTTTAAAAATTCATGAATGCAATACATTTTCTGCATAGTTTGCACTTTAATGCATATACAGACATATACAATTTAATTCACAGAATTTTCCTCTCTACAACGCTTAATGGAGTGATCTTTCTGTCGCCGGGGTCTCATGTTTGTCACTTTAAACGTTTAATAAGCGAACCTCTTGATTGAATTAATACGCTCTCCATTGTTGCCCCATTGCTCCAATGCACATGATCCCCCATAGATCGGAGACGACGACAAAGATAGGACACAGAGAGGCAGAGTTAATTGAATTGAAGTTGGAAGATGTCTGCTCCTCAAGCTGTGAACTTTTCAACTTGTTTTCTTTTGCCTTTGAAGTGTCTGGAAAAACTGCGGAATATATGCAGAAATCTGTGAATGTAATTGTATTTATGTAAATTAAGATTTATTGCATCGATTGTGGAAAGTGTTAGATGGATCGCTTGTTGACTTTTCTCCATAATCGAATTGAACTGAAGAGGATAGTAGAAGAGTTTTATTTGGATTCAGAATTAGGAAATTACGATTTTTTTTGTAACTAAGAGTTCTACAATTTTCAATGTATGATGAAATGTTGAAGTTCTTGACTTGCCCATATTTATTCTCTTATTTTTCCTTTCGATTTTCAATTTATGATGAAATTCCTGCCATTATTTGATCTTTTGCCAGCAGGGTAGCTCCTTCTTTTGATCCTCCTCAAAACATGTCAGAGACCATCAAACCGGATCATTTTTCTTGCATGCGAGTATATTCATTCTCGATTGCGCCGCTCCTCTGTTTCTACCACACCAATGCGATCCACAAGCACACACACAGAGGCATCAACACATTCCACGGACCCGCAGTTCACAAAACAAAAGACCCCATATCTTCGAATCTCTTTCATGCACAACTTTTATCAAATATTTTCTATTTGCCAGAGATTTCTTTCACATTTTTGTTTACATTTTCGTTTTCGCTGCCGCCTTTCCGGCCGCCTCATTGACAGTGTGCCTGTGTGTTTGTGTGCCTTGTGGATTGTGGAACTCAACCAGAACACACACAAGCATGCAACCACACTGTCTCTCTGAAAGTGTGTGTTTGGATCGCATTGAGTGTGGAACTGGCATCCACATGGTCGCATGGAGTGTAGGTAAAAACAGTTTCCAATCAAGTTTCAGCCGTGGCGGACACTGCGACGGCGCGACGTATCTGATAGATTCGTGTATTCACGGGGCCCCTCTGCATATCTCTCCCTCTCGCTGTCTTTGTGTTTGTTCATTTTAAGAATTTAAAATGTTTATAAGCTTCGAAGATCCGCAGCTGTTCCAAAGAAGCAAGTGACATTCCAAAACCAAAATATAAAGATACTTTGTATCTAAAAGACGCAGTTTAAACGAAACGATAATCTAGACTAGCAACAAGGGACTGGCAGTGGCTTTTCGGGAACCGGGAAGCAGAAACTGACTGCAGCGTGCAGTGAAAAATGCGCTCAGCGAAGCGCAGCTGTGAGGCGCGAAATGAAAAACATTTCACTTTCGGTGCATCCAACAGATACAACGCTACGATACGATACGCGAAACGAAGGCAAAGGCAAAGGCACAGGCAATTGTTGTGTTATTTTGTGGCGCTCCAAATTTGCATCGCAAACTCACAGGCAGATCCCAGTTCAGTTGCAGCTCCCTTCCCACCCAGCTGGTCATTGGCTTTTGCCACTTGGTGGCAGGCAGACACGTACAAAAAACCTTTTGTCGATGCAAATGTTTCTATAAAGAAATGCCTTTGTCTGGGGCCTGCCACTCTCAATGATCCGATGAGATAGATTTTGAATCTATCTATCTACGTATATATTTTTGTTTAATGCTAATTTGTGCCAACTCAACACCGTACACACATGAACACACATACAAATGTACACATATAAAACAGAGTGCAAAGTATCTGTACTACGCGATGACGCCTCGCTAAGATATTTTGTGTCGCCTGTCATTTGAATATGCAAATTATCTGAGAATAAATTCCAAAGTATAAGAATCCAAAAGGCAAAACGAAAACGAAACCAAAAACTTCAGTTGAAGTTGAGAATAAATATGAATGCAAATAAATATAGCATTTATGGGATTTCTGTGTACAGATATTGCAAATGCAAATGATATTCATAACTAAAAGACTAAATTTCAAAGAAGCTCAACATTAAGTGAAGTAAAATTGCAGTTTCAATGCAAGTCAATTCTAAAACGTAAATAAAAAAAAGAGCCCGTATCGCAAAGTAACTTCTAACAAAGTAAAATTCAAGAAAATATTTGTGTATATTTATAAATCACTATCTCAGTGTCAGTGCAATCAATCTACGGGATTTTCTATATTTAATTGTATAAAAACACTACATACATAGTATGTACATACATTGTATGCACATTGTTAAGTAAACACCACATTATTCATGTGCTCTCTCGTGTTAACAATTGAAAGTGACATCAGCCTTTCGCCAGCCGGTTGCCTCTCACAGAAACTTTATTATCGCTAGAAAACCAAAAACCTTTGAATATTTACTCATATTTCTCTTTTAATTTGCCCCCTCGTTTCTTGTGTATAATACCCTCGGCATATGTTTTATTTTGTGTGGCTTGTTGTGATTCCAGCTTCGCTGCAAAAAGTCAACAAATGAAACAAAAATAATATTACACTCTCTATAAATACGAATATGCCATGCGCGCAATGCAAATTAAGTGCTCAAATTAAGTTACTTTGATTCGTTCAAAGTTCCATTCGTTTATTGTGTGTGTGTGTGTGGAGAAACACTTTTCATTTTCATTAACAAAATGAAATTTCCGGATTACGTTCCAAACAACATGTTGGTGGTAAGCATACAAAAGCAACATCACAACAACTTATTTTTCCCTTTAATAAAACGCCATTAAATGCCAAGGGTGTGTGTATAAAATGGATAATAAATCTTAGGGCCTGTGACTTAAACTATGACGATGAGCCGAGCAGCACAACTATGTATACGAAGGTTGCTTTACACAAGTTTAGGTCTCGGGAATGCTGGAGTCAAGGTTATTATGGGCATGGGATTTTGTTTTATTATGAGATAATACACGGGAAACTTCTTACACATCACTTCCAAGAGATTCCTTCAAGCAGAGTTCGCTTTCTAGAGATTCTCTTAGGCCTTACGCTTAAGACACAGAGACAGAAGTTTCCCTTATTGTATATGTATCCCTTATATGTACGAACATATCTATAAGATACACAAACATGTTTAAAAGTATCTTTCCTCTACAGTTAAAAGTTCAAATAGAAAAGTATTTCGTTCTCTTTAAATGGGTTTATTTAAATCGAACTCTAAATATGTTCTAACAGGAAAATTCTTTAAAAAAAAAGGCTCATTGTTCTTTCTTAAATAATTTGTTCAAAGTTTTCCTTAGTTAACGCTATTCCCTAGTCTTGGTTATACAGGAAACTCTTCCTCTCTCTGTGCACATCGTATGACAAGATTAATTATGAATATGTCGACTCGTATGGGCACCCACCCTTCTCACAATACCCCTGGAACTCCGCAAAGAAAGTTTTTGCCTGTGTGTGCACCCCATTAAATTTCCAACTAATTTCACTTGCAATTAAGTTAATTATAATTTTACCGCCGCCGCCCCCACAACAAAATGCACCCAAAAACTCGGTCAAAAAAACGTTCATAAATCTTCTTTTTCATGATGCTTTTTGTATGTTTTATGTCTCTCAACGAAGCATAACCAAAAAAAAAATATAAAATACTCGTATTTTGGAAAATCTTCTCCCCGGAACAGCTGTGGAGTCAGGCAGCAGTCTGATGCAAATTCATGGATGCATGCAATCCATCCCAATGCTACACCTGCAACAGATGGGGAGCGAGACTCTGTCGAGACTGCAACTAAAATATAAACAGCCATATACATTTTTTAAATATTTATAAACCCCGTTCCAACTGGTGGAGCCCACGCGACCAACACAGCTTTTTGTTAGTTAATTTCGTTTATTGTTTATTATTTTTGTTAGTAGTTTTTTTGTTTGTGTAGAGCCGCGCGTCTTTCGTCTGGCGGCCCACACATGAAATGCTACGCTTCTCCACCAAAATGTTGAAATTGGATGCGTCTGTTATTATTATTATTTTTCAGGCGCCCACCTGGGACCCAGGCATTTTGCTTTATTTTTTTGTCGATTTTTTTAGGGGATTGGCTGCCTAAATGACAGATTCGAAATTGATTGCAAGGGGCAGGCATGGTAATGCCACGTATTCAAGTGAATCATGTTGAATGCATACCATGCAGCAGTGGCAGGAGGAGGATTATTTGGAAACAACTCTCAAATTGGGATTTGTATTTAATTGATTTACTTTTTCGTTTTATATTGGATTTGTGTAATGGTTGAAAGATCTCTCAATTGAGCTTAACAGGCGGGGGGTTGTAGATATTTCTGTACGGTTTCCGCCCTGCCTCATGACACCTGCTGTGAGGGTAAATGATGTTGAACCCCATATGATGTTGTAATTTCAGGTGGGGTGCGCCGATGTGGCATAGAATTGCTGGAATTGTTGAATGTGGAACGAGTAAATGAATTCCAATCAAACAAGTGTTGAATGTAAGACTGTACGTCATTTAATTACAACGTTAATCAACACTAAAAGGAGTATTATTGAAGGGATTCAACAGTTGAAAGTGGAAGATATCTTGGGTTTTTAAAGAAAAATATATTTAAATGAATTGGAAATACAAATGTTTGTCTGTGACCATGCAATCTATTGTGTGTTTTTGTTATAAAATTTAATTAAAATACTCAAAAGATTAGATAAGATATTATATGATCCCCCAAGCAACAACAGTTTTTACTCTTATGGGTTTGGATTTAATTGTCATTTAAAGATAAAGAATGAAAGAATCAATTAATATCAACCAAAGTTCTTGCCCGACTCAAGTTGTATGCTATTTATATAAATGATTCGTTTAATTTACATTTCCATTTATCATTTACGTTTATTCCACATGAATACTCCCTCATTCATTCAATCTGCATATCAGTTCTTTTATTTTCATTCGTTCACGAAAAACTCACACAATCAGTAAACACTTTCGTGTTTGGGCTATAGCTTTTCATTCATAGAATTTTCAAATAAAAATCAACACCATAAACAAATCATTCGAATCTTTATTTACGAGCAGTTTAACCTTTTGTCCAATGCAGAGGAACACACAAAATGTGAAAATATACAAAACAATTTCAACAAGAGCCTCAGCAAATGCATAAACAGAAAACAAACAGCGCTGCTACATCCACTTTTATCTACTTTTATTTATATATTTTATGGGTATTATCTACCCCTTTTACGCCCATGCCCATTCCCTCTGCTGCTACTGGTGGATGGAACCTGTGGGGCATAAAATTGTTGTTCTGTTCGAGTGAGTGGATGAGGGCGGGGAATGGTTATAGGGCCCTTTGGGATGGGCAACAGGTCGTTGAAAAACGGAAGTCACATGTGCATTTCCGCTTGGATATGCATCCATCATTCCTTAACAAATTCCAATTAAAATATATTGAAATAAATTGGAAAACCAATTCAGTTGAAGATTTCTTTTGCATTTTGTTGTACTCTTTATATTAATATTTTCCATTATTTGTTGTTTTCCAGGGCGATCGCACCACATGGGAATATCACACTGTTTCGGTGACCCGAGTCCCTGGCTATGGCTTTGGCATTGCCGTTTCCGGTGGACGTGATAATCCCCATTTTGCGAACGGAGATCCCTCGATAGCTGTGAGCGATGTGCTCAAAGGTGGCCCTGCCGAGGATCGTTTGCAGTAAGTACTCCTCCCATGGATAGTGGCCATGTACATCCGATATTTATCCAGTGACTAGACACAACTGACCCCCTCTTTGAGTCTCTTTTTGAATGCATTTTAAAGAAGGCAGAAAGACAGCAGGAAACTAATTGTTGCTCTGACATGAGTCTTGAATGTGCCCCGCATGTTCTGCAGGTTTATCAACAAATAAACTGCAGACTAAGCATTTCCTATGGCCACAAGTGACCCCACCCCCCACCTCTTGCTGCTTAATGAGCATTTCAAAATTCTGGACACGCTCTCTTGACTCAATTGACAAACCATCACATCTCTGACATCGTTAATCTTCAGCTTAGAACCGAACCTCTTGCCACTCCTTCAACTCACGTAGCCAGAGGGCCCCACCAAAAAAAATATAATATATAATTAAACCAACGCCTCGGCAGCTCGACTGCTCGACAGATGCTCTGTGCTTAAGGTCTCTGTTTGTCCCCAAACTCTCAGGTCTCTCGGTCTCGTCTGTAGCTGTTTTTCTTGTTGATAATAAAAATTCCGAAGCGTTTTTCAATAGTCGAGACAACATGCCGCAGACCTGATCCGAACACCGCCCTGGCCCTTCTACTTCGCTTCGTGATTAAAAACTTGTCATAATCTTTTTTCCAAAGAAACTATTTACACCGACAGACAGGCAGGCAAACAGACAAACAGACAGACAGTTGAAGAACAATTTCTGGCTTACCTGCAGCAAACATTTTCAAAAGGAAAAACCCGCGGGCTGCTGGCCTGGAAAAATATTTGTTAAATTAGGCCCAGACCAGATCAGACCTTGCCGGAAAGCATGTGATGGTGGTGGGGTTCATTACGCCCCATGTTTCACTGTTAGCTGTGTTTTCCCAAACCCCACGACGAAGACTAAAACTCAGAGCAAGACCATTCCAAGCCACATTTGCCGCATTTTTGCACAGCTTAATTGTTAAGCCGCTCAGTGGAGAGCCACAGCCAGAGCCAGAGCCAGGCCAGACTCAATGGTTCCAAACCGAAAGTAAAACGCGGCACATATTTCCTCCACTCCACTTCACTGGTTTTAGAGCCTCTCTTCTTTCTGCACTTGTGGACAACTTAATTATGGTTATGTTTCGCCTCGAGACATGCAATTTAATGATGGAAATTATTAACCACTTTGTCTGGCAATAGCAAACACCGAGATAGAACACTTTTCTCCATCTCCATGTGGTATCTGGTATCTGTATCTATAACATTTTTGTCATTAATTCGTCATGTGCTATTTGTGCTATTACTTTTTCTTGTGCGCCGTTCCAAGAACGGTATGTAATTGTTCAGGGTATCTTCCATAGAAAACCACTCGGAAGCCGCTTAGCAAGTCAGACATTTGATTCCCTCTCTCTGTGTTACTTCTACTTCCACTTCTGGTCTGGCTAGTCATAGACGATTGTCTGTTCCTGTTTATTGGCGTATGACTTCAATCCATGTCTAACCTGAATTTCACTTTGAGTTTTCTCGAGACACGTCTCGAGACAGAGTTTAAGATTCAAGTCAGATCTTTACCTGTTGCTTTGAGTAGATTGGTTTGCCGATTCAATGATCCACAACATTCTCGGGCATAAGCTGTGGCTACTGTACTGCAGATGCACTGAGAAAAATCATTTCCAAGATAACTTAAATTATAATTCTAAGTTTTAGGGTTTTCCTTTTAATGAAAGAATCCATGACCTTTAAGCTCGATCCCTAACATGTTCTCAGGTATACAGAATATTCTATTTTCGCTCAGTGTACATTTGTTGTTGTTTATTATTGCTGCATGTCTAATGACAGTGTAAAATGGAAAATGGACAAGGTCGTTGCTGCTTAATGACCTGCATATGGTCTCTATGGTATGTGGCTTGTGGTATGATGTTGGACCGTGTTGGTGGCCAGAAACCTGTATCTCACTCTCCCTGTTCTCTCCGTTGTGTTGGTCACGATTTGGCCATTAGAGCAAGGTTTACGAGCAGCATAAGATCTCTGTACCCAGCAACTACTATGCCCAGTGCTGTGACTATGCAATCCATATACCAGATACTAACGAATCTTCTGTACCCTCCCCCTTTTCAGAGTCAACGATCGCATCATTTCGGTGAATGGCGTCTCCCTGGAGAATGTGGAGTATGCCACAGCGGTGCAAGTGCTTCGGGACAGTGGCAACACAGTGACACTGGTGGTGAAGAGACGCGTGCCATTGAACACAGTTAACACGGGACTGCCCGGAGGCGTGCAGCACCAGCACCAGCATTCGCACAGCCTCAGCTCCGTGGGACAGCTGGTGGCCAATGGCAATGGCGTAGGAGTCCTGCCCGGCGGTGGTCAGCCCAGCGGCGCTGTCATGTCCAGCCTGAGTCAGCCCAACTCCCTGAACTCCTCGCTCGTGCAGAATGCCAGCGGGGGGCAGCCGATCAAGGTCACCCTCACAAAGGGCAACAAGAAGGAAGACTACGGAGTGGTGCTGGGCTGTCGGTTGTTCGTCAAGGAGATCTCCTCGAAGGCTCGGGAGCAGCTGAACGCCAATGGCTATAGTTTGCAGGAGGGCGACATCATAACGCGCATCCACAACACGAATTGCGGGGACACGATGAGCCTCAAGGAGGCCAAAAAGATCATCGATGGCTGCAAGGAGCGCCTCAATCTCGTGGTGCTGCGCGACATCACCAACCAGGCGGCCGTTAGCCAAATGAATCTGAACAACTCGGGCCACCACCAGCAGACCAACAGCAACATCTATGCGAGCCACCAGGCTCAGGTCTCTGGCTGCAGCAACAATCTGGAGGATGCCTATCTGCCGGGCGGGGCCAGCTACTCGTCCCAGAATCTCTATGTGCAGCCCCCGACACGCACCTCGAACGGCCCCAGCCTCAATGGCAACGGCGTCCTCAACGAGGAGAAGAGCAATCTCACGCCGCGTGGCCGCTCCCGAGGACCCCTAATGGATGGAGTGTCCCTGCAGCAGCTGGACCGACCCGTTAGCCCTACCAATGGGGGCAGGGGCCGGAGTGGCGTGGAAGAACCGCCACGTCCGCCGCCACCACGAGGCACCAGTGGTGGTGCAGCCCAGGAGGACTTTTACAGCTCGAGGCGACAGCTCTACGAGGAGCGACAGAGCGCCGAGCCACGTTTCATCTCATTCCAGAAGGAGGGCAGTGTGGGTATACGCCTCACCGGCGGCAATGAGGCAGGGATCTTTGTGACAGCTGTCCAGCCGGGATCACCCGCATCCCTGCAGGGTCTGATGCCCGGCGACAAGATCCTCAAGGTGAACGACATGGACATGAATGGTGTGACCCGCGAAGAGGCTGTGCTCTTTCTGCTCAGTCTGCAGGATCGCATCGATCTGATTGTGCAGTACTGCAAGGAGGAGTACGACGAGGTGGTCACAAATCAGCGCGGCGACTCGTTCCACATTAAGACCCACTTCCACTGCGATAATCCTTCCAAAGGCGAGATGGCTTTCAAAGCGGGCGACGTATTCCGAGTGATTGACACGCTCCACAATGGAGTGGTTGGCTCCTGGCAGGTTCTGAAGATAGGCAGAGGTCACCAGGAGATGCAGCGCGGTGTGATACCCAACAAATCGAGGGCCGAAGAGCTGGCCACGGCACAGTTTAATGCCACCAAAAAGGAGATGAATGCGAACGAATCACGTGGCAATTTCTTCCGACGACGACGGTAAAATTTGCTTTAATTTCCTTCACCCATAGAATCTTCTTTAATTTGTTGTTTTCTGTCGCATAGATCCACTCATCGCCGCTCGAAGAGTCTTTCCCGCGAGAACTGGGACGATGTGGTCTTCTCCGACAGTATTTCCAAGTTCCCCGCCTACGAACGTGTGGTGCTCCGTCATCCTGGATTTGTGCGCCCCGTCGTACTCTTTGGCCCCGTTTCCGATCTGGCCAGGGAGCGTCTGGCCAAGGATTTCCCCGACAAGTTCTCCACACCGCTGCAGGACGACGACAAGTCCGCCACCAGCGGCAAGTGTCGCATTGTGCGGCTCTCGAATATACGCGATGTGATGGATCGCGGCAAGCATGCCCTGCTGGACATCACACCGAATGCCGTCGATCGTCTCAATTATGCACAATTCTATCCCGTGGTCATATTCCTGAAGACCGACAGCAAGCATGTCATCAAGCAGCTGCGCCACGGCCTGCCCAAGGCCGCCCACAAGAGCTCCAAGAAGCTGCTGGAGCAGTGCCAGAAGCTGGAGCGCGTCTGGTCGCACATCTTCAGCACACAGATTGTGCTGAACGATGAGGAGTCGTGGTATCGCAAGCTACGCGACTCGATCGATCTGCAGCAAAGCGGTGCCGTCTGGATGTCCGAGTCTAAGGTGAGTCTTCACAGCCTAACAGCATATTACACTCATAAGTTTAGTTCTAGTTGTAGTTTCACTCTAGTTGTTGTCCTCGTGTTGTCTAGTGCTGTAGTTAGTGTTTAAGTCTGACCTGTCGATGTCGTGACTCGATTTAATAACTTCATTAGCATTTACTTTAATAATGTCTTAACTGTCCAACAACAAAACTAGTGATGGGATGTGAGAGTTTTGAGGATAGTTGGTATAAAAGATAAGATTAAATATTCGTTAAACGGACGATCGGGTGCTCATTAGAAACTGAAATGTTCTGTAGCTGTCGTAGCGACGAAACTATCTGGTTCTGCACTGGTGGACAATCACAACAATACGAGAAACATCCCTTCGGAGAGACTCGAGTCGAGTAACAGTGTGACTAGTCAGGCATACGACATGTATTTTGTTGTCCGATTTTTTTAAATAATTTTTTAAATAATTTTTTTGTGTGTTTAAACAAATCAAGCTTGAGAATATTTCGAAGGTTGCTATAAATGTTTTAGTATTTATTCAGAAATAGCTTAACATTAAGATTGCATTTACAAGACATTTTAGGCAAGTGTTTTAAACCTACACTACCTAAAGCTAAATATTCTTGACAGATCTAAAATATTACCCAAACCTTTCCATTGAAGTACTCCAACCTAAAAGAATGTTATCTTTTAAGTAGAAATCAAGCAAAGCACGAATATAATATAAATTAGAAACAACTTTTTACAACAATATTAAACTACTAGACCAACCTAGAAGAACTCTATCCCACCCCAGACACTACTCTATTTTATAATACGAACATTAATGATTTATTGTAGTAATTCTTGAACTAATTTTACAAAACAAACTCTACTATAACTCTATAATTTTCTACAACTGGTTATGGTCAATATTCTAATTTTTACTTTTTCAAATGTTTTTTTTCCGTTCTTTAAAACCACACCTATACACACACACTCTACACTCACTCTCACATACAAACCCATACGTGCCCGTGATCGTTCTGTCTGTGTCTGGAACAGTTCCCCGATTCCCCAACCGAAATGTTGTTCCCTCCCTATATTGCCCAGCCTTGCAAATTTGCCTGCTGCCGCACCTCCACATCGACATCGACCTCTGTGCCGCGCTATAGCCAGAATACGATCCGTCGAAGCTCCCCCAGCAGCTTCTCCCAGTGCCGTAGCCAGTGCCAGACCCCTCCTCCGCCAAGGCCTCCGCCTGTAGGATTTGAACCCACCAGGGTATACCAGGGGCAGCACAGCCAGAGTCTGGCAGAGAAGCCTTTCACTCGCAAGTCCTACACCATGGTGCCCATCATCAAGCCATCCTCCTCGATGCCCAGCGGCCTAGCTGCCGCCCACCCAGCAGCTCCCAGCATCGGTGGCGTCTCACTGATGCAGGCGGAGGGTAACCCCATTGATGGGGACATTTCCGGCTCCCAGTATCACAGCTCACAGCCGAATCTCTTAAGCAATAGCTTTGCCACACCGCAGCATGACCACCACCGGTCCAGCTCGAATATGAATCTGCATCTGAATGGCAGCGGCGGAAGCGGGAGCACGGCCCAATCGAGGGGCTATGCTCCGACCACGATTCCAGCTCTGACACCGACTCCAGTCAGCCGCTATGGCCTGCGACCTGGTGCCGTCATTGAGCGCCGCAGCACGCCCTACTACTACCACGAGCTGCTGCAGAAGAATGTATTCGATTCGAGTCTGAATCTCCTAGAGAAAAACAAGAACAGCAACCTCAAGCTGGAGCAGCAGCAGCAGCAGCAGCCATCGTCTGTCCTCGACAGCAATGTGGTGGTGGGCAAGAGGGCGCCTATGGCCAAGCCACAGCAGCGACTGTTAAGCGGCAATCCACGGAGCAACTATGGTGGCGCCGGCTGTTATCCCACATCCTCCAGCTCTGTTAGCAATCTCCTGGGGAATGGCAATGGGAATGGGAATGACGAGGTCGGCAGCGATGGCACTTTGGTCGATGATGACGATGGGGGATGTGAGGATGCTAGAAACTTTAGCTTGGCCTTCAATAACCTCACCAATCGAATTGCCAGTTTGAATAATTCTAGTAGTAGCAGCAACCATAACAACAACCAGAACAACAACAGCAGCAACAGCAATAATATTAATAACTATAACAATAATAATAATAATAATGCTCCTAATAATGCTGATTCCAACAACAATGTTGGCCAAAGTAACGAATGCATTGCATGAGAATCGGTGTTAATTTAGTTGAAAAGTTTGGAGGAAAAACTTCTCCCCCTAATGAATGTCTGAAAACATTCTCGTTGCGGCAGTGGCTTTTCAACTGAACGTAGAACCTCTGTCTATCCTCGTAATTTCTTTGTAATTATTGCATGTAGCTGTTAATACTAAATTATTCATAAGGTTTGCCCCCAACATTCACTACCATGATTTGTGTGTAACCACCTCTGCTCGCTATTCCTTAATGTATATTTGAACATACATTAACTATTTGTGTGACTAAATGCATGTGGAGAGATCATTACTATCGTGTAGCCTGTGGAGAGAAGAGTAAGGAAATTGTCATTCCATGGGATGAATTGCTTGAAAAATGTTTAGATAAACAAAAAACGAATAATAAATGAAATTTTCGTTGCATTTATTCTTTGAAGTACTCGTTGGGAGTCTTTCAGGTCTCTCGCTGTATTTATTACTCGTTTGTTTTTCCTACAAACGAGATCAATATACTTTTAAATACCATACTCGTTTCATTTCCCCCTCAAATCTCACCCAAAGAATGACAATTTTTCATATTTAGCACTAAACTCTCCATTAATATCCACAAAAATTATTCTCCCAAATTAAACATTTTAAATATTTTAGCCTAGGTCTACATATATCTGCAAAAATGTCCACTTACACATTTTTGCACTATATTTTTTTCGATAAAGTTGCTAACTAAATGTTTTTCGTTTTCATTTGTTTCTTTTATTTACATATCAAAAAATACCACAAAAATACCAAAAAATATACTACATCATCATGGTCATTTCCCGCTTAATCATCCCGTAAAACTCGATGCATATATTAAACCACACGACAAATAATCAAAAATGTCCTCGTCCAAACCAACTAAAATTGAAATCAAAACCAAAAATATACCAACAACAAACAAATACTATATACCAAAAATATCTTGTGTTCGTCCACACACACACACACACACAACAAACCAAATGCTTGGCAATCGAACGCAATCAATCGTCTCTCAATCAATCAATCGCATATTCTGTTATGTTTCATCAACGTTTCTTGTTGCTGTTCTTGCGTTTTATCAAATACCAAAATACCAAAAAAATACCAAATGTTTTGGTTGCTCTCTCAACGCGCTAAATTCAATACCAAAAAATTACAACAATTTTTATTGCTAAAATATTTATAACTTTCTGCCAACAATTGCGCCTAACCAAACAAACCGCAAAAAAAAAAAAAAACAAAATCACATCCCGAAACGAACAAAACCCCAGCCCGTAGAATCCCTCTCCGATGATTTCCTATTCCCCATGACCACATCCCGTCTATCGTATGCATCAAGTCCCGAATCCGATTTGGAACTGAGTCCGGGCCCATCCGCATCATTGTCGCTTGGCAATTTGCCGCAGTTGGTGAAAGCGAGCTCAGATCCATCGATTGCCACTAATCAGGATAACTTGGATAGGGATAGAGACATAATTGGTGAAGGACTACCACCTCCATATACGGTAAGAGGCCACAAAAAAAAAGAACAAACATATAAAACCAATCAGTTCAAGCATGCGCTTCCACTAAAACCAAAGAAAAAACGAGCAGAAACAGAAGAAACCAAACAACATCTCGAGTTTTTCAAGCGCCCAAACTCTAATACCATCAAAAATCCGTTTCTTAGTATCTAATCTATTTCGCAACCCTTCAATCTTCAATCCACACGCAATGCACTGGTGATTGCACCGTTCTCCAACGCAGGTACCCTACGATCATGGTGTTCCAGGGAACCCAGCCAATCGACGCCAAACAGTGGATGCCAGCAAGTACGCGATCTACGGCACCAGTGTGCCGCAGCAGCAGCAGCAGCCAGGAGGAGATCCTGCCACAGCAAGACCACAATCCCTGTACGGCATCAATGCACCCGATCTGCCACCACGCATCGATCGTCAGTCCAAGCCGGGAGATCTTCCACTGAACACTTCGGGCTCCTCATCGCGCAATGGCAGTTCGGGCGGCACTCTCGGTCGATCCGCACAGGAGCGTCTGTTCGGCAAGCCGGTGGTCCAGGATGATGTCCAGGCGGAGTACATAACCCGCAATGCCCTGGTCGGATCTGGGTCTACTGCTGATACCATTGAACGTCAGCAGCAGCAACAACAGCAGCAGCAGCACCAAGCCTCTTTGGAGCGACAGGCACGCATGAACGCGGCCATGGGCAGTCCCGCTCAGCTGAAAGCCAACGGTGGTGGAGCCTCCACCTATGACAGTGTGTCCAGCTACGATTCGTACAACAACACGCAGATGGCAATGCAGAACCTGGGCCGATTGGGTCCCAATGCGCCAGACGATCTCAAATCAGTGCCAAATGCAAGGTAAGTCAGACACAACCTTTGAAATAATCAAAAAATGAGTATTGCTAATCATTCGTTTCCATTTTTTAGTGGACGTCCTTTGCCGCCTGTTGGCCAATCGCATGACTATGGCCGCACACCGCACGATCACCGCAGCTTTGGAGGTGCCAACGATCTGAATCGCCAGAGCAGTCCTGGTAGACCCCACTATCATGAAATGAATGCGTCCCGTAATATAGGCAAGTCTAACAAATCCCTCAAATCCCTCAACCCCGTTCTAACCGATGGCATTATGATTTTTCCTGTAGATCCACGCAATGGCACACCGCAGCGACCCTCGAACTTGGGGCTGGAAGGTAGTCCCCGCAAGCCTTTGGTGGAGACCAAAACGGATTACGGCAAATACAGGTAATGTATGGGACTGCTCTGGGATATTTATCCGCTCTTGGGAGTCTGTGTATATAGCCCTTGAATCGGTTGTAATATAAAGAAACTCTTTACTTTCTCTTTCTCCTGCTCCGTTGGTGTTTCGTTTCACTTTCGCATGCATTTCTCGATTGCGTTTGTATCTTCTTCTGTCTCTATCTCTGTATAAATATATTTATAATATGTGTCATGTCCCATTAGACGCTATCATTTACATGTGCCCCATTTGCACCATTTGCATTTAATGCACTCGCTCTCACCCACCTCGTCCAAGCTCTCGCCTGCGCCTTTTCCCAGGCCCCTGCCACTGCCTCAGCATCTGCCACTGCCCTGTGCCCTTCAGCTGAATCAGCAGCAAATCAGCAGCCATCGTTTGCGTCTGTCCTCTAAAGGAGAAGCCTACGATCGGCGACCCATAGCTGCGCCACGTCTGCATGCTTCCATGATGCCACCACCAGCCCTGTTGTCCAGTGTGTCTGCCTACGACACGCTCGTCTGAAAAGAAAAACGATAACGAAAATGCACCAAATGAAACTCCATCCTAATTAGAATTTTCATTGTTGAGAATTTATACCTGATTTATCCCCAAACCAAACCAAAGTCTGCCTATTTTCTTATGTACATAAAACCCTGAACCCAGAAAGTGCAATAAATAATGAATATACTCGTAATCTAAGATTTTTGTATGCCCTATAGAGCCCTCTGCATATTACATTTGAAGCATATTGTATCACACACATGTCCTTATAATTATGTCAAATTCTTTTTCTCTTTCTTGCTTATGTTTTGTGCTCATCAAATGTTTTTGTACGACACTTGTCCCCCCATAATGCAATCACCCATCCACACACAACCTCAACCTCAACCACAACCACAACCACACAACACGCAACACCATCCGAAAAACCACTGCAGTCGGAACAATTCCGTGTCTCAAGCGGACTACAGCAAACTGCCGAAGAGTGTGCCGCCGCCGCAGCATGGCGGAGTGGTGGTGCCACCACCGACTGTGACCAATGGCCAGACACCGGGAGGACAGATGAACGGCAGCGGTACGCCGAGCAGCAATGGCAGTGGACCCTTCAAGCCAGTGCCGCCACCAAAGCCGAAGAACTATCGCCCGCCCGTGCAGAGCGGTGGCAGCAGTGGCAGCGGTGGCACCACACCCTGGGAGAACGGCGTAAGTAAAACAGAAGGCTGAGGCTCCTCTGATTGTTTGGCTTATGTTTTGATTGCATTCCAGGACTCTGGTTCGCCACGTTCCCCCAATGGCTTCTACTATCCGCCAACACCATCGCACCACCATTATGGACAGCAGGCGACACCGGGCTCGCCCAGCAATGGACACATGCAACAGCAGCAACAACAGCAGCAGGCACAGCAGCAGCCCACCTATGGGGCCAGCAATGGCAACTACGGACAGGCGCCACCACCGCAGCCGTATCCGCCGGCCAATGGCTATAACGGGAACAGTCATCATTACAATGGAGGCAGCGGAACGGGCCCATACATAGCACCACATCGTGGCATGCCACCGCCCATAGGTGAGCGTACAGCACTCCTCCAGCTGTGGACATTTTAATGTATATATTTATGTAATCTACAGGAAACCTGCCACCGCACACACCAGAACGACATGCCCTGGATCTGGCCGGAAGTCGGGAGCAGCGTGGTTCCGCCTTTGAGCTGTATCGAAAGCCGCAAATCGGCGCCACCGCAGGGCACCATCACAATATGAGGTGAGTGGAAAGAGCATTTACTAGTCATGGCCCACCCCCTCTGATATCCCCACCAACCCAAACAAACATTCTTTGAGGAGGTCCACCAAATCAACACCCTAAAAAACCACACACAAAAAAAACATACAGAACCAATTTCTCTCTTTTTGAAATCCTGCTTCAATTTTCAACATTTGTGTTAACGAAAAATGTTTTATATTTTTGTTATATGCCATTCTTGTAATTTACAACAAACAAACCAACAATCAGTCAGTCTGTCAGTCGGTCAGCCAATCAGTCGAATCAATCAGTCAAACAATCATTCTGCCAATATATTTCATATTTCATGCGGTTGCTGGTCATTCACATACGATATTCGATGCAAAACAAAAATTTCACACCAAAAAACGCACAACAATCGCATATATTACATCGTACAAAAATCCAAAATAATTATTGTATTTTGCAATAACCAAAATTATTAATTAACCAAACCAACCACAAAAAGCTTAACAAAATTTCCAAACAATAAAGAAAACAAATTGAAAGCGCTTCACGCAAAAAAGGAAAACAAAAAAACAATTTCAAACGAAAATAAAACATTTTTCGGGTTAACTTCTTACAGCTATTCGTATCCAAATATTTCTCTACTCTCAAAACTTGATCTGGAATTTATCTATTATATATTTTATGGATCATGCTCTTTAGCTGATGTTTTTCTTTGAATATAGTACTCGTATGTCTACTCTCAATACGTTTCTACGGGTATCTGAACGTTGATCTTAACTGCGGTGTTTGGGTTATAAAACAAAAAAACTAACAAACAAATTTACTTAAACTTAAACGTTTGAACTACAATTGGTTATTGGTATTCCTTTTATTATCTACAGTTTTGGTTAATTTGCAAAGTATATACTTTTGTATTCTAATGATTCTAAGGATCTACATACATAGATGTACAATATGTATCAAAAATATGCGCTTGTGTGTCTTTTGGCGAAACTTTTGCAGGAATGAAACGCGTTTAAGAGCAGACAGCAATGTTCTAGGATTATTAAAGTCTGTTCCCCAAAGTCTGTTAATCGATCTTCCATCGATTTCTTGATTCTTTCAATTCCATTTGAGCTCTTTTATCCAAACTCCTCCTTACCAAAAATAAAAAACAAAACAAAAAAACACTCTGCTAACCAACAAAAAAAATCATATAAAAAATACCTTTAGCGAAATGGAGCCGTACGATGAGCGGTACGATGATTACTATGCCATGCCGCCGCCAGCACCGCACCCACAGTCGGTGGGTGGTCACTCTATGCAAAGATCCCGATCTGCGCCACGCTATCCCCATGAGAGGCCACCGCATGCCCAAGATCCCAACTATTATAGCCACTATGGAACGAGCAGGGGCCACAGTCAGCCCCGACAGCAGCAGCAGCAGCAGCAGCAGCATCCCCATTCCCAGCAGTATCCTCCGCAACAGCAGTATTATGATGATCATGGCATGGAGATGCCCATGGCACCGCCGCCATTGCCGCCGCACAAGAAGAAGAAATCCGTGCTAAAGAGTCCTTTAGCGGCACTGAAGAATGCCCTGCTGAAGACGACGCGGCCACTGAGGAGAATGAACAGCATGGTGGAGCCAGAACGGAAGCCCAAGGGATTGCGGCGACAGCAATCGATGCTGGAGCGGGGTGTACAAAGGCCTTACTATCCAGATGAATTCCCCACCTATCCGGCTGGGTTCGAGGAGCAGTCCCGATGTGGCATGATGCCACCTCATCATCAGGATCCCTATTACACGGGGCACTATCCACCGCAGCAGCAGCAACAGCAGGAGATGATGAACAGCACCTATCAGAATCTGGAGAGTGAGGATATCTATGGGAATATTGCGGGCACAGGGCAGCGCATGCCACACCCACAGGATAATGGCTATGGGTACGATCAGTACGACCTGTATGCGAATAGAGCGTGCATCGATCTAGAGCGAAGGCAGGCGGAGGCTGCGGCAGCGGCAGCGGCAGCGGCAGGAGGCAGGAACGGAGGCCGAAGGATTGTGCGTCGCCACAGCACCACCACAGCCGATCGAGGAGGTAACCAGGCGCCCAATAGGCGACCCATGGTCAATACAGGCTACGAGCAGGATCCACAAGACATTTATCAGACGCGACAAGGAGCCTACATGATGCCCGATCAGAGGAGAGCGCCCAACTCTGAGGTGATGACGCGCAGACGGTTCTATCCGGGTGCTGCCAACGAGCAGACCGAGGAGGAGCCACTCTACCAGTCCCGCCGCGAGATGCAGCGCGAAATGCAGCGCAATCATTTGTACCAGTCGAAGCGGGAGATGCAGGAGCGCATCAGTCAGGGAAAGCGGGATATGGAAAGGGAGTTCAGTCCACAGAGCAGCAGCCAGTCGGAGCGGGACGATCGCTCAGAGCGATCCAATTCGGAGAGCATTTACCAGAGCCGTCGGGAGGCCAAGGAGAGCGCCCTGAAGACGCGCACACAGCTGAGGGATCAGATCTATCAGACACGACGCGAGGCACTCGACAGCATGGCAGAGCCCATTTATGTGTCCAAAAGAGACGTGGGCAGACCGGCACCCATCTATGAGTCGCGCGAGGAGAGCATCCTGCAATCGCGCGAGAATGAGACCGATGAGAAGAAGGAGGGCAAGACGGAGCAGGTGCAGGTGGAGATCAATGCACAGCCGGAGGAGCACACAGAGGACTCGACTCTGAGTCGTTCGGACTTGCAAAAGTCCTCGGACACGGTCATAGAGAACCCAGCCGCAAGAGCCCCACTCGTGGAAGATGAGATTGAAGAGCATGACCAAGACGAAGAGGGTGAAAAGGAATCGTCAGGAGTCGAAGCCGAAGCCGAAGCCGAGAGCTCCGCGGAAGCCACTGAGGAGGCGACGGCCATTGAGCATAACCAGCACAATGAAGGAATGCTGGCGAACGAGACTCAAAATGTGTCCGATGATGTGTTCGAGGCGACCGACACGGTATCAGCCCTGGCACCGCCACCAGCTCCCAGTCATCCTTTGACACCTCGCTCTGGTCGAGCTCCCTTCCACATCTCGAATATACTGAAGCGCACAGCGCCCCCGCCCAGCTCTCCCATCGGGGACAGCTGCACCTCCATTGAGACACAGTACACCTCGCAGGCCAGCCTGCCCGTTGGCCCGCCGAATGCCACGAGCACTCCCTTCAGCAGCAGTATGTCCCTGCCGATAGCCGGACCCGTGCCGACATCCGCCCCAGCTGCTGCCTCGTCCACAAACGGACCCTTTCCCAGTATGCCCCGAGAGCCTAGCACCATGCGGGGATTCTTTGATTCCAATGGTGGCACCCTGGCCGACAAAGTGTGGCATGTCTCACTGCAGATCCCGCCCGGAGCCATTCCCGTTGGAGTGCGCCAGGAGATCTACTTTACAGTGAGCGATCCGCGCTTGGGACAGGCCGTCGGCGGACCTCCGCTGGACATGGAAAATGGTTGGTCTAACACACACTCTACTCCTACGTACTGTATGCATCCACCACCACAACCACCAAAACCACTACCACAACCACCTACCTACCCACTAAAGCAATCCAAAATCCACACGTGTCTTCTCTCTTTGAGTTTTGATTGCGAACATTTTGAATGCAGCAATTTTTGTGTTTTATTCGTTGAACATATATTTGATCTTTTGATAAGCTTAATTTTCTCTATGGTGGATGGTGATTTTAATGAATATTTAATGTAGTTAGTCTTTAATCCATAGTTTGTACTCTTCAAAATAATACTAATTGGTAATAACAAATTGCTTGCATGTAACTTTCATTTAACATATCTATTAACACAGTTGTACATACATATGTATTTAAGTAGATCTCTCCCACTTTCCCACAACAATTATTTGTTAAATTTCTGCCTTCTTCCTTGATAATAGCACTGAAATAGTATATCTTGCCACAGATCTTTCTACCACGAATTGAGTGTTTATGTGTCTATGCCTACACTTACTTACACTTGCCATAACACAGAACAAACTATCCACGCAATATCAAATACAATTACACACACACACACACATTATATATCTATCATAACTTACCAGATCGATAATTAACAAGTTTATTATTTTCCGAACTGCGCAGGTGAGACGATGCTATCACCCCTTGTGATGTGCGGGCCGCAGGGCCTTGAGTTTATGGTTCCGGTTACACTCAATATACCGCACTGTGCCGGACGCACAGCATCTCTGGGCCTGGCCCTGAAGGCGACCGACAGCGAGAAGAACCTGCACACCGAGTGGGACAACATTGATCTGCCCAGCAATGCTGCTGCCCACACGGTCTCCGTCAAGGTGGATCACTTCTAATCGGCTACGGCCTTCGGGCTGCATTAAGTTTCATAGCATAACCACTCATCCATACCAGAATACTAACTTAGCAAAAACACACCCTCGAACGCAATTGTAAATAGATACATAAATACTAACAGTAGGTTTAGGCCACGATTCCAGGGCTAGGAGGAAACAGAAACTCGAGGGGAACATTGCCTATAAAATAATTCACTTAATTTAATATTGTCTGTTAATTGTGCCTTTAAGTGATCGTTTGGCTCTGCCTTTGAACTAAATACTACAATAATATCGAGCTAGAAATACATACGAGTACGAACACAATCGAATGCAAATGATAAATATCTGTATAAAGCGACTAGAAATTAATTTTGATTGTATATTTTAAAGCGATTTATTACTATGTATTTTATAAATTTACATCATTTTAATGCATTTTTTGATGATGTATTCTGACATTGTTTCCACCCACGACACCCATTTATAATGCATTCAAATTGTTAATTGTGTGCAAACATTGCATGCAGCAGTTATACACATACATACATATACCATACACATTTATAAATCGTAGATATATCCTTAGAACATATACACACACGCCTGTATAACCAGAACAACAAAACATATAATATACAAATATTTATACACATTTTTGTATTAAAGATTATATACACACACTCACACACGTGGAAAGCTTGGGAATAAATAAAAGAAAAACAATTAGAAATGAAATCTCATAAAATTAAGTGAGTTTCTCTTAGACAAATAAATTGGTCTGTCGAATTTTGAACAATTTTTTATGTATCTGGATCCCCTCACTATCCATCGCCGACTTAGCCGTGTTTGACCGATATCTCCACTATCAGCAGCCGAATTGTCAAAAATTAACCGGATTATGGTAGCCAGGTTTTGGATGATTTATTTGTTTGTATACGTATGTAAAAAACTTGCACAGAATATAATGTATGTACTATATCTTTAGGTATAAGTGCAATGCTCCACAATGAAAGCTAACAAAGACTCGCAATATCACTTTCAATCTTATAGATAACATCTAGTTTATGCTTCTAGAGATTTGAACAATAAAAATACAATTACATAACTAGACCAAGGAAACAATTAAACAGTCTGTTGTCAGTCTGTCAGCAACGATTCCCCATCGATTTCCTACGTGGCAGGCGCTGCTGTTAGTGCTGTTGGTGTTGATGGTGTGGCTGGTGTGGCTGGTGTTGCTGGGGTAGTTGGTGTTGCCGCCGAGCTGGTCATTGTAGTTAGTAGCACCTCCTGCTCCGGTATTACGGACACTGCCTCCTTCACATAGCCGTATATATGTTTCCGTGTATCGTTTACCACATCGCGCACCATCAACTTGAAGAAGTTTGTGTGCAGCGGCGTCTCTGCATAGCGCTCATATTGATCCAGAGAGTCCTGCAGCTTCAGCGTGAGGTCATAGTTCTTGCGCACCACATCGAGTATCTGCTCTTCCGTGGGAGTTGACAGTCCCTGCTCGGCCAGCCACTCCTTGATCTTGTTTTGAAAGTGCTTCACTATGGCCAGGATGTTGACCAGAGAATTAAGTAGCTTGATGACATCGTCTTTATATTCGCACTCGCCCATTGTTGTGTAACGCAAAACTGAAACGAAATATAAATTAGTAATTAGAATTAAGGAATCGAAATCCTCTAAGCTTACCCATCGCATGAATCTCCGTAAAGACCTTCTCCTCGCGATTCAGTTCATAGTAGAGCTCGTCGTAGCTGTTTGTGGTGGCCAAGAATGTATCGCCGTAAGTAATAAACAGGTTAAAAATGTTCACCACCTGCAGCGACAAGTGGAATATGTTGCACTTCTTAACCAGCGTCTGTTCCTGATTGACCAGGAAACGTAGCAGGCCAATCAAAGCCGACCACAGCTCCTTCCAGGGATAATTGAGGCGGACACGACAACGCTTCTGATAGCACAGAATGCGATGAATCACGCCAATGCACAGCAGATACAACTCCATGGGAAACTTTTTCATCAAATGCGACACAATGAACTCCACCAATAGGTCCAGCAGGGTGGCAGCCAGGGGCTGGGACTTTCCCACTCGATCCACATTCAGCTTGCGGTGGCGCATCTGAGCCCGATGCAGCATCACCTTAAAGGTGAGATTGCTGTCGTGCATCATGGAGTTGGCGTACTGATCCTCCGAAATGCAGGTGAGTATCAGGAAACAAAGCTTCAGATTGGCTATGCTCGACTCGTTCTTGTTGTCCTGCATCACAATGGAGCAATATTGAAAGACTGCCACCAGCAGATTCGTTGGATACTGCGTAATGTCGATGATCGGGGCATTCGACAAATCAGGCACTGGCTGAGCGAGGCTCAAGGTGTTGCTGGGCGAGGGCGGCGCACTGGACTCGGCCTGGGTGTGGGCCAGAGTTGTGATGAAGTTCCGGTTAAGATGCACAGCCTCGTAGAGGGCCAGCAGCAGACCATTGTTGGCCTTGATCTGCTGCACTCGCTCACAGCCCTCGTCCGAGACAAACATGTTGCCCACAATATTTGAGAGCGACGAGAACCACGATGAGGATTGTACATTGTTCAGGCTCTGAATGTACTGGCGGCAAAAGTCAATAAGCGATTGTGATATCATTTGTCCATATCTGAAATTACGATAAGAGCATTTGTGGCTTTGTTAAATATGGAGTGTACATTCTACATACCCATTCAGGGCCAGCTCGTCAGCTAATATAGACAGCTGCACCACATAGGGATTGGTGGCCTCGTGCTTCCGATAGTTGACCAAAATAGTCAGTAGTATTACAATATCATGTCCGTGCTGTGTGCGAAACGTGGGATCGCTGAGCAGCCTCACGAAGGCATCAAACATGCTGTGCATCATCAGGTGCTCGAAGAGGGCATTCTGGTTGACATTGTCGGTGCCCGTGACCAGCACTTGCAGCAGCTTTAGGCACATAAAGCGGGCATTCTCCGTGACATCGCCCAATAAGATGCGATTGCAATACTGCATCATTAGCTTCAGCCATTCGTCCATTTTCTCATGGCCAAAGATTTCGTTGACGATGTTAAAAGGCGGGTCCGTATTGGACTTCTTGAAAATGCCATAGAAAAGGGAGCACAGCGTTTGGAGGCTGTTGCACAGGCGCTTCGGATGGTCCTCTGGAAGAAGTCAAAGCGTGCAGTCAAAGCGTGTGGCATTGATGGTTGGTCCGACTTACCCGTGTTCAGCATTTCGATGCATTTCTGAAATAAAGTGTTGAGGTTTGGCTTGACCACCTGCAGCATTTCGCTGTTGAGTTTCCCGATTTCATTCTCCAGCGCCTCAAAGTTCGGCTGCAGCAAAAAGAACTCATTCCAAAACTCGGGACTCTCCGTGCTGGGATCCTCGCCTCGGCACAATAGCTCGTATATGTAGACGACCTGTTAATTAAGTTTAATTAAATGTAATATCCAACTGGGTGTGGGCGGATCAAATTTATGGGTGAACCTTCTCCTTGGGGCGCTTCGTTGAGCCGCTGCCGCTGCGTTTGCGTGAGGTCATGATGGATGTGCTGCTGCAAGTCCGTTGCTTTGGATTAGTGTCCACTGTGCCTGCCTGGATTTTAACGCCAATATGCTGGAAATCTGTGGAGTTTTTTGTGGCAAATAAGTCTATTTATTCTTGCTGGCACTGGGCGGTCTATACACGAGCAGACTGAAATTATGGAATGTAAATATGTTGTTGATATGTAGAAAGTGTGTAGTTGCATGTAAAAAAAATACATTTATGTGGTGTACCTGCGTTGTTAAACACATTTTTCATAAACAATTTAATAAACATCAGCTTTAGAATTAGCCAATCATTTGGATAATTGATTCAGCAATCGGATAAAATTATAGCTTTAGAGCGACTCCTACAAGCTAATAATATCAATGTATATTTACAGTATATTTTGTATATTTCCGAGGATCTGTCGGTATATTTTATCGATAGTTCCGCGTTCACACTGTTGTCGGTATAACGGTACAGATATCGAATATAAAAATATACGAATCAGCTGTGATTTGATATTTAAACTGAAAATTAAAAAAAGTAAAAAAATAGCTGGTAGTTGAATTGAGAATGCATTTGGGGGTTACCAATAATGCATACGGTTCTTCAAATGTCCATTATTTCCAATAGAGCGAAAATAATAAATAAGTATTTTATTAATTTCAGTAAAATGAATTAATTTTCAAAAAAGTCATGGGAGAATAACAAATATATCTCAAGGAGCAGCTCATGGAAATTGCACAAAGCAACCGAACCAGCCGAACTGGTTATCGAGAGCAGGGACAAATTCATATCGTGGCCATTACGTTAGGAACTCAAGTATTACGCAACTGGGGGCACACGCGCGGAGTCTCTAGGGCCATTGATGGCCATACATTCTCAGGAAAGTTCAAATTTATTATGTATTAACATGGCATTCATATTCGTTCTGTTCAGATTTTGGGTCCCATCAGAAGAAACTGGAACTGCCCTACCTCAACGTGGCGGCTGCAGTTGGCATCACTCGAGAGGAGATTGATAAGTTCTTAATGAACAAATGCTGGACGAAATTGAGCCAGTCGCTATGCGAAAATAAAACCAAATAATTATCTAGATAAGCTAATTATTGCACAAACCCTTGCCACAGCATTGTAAACTATTTCTGTGACTCCGAACGAATTTGAAGCGAGAAAAGGTGGAGTTTAAAACTACTACTTGACATATGGAAAGCCCTGTAAGGCATCCTCCAATAGAATTCAACTGCAATTGAGAAGTTGTAAAATTGTGTGATTTTAGGCTGAAAATAGATTTTATATACAAAGGAATTCGAGCTCTGCATTTGGACAGAGTCGCCCGTATTTGCTTCAGACATTAATAACACATGCGCATGACAACATTATTATATAGTATATTTTTATGTTTATCGAACTAGATAACACAATCGCATTATTAACATTATTATATTACAAGATATATTTCTATGAAAATAAACAGTTGCAGATATTCCCAAGGCAATTAACATGCGTCAATCTAGTCGAACTAGGTAACAACAGTCGCATTATTAACATTATATTTATTACAAAATATATTTCTATTGTGTGATATGGCGGATAAACATCAGCACACTCACTTCGTTCAATAAATTTGAAAAACCAAAACGGGTGCCTGAAAGAGAAGTAGGAGTCTAAGATACTGCCAGTCAATTGCCGTTTAATAAATGTGTTACCGATCTCGATCTCAGCCATGTCACCGACATTTAATATGCGGCGATCACGTTCCGCCACATCCGGGACAGTGCAATTCAAGGCAAATTGTCCATAGAGAACAACAAAATTCTAAACCAGGAATAAAGGAGATAATTGTCATAAACTATTTAGAAACAGATTCCAATGAATTCTTGGTTGTATGCATACCAGGGAAACGCTCTTAGCAAGTTTCTTTCTACAAGTCTGCAGCGGCTGGAAGCGCATGTACCCCAGTATCCCCTTCTCCTTGGTTTTGTAGAAAGCATACTCAATGCCATCATAGTTGGTGAAATCTAATTCACTAGCAAGAGCTGCAAAATCACCATGAAGCCAAAATAAAGAACGTGATATACTCGTACTTACAGACTGTATTTCCTACCCGGCTCCCGCTGCAGTCTTCCATATTGAAGCTTGGCGGATTGCTACTGTGGCCTCGCAGCCAGCTCATGAGTTGCATGTAAGCAGCCTGGTGGTCATCTGAAATGCTGGGACTTGGTGTCCTTATTGGTGGTATTGGATCGGGATCGGAATCGGGTTGCGGCTCAGTTTCAGTTTGTGTTTCCATGGCATGAGTTAGAGGCATTACGGCAGCCGCTGCTGAATCTTGCCTTTTTTTTGGCCGTCGTGGCTTCAACGACGGTTTGGCTTCTTTCCTATCATATGGATCCACCGTTTTGCGAAACCATTCAAACTTCATGGGATCCATGCTATGGCAAAAAAGGTTTTTCAGTGGTACCTGACCACGCTTTGACCGCCGATTGCCTGCGTATTACCGTAGAAAATAAATGAGAATATTGTAATAGTGCATTATCGTTCGCCACCACTCACCAGTCTCATTGAAGTCCACTTCCACCTCGTCATGTATGTAAGAGATCTTTAAGTTTTCCAGCTCCCTTTTTGCCTTTGATTTTTCCACTGGAGGAAGTGGAGATTTGGAATGTCGATGTTGGGCATACCCCGAGGAAGAGCAATCTGCCCCATCCACTTCATTATCATTATTGTCATTAAACTCTGGTAGAGGGGAAGCAATTTCGTTTAAATTATTATTCTGCTCCTTCAAATGGCAGAGGGGAGTGTCTTCATCGCTCGAATCCTGCGGGGTTGCCCTGATCCCATTGAAATCCCGCACACCAAGAGTAGGCCCTAGCCGGGTGGGACGCAGCCTTGGCTGCTTCTCCTGCGACACCGAGTCGACATCGCCACCCTTGGTGCAAAGGCTGCGTTTTCCTGATGGTTTTCGACGTAACTCAGTGGTTTTTGAGAGCTCCGCGTAGTTGACCAGCTCTGCTGTCTAAAATTAAAAAAGAAATTACATTTTTTGTCCTGTGCTGGGTTTGATTACCTACCATTGGAGCCTCTCGACCGCGGCGGTGTCTTTGGGAATTGTCTTTGAAGGCGAAGGGTACAGGCGGAGGCATAGCCATAACCTCCTCCCTATAATCCATTTCTTCGCGCTCTGCAGATACAGATCTGGACAATGATTCAGTTTCTGTTTCTGTTTCCATTTCAATTTTCACATTCCTTTGCAGTAGCTCACACTGAATTTGCTGCTCCAGAGCCTTTTGCTGCTCTGCACTATTCTCCCTTTTCCCATTCAGCGGATAAACCAAGCCGAGGGAGTTTCTCTTACGCAAGTCAATAATCTCATGGTAGCTCATCCGTTCCAGCTCCTTGGCAAACGCCTTGTCATTGATTGCGGTACAGGGCACCTTATTCAAGATGGAAGCATTGGCTCCCTTGCGATTCGTCTTGCTTGATGCATTGGAGCGGTGAAGGTTAAGCAGTTGGATGGAACTTTCCTGGTCATTGCTTTCGATGGGATTTCGATTGTTTCGCGTGCGTCTTCGAGTCTGCCTGTTAGTGTTACCACCGACCGGCGCAGCACACCCTTGTTCTTGGCTTGGCTGTTCGTCGCATTCATCGTGGGTCATGATTGCGTCCAAGTCCTCAACAACCTGAAGTGTTTTGCTATGGGAAACTGTCTTCGACTTTGATGATTTGGGAGCCGGCGAATGTGGTTGCGGCAAAGCCTCTGCTGCTTTTGGCTTGGTACCAGAGGCCACACCCATTGGTATAACTAGCACGTTGCCACTCCTCGATAGATTTTGCACAATTTCGGCTGGCTGCTGGGACTGCTGAGATTGCTGGGACTGTGATCCCGGTACAACACAATCCTCCACCGGTGCCGATTCCTGCTCAGATTTGTGCAGACGGTTTAAGGTACCTGGTGGAATACTATTGTTAAGTCGTCTCACCCGCAGCAATGGATATTTCGAGGGTGAAGTATTAGGCGACGATCGTGATTGCTGCAGATTCTCAGTCATTGGTCTCTCCCCGCTCGTATAGGTTCGATTACTCTCAGAGGGAGTCAATGGACGTGATCCTGGCAGCGAGGATCGTACTCCCGCACTTTGGCTCATCCGCAGCATAATATTTTCAAACAAAGGAAGCCGTTGCCCACCCAGACCAGGGTTCATCGGTCCATCCATCGGCTGTGGCTCCGACACTGGCTGTGGCTGTGTCTGTGACGCTGGTTGATTCTCAGGAATTTCGTCCGGGCAGTTTCGAGTGCTGCTTATTTCTGGCACCTACAAGTAGAATTGCATACACTAATTGATACAACCTTTTGGTATTGGCTTTGATTCTGTTGTGACTTACAAAGGGAAAGGAGCTCGAGGAGCTCCATGTTAGATTAGCTACACCATTAAAGTCCTGCAAGAGTTGACGAGGCCCGTAGCTCCGCGAGTGCCTCTGAATAGCAAGACGACGCAGCATATCAGAGACAGGAACATGGCCGCCAGTGCCACCAAGTGCGGGAAGACGCCGATGGGTGGGTGAAGGCAAATGTCTGGCTGAACGCCGTGGCACATTCTCATGCGATACCAAGTTGGGAGGCGACTGTGGCTCGTCCGAGGCGGGGGGCTCAGACGCTGCTGCAACAATGCTGCTCGCATTGGGTCTCAATTGGTTATCCTGCGTGCCTTTTTGAGGCTTCTTTGTGAGCGGAACATCAAAGTCCAGGTCATAGGAGAACTTCCCAAAGACGAGGTTGGGCCTGGGCTTTTGGGCTGCGTTGCGCTGCAAGAATGCGGCAAGCCTATTCGAGTTTGTTATGGATTCACTTAAGATGTCATCCAACTCAAGCGTCGTTTCATCTTTCTTGTTCTTTGACCTACAGCACAGCCAATAGCCAATGAGAAAAAACAATTGTTATTGTGGAATGCTCAACTCTTCTTGGTCACAACATACATTTTACCACGCCTCACTTCTTATTCCTTCGTGCTTAAAATGTAAGCCATAAAGTTTAAACATTTCCCACTTCAACCTTTACTTCTGAAACAGTGTGACCGCGGAATTATCGCTAAAAGTTACCGACAGACCCTCGGAAATAAAAAGTTGCATTTTCAAAATATACTGTAAATATACCGTAAATCTTAAATCATTTCCTCGATTTTAATCTTCTATTCGATATTTCTAGCTATTTAAGAGTCTCCGCCCTAAAACTATAATTTTATCCGATTTATCAATCAATTCTCCAAAAGATTAACCAATTTTTGACGACTTCCTTTTGTTGGAATGCTTACAAATTAAACAGAATATTAAAATCGATTAAAGTGTCATTGACCGAGACCGATTAACCTTCAGTTGACCAAAGTGCAAACTAAGAAATTAAAGATTTTGAAAGCAGTTTAGTTAAATGTAACAGGGGGATGGGTGGCTAGAACAAAAATTTACAAGCAGAGTTATTTCGCCAATTTGGACAAGGTGCTTACCTATTTAAAAGACGGGCGTTCAGTGTGTTAAGTTTGAACAGTCACACGGAATGAGCCATTTAAATACCAAAAAAAAAAATAGAAAGAATTTCACAACAAAGCGTGCCATAATTGACTTAAAGTATAAAACTAAAAGAATAATTGAAAATTAAAGATGTCTCTGGTTCGAAACACAAGCAAATTGCTGCGCTCTCAGCTGAAGCGTGTGCAGAGTGTCCCCGTGGCCCTGTATCACGAGAATGTAAGTTGTCTTCAGGATTTCGTACTGGCAACCACCCGGAAGGTTCTTTCGTAATATCTATAGCTTTATATAGTATATGAGAATAAGGAATTTGTTTTCGGTTTCCGAGACAGCGCGTTGCTTGCGGCACTCAAACAGATAACAATGATAACATGCTGACAAGTGAATAACCAGACGTTGTTGTTTCCTCCTTTGCCCAGGTCGTTGAACACTACGAGAATCCGCGCAATGTGGGATCGTTGGACAAGAAGGACACCACTGTCGGCACCGGACTGGTGGGAGCACCCGCCTGTGGCGATGTTATGAAACTGCAAATTAAGGTAGATGAAAATGGAAAAATCGTTGATGCCAAGTTCAAGACCTTTGGCTGCGGCTCGGCAATTGCCAGCAGTTCGTTGGCCACCGAATGGGTCAAGGGCAAGTCCATTGACGAAGCCGGTCAGCTGAAGAACACAGACATTGCCAAGGAGCTGCGTCTGCCCCCCGTCAAGCTGCATTGCTCCATGCTGGCCGAGGATGCCATCAAGGCCGCGCTGGCCGACTACAAGGTCAAGCAGCAAAAGAAGGCAGCCAACTAAAGCGAATCTGTGAATGTGGTCGGAGCGTATTCTATAAGAAACATACTTACATAAAGGAACCACTACTAAAACGATTATGAGTAATCTACAATACAATAAAATATAATATATACTTAGTCTCTATTGCATTAGATCGTAGTTTGTGAGGCTCTGTGAGTGGTAAGTACTCTCTGAAAGCAGTCATAAAAACTGATTCATTTTCTGATTTTACAGATTGGTCGAGTGACTGCTGATAAATGAATGCGGACCCACATGGGTAGTGATGGTTGAAGTACACCGATTTTGTTTGAATGATTGTCTAGGAGTGTGACTTTTTTTAAGGGGAAGATCTAATTGTAATGCTAAAATTTTGTGTTTTGTTTTGCAAATGTAGACACGCCTTCATTCGAAGAGAAATAAACTGTTCCCGTTGGAATACAAACATATGAATATAATTTATTGCTCTTGTTGAAGTTTACAAGTCATCAAATCGGTTGTCCACTGGGGTGGAATGTGAACCTTAGGAGAGGCGGACGCTCACTCCACCGCCGCACTCGCCCTTTGATTTCATCTCAAAGGCTGCAAATAAAAGTATTTAATGCAGATCAAATACTGCATGATGACTGTGAAACACTTACGATCATCGGCATGCTGGCAATTATAGTTGGACATCACACAGGGGCTGCCAAAGGTGAGCAGACGTTCCTTGCTGCTGTTCTTCGACTTGGCACAGACCGGCTCGTAGTCATCTCCGCAGGATCGCTGGCAGCTGTTGGCCTGCTTCTTCGTGTCCTTGGCTGGCACAGCCAGAACAAAGGCCAAAAGGCACATGGCTGAATTGAAGAATATTTACAGTGATTAGAGCGTTTATAGCGTGCGCCTCATAGGTATGATGACTTTACCTAGAAAAGCAAACAGAGCGAAACGCATTGTGTGTACAAATAAGCAAAGGTTCCACGAAAACTGTCGCAAAACCGGCTTCGAGTCAGGTTATATTTGAACTAAATTTTAGACAACGAAATTGATCACCTTTATATACGGGGCCGCAGCCCAAAGCCCAGCTCTCGCGAACAATAGCCGCACCGGAGCGACCCACACAGATACAAATAAATGTATATAGCACATTTACGAATATATATCGCTTATATGATCTATTGTGCTGACGAGAAGCTCTCAGCTCTACCCACACTCGAAAATATATGTGGATGAGAGTATTAAAAAGCATTCTAGTAAACATAGACTGCACTTGGCTGTGTTTTCGCCAGAGAGATATGACAATGACGGGAAAACAAGATGATAATGATGATGCTACTCCTACTGCTGGCCAGCAATTTGGGTAGGTAATGGGTTTTATTTGATCTATGACTATGGACGGTGTATTGTGCGATCCGTGTAGATCGGTTAGAAGTGGTTTTAATCCTGCCGATCTACATCTATGAGGGGGGAGCACAGATTATAAGTACCTGGTAATAATCGGGAAAATAATGAATTTATAGGATGTCCAATTTTGATGTCAGTCACAAACCCCTTACAGCCTTCCCAGTATACTTTTCTGAACATTGTGTAATAGTCATGTAACGTCTATACCCAGTGACAATCAAATTATGAAGGCGTCGAATTCAATTGAAACGACAGTCAGTGGTTATTATGTCCATAGATCCCCCAAACAAACTGAAAGCAGGCTGACAAAATAATTTCGGATCAACCCACGGCTGTCCAATATTTAAGTGAGTCAATCGTGAATTAAAGCTGTCCAATTAAGCACCGACATTTGTGTTACGAGTGCACGATATAGAATAGCCAATAGAAGAAACGTGAGATATCTAATCAGTAACATCTATATTTGATTCCTGAAATTTAAACGAATTTGTACATATTTTATATTATTTATTCGCTTAGGTCCTTTGGAACTTGAAATTTCCATACCTTAATAGGAGTAGAAAATGAGTGAGAGTATATAAAAATAAAAGAACATAAATAAATTCCAGGAAATCGGTGATTTATGTGATGTTTTCATCATTATCCGTTGTTCCTTAGAAAAAGAAAGGAGTATTTTAAATGTATAAGCCGGAGACTAGCTCCAATTATCTTGTAAATATAGAAGAAGTACCCCAAACCACTCCAAGCTTATTATAATATTTACTTATGTCCCCTTTCCCTTTCAGAAAAACAATAGAATTTCTTTTCTCTTTTATTTCGAGCGCTATTTTTCAAATTCTTCAATGTTATCAGGTAAAATGGCTCATCCAAATGTGACTGTAGACTGAAGACAAATACCAAATAACCAAAAAAAATACTGAAAAATCCATCCTAAAATACAACCGTTGGAAAGTCCAGTCACTTGAAGACATATATTTAAAATATAAACGGGTCTAAAAACCAAAAACGAAACTTAAAACCAACAATTAAATGATATACCGTTAAAAAAAAAACAAAAAAGGAAAAACAATGGCAGAAAATCGGTGATCTTGATCAGCATCAATAGCCGAGTCGATAGGGCCATGTCTGTCTGTCCGTCCTTCTTGTTTAGCGCCTAGTACTCAGAGACTATAAGAGCTAGAGCCACCAAATTTAGCACTGTTACAAGTGTATTTCAAAAATGGGCCATGCCCCCTTCCGTCCCCGCAAAAGGGCGGAAACCTGCCAATTCAATTTTGAAGATAAAAGAAAACTAAAACCGTCATTCCGTAGGGAATGACCATATCTATCAGATCACCAAATTGGGATCCGATTGGATCATTATTATAGCCACAATAAAGAAATTAATTTTCAGTGGCTAAACTCACTGCGTCCCGCAACTTATATTTTTTTTTTTCACATTCTCTCATTCTCATTATGCGGCCTCTGCCTCTGCCGACCCTCTGCCGCTTTTTAACCCACCCCCTTCCGCAGCTTATATTTGATTTTTTTTTGTGCGGGCGCTGCCTCTGCCTCTGCAAAGTGTGTTTGTGGGTATAGGGAAGGTTGAGAAGTGTTGTAGATGTAGATGACAGATGAGGAAAAAATTTAAAATTTGACATATAACCGCTAAGGTACAGATGTAGTACCGAGTGCCGGGTATAAACGTTGTGACGCGTAAGAAGCACGTCCCTTCTCGTTAAAATTGACGTTTGTCCTTTGGAGTCAAGCACATAGAATTCAAATGTGTTATGTTTTACTTAGAATGTGATTGTTATTTTTAAGTGGCAATCTCTCTCAAATCAAAGTGAATACAATAAAATTCTTTTATTTATACAGCCAATGAACCCTAATGACAGACAAATGCGTTAAGGTGTTCCTCTTCATTTTCATATGTCTTACATTAGATTTATCTTTAATCTTAAATAGATATTAAATGCTTCACATGTTCTGTGAAATATTTGTATGTAGAAAATGTGTATTAGTAATGTCATAAGGTAGTAAAGTATACAACCCAATAAAAAGGAGTATATAATAAGCCAAATTAAGTCTTCAGTCAGATAAAATGATTGTTTCAGTGTTAAAAGTTTTTGCAAGCTAGTAATATCTAATATAACATTAACATCGAGGAATATGATTTAAGACTACGGTATATTTACGGTATTTTATCGATAGTTTCACGGTCACACTGATTACTTTACAATTTTTTTAAAAAACAACAAACAATACAATCGCAGTAGTATTGCACCACGCACCACGCGCAATAAGTGAATAAAACAGGCTGAAAAAACGCTGCCTGCTCGTCTAAATAATTTACGCGTACGAACGACTTCCAATGTTTTGCCGAGCGCAGAAACTTGTGAAATTAATTATAATTTTTGCGTGAACATACGAGTGATTTTAAGCGTTTGTGTGTGTGTTTTTGTGTCAGTGCTTTTACGTCTATATGTATTAATTATAATTAAAATGTATTTCACGGCGCAAGCGAAAAAATTTTAATTTTCAAATTGAGTGGAGCGGAAGAAGGAAGGCAATAGCTGAAGCGGCTCAGTGGTGACGACGCTTATGGCACAGAACAAAAGCAATCAGTTTTAGAGGGGAAGAGCACAGAGCAGAGAAGAGCCACCACCAATACAGACTCGAAAAAATCTGACAAAAACTAGAAACGAAGCCAAAGTGCAAGTTTAGAATTCTTACTACAAGTTCATGGGAAAGTGCTTGCCTTGCTCCGCTATGACGGGGATACGTGGAGCCAGCCCCAAGGTGTGCAGCACGGTGATAAGTGTAGCGCTGCACTTGGCAGCGTTTTGAATGGCAGAAACATCACGTTAAATGCATTCAGCGCACATACACACAGACACGCGGGCAGGGGCATCATCCACAAATTCTCATCCCGGGCGCAGGTAGCCGCTGCGCTGCGACTGAGCGACATGCGACATTCACCACAGTTGAGTTTTGTTTTATCTGTTTCCTCGCCTTCTCGATGACCCGTGGAACAGAGGCGTACGTTGATCTGGGCTGTCGCACACGTGGGATTCGGCAACCCCTTGGCAGGCGAGCCACTGGCGCGGATAAGTAGAAGCAGTCGGCGTTGTGGTGGGTTTCCTCACCCGGTTTTGGGGCCCATGAAGCAATTATATAAGGAGGGGCCCGTCGGCAAAATAAGGGAAACGTAATAATGTTGTCAATAAGTGCGAGTGAAAGGGCTCTGCTCTGTAAGTGTAAGTGAAACGACAATGGACTGTGCGCCCAATCTTCCGCGTCAGCAAGCAAACAAAGGGAAATGACACGAGCAACGCTGCCGACGACGAGTCCTCCTTTATAGTTGCTTCATGGTTGGGGCCCAGCAGCAGCCCCAAGTGTGTTGAGTTTCATTCGTTGGGGCCGACCTAGCTCTGCACGCTATTTGTTCCGTTCGTTTCTTCAGTTTTTGCGTGTGTGGGAGTGAGCAAGCTTGCTGCGTGCTCTGTCAGTGTTCAGTGTAATGTAACGTCGCCGTTTTATGTGTTTGTGTTTCTGTGACTGTGTTGTGCTGTGCCTGTACCCCCCTCCGTTCAATTTGTATGAAGTAATAAACGTAATTAGTTTGTTAGTGCGCTCTTTGGGGCGAAAGACAAGTGACAGCAGCAGCAGCCGACAGATTGCAATCTGCATGAGAACGATACTAAATGCTGACGCATCTTTTGATTTTCCGCACATTTTGCAGTTTAACACTGGATTAGATAGAGCAAGAGAGAGGAAAAACAATTACACATTAATTCGTCGGAGTGGAACGGCTCGTTGAACATATATCCGAATCGGAAATCGGTTGCGGAGTGCTGTGCTGCAAGTGAAGTAACGTTTTCTATAAACGATTTCCGTGGCGATGTCCTCCGCCGTCGAAACGGGGTCGTCGCCAGCCAAAAGCAACAACAATGGCAACAGCAGCGGCGGAGGCGGCAATGGTAATCCCAGTACCAATCCGAAAGGTGTTCAGCGCCGTCAATTGGTGAGTACCCGCGTCTGTTTGTGTCCCGTCCCACTGTTCAATTTTCCCATTTCCCCCATACATCTATCAATAAACTGATAAATAAAAAAAAGCAACAACCTATGGCAATTATTGATAAGCCCCCGGTGCCCCAAGATGATCATTAGTTGTGGAAACAAACGTAAAACTCATCATTAATCTATATAAATAAATTGCATGCTCACTCTCTTCGGCCTCCCCATTTTCCCTCTATTCTATCTTTGTCTCGCTCGCTCCCGTTGAGCATTGGAGCTCAACTGATGCCTCATGACCAAAAGCAGTGAGCTTTATTTGCCATATTTGCTGCTGTTTGTTATTCTCCTCTCCTCCTCTTCTTCTTCTTCTTCTGCCTCTTGTTGGGGCTGGCTGGCTGGCTGACTGGTGCTTGTTATTCTCTTCTCGTTATACATATACCCTTCCAGGTGGTATGTCGACTATGACGCAAAGCTTCAATGCGTCCCATTTCTTGAGGCTATAACAGATGTGCTCTACTTATCAATCGATTCAATATAATATCGAACTATGGATTAGTTAGAGTATCTAAAATGTCGGCAGCTATTATGATATTCAGGCTGGCATTTCGTTTTCGTTTTGCTATGCCTTTGACTTTGCTACGATGTGGTGTGATTTGTATGTGTGTTTTGTGAGCACAGTGTGGTGTGTTTCTTCGGTTTCTATTTCGTATCGTAGATAACAGGGGCATTGTTGTTGTTCTTCTTGCCCAACATATTTACATACACGTCAAGGGAGCTGGGAAGGGGATAGAGTGGGGGTCTGAAGTAATGCTGACGTTGACACTGCTCGGGCAGAAGCCGATAACCGATTTGATATCTTATTGTCGACTATGATTAGCAACCGAAGCTGGATCAGAGCAACAGCTGTTACCACCGGCACCTGTCGGTAGCCACCGTCAAAGCACTTGTAACAAGAAAGAGATCCTATGAATGTATGCCACTGCCCTCCATCTCCCTCTAGCGTTACTCTTTATCTCTATGAATATTTAAGTGCGAATCGCAATGTACGCCCATTAAAAATGTATAGAGCAGAGCAGGCATGTAGCATGACTAACCTCAGAGGGGAGCAAAGCACATGGCAGATAAGGGTCCGCAATTAGCACCTAAATAGAATACATTAGGGGCCCCAGGTGGCCCACACCAATTGATGGTGCGGGAGAGCGGTGGGGGAATCGGTGACGCCACCCTGATACCACTTGACTGGATTTGGATTTTGGTTTCTTTTATCCACATACGCACAGACACACAGGCACACAAACACATAGAAATGTATGCTTTTGTACCTGATGCCGGACACCAAAACAAGCTTTTCGGTCAGAAGTCGCAGCAACAACAACAACCACAATGAAAAGCCACTAAAAAAAATCATTTAGAACATGCCAAACAAGTTTCCAGTGTGGCAAACCGCTCAAAAAGGATATACCAGACACACACACACACACACGCATGTATACTGAATACTCGTGCAAACGAGGGCAGAGTCGCATCCATGTTTTATAGATTTTTCATTGCACTTCCCCTCCCCAAAAAACTCCCCACAGCGACGGCGGCGACGGCCAAAATAAACGCAAAGCAGGAGACATGCTGTTTTTGTTTCTGCCTCTGCTTTTCCTTTGGAGCAACAGTCGTGCCGCAGCCCGGCGACGCTGTTTCACCACAAATGCATTTACGAGAATCTACATATATATGTATGTGTGTTGCATATGCAAAGTGCATGCGCACAGAAGAGAGACAGCAACAGGAGATGGAGCTATAGCTAGGGCGGGCTTTCAGGCCTGCCTGCCGCCCGGACAACACAACACGATTCCCATTGCCCTTTGCCAAGTGCCGCACGGAAATTGCCAGACAACACGAACGAGCGAGCAGCAGCGAGCGCCAACGAGAACGTAGTTAAGGAAAACCCGAAGCCCCATAAATGGTTCCTTAGTGCATGGTGCGTCCATGGCCCCAAAGAGCCCAATGAAAACGAAATGACGAGCCCCACAAGCTTTTATATACGCCGAATAAAGCAGAGGCAGCGCAGAGCTGCGCAGCGGTGATGGTGGCAGTACTCGGAGAAAGTGATGGCGCTGGCAGAGGTGGATGGCAGAAAGAGAGCCACGAGAGAGGAGTGTGTCACTCAGTTGAGTGTGGTAAAGAGCGGAAGGCATTTGTGAATCATTTTTTGATGGCGTCAGCAGAGAAGCTAGCGGTGCCGCCGCCCTCTGTGGAGTGTATTTATAGGCATTTATCGCTGCGCTCCGGCTTTTTCCGGCTCTCGGGGCCTCAACGGTTTGCTTTGGTTTTGCTTTGCTTTGCATTCAATAATGTTGTCTTATCTCCCTCTGTAATGTTCCTCTCTCTCTCTATCTCTTTCTCTTACAGCGCGAGCGCAAGCAGCGGAAGCTCTACCTTGACGAATGGTCACAGGGCGATGACGATGGTGAGGGGGCGCGCGGTTTCAGTGTTGCCGAGAAACTTGAATCTTCAAAGTTTGCGCAGGCTGGGATGGTGCGAGAGATGCGTGGCTGCGATTTAACCGTCGCGTAAGTATATCAGTTATCGTCTATCGATTGATCAACAGCTGCCAACTTAACAAAACAATTCTCATGGATGAGCGAGTAAATATATTAATCTTAAATTCTTTACCCTTCCCTCAATGCCGTATTCAGATTCCTACAGCAGCATGGCTTCAACATACCCTTACTCTTCAGGGAAAAGAACGGGTTGGGTCTGCGGATGCCCGATCCCCAGGAGTTCACTGTGGGCGATGTGCGGCTGTGCGTGGGATCGCGTCGTTTGCTGGACGTGATGGATGTGAATACACAGAAGAACCTACAGATGACGATGAAGGAGTGGCAGCAGTACTACGAGTGCCCGCAAAAGGATCGACTGCTGAACGTGATTTCGCTGGAGTTCTCGCACACGCGACTGGATCGCTTTGTGCAGAGCCCAGAGATTGTGCGCCAGATCGATTGGGTGGATGTGGTATGGCCCAAGCAGCTGAAGGATGCCCAGAAGGAGGGCACCAATCTGCTCGGCGGCATGATGTACCCCAAGGTGCAGAAATACTGCCTCATGTCGGTGAAGAACTGCTACACAGACTTTCACATTGACTTTGGCGGCACCTCCGTCTGGTATCACATACTCAAGGGCAGCAAGGTCTTCTGGCTGATACCGCCCACCGATCGCAACCTTCAGCTCTACGAGAAGTGGGTGCTGTCCGGCAAGCAGGCGGATATATTCTTCGGCGACACGGTCGAGAAGTGCGCACGCGTCTATCTGACGGCTGGGAATACCTTCTTCATACCCACCGGCTGGATTCATGCCGTCTACACACCCACCCAGTCCCTCGTCTTTGGGGGCAACTTCCTGCACTCGTTCGGCATCGTGAAGCAGCTGAGAACGGCCACCGTTGAGGACAACACAAAGGTGCCGCAGAAGTTTCGCTACCCCTTCTTCACCGAGATGCTCTGGTATGTCCTTGCGCGCTATGTTTACACGCTGCTCGGCCACTCCCATCTAGAGGGAGAGCCCTCGGCCAGCGAGGCGGAAATGGCCGCTCGACCACACATCCATCTCACGCACTACGAGCTGTTTGGTCTGAAGGAGATCGTCATGTATCTGTACGATCTGCCGCCGCAGAAGAAGAATGTGCCCAATCTCGTGCTAGATCCTGTGGCTCTCATTAAGGATGTACGAACACTGGTGGAGCGGCATTGCAAGGACCAGCAGGATCAGGCCGTGACGGGCATGTCCGTTCTGCGTACGGCCTCCGAGGAACAGGCGGGCTTTCAGCTGTACGACCGCACAAGGGTCAAGCAGGAGATCAAACAGGAGATTGTCCGCAAGAATGCTGAGGTAATCCGCGAACAGCAGCAGCTAGAGGCTGGCAGGGATGGTACAGTGGCTGCCTCAGGTGCCGTTGTGGCTGGCATTGAGTATAGCAATGGAGTCCTCAAGAAGGAGCAGCTGGAGAACGGCGGCGGAACACCAGGAGCCACTGGCCAGGCAGGCGGAGCGCAACTAGGTTGGTTTTATCATAACAATCTTCGTGGTTTTTACTTTACTAACTTTTTATCTTAGCAGAGGCCACCTTTGTCCTGCCGACGGATACGCTCAAGTATCGGCCGCCCAAGAAAATGCATCTGGCAAATGCAGTGGCTGCGGCAGCGAGCAGCAGCACCACCAGTGGTGGAGGAGTTGCAGCCATAGGAGGAGCTACAGCAAATAGTAATAGTCCCCCGTCTGCCGGTGGGACAGCAGGGACAGTCACAGGGAATGCCATCAGTGTGATTGCCACATGTTCCAACTATAACAATCTGAACAGCAGCGATGCGGCATCTCTGGACAATAACTGTCCCTCGCCTGGGGATGGGGCCAAGCTATCGCCACATCTGACGGGCACCGGCCAGCCGAGACGACGCCGCACGCGCTGCAAGAACTGTGCCGCCTGTCAGCGCTCTGATTGCGGCACCTGCCCCTTCTGCATGGACATGGTCAAGTTCGGTGGACCGGGACGGGCCAAGCAGACGTGCATGATGCGCCAGTGCCTGTCGCCCATGCTGCCAGTGACCGCGCAGTGTGTTTACTGTCATCTGGACGGCTGGCGACAGACCCCAGTGTCGCCGCAGACCAAGCAACTGGCCACCGTGGACGGGCCCTCGGCACTGATGGAGTGCTCGGTTTGCTATGAGATTGCCCATCCCGACTGTGCATTGTCGCAGCTGGACGGCACAGAAGATGCGGCTGATGCCAAGGGCATTGTCAACGAGGATCTGCCCAATAGCTGGGAGTGTCCCAGCTGCTGTCGCTCCGGCAAGAATTACGACTACAAGGTATAATATATTTTGGCTTTCATTTAATCGAAACGAAAGCTAATGCCAGTCTCCTTTCTTGTCCCCCATAGCCACGACATTTCCGGGCTCGCCTGAAATCCTCTGAGGTTCGTCGAGTGTCCGTTTCCCATGGCCCGGGCGGAGAGGCTGGGCATGAGGGCACGAGCAGCCTGTTGCCGCCACCTGTCGGACAGTACACGGACTTTGTCTTCACCAGCGAATCGGAGATGGAGTCTGGCACGGCGGGTGGCCATGTGACGCACTGGAAGCACGGCATGAAACGGCACCATCAGCTGGAGGTGAAAACCGATCGGAACAACAGCTGCGACACTCCATCTCCTGGAATATCACCGAATGCCGTGGGCGACAAGGTGAAGCGGCGCAAGAGCGACGATGGAACGAGCGTCAGCAGCAGCATGCAAGAGAGCAACGATGCCCCGTGCAACTCCTCGGTGGATGGAGCAGCTGCAGGCGGAGGTGGTGGAGGAGTGGCGACAGCTAGTGGCGGAGCCGGAGGCAGTGGTGGCGGCAATCAGTGGAGCGGCGGCGGTGGAGGAGGAGGCAGTGGATCGCGCAAGAAGAACTCGATACGCTCACAGCTGGCCCAACAGATGCTCAACAACTCGAATCGGGTGCTCAAGAAGCCGCAGTATGTGGTACGGCCAGCCGCATCCGGCAGTTCGTCCGGAAACAATGCCAGCGGCGGAGGCGGAAGCAACGGCATCAGCAATGGAACAAGCCAAAGCGGCGGAGGAGGCTCTGCCGGTGAGCGCGGTGCCAATGGCAGTGGCACGAGCGGCTCCAATGGCATCAACAGTCTGCATCACAGCAGCTCTTTGGCCCTGGATCCCACAGTGCTGAAGATCATCTTCAGGTATCTGCCGCAGGAGACGCTGGTCACCTGCTGCTCGGTGTGCAAGGTATGGTCGACGGCTGCCGTCGATCCCGATCTCTGGAAGAACATGAACTGCTCGGCGCACAAAATGTCCGCCTCTCTGCTAACGGCCATTGTGAGACGACAGCCGGAACACCTCATTCTCGACTGGACGCAGATAGCCAAGCGGCAGCTGGCGTGGCTGGTGGCTCGCCTCCCAGCACTCAAGAATCTCTCGCTGCAGAATTGTCCCATTCAGGCGGTGCTGGCACTCCACACCTGCCTCTGTCCGCCCCTACAGACGCTGGACCTAAGCTTTGTGCGAGGTCTGAACGATGCCGCCGTCCGGGATATTCTGTCGCCGCCCAAGGACTCGCGGCCCGGCCTAAGCGACTCGAAGACGCGACTGCGTGATCTCAAGATTCTCAAGCTGGCCGGCACAGACATCTCGGACGTGGCCGTGCGCTACATCACGCAGTCGCTGCCATATCTCAAGCATCTGGATCTCTCCTCCTGCCAGCGCATCACTGACGCGGGCGTGGCCCAGATAGGCACCTCCAACACGGCCATTGCCCGCCTGTCGGAGCTCAATTTGAGCGCCTGCCGCCTCGTCTCCGAGAACGCGCTGGAGCATCTCTCCAAGTGCGAAAGCCTCATCTGGCTGGATCTGCGGCATGTGCCACAGGTGAGCACACAGTCGGTGATACGATTTGCGAGCAACTCCAAACATGATCTGTGTGTGAAGGATGTGAAGCTGGTGGAGAGCAGGCGGCTCTCGACCTCTGTGCGTTCGTCCCTCGGCAGCAGTTGGCATGACTAAAATACAAGAACTCCAGGGACAGGGAATAGTAATAAGACAGCCCAAAAAAACCTAAGTTTTAATGTTATACATTAGATACTTTGGATAGCACATAGACCCTGCACTTCCCCCTCCTCCTCCTCATCAGCGACTTTCCACCTCATCGATCCCCGCGACACGCCAGAAAGGGAATGCCAAAGAGAGCCGAGCGAGCGAGCCCTTTTGCATATTGTATTTATTATATAGATACTATATTATATATATGTGTGTACACGGAAATGTGCAAGCTAGTCAGCGGGTTCCGGGGGGATCAGCTTGTTCTTCTCTACTCTCTTTCCCCTTATGTATGCCCAACGAAGAGTAGAACAATCCTCTCAGTTTCACACACACAGTTCGGACATAGCGTAGTGATTAATATTAGCATTCCCCCCATGATGGTAATTACATTTAATCAGTGTCATATAATTAAGGCATGTCTAGGAACTAGAGAAACCAAGAGAGAGCACCACACATGGCTTTGTCTGAGAGAGAGTCGTACTACGTTGTTTCATAACTACCTACATATACAATTTGAAACTTAAGGCTGGATATTCACAGTCGAATATAAATGTTTTCGTCGCAATTCGACGAACATAACTCGTCTGTGGATACCTTCTTAAGAGTGCAATCAATTGCGTTTTGTCCCCTTTCATCATATACGTGTCTCTGATTATATTTCTACAGATCCTGTAGGATTTAGTTGAACAATTTGCCTTATTCATGTTGATCTTAGATATTTGTTGGGGTCTTATCAAACGATTTTTTCGTAGTTTCGCGTCCCACTTAACAAGTGCTAATATCGCACATAGTGGATAAGTTCTGCCTGCCAATGATCCCCAATCCTCCCCTTCCCACATCCACCCCGTAGCAATTAAAATAGTGATAAAAACCATGTGGCTAAAAAACACACGCATAACTTATCTTTAAAGTTTTACAGCATTACATTACAAATATAGAATAATGTTTCAAGAAATATTAGCAATAGATGTATGTCTCCTTAGTACTTGGCTGATTTGTATTCGGGTTCATCGCCACCGTCACGGCTCCCTCCGCCACCACCACCACCACCGTCGCGATCCTTTGGCATTTTACGCTTTTGTATGATGGTCTGGAAAGATGTACAAAATGTTTTGTTAATTGAATTCGGGAATGTTTTGGAGCTCGGCAACCCAAGCTCACCTGAATCTTCTGCCACTCCCGATCCAGTTCAGCTTTTTCGTTCTTTTCCGTCTTGTTTTTGCGCGTCTTGCGGCCATCCTGCATCTTGACGCCGTACTGGAAGGCGGCCTTGGGCAGTGCCTCCTTGGTGCTCATGTAATCGGAGTACTCCTCCTGCGTGTCAAAGTCCCAGCGGCCGATGGGGCCCTTCTTGTTGCCCAGATCCATCTTGGTGTAGTCCACCTCATCGTCCGAATCATCGATGGCGTCGTTCATCTCCTCCAGGCCCGGGTAGCACTCGGCATAGCCTTCCGGTTCGTTGGCGAATCGCGAGGCCATAGCCTTAGATATCTTCGGGGGCGGAGGTATGCTGGTGATGACCGGCTCCACCGTCTCTGGCGGAGCATCGCCAAAGTAAGAGTTCTGTCCGGGAGCAGGCTTGCTGGCTGCATCTGCACCGCCAGGACGAGCATGCCGATCGCCACGCGATTTGCCTCCCGGCTGATAGTCACCCACATCGTCGTATATACTGTCCCCCAGGGGAGCAGCGGGCTTGCCGCCCTTTGGATTGGAACCAGCACCCGCACCAGCACCACTGCTGATGCCCGGTTGGGTGCGGACACTCTCAATTTCCTTCTCGTAGAAAAGGGGCTTGTCCTTGTCGCGCTTCTTGTTCTTCTTGTTGCGACCGCCGGCCCGCAGATAGCTGAGAATTTGGGACAGCTTGTTGATGACAATATCGTTGGTGGTGAGCGTGGCAATGTCCTCCCGCGACGCCGGCACCTCGAACTTGGATCGCTTCAGCGTTGTGGGTATATCAGTCTCGCCCAGCTCGTCTTCCAGATCGATGACGTAGGCCATCCGGCCGGGAGCGAAGAGTTCGTTGCGCGGCACCTCCTTGGAGCGACGCGCCTGTACCAGATTGTAAATGTTACGCGCCAACGAACCATTGATGGCGTTTATGTCCTCCGACTCCCTGCGCTCCGCCTCCAGTTGCTCGGCTGCAGCGGCCGCCTCTGCCAGTTTCTCCCTGGCCAAGGCGGCAGCGATTTCCTCCTCTTCGGTCTCCTTGGAGTGGAGCTCCGAGCGCACTTTCTGCAGCAGCGCGTAGTCGAGACCCTTCACCAAATGGGTGTGCTGTATGTCTCCGCCCAAGAACTTTGACTCCTGGATGATTCGCCGTCTCCGCTCGGCGGCATCGATGCCCGACTTCATGTCCGGGGCCACGGCACGGTAGGCATTGGTACTTCCTCCATGGCCGGGTGTGCTTGCGGTCGTGTAGTCCGGATTGGCATTGTCACGTCGCTCGCGGGCGCGATCCCTGTACTTCTCCGACAGTTCCAGCAGCTTCACATCCTCCTGCTTCTTGAGGGCGGCATAGAAGTTCTTCTTTTTCCGCCTCAGGTCATTGCGCTCGCTGCTGCTCTGGGTTTTCTTCTTGTCGCCCGCCGCAGAGGGCGTGGCGAAGGTTGCTGTGGCCAAGGAGCCTCCCGCGCTGCCTGTGCTGGAGCCAGGAGGCGGGGCACGTGGCGTGGCCAGCAGCTTGCGGAAGTCATCGTTGGTGAGACGCACCGAGGGTGGTGCTTCCAAGTGGGCCTCGGACATGGTCAGAAATCAGAATCCCGGAAAAACCAACAAAATTGAAAAATCTTTATTTACGAGTGCGCCAGTGTGACCGCTGACTTATCGATGAAATATACCATCACACAAATTCTACCGTGGCGCGTCATCGATGTGATTATCGATTTTGTCCCACCTCTAACCTACGTTTATTTCCATATTTTTTGCAAAATGTTTAAATTTTTGAAAGAATTGCCCAAAGTTGAACTGCACGCACACCTCAATGGATCACTCAACACCAATAGCCTGCGGGATCTGGCCGAAAAGGTGTACGGCAACACCTCGGAGGAGTTCTCGCAGCTGTGTGCGCGCTTTGTTGACTTTGAAAAAGATTCAAATCTGGACAAATGCTTCGAGAAGTTCGCCTTTGTCCACGAGCTGACCTCAACGGCCGAGGGGCTACAGTATGCCACGGAGCTTGTCATACGCGACTTTGCCAACGATAACATCCAGTATCTGGAGCTGCGCACAACACCAAAGGCCAACAACAATTACCTGCGGCGGGACTATCTGCGCATTGTGCTCGACACGATCAAAAAGGGCCGCGAAAAGTACCCGAATATACTGGTGAAGCTGCTGCCGTCTATAAATCGATCCGAGCCAGTGGCTGTCGCCGAAGAGACTGTGGCCTTGGCTGTGGAGTTTGCTAAAACCGATCCGGACCTGGTGGTGGGCATCGATCTGAGCGGAAATCCAGCCCAAGGCAAATTCACAGATTTCAGTGGAGCGCTTAACTTGGCCCGCAAGGAAGGCTTGAAACTGGTCATCCATTGTGCGGAGATAGACAATACCTCGGAGATTAAGGAGATGCTGGCCTTTGGCATGTCGCGCTGTGGACACGGAACTTACCTGTCGAGCGAGGACATTGCCCATATGAAGGCGGCAGACATCCCGATCGAGTGCTGCCTTACAAGCAATGTCAAGTCGGGCACGGTATCCAGCTTCGAGGAGCATCATCTGAAGCAGCTAATGGAAGCCGATGCCCCCAAAGTGGTGTGCACGGATGACAGCGGTGTTTTCGACACGACGCTGACAAATGAGTTATTGCTGGTGGCAGAAACATTTAACTTGACCCGCGACCACTGCATTGACCTCACCATGGAGGCAGTGAAACACTCGTTTGCCAATGATGAGGAGCGTCAACAGATGGCACTCAAAGTGGAGCATTATGTCAACAGTTTGAAATCAGAATAAAATGTAATTTGAATTCACTGTTTTCGATAATTGGTTGACCCACCAATCTAGATAAACTGCTTTCGATAAGCTGGAGAATATACTAATTTGTACAATACATTCATTTATTTAAAATCAAGTTTAATTGTAAGGAATATCTAATGAACTAAGACAAATAAAATTGTATGCTAGTAAAATTAAGCAGAATATTAAAGTCCGGGAATATGATTTATGCCCATTGGCAGTGAACGAACTACCTTGGTATTTTAACGGTATATTTATAAAGTGAGAAGGTATATTTCTGAGGTTCATGCGATATATTCTATCGATAAATCCTCATCTTGTTGCAAAAAAATTAAGCAAATGAAATTTTTAAATTATGTCTCTAAGATTAAGCGAATTTCTTTGCCGGGTTTGCCTTCAACAAAACGAGCTGCTGGTGGACATTTATGAGCATGTGGAAGAGCTGCAAGTGGACTTGTGCTCGTTGCTGGAGAGTTGTGGCAACATAATAGTGAGTTTGCCCACCGGCTTCGCCAATTGAGTTGTTATGAACTGCCTTCATTTTAGGTGGACCCGTCCGACGCATATCCGAAATATTTGTGCCAGGAATGCACCAAGGAGCTGCTCATTACGGCCAAATTTCGCAAAAAGTGCTCCGAGACACAGATTCGTCTGCAAGAAGATGCAGCACAAACTAAGCTGATGGTCGAGGAGCAAGATTTTCTGGCGGATGAAGAAAATCTGGCGGAGGAGGAAGTTTGTCTGCAGGAGGAAGAATACATGACAGAGGAAATCATAGTATGCGATCCCAGCGACTATGCGGAACAGATGCCAAATGACGAGCAGGAAGAGGCGACTGAAGAGGATGCTGATCAGGTATCACTCATCTCTGCCAGATACAACTGCGACAATTGTGGTGCTGTCTTCCAGCAGCGGCAGTCCCTACGCAAGCATCTGGAGAACTTTCACGCTCTTATAACCATCTACGACTGCAAAAAGTGTGGGCAGTTCTTCACTGATTTTGGCACTTACAAAGGCCACAGCTGCAGCGATCGCTCCACGGAATCGGTTGATCAAAGCGGTCGGCATAGATGCATCCACTGCGGCAAGTGTATGCAGTCGGCCAACAGTCTGACCGAACACCTTCGGGTGCACAGCGGCGAACGACCTTTTGTTTGCTCAAATTGCCCAAAGGCCTTTACAACAAATGGAGCACTGGTCACGCACCAGAAGCGACACTTCAAAGTGATTCAGCACCACTGCAACTACTGTGGCCAGGGATTCGTGGAGTCCAGCAATCTCAAGCGCCACATTACGTCCAAGCACACAAAGGAAAAGCCGCACACCTGCACCGTCTGCCAGCGCAAGTTCTCCAGGGTCTACCTGCTGGAGCTACACAGTCGCACTCATACGGGTGAACGGCCCTATAAGTGCAAGCATTGCCAGCGTAGTTTTGGCCAGTTGGGCGTGCTGCGCAGCCACGAGAGAATACACTCGAATGAGCGCCTTCATCGCTGTCAGTTCTGCCCAAAAACCTTTGGTCGTGCGGCTCAGCTTAGAAATCATCTGATGCGACACGAAGAGGAGGCTGATAGCGTGCAAGGTAAGAATCATTTGATAGTTGATTGAACTCTAATAATGCTGGCTTTTCTCTTTAGTTCAGTGATGGATTTAAATTTGTTAACATTTGAAAAATGTTTGGAAAATCTTGTTCCTGAGACCAGCAGGCTGGCACTCGCCTCAAGGCTGTGAAATCATGGTGAGGAATACCACAAAATCGAACGCGTAGAGCTTGTAAGTGGATCCTAATCTTTGCTGGTAATTTTTCGATTTAAATAATTTCCTTGTTCACCCGCAGAAGTATCTTCCTGCTGCACAACTGGAAAACTGGACCACCACCTAGCTGTAACTAGTTAAGAATTAATTGAGACTGCTTTGAGTTAGTTTTTAAATTGTTTATTTGCATGCAGGTAAGATTTAGTAATGTTTCATTCTTGTAATTGGTTTACATTTCCTTTGATTCTGTAATTATCCTACAAGTTACAACAAATTACGTAGTTATATGCTTTGCTTTGCTAAATATATATGTATATGTTGTATGTATATATCCATATATAATGTATAGATGTGTATAATCGGGTCTGATTGATGAAATTACAAATGCAAGAGACAAACTTGAGTGCTCGCATTAGGCTGAGAGCATTTGATTTTCGGTTCTATCAGAGATCCTATTTGTACAATAATGTATGTATAAATTATTACCTATTATATATTCATATATGTTAGTCATCGTTTGATTTGATTTTCATGCAGGTTTCGAATAATGTAATTCACTTAATTGTTAATTTATGAAATTATTTGTTTTCTTGTTGTATTACGAGTGCTGACAAGATTTTCCTATTCCAAGTTATGGCTCAATTCTCTTTGGGTTTCGCCGTTCGATTCACATCTCTCGAGCTATAATTTTTCTTCCGGTTTGGCGGCGGGTTAGCTGCTCTCTACTTCATCCACATCCTACGTCTGGTTCGGGGTTCAGGGTTCGGGTTCAGTTTCAAAATCGTGGGTCAGGTCAGGTCGGGTCTGGGGTTGGGGTTTGGGTTTCTGGGATTCACTTAGCCTACAAAAGCGTCGCCTCTGCCAAATATTAATTGGTAAAATAAAAGATGGAAAGGAAATCATTATAGCCAAGAGCCAATCCGGCACTGACTTGGTCAGCGGGTTAGCAAACGGATAACAACTAGAGGTGAGCGTGATGGGTGCATAACTCTGTGCTCCATCTGATCCTCTACAGCGCTGCGCTGAGCTCCGGCGTCCTGCGGTAATACTTACGCGCCTGCACATTCAAATCGTCCAGCAGCAGCTCATTGGAGGACTTGGAGCGCTTGGGGAAGATCAGAGCGTGCCGCAGTGGCGTCACATGAGCGATGGCCACATGGGAGCGCGACTTGGGCTTGGGCGGTGGCTTGGGTGCTCGCTTCTGCTTGTGGGAGGGTCGCCTCAGCTGCTGCACAAACGATTTGCTCAGCGTGGAGCCGCGATTAAAGTCAGCCGCCTGGTGGAGCTGCGTCTCGGCGGGATACTTCTGCAGCCGCTGATGCTGCTCCGACTTGAGGCGCTCAAACAGATTGGTCAGCGTCCTGGAGCGTGGGGGAGTCGGCGCCGGATATTTATTGAGATTCAGCTGTGGCGTACTATGCTTGGGCGTTCGCCCAGCTGCACTCGTGGTGGGTGTGGTTGAGGCTGTCTGCGCCTTGCTGGCAAACACGTCGTCGTCCAGCTCGCTGAGGCTCACCAGCATGTGTTCGTCCTCGAACAGGTCATCGGTGTTGGTCAGCGTCATGCCTCCTGTCTCTTGCTCCTGCGAGGAGTCGTCGTCGTAGTGGGCAAAGATCTCGTCGAAGGCGGCGTTCACAATGAAGGACTCGTCCTGCAGCTCTTCCTCCACACTGCTGGGCCGCGTCAGCGTGCCAAACAGATTCTTGCGGTAGTCCTCGAAGGTGGACTGGTGCTGCAGCTGCTCCGTGGAACGGGCCAGACGCGGCCTGAGATGGGCAGTGGCCAGCGTCTGGGTGCTACAGCTGTTGGTTAATGGTGCCTGTGGCTGTGGCTGTGGCTGTGTCTGTGCCTGCGGTTGTGGTTGGGACTGGGCCCGTGTTCGTGCTTGCTGCTGCAGCTTCTGGCGGTGCATTTGCTGCATGAGGCGCTGTCGCATCTCCTGCGAGCGGCGCTTCAGCTGGTTGTACTTGCTCTGGGTAGTGCCATTGCCATTGCCATTGGCACTCGGTTCGTACTTACTTAACTCTCTGTCCCGATCCCTGTCCCGGTCCCGTTCCTGCTCGGCCTCGGCCAGTCGACGCTGCAGGGCCAGCGTCTCGAAGGTGTGCACAACGCTGCCCACATGGGTGCTGATCTCCGGGATGCCCAGGTCCCCGCTAAACAGATCCGCATTGCGTCTGCCCAGCGTGGCATGGCCATGCCCGTGGGCGTGGCAGTGGCGCAGTGGTGGCACCGGGCACCGTCGCACTGGATCTGTGGGGAATTGCTCAACGAATTCGGAGGCCTCCTGCTGCCAGAGAAGGTTGCCCCGCTCATCGTGGCCGCTGGCTGTGGCATGGCTGGTGGACTGCTTGGGAGGATGTTGGTGTAAGCATTGTTGTTGTTGGTTGTTGTATGTGTGGTGGTTGTTGTTGTTGTTGTTGTTGTATGTGTGGTTGTTGGCAGATAATTCAAGCAATTCGTTAATGAAATAAATTTAAAAAAATAATTCTGATTAGCATCGAGTTGGAGCCGAGAAAACACACAGACAAGGACACTCGTACTGTCTGCTGTTGGTGTAATTTTTTTGATTTTGTGCTTGGTGGCTGGTGAGCTTTTCTGAGAGGGCGGGGGCCGGACTTTCGGGGGCATTGGGCGGGTCCTGGGCAGGTGGACAGGTGGTTGGGGGGGGCCGAGGATTCATAGCTTACATCTACAATAAATACATAACTATTTTATATAGAGCTCTTATCCATTCTATATACACATTAAACATTAAACAATAAACTATTTTGCGAGTTTCTCATTGTGTTTTTCTCGCATTGAAATCATTTGCCTATCAACTAAATTTGGTTTATAGACTATTTAAATATTTAATTCAATGAAACAACAAACAACACAAACAGCTGCCGAGCCTCACAATTGAAGAGTTATACATATATAATGCACATATGTATATACATCTCCTTTTTAAGCCATGTATGTACTTGTTTTATGTATATGAATTTCGTCGTAGCAGCAGCCACAAAATTAAATCGGAATTAGAATTGGTTGGGGGGCATAGAGCATGTGTCATTGCATATTACAGCTTGGTTTTCAGCATGATTGTGGACTATCAAATGAGGCCTTTGAACCATTTGATGAGCCTAAACACAGGATGTTACACTGTCTACATATGTATGTTTATCTGTTCTTTGATTGTTGTATGGCATTGCGAGGGTGTCCCTAAGTTGTGTCCCAATTTTAGGCTCCCAATTATGGTAGAAGGAAGCGCTTCCCTTTTGTATGAAAGTTTTTTTCATTCTGCCGTCAGTTTTTTGAAGTTTCATTTTCTTGTAGTGTCATTTCATATATTGATGGAAAAAAAAGAGTAGTGAATAATTCCACAAAAGAGTTATCAATGGGGAAGGTAAAACCAATGTACGCAAAAACTTTTAGTGGCTGCATTGGATGTTGTTAAAAAATGGTAGAGAATTTGTATTTGTATCCATAAATCGTGAGCTGAAATGTATACTTTAAAAGAGGAGATAATCTCAACAAGCCAAAGGGTTTTTTTATTACCCAATTTACTATGTTTGGAATCATATTTGCTAGACTGAAGATTGATATCCAGATTTTTAATGAAACCTAATGAATTCTACGATTTCCAACTGAACTTTTGGAACACCCTGTACCAAACGAAGCGCGGGCTACATATGTGTAGGTGTAGGTGTAGGTGTGGGTGTGGGTGTGGCGTGTTAGCGTTAGTGTTGCGTGTTACAGTAGCGGAGTGTGTGCGTGTGTGGGGGTGTGCGTCTAATAATAGTTATTATCAAATGGTAGGCTATCACTGGAGCTCGTGTAGTGTGGCTGCTGCTGCAATTGTGGCGGCTGGGGCAGCACCTGATTGCTGCAACCATTCCGCTTGATTGCCTTGTTGCCGTTGTTGCACTTTTGGTGCTGGTGCTGGGACTGCTGTTGCTGTTTGTGCATGGCCTTGAAGTCGTCCTGCGACTTGCTGTTGCTGCCTCCATTCTTGGAGCTATGCTTGCCGCTCTTGTGGCCCTTGCCTCCGTGCTTGGTGTGCTTGAGGCTGTGGTGCTGTTGTTGCACATGCAGCTGGGGATTCGAGTGGTCGCTGGCAGTGCCGCTGCTACCGTAGCTGTAGATCTGCGACTTGGACTGGCTGCGCAGCGGCTGCTGCTGCATTGTGGCCACACTGTAGTGATCCAGGCTGTCGAATGTCTGCAGATAGTGTGGATTTATCTGGGTGCAGTAGTCGCCTCCGCCACCGCCACCGCCTCCGCCGCTCTGCTGCTTGCGATCGAGTGTGTTGCGAGTGCTGGAGCCACTGGGATGTGGCATGTGGGGGCCAGCATTGTAGCTGAGATGCTGATAGTGCGACTCTACATTGACCTGCTGCTTGGATCCATTCTTCATCGGCAGCGGCGGTGGCTGCTGCGGTTGTGGGGATCTTCGGTTCGTGTTGTTGTTGCCATTAGTGTTACCATTTCCGTTTCCGTTCGACTTGAAGCTGTTGTTGCCACTGTGCAGCGTGAGGCTGTTGTTGCTGTTGCTGTTGTTGCTGTGGCTATAGCTGTGATTGCTGTTGCTGCACTCGGACTTCGTTTTGATGGCAATGAAAGCGTTGGGCAGCGGTGGCAGCATTGGTGGTGTACCCGATGGCGTGGCTGTCGATGAGGAGCAGCTCGGTGCTCCCAGTGGTGCTGGTGCTCCTACTCCTTGAGGAACTGTTGCTGTGGCGCTAGCCACAACCACCAGTTCCCTCTCCCGCTCCCGCTACGCGATGTGATGACCGCCAAATGTGCGTAGTACTGGTACGCTCTGATTTTTGGTTGTTGGTGGTGGGGGAATTGTTGTTGTTGTTGTGTTGGTGGTTTCACATTACAATTTGTGGTGTGCGTGTGGTGGTGGTGGTGGTGGTGGATTGGTTAAAATGCGCATTGGTTGGCGGTTGGTTGTGGTGGTTTGGTTGGAAAATGAAATGTCAGAGCGTAAAAAGAGACGAAAAAAGGAAAAGAGTAGACACTTATCATATAAGTTGTGTATGATATATAAGTATATAAAATATATATATTTTTTGTTTCTTCTTTTCAGATAGTATACTTAGGTATCCTCGTGTGTGTGTGTTTTGTGTGTGTCACTGATTGATTCGGTGTGGGGAGTAGGGGAAAAAGTGCGTCAGTTGTGGGGACATCCCGTTTGAAGTATGTATTTAGTTCTATTCGGTTTCTTGATTGTTCAGTTAGGTAGTTCATATATATATACACACATATAGTCGTAAGTACTATTGCAGCTAAGCTTTGACGACTCACTTACAAGTGCCTCGACTACTTGGTGCATTTTTAAATAAATAAATCAAAAGAAAGAAAACTTAAACTACACAAGTACAATATTTACATGGAGTGTGATTAGTATTACAATTACGACTACATCTAGTACGAGTACATCCAAAATGCAGAGGCTAACGCCTTGTGAGCTTCAAGTGGGGGAAGACTGTGTTTCCACAACTTATATTAAAGCCAATTCCTTGGGTTACTTTCACTGGGGATTTCATGCATGGATGCAGTGACAGGCAGGCAAGAGGACAGGCAGCAGGCATTATGGCACGGGGCATGGGGCAGGCAGCAGAGTAATTTTTCGAGCGAGAAACTTATTAAATTTAACCGGGGAATACGTGGCAGGCAGTTGCCCGCATTCGTGGAGAAAAATATAGCTAATTAACCAGGCTAATTTGGAGCAAAAAGTGCCCTTTAGCTGCAACCCACGAAGTTGTCGCATTTAAATGACTCTTGGTCCTCAGGGAGAAGCAGTTTCTTCCCTCGTTCGTATGTATGTTGTGCTTGAGGCTGACTCGGTAATTTTTACATTAAATTAAAAAAGTTTCCGCCAACCTCCCTCCTGGCCACAAAGGAACGGCAACTGTTTCGCTATCTTGTCTGTCTCTTTCTCTGAGAAGCTCTGAAAATGCACTTATGCATAGTCAATAACGCACACATATAGGAAGCAGGGGCAAAGTTTCAGTCGTTCACTCAATGCACTCTCAAAGACACTACAGGGTGCACTTCTCAAGGAAACTTGCAGCTCCTTGGAACAGAAAAGTTGACAGGCATTGACATAATTTTACGCGCAATGACAACTTGAAAGAGCAGAAGGAGGGTCGCAGCTGAAGCCGCCTCAGGATGTCTACATGTCCTGGCGTTGTCTCTCTCTGTCTTTTTCGAGTGCAGGCAAATAAGCGCGTAAGTAAGTGGTGCACCCACTCCATGCTCCAACCCCCTTGCACCCTGGGGCACTTTTTCAGCCATTTCCATTGCATTTTCTGCATCATTTAGTTGCTGCTCAGCAAATTGATGGAAATTTAATAGACATGCCACATAATTGTGGCCGGCATTTGGCGCTTGACTGGCACTGGCTAATGATGGATGACTAAGAATCGAAACGACCAGCTGTGGCAGTACCCGGGAAGGGGACAAGGACCTCGGTTCCTGGACAGGACAGCCGCCAAACGAGAGAGCAACATCATCAACAGCAGCAGCAGCACCACCAGCCGGAAATGGGAATGAGGGGAATGGGGAATGGAGAATGGAGAATGGTGAATGGAGGGTTGGAGCTGCCTCAACGGAAGCTCAACTCAGTGCCACAAAAATTTGAAAACTTTGTAAACAAAACTTTGAGCTCCGCACTTTGCTGCTGGCGCGAAACGAAACGAAAAACATCAGGCGACGATCCGCAGGACCTCTTGGATAAAAACGGTACTCTACCATCCGCCCCTGCTCCCCCTCAATCCCCTGTCAACTGCACAAAGTTTTCCACACGGCAAATGGTAACTGAACTTGCTCTAAACTTCGCCGAGAAGCAAGACCCGGACACAGACGCGGACGCGGACGAGAGCCGGTTCACTGCCACTGCCACTGCCAGTGGAGTTCCAACTGGAATCCACTCTGCATACAACAACAAAAGCTTTCATCAATTGTCCGGCGGATGTTAGGTTCACAGACAGAGACAGCACACAGATGTAGACAGAGATTGGGTGAGCGTTAGCTGTGACAGGGACAGGGAAAGGGACAGGGACAACGACAGTTGCAGCCAAGCTTCCGCTAAGCTCGGCTACATCCGGCACCCAAATCACCGTAACCACCTCCACCCCAATAGCAAAGGAAGCGAAACACACTCTGCCGCCAACACCCACACCGATCAAAGCTAACTGCACTTCAAAAATGGCTTCTATCCTGAATCCACTGCACTACAAAGAAAAGGAGAGAGAACGAAAATAAAACTAAATAGAAGGAAATGGGAGTGATTGAATCGATATTGCGACTAGAAGATACCCCCGCTACTAGGGGGTAGCAATGTGAAGGAAAAAGACATTCCATGCCCCAAATGGACACTGTAAAGTCAAGATGTATCGTACAGAAAAGACCAGTATTCCAATGATTGTCGAATACACCCATGTCCCTCTCCCATTGAGGAGTATCAAAAAATAAAGAAACGAGAATATTCTTTTGTAAATATTACTTTGAGCTGGTGATGCTTCTGCTGCTGCTGCTGTTGCTGTTGCAACAGAAGTGGAAGATGGCTTTGCTCGTTTTGCATTTCATTCGAAGAAAATGCAGCAAGTTCCCCCAACCTCCCACCGCCATCTACACAACACGCGTCCTTGTGTTGCTGCTGTTGCCGCTTTGTGTATCGTACAATTGTAATAACTATCTCGGCGAGTGTTTGAAATGCGTTTACCAAAAAAACTTTTTACGGCTCTCTGCCACTGCAAGAATGCAGGAATTTTTACGCTTTTCATTGCTGCTCCTTCCGAAGGGGTGGCACGTACTTATTTCAGTTTTAAATAAAACGGAAAACGGAAAAACGGGGCCAAATGGTTATAGTAAATACAAGATGCGTGCCTCTAGAACCGGAGTATCCAGAAAAGTATGCCACCGTCATTTCTTGTAATATTTCGCATACGCCCCGCTGTAAATCCAGAATAATGGCCCCATAACAGATAGCATATTGAGGCGGTAATTGTTCGAAAGCAAAATAAATTACCCAAAATGTGGCAGACAGCAAAAGGTAGTTTAATTAAATGATTAACACTGATATTTACAACACCATTGCGATACACAGAAAGAGCGAAAGAGCGTGCCAGTGGGAGAGTGTGCCCATCAGACGGGCTGGTCTGGTCCCCAAATAAAAAAAGGGGGCCCTCACACCTGCCACGGCATCCGTTGCCCATTTTGGAATGTGCACGAGCACCAGCACGGGGTCAACCGGAAATACAACTTGCGGTCGTGTCGCTCTCATCGTGTTCCCTCCTGCCCGTGTCCATGTCCGTATTCGTGTCCGTATCGGTGTGCCCTACCCGGACCCAGACTCGGACAACGGTCAATTGCTTTGCTTAAACAGTGGACGACCGCTGCTTGTTTTGTTTGCTGATTGCGCAAATATTTGCGCAGGCATTAAACGCTGAATTGATGGCCAAACGAGAAGACCGTGCGACTGCCATGACCATGGCTGACGCCCCAAACACCGGTTCCAGCACCGTCTCCGGCCGCAATATAAATTTAAATATTAACGCCCCGACTTAACCTCGATGAGTCGGCCATGAGCCCCACGCCTTCGTCATCGTCTGTCTGTAGGTATTTTTCTTTCAGCCTCCTTTCAGTCTGACTTCTTGACCAGAGTGAAAGGCAAACGTTTGCTTTAATGTTAACAGCCTCGTTACTTTTTATTGCACGCACTGTGCGGGTCCTCTCCCGATCTCTCTTCACACCGAATGGGCGTGCAAAAGGAAACTTAGAGGTTCCCAGCACTAAGCCAAAATATTCCGTGTGGTCATTACCAAAAAACCAGCAAAAGCAGAAGCAAAAATTCCAGCAAAAAGAAAAACAAAAAAGGTACCAAAATTGTGATTATGAACACAAATTTGCGCTTAAATTGCGGGCGTTTCTTGTGGTTTTATTAAAAAAAACCGCCAAGTCATTAAATTTGATTACAAGTTTAATTTTTCAATAAGGCAGTCGCCGCACCAGCAAAAAGGAAACACCCAAGGATGGTTTTGGTCGGCTGTTAGCGAATTTTAACCAGGTTTCAGCTAATCGCAATGGGTTGGTAGTTTCCTTAACTCGTTCTGGAGGCTACTCGGGAGTGAGAACATAAATTTGTCTAAATTCCACGCTGGGTATGGAAAGTAATCAAATATTGCTCAGGCATCTTGTGGCGGGAATGAGCCAACCGTAATTCGAAGTATTTATTAGGTAATCGCATGACTTCTGCAATGTTGAGATGGAACCCAAGAATGAAACTAGTTACTGGAATATTCACTTCTCACTGTGATTAATTGCCAAGTGAAAAGGTCACGTAATAGTTTTAATGGCGCTAAATACTGTTAACAATCTGCAGCATTTATGATCGTTTTCAAAATCAAAATGCACCGCTCCTGTGCGTCCAGGCACTCAGTCAACACAATGACTTTGTTATGTACTGATGAAATAAGTTGGAACCTGAAAGGGTAGAAAAAGGGATAGAGGGGATGTTGGACGTCAAACCGGTGCGTGTTTGAATTAGTTTTACGGCCACTAGTTGTGTGTATATTTACTATTTTACTTGGGGAAGCCGAAAAAAGGAAGCGAAGCTCATAAAATGCAAATTTTGTGTGTGGTGTTTGCCTGGCGGTGGCGCCATATTAAAAAATAAAATGCACCTGCAAACACACACACATAAATTACATTTATAGTGGCAGAGGTGGAGGCAGGGCGGAAACTTTACGCATACCAAACCACACACAGAGAGAGAACACTCCCATGAAGCATGCCATTTATGACATCCTCCACACTCCACCACTCCACATAAGTACCAAAACTGAGAAGAAAAGAGTGAGAACAAAAGGCAAAGAAAGCTTTGCTAGTTGAAGGAATAGATACCCTAGACGACCCTAGATGATATTGTCATCGGAGTTGGATACACTTTTTTTTGATTTAATTGGCTTGTCTGTGCAAGAAAAGAAAGATACTTCATGGAATGATCGGTTGGCAGGCAACAGATTGCATTATCTTTAGCAACCGAGATCCGAATTATCTACACTGATTGCAGCTTAAGTAAGAAAAGTACTAGCTATATTCCTCCTGCTTACGCTTTTACAAATCGTAATATCCCCTGCAAGAGTATTCATGGAAAAGAGTAAGGCAAGTGTTGGCGAGAGAGAATGGCAACACATAAAAACCATATTAAATGGCTTTTGCTTCTCGCTCTTGTTGTTCCTGGTGCCTGGCTTTTGTCTTAGACGGAGATGGGAATCCAACACAGCCAAAAAAACCGCCCGAATCCAGTGTTCCCCGTGCCCTGAGCCATGGTCTGGCAAGGAGTCTACCGCTGGAGATCTGGAGACGAAGTCTGAGTTCTGGGGTTTTTGTTTGTCATCTTTTAATGGCGCAATTAGAGCACACAGAATGCGTTTACTGAAATCTGAGCGGCGGCAGGTGCTGCTGCGACGTTGCCAGGCGTCATAAAGGATTTTTAATAATGGCGCCAAATTACAATAGACACACACACACACAGTCACACACGCACATACGAAATCCCACAAATTGCGTATACGCCGTGTGGCACTTTGAAACAAAAAACCCCGAGCCGCACGACAATGCAAAGTTCGGCTCGGCGGCTGGGCGTGGCAGTTGTCTGCCAAGTCGAGTTCGACTTTGCCTGCTGTTTGTTGTTTACTGTAATTTGATGCCCCATTGTGTGCCACAATTCTCCAGAGGGAACCACCTCCATCCTGCACCACTTCTGCTACTCCTGCAACACTCCACCGTTCTACCATTCTATGCCACTTCTAGTGTCAGTTGAGATTATTTTTTTCCTCTCTCTGCGTTTAGTTTTCGCTTCCAAGCCATTGCTATGCAATTTCGGGGCAACGCCTTGAGCGTAATTTATGCGCGCATTGTTTCTTCATTTTCCAGGGGCTTGTCATTAGTTTTCCACAAAAAGAAGAGTCTAGAGAGAGTGAGAGAGTGAATGCGAGAGAGTGGGGGTGTTGCAGCAGCTGCATGAATTTATGGGCTTTCCATGTTGCTTTCCTGTTGGGAAATTCCGCTTTTCACACAGCAGTTCACGCGGCCTGTAAAGACAACTTTCCTGTCGCTGCTTAGAGTTTATTTGAGGGGGTCCGAAAAGTTTCCCTCAATTACCAATTGTTTTCCGATTTTTCACAGAACAAAGGACTGGCATAAAGATAGAGCTATATATGCTGAATGGCTAAATTAAAGGCTTTAAGACATTGAAAGCATCGACTGGCCTGGCTGGATGAACTCAGAGCGGAAATGCATACGCAATAAATTATGGCTGTGTCGAGTGGTGCAACGCAAGGCAGAAGGGAATGTTGTGGGAGTTTTTGGGGCTGGTGGGGGCAGTATTGCAACATAAATCCTTTTTTTTGTTGGAAAATTTATGGTGCATTGAACTTAAAACGAAATACAATAAAATTCTCTACTTGCAGCGAAGATGCGGCACCAACTGAGACGGAAACGGCGAAACATAAAAATAATCAAATTTATTAACGTCTGAGCAAGCGACAATACCCTGGAACTTTACGCTTTGATGGTGATGACAGTTCTGAGCAGCCTTGAGGATGCAAATCAATTTAAGGCAGTTTAAAAGAAACGAGAGCATTTTAGAGTCGTTAAAAATGCAGGGATGGGTGTAAAGGTCATTTTTCAATAATATCATTCGAAAGTAGATCTTCTTTCAATCAGAAACAAGCCATGAATAGGGTATGTATGACTTCTTTAGAGAACAACTTTTCCCGTTTTTCCTTTTCAGACATTTCCCACGCACGAAGAGCATCAGCGGCAGGCAAATGCTGTAGCAAGAAGCAAAAGAAGTCCAGCAAAAGATGTAATAAAATTACTGCCAAGGCATTATGTGTTCTCTGTTGCAGTATGGGTTCTGGTAGCTCTCCTCTACAGACGGACGATTCTGGGGCCTGTCAGTGTGTATTTGTGAATGCAATGAGGCATTAAAGCATCGCTGAAATGAAGGCACACGAATAACGAGGACATAAGAAGGCAATGACGCCAGAGAGTCAACTATCGAGGCTACGAATAAATCATATCCGGAGCCACATTCAGGTTCTGGGCCACGTGACGCCTGAGAAACATTTCAAGAGTGGAATATCAAAGAGAATATATGTATGTACATAAAAGCAGGTCGATTGTCATTAAACATATGTGTGAAAAATTATCTCGATGCCACCGTGCGTACTTACATTGTTTTTATCCACTGAAAGAAGTTATTGATTTCTGCTGATAAAAGCTCACAAGGCGCTTAAACTAGGAGATCTCTTATGCATATAATATATATTTATGAACTACTAAACTCTATACATTTTCCATACACAATTTCAATCAAAGTTGTGCTGTGTGCAACGGGCTATCATTTTTTGTACTATTTCTATTTCTTTTTTGTGCAAGAGTGGTGCAGACACAGAGAGAGAGAGAGAGAGAGATAGAAATAGTGGTCGGATGAAAATTATAATTCAACTAGAAAACTTATAATTAGTGCACTTGAGTGAGGAAAAAAGTGATCCAAACTAAAGCGAAATGAACTTTTTCCAATTCCAAAAATGGTTTTAAACTAATAAAATACAACAACCAGACGGAGACAGATAGACAGACACTGAGAGAGACAGACAGAGAATAATATAAATTATAATTCTGTGGCTGCAGGTGAAATGCTTAATTTAATTTTTACGTTATCTAAAATATACTTCAAATTGCAATTAACTGAAAAACCAACTAACAAAAACGGAGAGTAGAGTAGGTACTATGTACATTAAAAAAAGTTTTGCTCTGCAACTAGTTTCCAAACAACACACACACACAATGGAGTAAAAAAGAGATCCATATGGAAATTACTTTTGGGGGCAGACTGTTGCAATATGTTGGTGCGGTGCAGGCAGTGGCACAAGCTTGGCTTAGAGGCTACGTTAACAAAAGCGTTGCGAAAAGTGTACGAAAAAATATAGGGAAGATGCGGTGCAGGAGGTGCTTATAGTAGGGGCGTGGCTTTGGGAGATTGGAAGTATGGGCGTGTCAGTGGGTTATGGAGGTTAGGCATTCGCTTATGTTTTTTTTTCGGTGTTATCTCTGGTGGTTGTGATGGCTCTGATGGCTTTTTTTTATGGGGTTGGGACAACATTAATTCATTTACCAACTTAAATTGAACGTGAAATTATTAATTGCTGGCTTAATTCATTTATAATGAGTTTTTCCAGTGGCATCTGCGCCACATCAGAGATAGAGGGAGATAAAGTGTGATGAAGAGAGCAGTGCAACAGAGATAGAGAGAGAGAGAGAGAGAGTTAGAGGGATAGCAGTGGTGCAGCATTTCAAATATCAAGTATACGCAGTGTGGAATCCAATAAAAAAGAGCAATAAGAATGAACGTGCTTTGGCTTAGATGTAACAGACAGAAAGGAGAGAGAGAGAAGGGAAGGAGGTGCGCACTTATGTAGGGATATAGGGGTGTGTCAAGGTATGAATGCGAGTAAGATGTGACTTGGTGTACGTGGCTGTGAGTATGTGTGTGGGTTTTATTGCCTACTTCTTGGGGCAGGAATGGTGTCTATAGTGTAGTTTCGGGCGGGAGACATCTCTTCGGTTGATCACAAGAAAGACATTCAGTTTAAAATTACAATATGCACTGGATGATGCGTACACTATGGGCTAGATCTTTAATATAATTCATTATTTAATCAAATATATATAGAGATATTTGTATATGGATCGGCGTGTGTGTAGATGTGTATAGATATATTCGAAATGAAAATGCAATAAAAGTATACAAAAATTCCAATGAAAAACTGTTCGTATTCCGCTTGCACCACATAACAAATCATGATTCAGCTCATCGAAAAGTGTTGGACATTGTATGAGTGTGTGCGTGTTCTTTGGGGATTTGGTGGGTTAGGTATACGAGTATATGGCATATACAATATATAGTTAGTATTTTTAATTGGCAAATCACGATCATCAATCATCAATCAGCGAGCGAACGAGCGAGCGAGCGAGCGAACGAACGAACGAGGAACGAATGTCACCAACTTCCGGCATTATATATACGTATATAGTATATATATTATATATATATTCGTGTGGGATTTTTGTGTGTGTATCTTGGGTGTATGCTGGATATATATTGATATCAAAGTAAAATTCAATTCAGTCCATTCGCTTATTATTACATCATCGAAAGTTCATCAAAAAGAGAAAGAAAAAATGTAATCCTTTACATAAATATTTATATTCATTAGTATATCTGGTATATATATATTTAGGTGGTTTTTATATATATATATATTCAAGGTCAAGATCATCAATCAATCAATTCATATCAATTAAACAATTTACATGTATGCGTATATATAAGTATATATATATGGATGTATAGAGAGAGAGAGACAAGAGAGACAGAGAGAGAGAGAGAGAGACAGTAAGAGAGAGGTTGGAACAAGACGAGGGCTGGGCGGGCTGGGTGGCTGGTTGGCTATGGGTTCTGGGGTGGATATTTGCTCACCAAGTCCACGTAATGCAAAAGAAAAATCACAAAAAAGTTACACTGAAAATCGACAAATAAATCACTCCGAATCGGGGGGAATCTCTAGACTCTGATCTTCTTCTGCTTTTTCCACTGCTCGATTCTTTATTTCTCTATCTGTTATATGTACTAGCTTTCTCCTTTGCTTCTTTCCAGTGTTAGCTAATGCTTAAAAGATTTTCATACGTGTTTCGGTTATTAGTTCTAGGTATTTGTTTATAAAACACAAATCACAGTCATCACAGCAAGAGTTTTCATGTTCAAATTCATAATCAAATTTAAGTTAAAGCATATGCCAGAAATAGTCAGAGTATATGTGTATCTATGTGAGTTTCGTGGGTGTTTTCGTGTGTGTGTGTGTGTGTGTGTGTGTGTGTATGTGTGTGTCTGTGTGTGTGTATCTGTGAGTAGGTGAGTCATTTGATCAGCTGCTCGATTGTTTTTATCTACTTAAAACTCCAGCAGTCACCAAACACTTGAGCGTGTAAGTATAAAAAATATTATTTTCAATCAACTAACAGTGAGGGGCGGTTAAGACGGGGAAACCTTTGAAATAAATTCATATCAAAACCAATGCCAAAAAACAGGGGCGTGAAGAGATGTAAGTGCAGAGAGCGCAGTGCGCTCATGAATAAATCACAATTCACAAAAAAAAAACATAACTGGAAAAGGAGAAAAAACATGTTTTATTGTTTCATATCCATCCATACATACAAGGAGAAAATTATCCAAACGTTTGCACAAGCCAGAGCATACGCACATAGATACGCAGGCACGCACACACAGATGCGAGTACGAGTACTGACACACACACACAGATACAGACAAGGGGAATCCAAAGAACAAAATCAATATTAATAATAATACCCAATGCAATATTAATGGGAAACTGAATGGCAACTGCAACGGCAACTGCAACAAATTGCAGCACGGAGCAACTTGAAGTAATGAAGATCGAAGCTTTGGATACCCTTGCAGCAGATCCATTGTTAGCATAGAGCGTAGTACATAAATGCATATGCAACTTAAAAAAAAAAATCTCTCGATCATACATACAATATGATGTATGAATGTACATCATGTACTATCTTTAGAAGTTATGTTAAATGTTTTCCATATATTTTATAGGGCTTGTTGGCTTAGAAACAGACAGACCGAGCAACTGCTCATGAAATAATAAATACCCTCTCTCTGCAAGGGCATCAAAAAGTCATACAGGCACACACAGGGCCGAATGAATGTGAATGCGAGAATGAATAAATATTAATGCAGAAACACGCATTCGAAATTGAATTGTTTTTTGTGTTTTTTATTCGTTATAAATTTGTTTCATTCATAATATGTTACTTATTCCCATTCTCCTTAGTTTCACTTTTTTTTTTTTTTTTTGCTGTTTTGCTTTTTCTTTCTTTCTACAAATTACTTGCTCTGCATTATTCATAATTATCATATATGTAAATATTTATATAACATATTTGTTTTGCGGGGAGGGGTTTGGGTAGTTCGGTTTTTTTATTTAATTTGGTTTACTGTTTTCTTGCTTAAACAATTCCATGAAGATTTTTCAATAAAAAAATACAAACAAAATAGACAAAATGCCACAGACACGAGCGACAGAGAGAGAGAGAGATAGAGAATGCTAGATCGAAATGTGGGAGTATAATGTGGGTATATATATCAAATAAACACAGTCATATACCTGTAGGTGTTGTTACTCTTGTGTATGTGTGTGTGAATGGAGAATAATGCAGGTGGAACTGAACGATTTTTTAAGCTAACTCTTTTCTAATATTTAAAAGACTATCAATAAAGGATCTGCTAATGTAATCCAGATCGAGGATATATCATATTGAATATGATTTAAATTGTTGCACAAAATCAATGTTTCTTAAAAACTATTAAAAATTAAAGATATGTACCTGTTCTGATCTGGTTGTAAATCTACAATATAAGAAATGAACGAAATGGAGGGACTCTTCTTCTCTGATATATTTACTCTCAATTATTAAGGATCAGACGGATTAAATAGAGGCTAAATTGTCTAAAGGCTTTGCAGCTGTAAATTCGACTGAAATAATTTCAGATTTTATGTACCACTAATTCTTGTATAAACGCTAAAAAGTGTAGGGGAAAACGAAATGGTAAAAGTAATAATTTCCTTTAATTTCTTGCATATGTTGGTCCAATTAATGGAGCATACGCCAGGCAGTTTCAACACTTACTAATCAAAAGACCTGTACGGGAATATAGATCAATATTTGTCCAGTATAACATCGCAAAACATAAAGCAAAATCGATTTAAAACTTACAAATACTCTGTGCAGGAGACAAAAATTGGGAAAATGGTGAGTTAAACATATCAATGCTGCTTTTGTTAGTGGAAAAAATAATTAAAAGAATAAAATTGGATTACAAAATCATATATAAAATTCGCTTTATTTAAATTAAAGTCGCTTGCAGTTTTTTTTTTGCTAAAATAAATATTAAGATTAATATTAATAAATTTATTGTACACATAAAATCATAAATTAATACAAAGTGCATACATTTATACATTGCTTTAACTTGAGACTCGGAACGAAATCAAATGCTCTCAGAATTAATGCCAGTGGCCGTATCCTCAATCAGCGGATCGCAGCCCGACTTCCGAACTGTAATTTTAATCGGCGTCTGCAAACGCTCCGTTTCGTACATTTTTACCTTCAACTAAAATCGGGGGAGTATTATTAAGGTTGAGAAATTAACAATTTGGTTGACTGAATGGATAATACGGATTACATTTAACATACAACATTTAAATCAAAACAAATAATCAAGCACAGTTAATCACAATGCAGATGATGAATGTATTGGCGGTATTACGAAAAATCAAAAACGGAATTAATTATCCTTAAAAAAAATGTTCTTTGGCCCCACCCTCAAAAAAATATCGGACGTGTCATAATAACAAAAAATCGGAGCGAATCGGAACCAAATAACGTGACGTGAAAAAGATTCCAACTTTTCAATATGCATAAAGCGCATTTGGTTCTCGCTTTCCCATATTTTTTCTGTACGGCTCTTAAAATAATTAATTTTGTTAATTAAATAAATGGAGCCTTTTTTGTGTAGTATTCTGGTGTCTTTATTTAATTTTTGTTCGTCCACAATTTAAGGAGAATTTTTCCGCTTTCACAATAAAAACGAAATGAATGAAAACCAATTTAATGAATGACAGCGGAATGAAATTATAATAATTGCAAATTATGATGATTGCTGTTGTGTGACTATGGCCGATGGAGTCGGTGGTGGTGTCTAGAGGCACATACCGGAGGTACGCGGTCGAAAGAAGCGGTGGTGTGATTATATGTATTGCTATTATTTGCATTTGCACTGCCTTTTGATTTGTTTGCACTCTACAAATGGGAAATATTCGAGCTATTGAGCTCTGCTCAGACGAGTCCTTAATTGCTTGTAATTAACTGCCATAATGGCCGCAAAAGAAAACTCCTTTCAACTGTCAGAGCGTGAAATTGGAAAGAGGAAATTTTGTATGAATTTATTATTTTTATTTTTATTTTGGATGCCTCGAATGTGGATAGTTTTTTGGCAAATTAATCTTTTTAATGAAAGAACGTTCGGTTTTCCGCTCAATCAGCAATGATTTCTGTTATCATTAAGTGTGTATAACAATCTGTGATTGTTGAAAGTTATTCTCCTCCACATTATTGAGTGGATTAAAATAATAACAGAATGTAGATGGTATTTTAAAGGATCAATCTCTCCTGTGAATGAAATGGAAAGTTTTCTGTTCGGAAATGATTTAACAATGATTGCGAATATCTATCGATCTAGCTAATGGAGTAGCTTCAAATGGTCTTGATAAGCATTCTTTATTTTGGAGTAGATTCATTTGAATCTTCAAGTAAATCAACCCTTGCCAATGTGAGTGCAAAAAAGGTGCATTGCATTCGTGTTGAGTGGACATGCCAAGTGCTTGGTGGGTGTTTCTTGTATCTCTATTTGTGCCTAAAGGTGTGTCTGTGTGTGTGGGTGTTTTTGGGGTGCTGGGCCATAAGAAAGTCTCATGGCTTGAAATACGTTCCAACTTAGATGCGGATTTGGATTTGGATTTGGGCAACTAGTTTCCGGGCCAATCATTATTTTGCAAGTAACTTGTTGCATAACGAAACTTATCCAACGGCCCTTTAGGCCCGACTGACGGACGGCCCGAATGTTGGCCAAACAAAGTATGAAAGTGTTGTGGCAAACAGCTAATTGGATTATGCGATTAGCAGAACTTGTGCAGAGCTGGAGAAGGGATTTTTGTTATCCACATCTTGGGCTAAAAAGTCTTGGCAGCTGAAAAGCTGTTGGGCAAAGTTCAGCTCGCATGCAGCTCGTATTTTCTTCTTTTGTTTGTGCAATGCGCGCCAAATTGTTAAATGATGCAATGAAAACGTTTTTGTTGATTCCGGGAAATTATGCTGCGTTTAACAAATTGCATGAAAATGTTCCAAAATGTTCCAGCCGCAGAGGATGAGGAAGACGATGTCGACAACGACGGATGGGCCGAAAACTTTTGTCTAGTTGCGAGTCGGGAGTCAGCAGTCGGGCGTCAGAAGTCGGGCGAGTGAAGTGGCAAGCATCTCAGGGCCATTTGTCGGCCAGAAGTTGCAAGTTGTTTTCTGATTTATGCACTGACAGTTTGTGGTGCGTGTCTGGGGCCATTTTATTTATGAGTTTTGTTTTTCCGAGCAGGCAAACAAATGCAAAAGTATGCAAAAGATAATACTATTTACTCGGTGCCCTCTTGGAATCTGTCTGTCTTTTGTGGTTAATTAAAACGCAAAGAAAACTTTCGATGCACACACACAAACACAAACACATGCTACACGAGCAGAAGAACACAAAATATAACCTTCACAAGTACATATACATACGTACCAACATACGTACATGTCCATATAAAGTGTAGTATCCTATATGGAGGAAAGTAGTAAATTCTGTTGTTTGTACTGAGAGCAATAAAAATAATCACAAGACTCGTAAAGGTGTGGAAAGGGGGAAAATAATACATTTCAAAAACATCAGATATCATGTGTGGGAGATGTGTGGGGCGGTAATGGTACACACACAAAAATCAGGAACATTCGTTGCGGTTACATTCTCAGCATTTGGCAGCGATCCAGATAAAGACAACAGATAGGGAAAACTCAGGAAAAACAAACACACGCCACTCACAAACACACACATAAAAGCATGAAAAGATAAGGCAAAAACATGTTGCAGGTTATTAATCAAACAAAAACAGGCACAAACACAGGCAGGGCGGGGTTGGGTAGGGCAGGCGATGCATGTTTTTAGAAAATGAAAGGTATAACAAATATTATGACACGCTCACGAGCGCCCAAAAGCAGGCAGTTAAAAAGTGTGAGGTGTATTTCTGTAGGAGATACACGCTCGTATCACACCCACACACAAATGCGAACTTAAATGCCAAACGGAAACGGAAATGGTAATAGAAATGAGAGCCAACAGAACAGTGAAACAGAAACGAAAACGTAAACAGAAACATAATTGGAATTGTTTTGAGTTGCACAAAATGCATCGAGCACAGACAGTTGCTTTACTGGGTTATACAGCATTACTGGATTACTGAAATATTACTGGAGTACAGGATTACTGGATTATTTGCTTTGATTCAATATGCTTTACATGGTTCATTGACAGGGGGATATTTTTGGGGGGGTGGGTCTGGCAAGGTAAAACATTCCGCATGGTGTAGAGTAGAGTATAGAGTACTTTTGATATTTTGTTTTTCTTTTTTTTTTACGTTTTTGTTTTTGTTTTTTTCATAGATAGTATTACAATATACTTGGTAGTTGTTGCACCTTCGGGGAATCAATCTCAATCTCATATCGAAAAGGAAAACTAATCGAATAAATGTCGGTAGTTATAGTAATAGTTGTTGTAGTAGTAGTAGTAACATCATTAACATAAGTTATACATACATATACATAATATAATGTAAACTAAATGAGAGCATTAGCATGTTAACGTAAAACATAATGAATGCGTTCCAAGATCACACCTATAAGTACATATGCCATATATGTAACCATAGGCACACATATGTACGTACATACGTACATATATATGTATAGAAAATGCTATATATATATATATGTGTGTGTGTGTGTATATCATCGGTAAACTTAAATAAACTTTGAGCTCAAGGCTGCTCGCTCACTTTGTGTGTCACTTCGTTTTATGTTTGTCTTTTGTTTTTTGGTTGTTGCTTCTTAAACAAACGCAAACGCACACGAACATTGGGCTTAGGCATTATCAGTATATATATATATATATATATGTATGATATATAATATAGGTTTATAGAAAAGTGAAAAAATTCAAGTTGTACAAAATGCACGCTTGGCGGCAGTTCTTGTCCTCGACACAGATTCATTTCAGATCGTGTGCCTTTGTGTAGTAGTGTTTCTGTGTGAAAAGTAATGGGTTATGTATCAGTTGTGTCTGTCGTATCTGTTCCTTGTCGTCTGTCCAACCGAAAATTAAACTTTCTTCCTTTTTATATAATCTGGTGGGGGGTATAACCTTGCTGTTTCTGTTGTTCCCCTCAACGATCGCCTGTTAATGATGAAGTCTCCGCTTGTAAGCTAGTTAAATGTGACTTTTATTCATTTATTTGTAACAGTTGCAGCTAGGAGGCGGAGCGGTCACTCTCTGCCGATAAGTTGATGGCCAGCCATAAAGCAGCCAATGAATTATTATTGTTGCAGGAGGCAAACAGGCATTAAGCCTTCTCCACACATCCAGGCACACAAACATGTTCTCGTTGCCGCCATCTCTTTGTGGCAGCAGGACAGCAACGTTGACAGGAGAACTTACACAGAGTCCGGGGCATGCATTATGCAGCAATTGCTGTTGTCAACTGACAACGGAGTTGCACGGACCTGAACGGAGTTACACAGGCCCAGAGCCGGGGCAAGGCATCTGCCGACTGACAGTAAATTAAGCGGAAAAGTGTGTTGCGGCATATGGAATGGGCCAAAGAGATGGGGAGTTGTGGCACAAAAAAATAAGTCTGCTTCTCTCTGGACGGTGGGGGGGTTGGCAGGCAGGGGCAGTGGTACGTGGCACGAGTAGTATTATTTGCTGCAGTCGGAAATAACTCAACCGCAAATGAGATAAATTGCGCGCACACAGATAATTGCATGGCCGGCCCCCAGACGAGGCGTTGTGGCATGGAAATGAAATACATTTCACATACTCTGAGCGGCCGATCCGCCGCGCTGCCGCGCCATTGGTTTTTCAGTGCTTTTTTCCTTCAGCTTTTATATGTGTCCTCCCCAAAGTATTCGGTCTGTTTGTTAGCCTCTGAAAGAGTCCTTTTTTTGTTGGCCGCCTGTGCAAATATTTATGTGGCTGCCAGCACAAGCGAACGCACAGATGTGTTTGTCTATGTGTGAGTGTAAATGGGAAAATATTGCACATACGCACTGTCTGCTCATTAAAGCCGATCGTTGAAGGGACCTCGCTCGTACACCTTTTTAGTAGCAGTTGTATTTACATAACATATACTTCAAAACTTCTTTCTTTCTCCTTCTCCCTCTTTCTTTGTCCCTGTCTCTCTTGTCAAATCAATAGCTTTAACATATATAATTATAGATTCTCAAACAGCAGCCATGTGAATATTCTCTTTAGGGTTTCATCAATTGGAAGCTCTAAGTGCTCGGGGGTTTCTTCTTTACAATCAATATGTATAGATACTAGATTCTTTTCTTCGATATATGTCTGTAGTTGTAGTAACTTTTTTTTCTTTTGTTGATTTGATAAATGAAAAATGAAGTTGGTATATTCGAAAAATTCGTTATCTTTATAGGATACTCGTACATTTAGTATACATCAAGGGGATTCTTGTCTAGTGTTTCTTACGGATATACAATCAGACATACACATATACATATGGTATAGGAGTATGTGTTGTAATTGATTTAACTATAAATTTGATTTATGCTTCGATCTCGATTAGACTTCAGTTGTATCCGTTGTTGCCTGCTAAAGATTGTGACTAATACATTTAGGCTACGATTATTCGCTATGCTTTATGCTATATTCGATTTGCAAGATCAAAATCTTTATAATTGAATGGTTGCATTATTGTCAGTAGTTTACGTTAATTTATCTTTAAACATATTCGAGTGGTTACAAGCAACATTCAAACGATTTCCTTTTGTTTTGTCTGTTCTCTGATTTGATAAGAATAATTGGCTGCTCGATATCCCTCGATGCTCGCTCCTTCACTGCCTCTTCTACGTTCTGTTGCATATATTACACACTTACAATCTGTAGGATGCTTCAGTATCTATCTGTACACACGACTCTTAATCAGCGATGTGGCAACTTGACCAATTTGTAATTGTAATTTTTGGCAGGGCACACAAATAGCAAACGAGAACATAAAAATTGCAATTCAATGGGTCCTCCATCTGAATCTGAATCAGAATCAGAATCCTCATCCTCATCCGTATCTGAGTCCACATACACATAGACATCTCATCCTCTGTCCCTACGATCGATAGCAATTTAATTGAGCGCTAACATTCATATTCCAGTATGAAGCTCTCGCCTCCGGCACCGGCACCGGCACCGGGTCCGGGTACGACTCCTGATGCAGTCACTGGCTTTGCCGTGGCCCTTGCATGCTGCTGATGCTGATGTGGCAAGAGCGAGGCAGATGTTGCTGCCGTACCCGTGCCCTGCTGCGTGGCGGCAGCTCTGCTTAAATTTACTTGTGACAACATTGCGGTTGCCGTTAATTTGCCATTGTATGCCACTGCCGGAGTCAGTGAGGGCGCCGGCGTGGGCGGACCGTGTCCGTAATAGTTCAGAGCGGAGGTAAGCGGCACTGACTGCTGCTGGGCGCGACGCTGCATCTGCTGTTTGGATAGATAATCCGTGGACGTATTTGCCGTGGCATTGCGCAACGTTATGAAGGTGTCAAAGTTTTCGGCTGTGGAGGAGGCATTCGAGGTGCTGGAGTTGCGGCGGGGCACCAAATGTTGCTGCTGTTTGGGGAGATTCAGATTCAGCTTCAGCTGCTGCTGCGACATTGACGAGTTCGATGAGGAGGAATTGGATAGTGAGGAGGAGTTCACGGAGTGCGCGGGTGGATGCTGCTGCTGATTCGCATAGTATTTGCGCAAATTCTCCAGCATGTAGCGATTGTTTGCGTTTCCGGTTCCGGTTGTTCCTCCTGCTGCCACACCTAATGCTGCAGCTGCTGTGGGTGGTGGTGGTGCTGCTGTTGTTGCTGTCGGATGAAACTGCGGCATGGCAGATGACACTGCTGCTCCTGCAAGTGCAACTGCTGCTGATGCTGCGGTTGGCGTCATCGTTATCTGCTGCTTGCTGCTGGTGGCATACAGAGCATCCCCTCCCAATCCCAAACCCAGTCCCAGGCTTTGCCCTACGCTTCCCATCCCTTGTCCCTGCGGCAGAGCCAAATTGATGACACTGCCGGTTGTAGCTGGCATTGCGGTGGTACCTCCTGTTGCTCCTACTCCTGCTACTGCCCCTGCCATTGGTGGTTGTCGTCGTTCCATCTCCAGTCCATAGCGGGTAGCCGCCGGCTTACTGCTCCTTCCAGGGCCTCCTCCTCCTCCGCGCACTTCCCCCTGATAGCTGCGGGCATAGTGGGCCTCCATCAAGTCCGCCCGTCGCTGTTTCGTGGCAAACACGGCCTCATCCGTCCCGACATCTGCACCTCGGCCAAATCCATAGTAGTCGCCGCGCGGATAGTGCTGCGAAGAGGACAGAGCACGCTCGAATTCGTTGCGGCCACGCTGCCGCTGGAAGTGGTCCAGGTAGCTCTCACCACCGGCTCCAGCAGCTCCGACCAGAAGGAGATGGTCTGCCTCGTGGTTCTCGTTCTGCGGATGTTCATCCTCCTCCTCTTCGACCCTGCTGGCCTGCTGCTGCTGCTGCTGCTGTTGCTGTCGCTGCAAATGCTGATTGAGAGATTGGTAGAATGTGCTCTCGGCCAGATTCTCATTATACGTTGTCGGCTGCTGCCAATCAGCGTCTTCGCATTCGTTGACGCTGACGCGAATGCGTATGTCCCGGGCCGTATAATCAGGCTCTCCGCAAGCAGCAGCTGCCGCCATCCCAGCAGCTACAACTCGCACAGCATCCTCATCCTGGTCGTCATCGTCGTCCTCGTCCTCGTCGTCGTCGTCGTCGTCGCCGTAGAAGAATCTCGCTGATTTGGCGCTTTCCGCCAGCAGCAGGTCCTCGCTCTCCTCGAGAGCCAGCGCGTAACTCGTTAGGTTGTCAAAGTAGTATTCGCACATTTTGTCCGGGTGCTCGTAGCGCAATTTGAATTCCTTGGATTCTCGCGATTCCTCCACAGCCTGCGGCAGTGGCTCCAACTGTGGCGGGGGTGGCGGCAGCTCTCTCTCGCGCTTTGCCGTTGTTGGGCCACTGAACACGGAGGCATAGTCCGAGCTGCTCATCGAGTCTGAGTTGGGGGCCGCAGTGCGCCGCGTGGCCTTTGAGGCAATGGGCAGCGTGCCCAGATTCTCGTAGTTGGCAGGAAGTCCTCCATTATTCGCTTGCGATTGGCTGCGCTTGTGGCGTCTTCGCGGTGTCTCCGGCTGTGGATGGGGATGGGCATGATGAGGCTGCGTGGCCAAAGCCCTTCGCTGGGCGCCGCTCACACGACCCACTGAGTGGGCCGACTGCTTCGTCGTGCTCAGGTGCTGGTCAAAGTTCTCCTCCAGGTAGGCGTCCAAGTAGTGGAGGTTCTTGCTCAGGTCAATCTCTGACTTGTAGCTCTTATAGATGGTGGCCTGCTTGCAGCGCGACTCGTAGTTGGAGATGTGTGTGCGGTCGCTGATGAAGCGGAAGCTTTCATCCTTCGCCAGGGTGTGGAAGCCACTGAATTCGCTGCCAGAGCCTGCGTCGGAGCCACTGCTGGTCTTAAAGTTGCGGCACTTGTCGCGTATCTTTTGGATGCCTTGTCGCGTCTTGGCCTGCAGCCGCTCAAAGTAGTTGGCCTTGCAAGCGGTGCTGCTGCTGTTGTTGACTGGCGTCTGGGTCTGCAGTCGCGGATGGTAGGCTGTGTGCTGTATGTCGTAGCCTCCACTGCCGGCTGCACGCATGCTCTGGATGCTGTGCGTGCGATTGGGATAGCTGAGCTTCAGTTTCGGCAGCGAGGGTGGGTCCTCGGATCTGTGATGGAGTTTCCTCAACGAAAGCTGCTTGAAGATCGCCTTGGATCGCTTGGCCTTGCCCGTGGTGGTTCGTCGCTCATGATCTTGATCAAAGTCCTGACGCTCGAAGCGACGCACAGGCACTCCGTGTAGATAATGATGATCTGGTGGGTTGGCATTCGGCCTCGGCGACTCGAACAGACGCCTCAGGCCACGTCCTGTGCGCTGGGGTCGCGCACTCCTGGCACTCGCTGCACTCCTCAGTCGAGTGTTTACACTTAGAGTAAGAATTTCATCATCGTGGAAGATGGAAAAGGGATTCGTGATCACCGTGGAGCTGTCGTTCGCTCCCTGGGAGGCTGTTAAGCTGCTTACGGATCTAGTCTTAAGGCTAGCGTTACTCGAACTATATCTATTCTGGCTTATGGCTACTTCCTGCTGCTGCTTACTGTCTAATACAACTACAACTTTGGCTTCATTGTGTTGGTGTGGTTTCTGGGGCATGCTCGGAGGCACCTTTTGTCCCAGATCCGCCTCGGACCGGGACCGTGAGCGTGTGCCCTGGCCCTGGGTCCGCCTCTTCACGCGTCGCAGCTCCTTCAAGGAGTTACTCTGCTTGCGGAAGCGATAGAACGGATTGTTAATGCTCAGCCTTTGCAGCAGCAATTGGGTTTCCTCTGGCGAGAGGATGGACTCCTGCTGCTGCTGCTTCTGCTTCTGCTTCTGCTGGAGAATTTGTTCCTCCACCTCTTCCTCCTCTTCGTTGGTCACATTCAGATTGAGCAGCTTGGCCGCCGCACTTGGTGGCTTGTGTGCACTATTCATATTGTTCTCTACATCTCCAATACTCTTACTGCAGCTGCTGCTGCTGCTGCTACTTTTGCTACTGTTTAAGGAACCCTCGCTATTGTTGCTACTGTTGCTGTTACTGCTACTTTTGTTACTGCTCTTAATGTTGCTCTTGCTGCTGCTGCCACTTTTGGCTGCCTCTAAAGTATTCGTATTATCGCTATTGGTCAGTCCCGTTGTGGTCGTTGTGGAGCTCTTGTGGTTGTTGTTGTTGTTATTATTGTGACCAACATGGCTGTCATCCACTTCCGGTTCGAGTTCTTGTTGGCTGTTGTGTGGAAGTTGGTGCTCTTGGTCGTGGTCTTGGTCTTGGTGTTCGTGTTCGTGTTCGTGTGATTGTTTCTGGTTTTGGTGTTCGTTGGTTTCGCTATCAATTGCCTGCTAGACTCTAGTGGGCGGTTGTAATATCATTGCAGCCATGCGTACCTTCATTGCCTCCGGCGATCCATGTCCCGGATACTGTTGCTGTGGATGCTGCGAGGCGGCATGTAGGGCCGCTGCTGCTGCCACTGCCGCCGCTGCCGCAGCCTGCTGTTGTTGTTGTTGTTGCTGCTGCTGCTGTTGCTGTTGCTGCTGCTGTTGGTGATGATGGAAGCCGGCGGGCGTCGTGTAAATCGAATCACCTTGAGGGCCACTCGTGCTATCGGAGCGTGATTTCAAATCAGCTTTCTCGCTGCGGGGAAGACGGAAAAACGGAAAACGGAGAAGAAATCGTTAGCCAAAATTGTTTGCCCTAGTGACAATTGTGTGGGTGGTGGTTAAGTGCTTGGGTGGAGTCTGCTCTCCGGATGATAGAGGGTTTGCGGTTTGCTATTGCCTGATGCCAGGCTGGGGGTATTTTCTATCGCTGATTGGCAAATTGTATCCCTCACGCATATCTGAATATCTATTTAGTTTTTGTCGCCGTTGCCTCGCTCCAGGCAATTGTTTACTTGGGGTTTAGGAAATTAGATATTCCCCCAAACAAGCTCCCACTTTGGCCTCTTCTCTGAGAACCCCAAAAGGCCTTTCCTCTGAGAGAAATGTTGGCCTAAGATAGAACTCTGAAAATGTTGGCCTAAATGAGTTTCGGTCATGTTTTGGTTGCATATAAATCGAATATTGCTGTGGCCGTTGGAGAGGAAATTCTAAATCCATTTCCGCCTTACCATATTGGCGTGCCGTGCCCCAGAATTTTGTATATGTATTGTACGCTATAGAATTTCAGTGAGATGATAGTGTGTGCATTCCATATTTCATAAACAAAATATAGTAATTTTTAAAATGGAAAAACAAGCGGAGGAGCACACAGCTCTGTATGTGCATGGCCCGAGCCACCGCTCATAACTCATATTACACGTCCAGAGAGGGCGAGCTAGGTGGGTTACCGGAGAAAGGCAGGCAACTATGAGCGATAGGCTTGCTCTACCTCTACTCCTCTTTCGCTCTGTTGCGCTACCAAAATGAAGAAAAATACAACAAAAATACCCTGTAGACTGAATAAGGAATGTGAGAATTTTGCAAAATTTTGGAATGCAATCTAGTCGGCAATCTAGAAAAACTAAAAGAGAAGTGGTAACTTTCAGAGTGAACTCCTGGAAATCCTCACACTAAATTTGATTCCTAACGGATGATCAGGAAAAGGAAAGGAAAAAAGATGACTCTCAATTCCTATTAAAACAATTTCCAACCTAAACTTCACTACTTTTTGGCAACTTTAGTAAGAGTATTTCAACTTTCTTTGTTGTTCAAGCACAAATGTTGTTGCGCTTGCCAAAAGTCCAAAACCCCTTCTACCGCTCCTTCCATTTCGCTACCCCGCATATATTGAATATATGAAAAATGTATAATATTTTATGCAGCACACACGGAGACGCACGGAGATGCAGTGAAAAGCATTTTTCATTGTTCCTCTCTTTGGGTATATGTAGCAGGGTGTGTGTGTGTGTGTGCCATATTCGGCCAGTAGGGGCGCATAAATTGGCATGCCAGCGCCACCTGTTGGCTGCCGCTGCTGCGAATGCGCTGCATAAAAAATATATATCAAAATGGTCATTTATCTATGAGAATACGTGTGCTCCCAGTGCTAGGGAAGGGTCGGTTGGGTGGCACAGTGTCAGGGTGTGTACGTATTACGCTTCAACTTACCTGTCTTTATCCGATGATTTATAGCCAGTGGAACCTGTGCGCGCCGCCATGTGAGAAGTAGAATGTGGGTGCAGAAAAACGGGATGAAACAAGAGGAAAATGTTATATTAGGGTTCTGGCAATATGCAGCAGTTTATTCGACCCAAATACAATGGAACGTGTATTTGCAGAAGGGTAAGGTTTCTAAAATAGTACAAATTAGCTGTGAAACCAGATATACATATGTACGAGAATGTAGAATGTATGTACATATATGTATTTGTGTACATCGTCTCCCATGTTTCGATTGTTAAATGAGCCATCGACTTATTGATTGTGAAACGTGTAAAGTCCTGAGAAATTTTGATGGATTTCAAAAGGGGTGTAACTTTAGAGTGTAGAGCGAGCTGTGTTGGGGGTCGGGTCGCACTTGAGAGATCTGTCAAACGGCATTTGACAACTTGACGCCAGCTGCAGCAGTCAGTCAGTCACTCACACGCTCACTCACTCTACTCGGCAAATTGACAACTTGATTGACAACTGAGAAATTGCGATTAGCTGGTGAAAAGTGTTTACAGATCATGTGGATACATGGAAAGGACTTAGCGGTAGGGGCACGGGTGGTGGCACTTCCCCTCGAATGCCCTTGAGCAAAGGCGAACAAAAAGTTTATCCATTTCCACTTTTATCCTTTGCTCTTTTGTAAATTGTTTTACAATTGTTGAGGCGAAAAAAGTTTTTGCCGTGCGCTCTCTCGTTTTCTCTTTTTTTCTAGACTGAATTTTGATTTCTAATTAGGCAAAGCTCCCGCCTGCCACACAAACAGACGCCTCGGCATGGGGAAAGGAAAGAAAAGCGCTAGATGCTGTGGCGTCAAACAAAAAGCTGTCCAGGAGGAGACCTTAACCCTTTTATGTGCTAACCAGAACACAGGGTGAGGGTTGGAGGAGGCTTTAACAGGAAACGCAGACTGCGACTGCGACTGCTACTCGTCCTGCGACTGACCGCAGGCGTTGGACGCTAATGAATATTTTATGAGATTTATTTGAGTTTCGAGTTTCAAGTAGAAATAAGAGTATTTCCCTTGCACAAAGGGAAAAAAGGGGGGAAGAGGAATGGGGGGTGGCATCCCTCTTCTAGGCACCCATTTTTTCAGCTTTTTCGCTTTTCCTCCCTCTCGCGTTTCCTGCCTTTGTGTGTTTTCTCTCTGTGTGTGTGGGTGTGTTGGCTGCAAGTTCTTGTGTTTTTGCAATTAGTATGGCAGCGTACAGGAAAGATGGAGAGGCGGGTGGTGGGAAGATAAAAAGCGACGTAATGAAGAAGGAAGTTTTAATTGTCGCGGCCTTGACAGCGACGCCTCGTAATTAATAGCACAACTCTGGTCTGATAATTGTTCTGTGTCCATGTATATGGTATTGTCTACTCCGGTCGATTGTCGTTATAGTATACATTGATATGGGAATAGATGAAGGAATAGATAACTCTTTTAAGACTTACCCTTAAAGCAGCACCTCTTGCTTTTGATTGCATATATGCAGAGGCAGACAAGCAGTAGGATGGCGGCCATGCAGCCACCGGCCACGCCCATTAGGTAGCTCATCTCGTAAGGTTCTGTCCGGCACAGCGGTGGAGGATATTCAGCAGAAGGATATGGTTGTAATTGATGTGTTGATTATGCAAGCATCAAGAGGAATATTCATTTTCATATGGCATAATAGTGTGTGTGGCTTATACGAGTACTTGCATTGTATGTGCAATTGATTTTAATTAAAATCGTTTGGGATACTATGCAGGGGGTGTGCAGGGGATGTGTGGATGTGATATGATATAATATTTAATGAGTTGCATGTGCAGTCGATGCGTAAATATTGAATATTGCAGGTGTAATTGAAATGCAACTCGAATGCGGGACGGTGCATGAGATGCGGGGTGCATGGGGTAATGGTGTGGCAGGGGGTAGGGGGTAAAGAAAAACAAAGAAAATTCTATGCACCTGCAAACGTACCCTCCACAATCAAATGTATGGCATGGCGATCGGTACCCCGCTCGTTCTCCACCACTAGATAGTAGGGCCGTGAGTCGTGCTCATCGGCGTGATTAATGTTCAGGGTGGACAGGTAGCAATCCTCTCGAGAGTCCTGCAGCATATCATCTGCCCGGAAGCGATCTGAAACAGCAGAGAGACATTTTGTTGAATTGGCCAAATAATTGCACTCAAATTACACACAATTTGTCGGAGGGGCTCCGACATTAATCATTCGATTCGATGGGCTAACTAGCAATGTCAGAGCAGAGCCGTGCATTGGCTTTGGACTGGGGATTGGAATGCGCTTCGTTTGATTTGTGTCGGTGGCAAGCGAACACGCAGGATTACACGCACCAAGGATGGCGCTGGATGGACACGGACAGCTGAAAATGAAGAATAATGCTAGCCAGAGCCACCAGAGCCACCAGATTCGTTGCAGTTCAAGGGCAGATGGCACGGGGAGAAACGGAATAGAGATGCAGAAAAGAGTTTCAGCTGGAAAAACGAGTTGGAGATATCCGTCCGTGTGTGTGTGGCTTGTCCGGGTTGTCTGTTGTCCGTTGGAGCTCGGATTACCCGGTGGCTGACAGGCGTGGCAAGTCTGCAGCTACGGGATGCCGTCTAACGTTGCCTGCCACTGCCACTACCACTGCCACTGGCATCTTCATTCCCATTCCATACCCTCAGGGCAGACATGAAACTGGCAGCTTTCTTGTTCAACTCTGACTCTGACTCGTGTAATTTGTCTTGATTTGTGGCTACTTTCCAGCGCGAATTGAATGCCAAAAAATTGGTTGCAGAGGCAGCCATAATGAGCCCTCCAGCAGGAGCTACCGCTAATTGAATCCGGAATAGCCACAACTAAGGCAAACTGAAAGCCTAATTGCATTTTCATTAGGCGCTCAATGAAGCGCAAACTAATCGCTGAACATTGGCTGGTGGCTGCCACATCAAAGGGATGGATGGGTTGGGTTAGGTTGGGTTGGGTTCGGTCTACATGTATACGCACCTATTCCCGAACCGGCCTCCAGACGCAGTGAGCCCCATTCCCAGGCGACGCGCAGTGGTCGTGGATCTGCACAGACGACCATTGTCAGAACGGCGGACTCTCCCCTTTTCACGGAGATGGTGTGCATCGAAGGATGCAGACGTAGAACCTGTGGGGCACCTGCAAATACAAAGGAAAAAACGATACAGAAAAGAGTTAGAGTTAGGGGTATAAATGTATTAGGTTGGGGCATGGCAGGGAATAACGTTTATTCCTCAAGAGATGGCTTTTTAATTGAGTTTTGGTCGTCACAAACGAATTTAACGAGCTGCATTTCTGAAAGAAAATTGTTTCAAGGGGTGTGGTCTTTTGCCTGATCTTTCTTGGAGTCTTTAAATATAATTGAAGTAAGTATTCTTGGCACTCGTTTATGCTTCTTGTTGTGAGAGGAAATATCTTGGCCCCCATAAATATTTCAAATTATTAAAAGCTTGCAGTCAGTCTCTCCCTTTTCATACTTTTTCTCCTAAACAGAGGGTAAATCTTTATTTGCCATAAATTATATCAAATTGTTAGAAAGGTGTTGCCAACTCCGGTTTCCTCAAGGAGGGTGCTCGCAACAGGAAAGCTTCTTCAGGAAATTCAGGGGGGAAACAAGCCACTATAGTGCTCCAGAGGGTCAACAACTTTGCCATTTTTAATGAGGCATTTTTTACTTTCTCTCTGTTATTTTTTTTGTTTGTTGACACTCTCCCTTGATTGTTGCTGCTGTAACTGCATACACCCATACATATATACTTAGTTAGTTAGTTCGTTAGTTACTTCACACACTCTCTCCCAGATCCCAGATGTAATGTGGTGTCCAGTTTTTTCGGTTCATATATAATATACATGAACATATATTTATTCCCGCTTTTTTGTGCACTTTTTTTCGCCTTGGTGGCGCTGCTAAATTGCTCGTGTCCTTGGTTGGTCATAAATTATGTACGTGCTGTGGTATTCAGCACTAAATTTAAATATTTCTTGCTTCTCTATTTTTTTTAAACATTTTTTCTGTGCGCTGTCCAGTTTTTTTTCGCCGCTTCGGGCAGTGTCCGTGGCAATTTCTACGTTTATTTTTTTCGTTGTTCTATTTTTTCGCTGGCACTGCGGTCATAAGTTCATTTTGATTTTGTGTTACGTTTTGGTTTAGTCTGTTGCCCAGTTGCAACATGCCACCGCGAAATTCTGTGGCATGGACTGGCGTATCGTTACGAAGCGGCAACGCAAGCGCTTAAAATGTTTTGCAGGCGCTTTCCGGCTCCAGCTTTTAATGGAGTTTTGTTAGTTGTTTCAAGTGTGCATTAGTTGCACGGAGTGTTGCACGATGGGCGCCAGGACCCAAATGAGTAGCCCAAAGGACGCTCCTGCTACATCGTACCCTAAAGTCTCTTTCTTTTTCAGCCTGATTGTCACCTTCTCTGCAGCAGGTTCTGCCCAGAAATTGACATCACGAAAAACAGCAGAGACTGAGATGAAGATTTATTCCTGCAGCCAGCAGAGGTAGTCCCCTCTACCCAGCAGCTTTCATAGGATTTCTCTCTCTCTCTCTCTCCTGAAGAGCATATGCCATTCGTTGATTCCTCAACCAGTTCAGGCCCTGCCGTTATCGTCATATTTTGTGGTCTCTGCGGTTTGCTGCAGAGATATGTATACTGGTACATGGACTTACCCACAACTTGCAGTGAGACCGGATCGGATATGGCCACTCGCTCCTGGCCGTTGATGTAGCTGGTGGCACGGCACTCGTACTCGCCCTGATACTCGTAGGTGACATTGTCGATGACCAGACGGGGCTCGTTGCCTCGCTCCACGTACTTGGAGCCATGCGAAATTCTGGGAAAGCACAAAGAGAGATTGATTATGATTATGTGGCTTTCTAATATGGGCGATGATGATGCCATGTCATTGCTGCTTTTCCCGAGTGATGCATTCTTCTTACTGCCTTTCATTCTGGACAAAATGAAAGCAGATGCACGGGCCCCTCCCCGTTTGCTGTATGCTGTGTGGCTGTGTGTCCCAACTCGGCTGCATATCCTTCTTCTCCAGGCCAGCCAATATTGAAAATTGCGTATGCGTATGAGTTATTTTTCGGTGCATGCAGCTTGCCTGCTTGCCTGCCCGACCGCCTGCTTGCCTCCTGACTCTCTGGCTCTCCAAAGAGCTGCTACACAGAAATATTTGATACATTTTTAATATGAGAAATGCCTTTCAAGCTGCGAAATGCTTTGGCCTCTGCCATGTCTCTCTCTCCTCTTTTTTGTTGCCTCCCTTTGTGGGTTCTTTTCATGGGAAACTGAAAAAGCCGTCTCCTCGATATAGTCACTCGATGAAAGAGAACTTTAAAAGACAGCTTTAAGGGTATCCTTGGGGCTTCGGCAATTAAAAGCAATAAATTAGAAAGCCATTCAAATGCAAATCGCCAAAGTCAAAAAAGTTTGGCAAGAAGGAAGGCTAAAACAACACAGGAATCACGTAAATCAAAGTGACAAGGACTCTCGCTCTCTCTCTGTCTTTGTGGCATGGGGAGGTACCTTGGTAGCGTGGATGTTGCACTTGCAACCAAAGGAAGACCTTCGAGAATGAGATTAGAGTGCTGCTGAGCATACGTTGCGGCCTGTCAGCGGCTCACTCCGTGGCATTGATTTATTATCCACCCCACCTGCGCCCCCAACTGGTGAGGCGACTCCCGCTGTTTACTTAACGTGGCACGCGCCATTTAATGTGGTGCCATAGGAGACGGCATGGTGGCATGGTTGCATGATGGTGCGGCGGTGGCAGAGTGTGGTGTGGCATCGAGTACATACATGCGTGGAAATTAGTTTTCAACAATTGACATTTAATTTCTGATAAACACGCGCGCGTTTTGCTTCATTAAGTCAACACGTCAATGTGTTGCATGTGGCATTCGTTATTAGATGGCGACACCTACACAAAACGCTTCCACGCCCACTCCATATACACCCACACCCACCCATCCGATCACGATCTAAAAGCCAGTCTTGTGCGAGTATGTTGTATGATGTTTGCCTGATTGTCTAGGGGGCAAGTGCAAACAAATGGAATCACAAAAATCACGTACTTATGTGGCAAAAGCAGCAACAGAGGAGTGGAAAGGGAGAGGGAGCAGAAAGAGATGGATAGCTGTAGACAGTCATATGCATGAAGAGTGTTTTCGATTTTTCCACAGGCTTTTCCTGCTTTGCATACTAATGCCTGCCTGGAAAAAGTGAAAGACGAGAGGAAGGGGAAAAACAGCAGCAGCAAACGGAAGGAACCTAATCCAGCACGCATCATGTGCGGAGCTGCTTAATACCCTCTACAAAGAAGGGTGGATGGGTTAAGAAGTGAAGCTTGTCTTTCGAAATATTAAAGCTGCATCTAGGTGCCTTTTATATTGAAGGTGTACGTCTAGAACCTAGAATTTTCTTTTTTCTATTTTCAGGGTATTCTCTTATCGCTTATATTAAGAGAAACTCCACTTTCTTACTGTTTTCCCACAAGATGCAGACAGTTTCCGCTGTGCAGCTAATTAAAATTACGCAAAATATCATCATCAACTGGCAGAGGGCGTGGGTGAGCGAGTGGGTGTGGTCTCAGCTAAGAAGGAAATGTGCAACAGGAAACGCGCTCACGTAAGAGGGAAATGTTGTTTTGCGATGGAGTGAGGACTGCTGGTGGAGGTCGCGCTACTCGTATTACTCTCACTCCTAATTATAGCGTAAAGTGCAAATGCAAATGCCTTTTAAAGGCTTCAATTTGAATGGAAAGCAAATTTTGTGCATACGCCGCGTGAGCCGGGTTTAATTAGCGCCGCCAGCCAATCCACAAACAATGGCCAGAATTAGAAGCAGAGTAGAGAGAAAAGAGTTTATAAGGAGAAAGGCCACAACACTAAGCCAGGACCTCGGCTGCTCCACCAAAAGTATGCAGCGCAAAATTGTCGGAGCCTACCGAAACGCGGCCCACCGCAAGTGGATATCTGTGTGCATATCTGTGTGTATGTGTATGAATATGTATATAGCATCCGACATTTTGTGGGGACTCACCTCTGCACCCATTTGTAGGATGGCATGGGATTACCCTCTGCAACGCACTCAAAGGCCGCTGGACTGAACAGGGGCGCAGTGGTAAGGCGATCCGGGCCAGCTGAAACAATTTTGGGCGGATCTAAAGGGAGAAAACAGATAGAGAGAAGGAGATTGCTGGGTGAAAACTTTCGCAAAGATAAATACTCCACACAGAGTGGGAGAGAGAGGGGTAAAGCGGAAGGTAAAGATACGTACATTTCACATCCAACTGCACCGACAGCTGCTCCGAGGTTCCCACCGAATTCTGCGCCTGGCAGGTGTACAGTCCGGCATCCCGCCGCCCAACGGGACGCAATTGCAGAGTTTCCTATCCAGAGACCGGGTGGAGAGAACGGGAAGAGAAGGCAATTTAATACAATTACAAATTTCTGCTACACTTCAGATAAATACCCAACGAAGGGAGTGGGGTGGAAGAAGGGAGAAGACAATTTTGGAACAACATAAACAAGAAAGAGCAAGGATTTCTCCTTCTCTTGGGACTGGTATTGCGGGACTGCGAGGTGCAGCAGCAGCAGGTAGAACTCACCTGCAGGCTGGCTATCTCGGAGCGACCAGCTCGTCGCCAGACGATGCTCGCTGGTGGATTGGCATCGGCCACGCAGCGAAGGACGAGCGCATCCTTATCCTCCTCCAAGTCGATTTCCGGTGAGCCAATTAGACGAATGCTCGGCGCATCTGCAAGAGACCAGACCAAACGAGAAACGTTCAAGTTGGGTAAGCAAAAACAGGAACCAGAAACAGAAACAGATATAGATATATAAACAGAAAACAGAGCAAACAGAGTCAACAAGCCATACCAAGTCTCTGGCTCTGGACGTTGCTCTGACTTTGGCTTTCGTCCTCCCACTGGCCACGTCCTCTGGGACAAGTCAACTCTTGAATTGCTCAGCAAAACAGGAAATTACAGCAAATTGTTGTTAATTTAATTGTTAGAGCTCTGTTGCTGTTGCCGTCTCTGTATCCTTTCGTTTAGTTTCTTTTGACTCTAAGCCAAATCAAATGAAGGCACTTTGCCTGTCTAGACCCTGGGATGCAACTCAAAGTTTGAACTGTGTATGTCTCTGGTGCTCTGGTTGGTGGTTTGTCTGGTGGTACTCACATTTCACATCGAGACGGGCTTCGACGGGGACCGATTTGGCCGAGTAGGACTCGTGGAAGGCCGCACAGCGCAGCATGTCGCCGTGACGTTCTCGCATTGCCGACACTTGCACCACGGAGGTGGAGGACCAGGTGCGTGGATTATCCGGCTCGGTAGCATTCATTTGTGGGTGCATCGCAGATATCTCCTGGTCGCCTGCAAGAGACGAAGAGAGAGAGGGAAGGGAGAATGAGAACAGAGTACAGAGTGCAGGAAGTGGGTAATGGTTGGCAAATTAATTAACAGGACAATGACCAGGGGGTCATCAGTGTCTCTGTCCGTGTTCATGTCCGTGTCCATCAGGATAACAACTGCAATCAATGGGGCTACCAGACACTTACCCAAATACCATTTGAGGGTGGCCGGTGGATTACCATAATGTGAGACGCACTTTACTGTCGCCATGGCGCCAGCATCGACGGTGATGTTGTGTCCCGGCGGCACGTGTACGGCCTCGTACTCAAGACGAGGACGCTGTGGCGCCACTGCAAGCGAGAACAAAGATTAGTACAATTAAAAGTGGACATCTTTCAACTCGGAAAATGAATTAAATGACGACTGAAAGGGTTCCGAAAGAATGCTCCCCAGACAAGGGGAAACACTTTCGTATACGTACCACGTACAACCAGGCGAACCGGTTGACTGGTCAAGGCATCCTGTGTGGTGAAATCACTGGCCGTCACTTGGCACTCCCACAGGCCGTCGTCAAAGTCCAGCGTGGCGGAGCGTATCCACAGCGAGCAGTCGCCGCCAATTTGCACTGGCGGTGGATGGAGATCCAGATGTAGGACATTCCCATTCTCGTTCGTACCCATACGTGAGGCCCATTCGTATTTCTTCGTATAGATGCCAACGGGCTAGGGGATGAGAGGAGAGAAGGGTTTTTCGGATTAAATTAAGCGGAGGAGGAGGAGAGTTGGACAGAGCAACGATGATGATGGCGATGAAATAAACTGGGCGGCTGCTGGCATGTCCTCTACGACATGTTTAGCATGTTTAACTTTTGCGATTTGGTCGGGCGTGTAATATTGTCTACGATTTGCACAAACATCGCACAGACAATCAACCCCTGGTTGTTCCGTATTCCCTATTCCCCATTTAACTCCATTTTGCAGTTCTCTGTCTGTAAATTGGCATTAGTTTGTTTGCTAATTGGAAATTAAATTACAATTAGTGATCTCTCAGCGTTGGCAACGTTCGCATTTAAGTATTTATGGAGAGACAGAGACCCCTCTCTTTTCCTTTATAGAAACAGCCAGAGAGACAGACAGGAAGAGAGGGAGAGAGAGGGAAAGGGCATCCGCCTAATTGCATTTTGGCTATGAATGTTGAGTCTGTGTTCTGTATATTCTGTGTTTTCTCCTGCCCTAATTGGTTAAATTAATTGCAACATTGAATTTGTGTCCATTGAACAACATTTATTGAAAGAAAATGGACATGGAAACGAACAAACCAAAAGCGATGTGGCGAGTACCATGGGCGAGTGCCCATGCCTAAGACCATCAGTTAATCTCATCTTTAAAGGCATAGAATAGCAGCCACAATTGCATTCTGATTGTCACATAAATGTGTTCATAAAACATACATTTCTCAAATATACATATTCTCCAATGGATTAGAACCACCTTTCGATGGTTTTAGTATCTTTGTTTTATTAAATAGCTTGCGGCTGATGGCATGGCACATATTTGAGATATTATTCCATTTGACCCCACACTAACCACGATAGAACACATAGTTCAATGGGTTGGCTGGACGTTGGGTCATCCATGGGTTAAGTGTGTGTATGGTAACAAAGGCGCTACCAGAGAGATATACGAGCTTAGACAGCGTGAGAGAGAGATAGAGAAGGATAGGTTCCTGGCAGAAAACTGCCAGTAAAACAATTTCGACATAGAGAGAGAGAGAGAGGGAGACGAAAAAAAGCCTCAAATCGAGTAAATATTTGGCTCCGGCCCCATTGATGTTGCCAAAACATTTCCCATTTTCCCCCAATCGATATTCATATCGACATAATTCTCCACATTTTCCAGAAACAACCCTTTCCCCTCCCCCGCACCAACCCACCGCATAGCCCGGGAAAAACTGCAAAACTGCATAGCAGCTAAACAACAAAACTTGAGGCACAGAGGAAAAGTCGAAAAAGCTCGTTTTGTTTGCCATAAAAAAATAAAAAGTTTGATGCCCAAAAATTACATTTATTCAAATGGCTGAAATGCCATACCATACCAAGCCATATAGTGTGTGTGTGTATGGCAGGGAGGAGGAGTATATACGGATATCATCCTGCATTGAAATTATCAGGAAATGCACTCAGATGTGAGTATAGATGAGTAGGAGCAGAAGCCCGGCATCCGGCTTCCTTTTTAGCTCAATTAGAATTCCATTGCCACCCCTTATTTTTGTGGGACAACAAAGTATCCCCGAAAACAACATAGTACGTACATATACACACATGTATCAGTACTTATAATAACCACACATAAAATATATGGAGAGAAACTATACCCCGAAATGGAAGAAAATTGAGAAAACGTTCAGCGAAAAGATGGCAGGCTTTGCAGCCGAAGACTTTGATACTCTTGGAGATTGTTGTCTTGTATAGTATAAATAGTAAGGATGTGTGTGGGAAAGGAGTTTCCAAGAGCCAATGTTAACAATCATCATATCCTCTTCAAGGGTATACGAAAACGTCAGGAAAAAAATGGTAAAAATATGCAAAAATAAGAAGAATTTTAAATGAAACCCAAAAGAGCAACATCAGCATCGTGTATGTGAGTGTGAGTACAACGCTCGATGCATGCAAATGATGTTTGTCCTTTGGTCTTGTTCTTCAGCTATACTCTGTCCCCTATTTCCAGTCCCACTTCCGTTTCCGGTACCACTCTTTTGATGCTGCTTCTTCTTTGGCTCCTTCGAGTCCTTGGAGTGGAGACACAAAGCATGCAAACATTTAAGTATGTGCTGCAAAAGCGAGGAGTTTTGCGATGCGCAGCATATGAAAAAGGACATTTGAAATGCTTTCTGATTTTTGTCATACAATGGACCAGGAGAACCCCTCTACGCCACTGGCATTCTCAGATCCCCGCGGAGCATGCATTTGCATAAGCAACTGCCACAACAAGTGGAGGGGTATGCTGCAAATAAAAGTTATGCCTCAAACGCACACAATTGCCATGAATAACAAGCAGCATGCAACATATTCATTCCCCCGCTCCTCATGTTGCTGCTACACCGTTTGGCGTTTTGTGGGGCTAAAGCAGATCCATAATGAGGCCATTTTGGAATTGCTATGCAAACTAAGATGGCCATGGCCCTGCAGTTAAGACCCTACCCTCCCTCTCATAACAACCATGGTAAATGGCAAGAAATTTAGGAGAACTCACATCTGAGGTAGCAGAAAATTTCTCTATTCATAACAATAATAACTAATTCGGTGGAAGAGGGTGAAGTGGAATTATTTCTCCATTCATAGAAAGAGGACGGGGAATAATTCCTCTTTTTAATTCGTTGAAAGAAGACTGTGTTCTCTAGGCATCAGAAGGACAAATATTTCAATGAAAATATAAAGAGATTATTTCTCTACTCTTCATAAGGACTTGTTTTCCAGTTAAATTGGCATGAAATAATAAATACTTCTCTAGAAAACAAAAGAGCTTTTTCTCTGGAAAAATCTATTAGAAATAATGCCTTGACCTGTCATAAAAACTTCTTCTCTAGAAAGAGTAAGACAATTTCTTTGAAGTATAATTAAGTATTTATCCTGAAAAGTGAATAGGGAATTACTTGTATGGTTTTCTGTATTTTTTTCTGATCAAAATCTGATGAATTCTGCATAAAAAGTTGCCTTTTAAAAATTATATTTTTTATTTCAGTAAACTGAATTATTATTTCTCATTTAATTTGTTTGAATTTGTTTGAATTATCGAATACTCGCACAAATGGATAGATTATTTCTATGAAAACTACATACATAGTCAAAGAGATGCCACATTCGGCATCAACAAAAGTCAATGTCATCCCTTTTATGTTAAAGAAAATGAAATTCATTTGGGCTACGAAGATTACTTGCCAATATTAATCATACGAGTAGTCCCTTACTATGGCTGTCATGAAATCGACGGAAAAACCAAATAAATTCCATAAAAACGGGAGCTGGAGATAATTTTTGGCCATCAAATGAAGAGAGAGAGCCCTGAGAGTTTTCCTGTGAATTCCAATTGAGTTGGCAAACTCCAGCAGCACCTCAGTCCCCAGCTCCCTCCGCACTGTCACGCACTTTCGATTAAAACTTGAGCTACGTTGCGCTGCTAGGCATTGCTCTTGGCCAACATGGTTCTAATCAACAGAGAAACAAAGAAGTCCTGTCCCCTTGCCTTTGGGGAAGTTTTGGCTTTTATTATTGACTCGTCCTGGATGGCCAGGGTGTAAATTACGTACGCCACATGGAGGCCACAAACGTAAGGCAAAAGAACAACACTTAATTGAACCACAGGACGAGCCACGAATATGATATGAGGCCCAGAGCCTTGGACACGTCTATTGGTGTCGCTGTTGGTGTCGGTGTCGGTTTGGGTGCATATCCGTGTGCGTGTGCTCTGATGTGCTGCGAGAGTTTTGGCCAAGTTATGAGTTTAATCAAAATGTTTAGAAACTGGGGCCACTGCCTGTGCCGACGCCGTCGATGGAAGTGAGTGTAAGGAGATGTGTGTGATGTGGCTGATATAATTACCTTGTTATCCTTCTGCCAGGAGCACGTGCCCCGTTTGTCGATTACTTTGCATGTGAGGAGCGTATCCTGTCCGGGATTCACTTCCGTGTACTTGGGCTGTTCTGAGAACCGCTGAAAGCACTCGATGCCTGCAAATGAGAGGAGAGAGATGGATGAGCACTTTGTGAATGTTTGGGTCTGTCATTAACATGAACTACTTCCGCAGCGCATGTAAGTATGCTACATTTCTTTAACCCATCTTCCGGTTCCCCTTCCTTTTGGTTCCTTCCCGTTCAAAGTCCCACGCTGCATTTGTCACGCCCTCACCCACACACACATAGCTACACACACACTGGAGAAACGGGCAATTATGAACGCTTCACAGCATGGCGGCCATTTGCTTATCTCTCCTTTAGTGCGCCTGCCCTTCCCTGCCTGCCACACCCTTCTTTCATTATCATTTGACTGCCTCTTTCCTTCTTACCCTTTCCCGCAGTTTTCTTTTTTATTATTTTTTTGTACGCGTAGCGCGGAGAATTTATGTTAATTGCTGGCATGTTGAATATTTTCTCCGCACTTGCACTCAATTACACCAATTACAGGTGGAAAATTACACGCGCTGCTTGCTCAAGATAATGAATGTGGGGCCTTGCGGGGGCTGGGGGCAGTTAGCGCTCAGAGCTGGGAGCTGCAAAAAGGTGCTGGGTAGGAGGTCAGGGCGTGCCATGCAGCTTTAGGTTACCTAATGATAGAGAAGGCATGCTCCCGCTCCTTGAGAAACTCCATTTATTCTAGCTGGAAAAACGTTTAGTCAGTAAGTCAGGGCGCAAGTCATGGTTTTTAAATCCACTGAAAGACATTTTCAGACATTTACCAATACTTCCATGAAGAATTTCTACACATACCATAAAATACCAACGAACACTCAACAATGAGGGGAAGACATACGAGGTGAAGTGAGAGCGGGAGATAGAGAAAGACTGGGAAGGAGTGATATACATATGGGAGGATTGCGTGGGAGATGCTCACTCGATCTACCACCCAAAATATCGTAAAATAAACACTAAACGACCTGAAAATACCAAAGCGGAGCGCCTCCGCAGTTGTGTTGACTCCCATTGAAACTAGCTTGGAAATTTCGTCGAGTGCATTACCCTCCAAAGGGATTACTTTAATATCGGAAGGTCAAGGCTTAATTGAAGCCTTTTGGCTTTTTAATTGCTGTTTGGCGGAGTTCGGTCACAAGTTGTCATCGCTCACAATGGGGGACGCCTCCGCTTATCGACCTTTGTTTGGCTGTCAACTCTCGCTTTTCATGGGTGTGCTTGTGTTTTCCCAAGGAGTTGGAGTTGGCAGTGGCCCACATATTCTCGTGTAAATGTTGGCATATAAAAATATAGCATTGCGTGCGCTTGAAAAGCAGCACGTGACTGCCGTTAGCCGGCCAGCAAGCAAATCCCATTCCGTGTCTCCTGCCCACTCATATTTTGACCCGCCAAAGGCTGAGCCCACCACACCCACACACATGCGGACATTCACTCACGCAATGATTTATTACGCGTGATTGGCGTGATTGCCACTTTGCTGCCTTATTTCAGCTTCCCCCGCTCAAACCGGTGCGCTGTGGCTGGTGACTGTCGCCCGCTCCAACCGGTGGCATGCCACCGAGTTCCGCTTGATGTTGCTGTTGTTTGTTGCTGCCTTTTCGGGGGCCTTTTATCGGCTTTTGTATAAATTGGCTTTGTATTTCAATTACGTTGGGGAGCGGCATGCCACAGGCTCTGATATCAAATACGTTGCATGACGAGTTCCCTAGGATTGCAGTTCCGCGCCTGATTTATACGGCCCAAACTTAACAAGTTTTTCCAGTCTATGAATACTTTTCCCCGATACAGCGAGAGGGAGATGTAGAGAGAGAAGGAGGAGGAGGGAGAGTTCTATGTAATTTTTGCGTGACCAAACAAACGGCGCTCCACTTAATTGAAACGCATTGAAATGTAAAGATTTGCCCCTCCAAAAACCGCTGGTAAATAAAAACACGAAAGTAAAACGCTTTTCGAAAGCCGAATCGTATAATACCCTGAAGGATCGAGATGTTAATGTTTCTGTGCAGAGCTCCAGGGAAAGCTGATGGACTATATGTAAATTATACTCTATGGGTCTCGCGCTGCTTCCTTCGCAACTCGTCAAATAGCTAGCCAGTCGCATGGTACCCCCTGCAGAGTGTACAATAAAGCAATGCCGCAAAACAACAGCAGTAAGAATAAATAAAACAGGGGAAAACCGTTGCCTATTTGCATGGGGTAAATAAAAATATTAAAAATAAATAAGAAGCAGCGGAGAAATTTGAGCTGAATGCGTAGGAATGGATGCCAGTGGGGACGCATCTGTAGTGCTGCTCCTCCTTCCAGTAAAGGCAAACCGACAACGGCTGAGCCGAGACCAGAGACAGGACCAGGACCAGGACCAGGACCAGGACCAGGACCAACGCCAGCTGCGATTGCAGTTTTAGCTGCCTGATGCTGCTGTTGCTCCTCCTGCTCCTGCTCCTTTGCTCCTCCAGCTTCAAGTGCGTGCCGCTGAGTGCTGCTTACAGGATTGTTTCTGCTGTTCCTGCTGTTTGGCTCGTGCCTTCAAGTGGCGTTGTTGTTTAGTCTGCTATGCTCCGCCCGCCCCTGCATCTGCTACCAGCTCCTCCCAGCTCTTTGAGAGCTTTACGTGCCTGTGCACTGCCAACAAGGATAACAATTACTCTAGCAGCATGTCCGCCATTCTGCGCTGTCTCATCTGTTTGATGCCACTCTCGATTCACACTCTTCCCCAACCCCATCCCATCTGGAACTTTCGTTTGGGTAGACTACAGGGTATAGATACTTCTGTTTGTTGTAGACTTTAGTTGTTTTATTTATTCTCAATTGTTTAGCGCTTAAATGCTTTAAATGCCTTTAAATACATTTTGGCATTGCGTTCGTTGTGTACGCTCTTTGAAATGCGTGTCCGTGCCCCGTGATGAATTTTGTAGTAATCTTCTAGCACTCATGCCTACCCCTGGGAGCCTTGTCCTCCTCCTCTGCAGCTTTTTCTGCTGTTCTGAAATATGTCAGACGCACATTTCGGTGTTTCCTGCCCCATCTCTCATGGTTCTGGCTCTGGCTCTGGCTCCATGCCCCTTGGCTGTCTAGTGCCAGGCGGCTGCTGCTGCTTCTGTTTACTTTTGATGATGCATTGCAGCGTAATAATTTCACGTAGCCGTCCACGGCACGCAGCCAAAAACGACAAATGGCAGTGGAAGAGTGGACCTTGGTACAGTGGCTGGAAGAGTGGACCTTAGGGCAGGGATCAACTGGGTCAACTGGTCGCGGATGGAGGGGTGGCCTCTTAGCATCTGGTCAGTTATAAAATGCTGTTTGGGCTGTTCTTCAAGTGTTGGGCCCCCTCCAAAAGCGACATTACTCATACACAACGCTCCTACGCTCCTTTCTGCAGTTTAGCTTTCGTTACAGGAAAATTTAAGAAAAAATTCCTAGCTGGGAGTCAGGGCTTTCACTCACTCAGATTCCATTTACTGAGAGAGAGACAGAGAGAGAGAGTGTGGCACATGAATTCCCTGTACATTCGGTGGGCGTGGGTGCCCCTCTCTCCATCTCCTTTGTTGGCAATCAATGAAAGCAATTTGCGAATCTCTTGTGCAATTCGGGGACATACAAACGAGCCCAAGGACACACTCACTTGTGAACCCCCACGCCCACGTCGACTCCCACTCTCAAGGAGATGTCCGGGAAAAGGTATTGGCAGATACGAAATCTTGTATGCAAATCAAATATGCAAGATGATTTGTAAATTTTTACCAAATGTATTATATATAAAATACGGCAGAATACACGGGGGGAAAAGCATACACAAGACCAGACACAGCCCCTCTGCCCGCTCGCACGGCAGCCGCAACAACAGGATTGTAGGGCTTAAACTTTTTAAACCTGTTCCACATCATCGCCCCTTGGAAAACCATTCCAGCTACTCGCCATTCTCGGATACCCAAAGCAAGGTGCTAAGCAAACATGCAAGCTGTGAGGATTATAAAAAGGAGGCAAAAGAAAAAGGAAGCAAGCAAAAAGGATGTCCCAACAACACAAGCAATACAGCAAACGCGCAAAGCGTTTTTGGAACAACAAAACAGCTAGGGACCCACAACCCCATCCCAACAAGCCAGAGCCAGACACACTCCTCCATCCCCATTCAGTTAGATCCCATGTCCTTGTGTTCGTATGTGCCTGGTGCCTGGCATCCCCCACCTTCCACCCTCTACTCTCACCATCCACCTACTTAAGCATAATGATATATTTAGCTTGCCAAGTGATTGTTATTTGATATTCAACAGATTTCTCTTAAGCTTTTGCGTTTCCTTTTTGTCCGTTTCAGCATGGGGCGCCCAGACATTATGGGGCCGCGCCTTTTGTTCAGGTTAAATCGATGGGTGCTTGTATTATTTCATAATATTATGCACATACAGGACACCCACCAACTACTTCTTTGAGCTGTGTGTGCTTAACTGTGAATCACTCATGTTTTACTGACCAACTGGCTGCGTATGCGTAATGTCAGTCAAACCCCGACAGTTTTGTTTGACAAACAGCATACTTGTGCGTAAAGAGGGCAGGCCATCAGGTCTGTTTGACAAACAGCATATGAAAAGTGATTTGTAAATTGACAAAAGAGCCCACACTTGACACACACACTTAGCCCTGTCCTGTCCTGTCCAACCACTAAACCGTACCTTATTGAGGGGCTGTCCAACTGTTTTACCCCATTTAACCCTCTCTTTAGAGCTGTCCATCTGTATGGCCCCAGTCCACATTTTCCACATTTAGACAATAAAAGACACGTTTTGTCGTTTACATTTTTCATATTTTCATAGCTCATTGACTGGCACGCGAAATGGTTTGGAACGAAACACACCAACAACCCACGCCTCTTGCTACTTGCCACTGCTGGTAGTGCTGCCACTTCTGCTACTTTTCCCCATTGTTTGACACTCGAAGTTTATGCATTTATTTGTAGCAGGCGGCATTCGAGTCTCCAGTCCCGAGTCCTGAGTCCTGAGTCCCAGCCCTGTTCTCGTTGATTTATTGTATTGTACTCTCGCCTCCCCTTCTCCCACCCATTTGTAATATTTGTTTCTGAGAGTTGCACTTCAATGGAAATGGTGTGTGTGCCTGTGTGTAGGAAATTCATATGGTAGTCGAGTGGCCACTCGATTTTATGTATGTAATTTTTATTATTATATGTAGAACCGCCTTCAACTGCAGGCCAGTCGAAATTTTCATATCATTTCTTTTCACGGTCTAGTGCCATCGATCAGGAACTAAATTTAACGCTTTAAGGAACGAAATAGATGCCAAAAACACTGGTCCGTCCGGTCACAAACAAACAGCTAAGCGTCAGCAGTTCAAAAGAGTAAGCCACGAATGGCACACTAAATATGCAAAAAGGTTCGGGGATTTACCTGCCACATGCGAGGCAATTAAACAAGAACAGCGGGCTCACGGGCCAGGATATAGGGCTGATTAAGGTTTGGTCCGGGGGATTCGGGAATGTTTCAGTTCGGATGGTTGAGCTCTGGTTTTGGTTTTGCTGTTTGTGTTGGCCTGTGACAAATACGCGGCCATAACAATTCATTTAGATAAATCAGCAGCTGTGGCTGGGGCAAATGAAGCTATTACTTCTGGTTCGTGTGGGCCTCGAGGCACATAAATAAGTCAATTAAAAGTGTCCTGATTGGACTTGTACTTGTTCTTGGAGTTGTCTACGATTTCAGACAACTTTGTTGCAACGGCAATCAACGCTGCCATTCAGCCTTCTGATTATGGCCCAGACAAACAATGACAGTAGACTCCAAGGCCTAGTCCTCCGTCTCCTGTTGCTTATTAATTAAACTGATTAAATTGCAGGTTGCGTGCCCCGGCTGCCCCTCGGCTGCAATGCCAGTGCTGCCACTTCCATTGATTGACTACCAATCAGAGACCGAGTCCAACAGCACTTTGCCTCAAATTAATACAAGTTTGGCCAAGTTCTCATATTCATAAGGGAGCATAATCATAATTAGAGTTATAATAATCATGGCACGAGTTTACCAAAGGCAAACAAATTCACAAATTTAATCATTTCATTAGACACACACACTCTCGACTTTTGACTTGGCCTTTGATTGAGTGGCTGATGGATTGACTGATTGAGTGATTGATTAGTGGGTGGAGTTTGGGCTGTCAAAAGCTTTGGGGTGTGTCCTGTCAGTACAGCTAATCTTGTGGAACTTCTCCTGGCCTGCACTTCATTATACAATTTGCGAGAGTTTTCGAAGGGGAGTGGGGACGGAGAGGCATCTCCTTTTACCCACTCTTTGACGTCTACTCCTTTTTGTAACCCCTCCTCTGTGGCAGCTCATGGCTCATACCACGCGTAGCAGCTCTCCCTTTGCATCAGTCTGTCAGCCTGTCTCACCCCCTATATTCTGTTGCAGCTGTCGAGGACTTGAGCACGTTGTCCCATCTCTCGTTTAGCCACGACACGGAGACACATACATACATCTCCTGTTCTCCTGCTCTCCTCGGAGACCCTCCGGGCTGTTCCCTTTGTTGCGCGTCTTTTGCAGGCACTTAATGCGCTGTTCCACCCGCTGGCTGCAGCCATCCGCCCACTCTCTCTCCCTCTGCTGCGAAAACAATGGCGTGGGTACATGCCACATGGAGACAGAACGACAAGAGCGACACAGACACAAGGCAAATTTCAGCACGGAAGCGGAAGTCATTGTTGTCGCACAATGGCGAACGCGTCGCAATTATAATAATTTTGATTGCATACCCTGCCTCAACAGCCCGCCTGCTCACTCCCCAACACTGTGTCGCTCCCTTTAAGCCTGTTTTTCTTGATGGTGCAGCAGCCGGGCAGGAATTATGCAACCATATAAAGTGGGGTTGGCACTGGCACCACGTGTGGGCAACATTTTTGATGTGTTTGTTCGCCAGAACCGCTTTTGAGGCTCTTTTTTTAATTACGAGCTCTAGACGGAGTCTAAAATGCGAGCAAAGAGTGGTAATAGGAAGTGGGTGGACAGTTGGGCTGAACGACAGGTGAGTTGAGGGCACTTCCAGTCACTCCCATTATCGTCGTAGAGAGCATCGCCATGTCTCATGTTTGTTTGCAATACCCAACTAATTAGCTACACAAATAAGCAATTAACTGTCGAGAAGGTGTAGAGGAATGGGAGTAAGATATGAGGGAGAACTGAGAGAAAAATCAGGGTATAGTAGAAGGAGGAGGTTCAGGAGCCATTGTGGTCACTTAATTACACAAATTATCTGCCGCAAAAACCTCAAGTTCGCATCCTCCCGCCACTGGCCATTGCCTCACTCAAGTGCAACCAAGGACATGCAGCCAAGCAGAGTAGTATTCTTCTAGATGTAATGAGAGTACCAGTATATGTACGGGCCTTGGTCCTTTGGTCCTTGGTCAGCAGTTTGACCATCGCAAAAGAAAGGAAAACAATTTTCTTGAAAGCTTTGATTTGACTAAGTAAACTGGAAAATCCCGAAGTGCCGCAAGAAACCGATGAGAAGAGACCAGCAAGAAGCGAGTGCCAGCAAGGATATACAGTCAATGGAAGGATAAGAGTGTAGAGAGCAGATGATAGGAAACAACTATCATTTGCTTTTAATTTGACTCGAGGGCGTAATTAAAGAAAAATGCCAAGGAAAGCCAAAGTCCTTTGATTGTCAGCCCTGGAGGGGGTGTACTCTGGTTGCCCAGTTGCCTGCTTGCCAGCCAGGAAATGCAAATCAGAATGAGGCAGAAGGACACACAGCGACACGCAGACAAACACAGGACACAGATGGATGATGGGAGAATACACAGCGATCCATGGATAGAGAGAGACACAGAAAGAGAGAGAGAGAGAGTGTGTAATACGTTAATTGTTTTAAGAAAACAGGCTGAGACTGCATGTCTTGGAAGGACATAAATCCCGTTTAACCTGACGCTGCAAAGCCAACACCAGGACGAGCACGAGGACGGACTTCCTGGCACCATCCATTGGACTAACACATAAATTTTACTCCTTTATTCCAGTTGCATAACATGTCCTGCGACACCGACAAAAAAAAGATAAAGAAGGAGAAAGAATAACAGAAGACAGACGGACAGACGTGTTATATAGAAAAGCAACTTTTGCTGCTGACTTTGCTGAAGCGGAGATGGATATGGCAGTTGGAAAAGTGATCGAATACCTGGTACCCAGTCTTGGCCAAGAAACTTAAATCTTGAAATTTAAATGTGAAGAAAAAGCTTTAATATATTTATTGGAATAATTCTGCTTGGCAGGGCTCGACTAATAGAAACACAGATCCGACGGATAAAGTAGCCACAGCATACCCTTCTACAACCCAAGTGTAATGTGAATATGTGTGGCTGTACAAAAAAAAAGTTCCAAAAAACTAACAAGTTTGAAGAAGCGAAGAGAGGGGAGTGCGATGTCTGGGGGAATGGAGAGCAGAGCAGCATCAGCAGCAGCAGACGAAGTTATGCAAAGTCAGCAGAGGACATTGACATGTGTGAGTATGTGTGTGTGTGTGTGTGTGCGATTCAATTTGCAGTTGTGACACTGCAGCAGGAAGACGGGAAGCGGGAGACGGTAGACTACCAGCTCGCTCGTATTCCGAGCATAAAGTCAAATTGCCATATTTCATCTATGACTTTTACGACTTTTTCTTTTATTTTTCCCTCAACACTTTTTTTGCCAGGTCTGAATTGGAATTTTCTATGCAGCAGGCAGCCGCCAACGACAAGTTTATGAACTTTCACACACATTTTCAGTTTGCAGTTGCAGTTGCAGTTTGCAGTTTGCCGTTTGCAGTTGAGTTCCATTCTACACACACATTATCCAAATTCTAGCCAAGATTCGTTTCAATATCGCCGACACACTGTGTGAAATAGTTTCTCGCGAGTCGACACTCCTCGGTGTCCAGGTAGAAGCGACTGGGGCACTTCTGCATGGCCAGCATTCGCACGCAGATGGTGAGCTGCAGGGCAAACGGGTTGCACGGCTCCTCGATGAATTCAATATCCGGCAGGTGGAGTGTGAAGCGTCCCGCATGCAGCGTGCGAAATATCTCACACTTATTGTATGCATCCATCATGAAGGGCACTGACTCCAGCTGTGGCTGTGGCATTATCTCCTCCAGGTTGTGACGGATGTTGGCCAGATCCAGCCTATAGGGCGGATCAGCGTCAGTGTAGCCAGAGGCTATATAGTTGCACTCCTCAATGCACTTGAATCAAATGGGGATTCTCTTAGAGTTGGGAGCACTTCAGTTCAATGTTCTGCTCACCATATTGATCGTGTAGAGCTCGGCAAAGTTGAAACTCCTGCCTAAAGGCAGGTTCAGAGTGTTTTTGCATTCAGCATTGCCTCTATCCAGGCTTGGACGTGTTAATTGACAGCATCTGATTGACAAGCTCTTATTGAAATAGGTTCTGACTATGATAAAAGTTCCCTCTCTTTGGTAGATTCCCTCACTTACAGCTGCCTTTTTTCTGTCCGCCTTGCAGTTGGTCTCTCCATTCATTAGCGAACAGAACCACAACAGCAGCTAAAAGTCGGTATTGGGAATTATACATCACAGATATCTGCGTATTTATATGTGTATATCCCACTCACAATTTGCAGCAGCAGAAGTACCCGCATTGACATCTCAAATAGAACTGAATCCACAATTGGGAGTCGAAACATTTGCCAATAAAAATAAATTGAGTTAATATTTTTATTATTCAAATTTCAGGGCCGTAAAGCCGTGACACCCAAACTCATAAATGTTGCCCCACGTGGAGTTGAATATATTTATGTGTATGCTGACAAAAGTGCACTTCAAAACCGGGAAAAATGCTCTGGCCTGGCCACAGGACGTCATGATTAATTACGTTGGCACGACATCAGATTACGTATACGTCACGTCTGGCAGCCTCAAGGTTGTAGCGTTGGATAAGTTGACTTTGGGGTTAATAAATTGTTTGGCGTTTGTTAACTAAATTTTGATTGCCGCAGGAGGCGGTGGGCGCGCCCACAGAGAAACACTTTCACTGTTTTTTTCTCTTTCTTGATTTATTGATATGCTAATTGAGCATTTGCACGTTGCCCGTTGCCCTTTGACTTGACTTGGCTCTGGGCTTAGCTCTTGGCTTGGCTTCGCTTTCCATTTTTAATGGCCGAAAGAGTGTGTGTGTGTGGCTGTCCATTGGAAGTTATGAGCCATGGCACGCCATTTGCATGGCGGCGTGTTGTTCAAATTAATTGTAAATGGTTGTAATTTGCTGTTGCCGTCGCCGATGTTCGCTTTTCGCTTTTACAGTTTAATTGTAGCTCCCAGTGAGAGGGCGCGAACTTGGACTTTGAAGCCCGGTAGATGGAAAAAGGTAAATGGTGATTGGAGGTGGTACATCAGCGGGTGGTGGGGCCTAGGGTTAATTAATTTATGGCCACGGCCAGGACCGCTTGTTAAATACACGTCATTTGAAGTTTGAGCGTGTTTAACGTGACGTATGAGTGATTTATGTTGATGGAGTGCACATTAAGCGTCGGTGGAGGCAGTTTAACTGCCAAAGGGTCATCAATTGAGTCGATGTGCAGCCCGCACTCACACTCCTGATATATTTCGTGCACACAATGTCCTTGTCATTCCGAGTGGGATACGGGAAGTAGCCATGGAGCAACGTCTCCTGAAATCGGCTTAGCGGCTCTGCCCCTTGGCTATATACATATTAACATAATTCTTGTACACAGTATAAACGATTTTTCCATGTATTTTCCGTGAATTAATGACAAGGCAAATATTTGATGGCACTTGCGTTGGGCTTTTGCTTTTGCTGGCGTAATTACTTAAATACATGAGGCAAAGCATTTCGGTTTGCTGTTCCAGATTCTGTCTTCTAATGAAATTATTATGCCCCAATTGCATACTCTGTGAGGGATGAGTTTCTCCGTTTATGTGAATTCTATTTAAGTGCATGACTACATCAATCTTAGGAATTACTGCCCGAATAAATGTCAAATAATTGACTTTAATGAATGTCTAAACTTGGAACTCCTTGGTCAGTTTATTAGTATTGATTCATCAATAATTGCTTGACATTTTAAGCTCACTTTTTGGTTTCTTTAATTAACAGAAAATGTGTCTATGGATTCCCATAAGCTCTACGGCTTACTAAGAAGAGCATTCAATATCCGTCAGCTGTGTTGCTTCAACAACTTCTTCCCCAAGAGTTGGTTAGTTTTGCACGCAATTTAATTATATTTACTGGATTTCCTCCCCAAACTTCCCCCACTTCCAGACATTCCTCTGTGGCTGTGTGTGTGTGTACGTCGAAAATTAGTAGGAAATTGTTAATGCGATAACAGAACAGATTTTCCCAGAGAGTGTGTACCATGTAATGCTTCTTTTGGCTGGGTTTCCTTGGCAGCCAGCCTGCCGGCCCGCAAGCCAGAAAAAAAGAGGGAATCGTTGCCTAGCGGAGTGTATGGGTATTCTTGTTGTGCCAAAACAGATTTAAGGTAAGTCCAACTTTAAGCAGGAGGAGCGCAAGAGTAGCGCAGCCAGGACATGGCACATAAATCGTTGGCACAGCTCCTGCCCGAGAAGAAGAAAGCTCCAAGAGCTGAAGACACGTTAGCATGTGAGAAATTCCATTGAAAATGCATTTGCGGTGGCTACACAGAGAGCTATACAGGGTGAGGGGTACTGGAGGGAAACGATTTTGGCTTCGGTTGGCAGCTAAATTAAAGACGCAGCTCACGTGGTTACTGGCCAACACCGAGGAAGATGGGCCAAGAGAAAACCAGTGGCTGTCGCTTTTTCTCCGCACATAAATCAGTTTTAAATGCGTATAAATAAATTGGCCAAAAGGTGGCAGAGGGGAGCAGCCAGTGGGGGGTAAGTGGCAGTGGTATTGTGCCAGTGTGCGAGTGTGGGGAAGTGCAGTCTTCGAGGCTGGGCTAGGTCACGGTCTGCACCGCACAGAGCTCACAAAACCAAACTCCCAGCTTAATCCAAACACTTCGTTTTGACAATTTATGCGCGCTGCTTGCCATGCGGGGAGCGACTTTGTGGGGAGAAAGAGAAGGCGGTTGCGGAGGAGGAGCAGAAGGGGTGTTGTGGGGAAAGTGTGTGGCAAGGACGAGCGCATGTGTCGTCATGTTTGTCTTGTATTCTTGGTTATTTATTTAAGCTTCGGCTAGGGTTCTCCCCCGTCCCCGATCCACGGTCCACTGTCCCCATCCACGACGCATCCACTTGACTGCTTTTAATCAAAGGGATTCTCGCTGCAAAATTAAACTAATTTAATTTTTATCGTTGTACAATATTTGCCTACTCTCTACTCTACTCTCGCTCCCTCTGCTCTTTATCCATTCAGCGGAAAGCGCGCCTTATTGAAATTTCATAGTCTAATTTTGGGCGCAAATTAAAATTTAATTACGCGCCTTTTTGGCGCGCCTCGTGCTCGCTTCGGTTTCCGTTTCCTGTTCCCCTTCCCATTCCCATTCCCGCACTCGTTTCTGGTTTTTGTAGGTCGATTGGCTTAATTGGGAATATTCTCTCTCTCCCCCCCTCTTCATGGCACGCGTGTGTGTTTGTGTGTGTGTGTTTGGTACTTTGATGCCTGTGACAACATTTATGTTTTGGGTCCCGGGATGCCTCATTAATTTTTAACTCTTTGCCCGGGGAAAAACATTTATCTACACTCATGGGTAGCAAAAATTAAGTAATTCCACAGAATTTTGGCTCCACTTGACAACCTTTTACTATGTTTCCATGAGGATACAAAACAAATGAAGCAGCACAAAACGTTGAACTTTCATTTGTAACCAAAACCAGAAAATAGCACACGAAAAAATAACAAATTTTCCCACCACAGTCGAATGTCAGAGAGCACATACATACTTCTGCCGAATGGAAAGTTTTTCCAGATGTTTTTGGTTGCATTTCATTTTGTTTTTCGTTTAGCGTTTGAGCCAGTACAGACGGAAGGTGGGACGGGCGGCTGGGGCTGCTGCAGGGTCACACATGAAGAACTTAGAAATTAAAATAATTTTCAGTTGGCTGCCAGGGAAAGCGCACGAAATTTTTTCATTTCAGGCCAAATTAATTGTCTACCCAAATGCAACAAAATTGTGTGGAATGTGTCTACTCTGTGAAACTCTTACCATCTTTTTCTACATACATATGTTGTTCTTGCCGCCTCTTTCTGTTTGGCTCTACCATTGCCTGCCTGCTGCTTGTATAGTCTCATTAGCCTGCATTGCTTTTAATCAACGTTTTATTGAATTAAACAAATTTGTTTCTAATTTGGGGCACCGAAACTGCACTGCACACACACAAAGACATGCGACATGCCACATGCCCCATGCGCCACGTTCAGTGCTCTCATCCTTTGGCTAAGGTCTCTATTTGGGCAGTGGATCATATTTGCCAGCTGTGACAGTGCCAACATTTGGGTATTTACATGGATGAAGGATACAGAATGGTACTGGGAGATGGAGGCGGGTAGTAGCTGAGCTTTGCCAGGAATCTGGGTAGCAAACAGACCAAAACGAACTCTCATCAGCAAATTAAATCTTTGCTCTGTCCAAGAGTTTGCATGCCGCCATCCCCAACAGCATCTATTCACCACTCCCACTCCCCTTAAGAGTGATGCCACATGTTCCCATATGTTTCGTTCTGTTCTGTCCTGCAATTTGTTGACAGTTGCATATTTTTGCGATGAAATTCCATTGCAGCCACGTCCCTCATAATTATGTCCAAATGCCACTTTATTAAATAAAGAGAAAAAAAAAAAACGGGTGAATTATATGTGATGCAAGCGGAAGTGAAAAAGCAAAGTTATCAGCACTGAAACTAATGAATTTCCATTCAATTTTTCCGCTTTTCCGGCAGCGGCAATCTATCAGGCATTTCCCACCACTGCACCGGGAAAACAACTCCACTCCGCTGGCATTGTCCGCTCGCATCTAGTATGTTGACATTGACAAGTTGGCAGGCGAATCGAAATGTAATCAATATCCAATATTTGCATATGCATCCCAAAGACCATAGTACGAGAGAAGGGGGAGGAAATTGAAATCCAGCTGCAACATAAAATAGTTGTCAATTTTTGACAACAAAACAAATTGAAAAGAATGGGGACTCCCCGCACCAGCACCCGCACTGTAAGAGAACACACATTTGGTTGATCGGTGAGGGAATTCCATAGATAATACCTACCCATATGCACCAGTTTTCCGTTTTCCCAGTCACCTTCCCACCACCCGCTTATAATTGTAATCAGTGTTTGCAATCATTTGCGTCATTTGCCAATGGAAATGCATGCGCGGCCTGAAAGTATTCAACGCTTTTCATGCAACACTTCCTGCGAGACTGAGTTTTCGCGCAACTCAATTGTGCCTCTGCCCCTTGTCCCCTGACCTTACAGGACCCCTCAACATGTGTCGGAATCTGGGAGGAGGAGGACGAGTTTGGTATACAAAAAAAAAAAACGCCGCGTACTATGAAACAGCTTCAACATAAAATTTTACGAGTCGTTTACACAAATAGCAACACTGTTGCCAATAAACGCCGGCCCCAGAGCTCTCCAGACCTCCTACCCCTACACCTACTGGCCTGGCCATCACCCCGCAGCCCACCCTTTATGGGGTCCGACAGAGCCGGGGTGTCCGCATCCTTCGTTCGTTTTTGCAATTTTTATATTGTTCCAAAATGTTTTCGTTTCAACGCTTTTATATTTATTTTGTGCAGACAAAAAAAATTGTTTGTAGCACCAGACCCAGATCACACTCTCCACCTACCCTCCCCCACCCCTGTATCTCACACTCGGCTGCTGCATTGCATTGGAATTGTAAAGGGGAAGAGCAACAGAAGGAGGTGGGAAAGGGTTCCACAAGAGGGGTGAAGATGTGTGCGTGTTGTGTTTGCTAAAATAATGGATTTTTATGCGCATTTGTTTGCACGATGTCGGCGACGGAAGTGGGAATGATAAAGAATGGGCGGTGAAGCGAAGGAGGGAGCATTGGATGGAGTGTGTAAGGGGTGTGAAAGCGGGGCAGAAGCATTGGCGAATCTCTCGCCGGAAATGGCTTTGTTCTCGGTGGCGTATTCGCGAAAATGATTGGGAAAATCAGTAAAGTGAAACAGAACAAAAAGGAAGGATTTCGTTTGGTAATGAATTAACGAAGAAGGCATACCCTTCAAGGATTTCCTGATATCAATATCAGTAAAGAATATATTTTCCCATACTAGTTTCAGCTATCCAGTGCTCTCTCTCGGGATGCTCCTCACTTTACTTCTTGCTTTCAATTGACTCACATTTAAACTTCTTTCAGACAAGAGCAGTCAAAGTGCGAGCAGCAGTCAAAGTTCCGATAAACCTTCTCTTGCAAAGGGTAAACCAATTGTAGAAGGAAGCGTAGTAAAAATTCATACAGATGATTCATGTGTTCCACGAGTCCTTGTACGTGTGGCTGTGTGTTCGAATGTGGAAGCAAACAATTGAATGCTTATAGCATTGACTTTTGATTGGCATTATGGGAGGAACGTGTAGCCTTGATAAAAACGGGCACAATGAATGCCAGGAATACAATGAATGAATGAGTGAACAAATGAATGAATGAAAAAGGGCAATTAAATATTACACATATGTACGCATGGTGAGACGCTACTTCATGACAATTGTCAATGTAAAGCCCCTTAAAAATGGGTCAAGAAGCTGCTCGAGCTGCTTCAACCTTGAGATGTCACTCTACCAAAGGGGGAAAAGAGAGAACGAGAGAGAGAGAGAGACAGCTAAATCAAAGTGAAAGAGAGTGAGGCTAAAAGCAGTGCACGACTTCACCAACTAAGCGCCATGGCCCATGCAAATATTTGCCCGGGAAAAACAAGAGAGCAGCAAATGAAAATGGCAAACAACAAGTAGTGCAAGTGCACAAGAGTTCGGAAAGGGGGAGTAATCCCCTTTCACCCTCTACCCCACTGTTAACACTCAGTTCCAAAAATGCGCTCACGTAGCTGGCGATGGGAAAATCGCATGTTAAAATAAATTTCACGATTTTCAGAGGGAGAGAAAGTATGAGAAATTTACGTGTAAGCTCACTTGACTTAAGCCGGGATCTTTATTTCAAGTTCTTTCTGGTCCAGAGAATGCTGGGCTGATGCTTGGGTGGCGGTTGCCACAGATTTGTAACCCTTCCACATGGCCCGTACAACTTATTGCTACAAATTCTGAAATCGAATATATACTCTTGTGGGAGCAACGACCGCAGGTCATAAAATATTATTTTATGGCCATCTCATAGACAAGGCACAAAGTGATAACGGTACACACTCGCACACAACTACAAATGGCTGCCCCGGACATAAAAGGCATCCCTGCCACACGCACACATATACACGTGCTCACTTTTGGCATTTTTAGCGTTACCTTTTTCCTCCTTTGCCTTTGTCAACGATGTCGTTTTGTGCGGCTTTCAGCTAGTTTAACTCTCTCTCTCTCCTTTTTGCAACCTCTCTCTTTCAAGAGCTTCCACCCGTTACTCTGTTAATAGTTTGACTTGGAAAAGAACAGGGGGAAAACCTACACATTCCCTTTTTCCATTTTTTCTACTTTTTATGGGAATTTCGTTCGCGAGCTTCTTTCGTTGGCTTTTCTGGTCCTCTTGCTGCTGTTGCTCCTTCCTCCTCCTCTCCCTCTCCCTCTCCCTCTTTCGCTTTCTCTTTATATCTCTCTCACTCGTTTCTGTTGAAATTTGTTTGTGTCACATTTTGTTGTCGTTGTGTTGCGATTATTTTTATTATTTTTATTTTCTTGACATTTTTAGTGAGGCTTTTCGGAGGCAAGGCTCCATGTGAGTGCGTTTGTGCCACTTTGTCACATAGTTTTCATGTTTTATTTAGTCCCTGCCCTGACGAGTCGATGTCCTTCCTTCCCAGAGAGTATGATGACGACGCACTGCGAACCGATGTGCTTTCCGTGGTTGAGGTTGGGGCCGGTTACTGTTTCATTCCTGTAGTTCATGTGCTCGCCACTGGAAACTAGCAACTTTATCCTTTACAACTATCTGGGACGCGCGGACCTCCCGACGCACCTCACTCATATTTTTTACGGCCTGTCGCCCATTGGCTGAAGATATCCTGCCAACTACGGAGCCCAGAGTCCGAGTCCAGAGTCCTGTCCGGCATATCGTATTCCCCGACCACGACTCAGTTTTTAATTACTTATCAAGTTTTAAATGTCCGCTTTTCACAGGCAACTGGCTTTTATTGGCCGGGCATTTGCCTCTCCATTGTTTGTCTAGGCGATTTTATGTCCTGGTCTCTGGTGCTGCTGCTGGGCTTTGGTTCCGCTCTGCTACTTTCTGTCATAAAATTATTTATGTCCTTTGGGCGGAAAATGCGGGGCTCAGAGCGGGGACTGTCTGCGATTACGCTGACATTTCTTCGCCTAATTAAATGTTAATTTCAATTGAATGTCCTGATTTGACAGGACTTTCCACCACCCCAAAGAAAATCTGATGCCAGGACAGAAGATGAGGAGGAGTAGCAGCTGCAGCGGCAGCAGCAGCAGCCTGTGTACAACAAGTTGCTTCTTTCTATAAGATGCTGTAGGACAAGAGCAGGATGCTGTCTGTAGTTCTTGCCAAGGACATGTCCTAGTCGAGAGTTGTATTTAAAAGGATTATGCACTCGTGTGTGCCACTCAGGCGGGGGTCCCAGAACAGGAAATGCATTGTAAGCAGTCGTCGTAGTCGTTGTCGTCGTCTTCTGGCTCTGCTTCCATGATAAATTGCCCCTCAAGTGCAAAACAATTGAACTGACAGCCAAGCACAAGGAACACGGACTCAGGATGTAGAAGGAGTGGCAAGAGGCTGCTGCAACATCTGGCTGGAAGGTGGCACTGGAGAACTCAAGTCGCGACAATGCCGGCGGCGGCCAACAAAAATAAATAAAAGAAAAACTACCGAGGGGAGCAGGAAAAACAATTTCACTCGGCAGCAAAACTTTTATTGAAAAACATTTTAAATGTATTGAAGTTTGTTTGTCCGTTTGTTTCAGCTCCCCCAGTCGCTCCCTTTTGGCACGGGTTTTCATTGGCAAAGCGAAAGTTTTCAACTCAAAACCAGGCCAACATTATTCATCATGTGTGTATCATATGTGACATACATACATACATGCATTCAGGAAGGAGTCGGACAAGGAGTCAGAGTCCACTGCAGTGGACAGATCCATAATGCGAATGTATGCGTTGCATTTGCCACGGCAAAATTTCATTTACATTTGGGAATTTTTGTTATTTTGATACATAATTTGATTCGGTTTGATTTTCGGTTTTCATTTCGATTTTATTTACTATTTTTTCTGCTGACTTTTCACATTCTCTTGCGTAATTTTCTGATTAAATTAATTTGTGCACTTGGAAGCACTTTTGTCCTTGCTGTCTGTCTGTCTGAATGTCTTTCTGTCAGTCTGCCTGTCTGTGATGGAATTTAATTTATGTTTCTGTATAGAAAATACTCATAAATTGTTCCGTTTCGACATGCTGCTGCAGCATTATTTATGTGCATATCCACATACATATGTGAGCGAGTGTAACATTTGGCTTTTATCTTTAACTTGGCTAAAACTTCAACGGCCTCTACTGCATGTCCACACAATTGTGTTGGCAGAATCAAGTACTGATCAACATGAACTACTTTTTGATTTACAAGCAAGACACTTGGCTAATCCGGAACCGAATTCCGTGTCTGTATCTGTCTCTTGGTCTCGTGCCTCCTCCTCTTCATGCTCTTCTCCTCTGCCTCTGATTTCTTGGCCATGTTCTCCACACATTTGCATTGTGCATTGCCTTCATGTGGTTGATACTCTTTCAGTTGCCAGTTACCCAACTGGCGGTTGCGGCACTGGTTTCAATTTGTGTCTGTGTGGGTTTTCGTCGTCCCTCTTGCTGGCATGGCATTTGGCCAATTGTGTGGCATCGGAACCTGCTGAGTGCGGGGACAAACAACACGAAGCCGGGAAAAGACCAAAGACAGATATACGGACGTACTTCCCCTTGAGTTGGCTTTCCTTTTTGGCTCCCTTTATTGTTATTCGTTGGCATTTTCAGTAGCCCAAGGAAATGTTTGTCTTTGTGACCAGAGAGCGAGACCAGAGCCACTCTCATCGAAATGCATATCGAAGGGTCAGTTCTCAGTATTCAGTCTCAGTCTCCTCCATTTCTGTATTTCCCAAAGACATTAATAAGGCAAAGATAAACTAACCGAAAAGAGCATTAAAATTTACTTACTGACTTAACCGACCATAAACAGAACGCCAGTCAAAGGCGGAAAGGAGCAAGGGGAAATGTACGAAAGGAGAGAGTACGGAATAAAGGATAACATCTGACCTACTGTAGCATACTTTACGGCTGACATTTGGTGAAAGAGCACAGGAGGATAGACGAAAGTGTACACCCTCTGCAGAGGGACAGGTGGCGATGGTTAAGGCATATTATATTCATGACAAGGTAAGGAAGGCAGTCAGACAGTGCCTCAGAGTTCTTACCCTACTCGCAAGTGTACCCTGCTCCTCAGCGTCATGTTAAATAGACTCGCTCCGCGCTAGAGCATGAGCACATGAGGCTCTCACATGGAAATCCTTTTTAATAGCAACCGAAACGAAACAAAACGAAAACGTAAATGAGGTTACACATTACACATACGCAACGTGTGCCCCCGCCGCAGAGCGACTGCCCTGGGTAAAGTCCATTTGCCCCCAGCGATAAATTAGCAACAACAAGGGGAGCCAGGAAAGAGGATCCAGCTGTTGGTAGGAAGGCTAACAGAGCGTACGTTCGTACGTACCCGTCAAAGCGGCTGTTGGCCAGTGAGCCAGTTGGTCGGTGAGTCAATGAATGGAGTGAAATTACTTAATGGTACGAAATTGTACTTTGCTTAATTACTTGGCCACTGATACCACAAACACACACAACACACAAACACACTCTTATGTACATGTACAGCAAAAGCTCACTCTCACTCCCATATACACATGTCATTCATGTTCTCGGGCTCGAGGTCGCTCGGTCTCGGCAAACGTAGTCGTGGGTGCCGTAAAAACAACTTTACGTATTTTGCAAAGCTCGTAAACTTAAGCTTGTGTGCGTGTGTTTGTGTGTGGGTGTGTGTTTTAGCCTTGTTTATGACTTGCTTTCTTTGGCTCAAGACTTAAGGTCTCTTTCCACCCCTTTGTGTCTTTTGTTCTTGCTTAAATAATTTCTAGCCCGCAATTTAATTGGCAGCATTACGTACATGCCATGTATGACATTTTAAATTGTTTATGAGTCGCACAGAGAGTGGGGTTCAAGGGCGCTACACTGTCACCAACACTGTTCAAGGAAGATCCCTTCCTCTTTCCTTATTGGTTAATAGAATAAAGGCCAGTTTTATCTGTCCACCGGCTGCTATTCCGTTGGATTCCAAGTTAATTGCTGAGAGACTTGCTCCCTGCCTCCCCGACATGATTTGCTTGGGGCATTTGGGTTATCACTTTGGGGTTAAGTGGTTCTGGCTTAATTGGCAAAAGTTTTTTGGCAAACGGGCCTCTGGATGTCGCGCTTGTTGCGTTGTTGTCCCCCCTGCCACCGGCCAAGCCACTTCCGCTTGCATTTAGCGGCGGTTTCCGGTCTGTTTAACGTACCCTATCGCTCTGCTCCTGCCTCTGCCAGTCCCTCCCCTCGCCCATCCTTCGCTCAGAGCCAAAGCCTATGTGCAAATATTTGTTAACACGAATGGGTTGGGGCGCTGTGTATATTCTGATGCCTGGCTCTGTTGGCCTCTCCGTAGGTGTTGTTGTGACATTGTTTGTACATGATTTGTTATACGAAATGTACACACACATACACACGCACGCAAGAGGACCCCCTGCCGTCGCCTGTCTGTCCCAGTTCCAGAGCCCAACCATCCGCCCGCAGTGTTTGTTGAGGGATTCGAAAATATTTTAATAATCATGCAGTGCATTAACTCCCGACGCCCCCGTTGTAATTGCATTAAAACAATGTTCCCTGTTCTGTGCACTGTTTGCCGCCCAGTCTCCCCATCAAACAAACATGCAAAATACAAAGTGCAACTGGAGAGTGGCGACATAATGCAAGGTATGCCAAAGAGAAGGTAAGGTAGTGGTCCATTAGGTACTGATACTCCCTTGCCTTTAATTAAATATACCCTGAATTGAGTGTAATAGATGGAAAGAATGATGCCAGAGAGAGTGAGAGAGATCTCCATCAGAAAGGGAAGGACAGACTCGGACAGAAAGAGACACAACGCCAGACATGGGGTTGGCGGCAGAATTTGTGCGTGTGCTCTCCAATTTAGTGAATTATTTAGGCCTCCCTCTCCATTTGGATGTCATTGCTGTCCGTTCATTGTGCCATTTTATTAGTTTTCGAAATTTGGGTCAATTAAAAATTTATTTCCCAGCTTTTGTTGGGTGCGTAGATACGTACATATGTATGTCTGCACTATGCGTATTTCATATGCCAAATGCAAATGTCCTGGTTCCGATGCCCAGTCTCCAGTTATCAGCCTCCAGGCTGCTCCTTGTGTGCTCCCTCCCTCCTTGCCGTGTGCAAATGTTGCAACATGCAATCGATTTTGCATTTTGGTCAAATTTATGGCGTATTCATATTGAAATAGCTTTCGAGGGAGTGCTAAAGAGTGCTAGAGAGTGCTGGGGGAGTCCTCCCCTCTTATCGGGGTAATTAATATGAATTCATTGCAAATGTATTGCATACTTAAAGGCTTGCCAGAAAGGACACAAATACAACGACGGAGACGGACACGGACACGGGCAAGGGCATGTCCATATTTATGCGATCAATTTGCTTCTGAATAGCGCCAGACAGCCAGAGGCAGACAGACGGTCGGAGAGACAAATGCAAAATTCTCTGGCAGGACGGCAGCACGGCATTTTCCAGCAAATATCACAAATCAGCAATGGCAAAGTAAACGGCTAACAAATATTTATAGCCAGAGGAAGGAGCGGCAAGTGGATGGAAGGGCAGAAGGTCGCCTGCAATATTTATTACAAGTTGCATTCAGTCAACAAGCACAATGGCTGCCAGGCGAAAACAAACAGCTGAAAGACAGTAGAGGACAGAGCAGAGCCAGCTGTGCAGTGCAGTGCATGGTACAAACATCTGGCAGTCTATTGCCATTCAAGGATACCCTAAGACGAAGACGAAGTCGAACCCTAACCCCAGTCTCGAGCCGGGACAGGGGACAGGGGCCAAGTAAAGGCATTCTGCAGTGGAGAGAAATCATTTAAATAAAAGTCAATGTCATGCCATGTAAAGAAGACAGCGAATAAATAGTCTCTCTGTGAAGAGGAGTAGCAGTTAGAGCCAAAGGCACAGATGGAGTCAGGATCAAGCCCTGAATGTCTTTCCTAAACATGGGAAATGTCTAGCGTATGTGTAATATCGCCAGACAGCGAAAATTGTCTAAGAAATGGGAGTGCAAAACGAAGATGAAGATGAAGCGGGGACGACGCTTAATAAATGTCTTTCCCAGAACCCCTGGAACCCCTAGGCAAATCTCAGCAGAAAGCTGGTAGCATTTAATTTGGCATAAAAATGAGCCACGCTGACAGATGGCCATGGCCTCCTTGGAATGATGCGGGCGGTAAGCGGCAAGCGCAGGTAGTCCTTTTGGCCAACCAGAAGGATGCTGGGACTGTGGCTTCTAATGTGTTTTCGTTTTATAGGCTCATTAAATTACGCTTTATTGCCGTTAAAATAAAATATTATGTGATAAAAATGAAACCAAGCGGCAGTGGCTGTGTCTGTGTCTGCTTTAAGTGCTTTATAACCATAAAGAATGGAGGGCATTGATTCGAAACTCGAGACATAGGAGACACGAGAACTGATGCTAACGAGTGCAACCTGCAGTTTCCTTATGTATCACGAAAACTGCCACAAAATGGAAGTGCAACAAATCTAGTTTTCCTGACGACCCAATTTTCGCCTCCCGTGTACCCGTGTGTAACCTTTTCCTGCGCCCCTTGGATAAATGTAGTTTCCCGCTTTTCCGCTTTCACGCTATTTCGTTGTTTTTAATTATTCCAATTTTGTTGTTGTCTGGCATAGGGCTGGGCTTGCAAGCTTTCCCTTTCCGTATCTGCCTTTTTCATTTCCATTTGCTCGTTTTATTTTGGATTTTGTCGGCTTGTCACATTTGAATGAAATGAATGAATGAGCCGTGGGGACTGCGATGGTGTATCCTTTGGGCTGCACTTTGCCGGCAACAGAAAATGTCAGCCAAACTAATCGGATTAGTGGGTCGGACGCCCGGTCGGTGGTAGTTATCCATTTTCTCTGGTTTATTTTCCAGGTGTGTTTTGGGGTGTGACGGATGGCTCCTGGTCCCGGTCCTGATCCTGGTCTTCGTTCAGAGTCATAGTGGAGTCGACTCTCTCGCTCGTTAGCCCAAGTGACCTCCATTGGAGGGACTCGGCACGTTTTAGTGTAATTAAAAAGATATCCCAAGCAGACAGATCCCAGTCGAATCTGCATACATTCATACAGAGACACCTTTAACGATTCCGAGCTGTGTAGACGGATTTCTGTCACCCCCAGGCAACACTCTTTTGACCCGACACGAATGGCAGGTGCCGCAGGAGTAACGTCCTACGTTCGCCACACCAGGAGACGGAAGAGGCGGAAGTAGTTGTCATTTCAAATGGCGAAAGGAACATAATTTTTGACATATGCGATTACGAAACTTGCAACGAAAACAGGACAACATCGTGGCTAAAACGAAACAAAAAGCTACAAGCAATAAAATGAGAGACCGCGCCAAATCCAAAGCAAAAGCAGCAACCGAGGCAGGAGTCAGGAGCTAGGGCCAAAAGCACATCAATCAACAATGGTATGGGAAGAGGGACGGATGACGGAGCCAGGGGTTCTGTTCTCTGGGCAGGATGTGAAAGGATAAGCGTATTGTGCGAAAGAAAGTGTTGGTTCTTCCTCTCTCTCTGTCTTTCGCTCTCTCTCTCTCTCTCTGAGTGTTGCATTGTTGTTCTCCGGTTGTTTGTTGTAAGTTTCATGCCGCACTGACGACCACAAAATACCTACAAGTCACGGTAGTCCGGAATAGTGCTTTATAGGGGGTATGGGACCGACACCGACCCCTGTATCAGTGCTTCCTTCCGCTGCTGGTTCGCTGGCAGCTGGTTGGTTGGCAGTCAGTCAGTTAGAGCGACAGACAAAAACACGAACATAAATATAAAATATGTGTGTGTGTTCGTGTCTGTCTGCTCTGTCTTTCTGTTTGTGGGTTGAACAAGATTAAAGTGTTGCCAACTCAGGGGCAAAATCATAAAAAAGTACAGCCAAGGAGTCGAGTCGAAGCAGGAAGTACTCTTACTGCAGAGAAGGTGACTCTGTGGTCCTGAGGAATAGTAGAATCTTGGCGTTTGCTCTCAAAGTCCATGAAAAAGAAAGCAACTTACATTTTCATGGGAAATTATATATACTTTCGAAGGAAATGCGTTCCCAGACATCTATTGTAGTCGATGGTTCATTATTTTTTGAAGGGTATGTTGAAAAAACAATAGAAACATGATTGAGACAACTTTTGAAGGCGCCAGTGTGGGGTGTGTCCTGTACATTGTTGCCGCAACACAATTAAATGTGGCAATTTCATATTTAGTTTCGCCTCTGTGTGTGTCCCGTTCCTGATTAAGTTGCAGGGGACACAAACGCACAGAGGAAAATAAAGTCAGGAATATATCGTTCTGCAGAATGTACCCCCCTGTAGCTGGCAGTGGAGTCCACAATTAATCTCCACAGGGTGCGGGGGGGAGACACGGACACGACACTGACAGCACCAGTGACACTCTCTCACACACAAGCAGAGGCATCTGTGACATGCTCTCAAACACACACACACACACACAGGCAAAGGCAAAGGCTGGAGCAGACACACACCCACTATCCGACAGGAGGTGGAAGGATATACCTATATATATATATGGTGGGTATTATTTTATGGCTCATGGTAATTACAGGTGTCGCTATAATAAATTATCTTTGAATTTACTGTTTGTCGTTCTCATCGTTGTCCGTTGTTCGTTCTCGTTGTTGTTCTCGTTGTTTCTGTTGTTCTTGTCAGCAGAGCAGAGAGGAGTCTTGTCAGCAGAGGAGCCCCTGGTCAGCCTATATCGTGGGTGTGAGTGTGCCAGTGTGTGGGACAGGATAATTGGCTGGCCAACTGCTGTTGCTTGTGCCCTTGTCCCTGTGTTGTACGCTGCCGCTGCGGCTGCTGTTGATGCTGCTGCTGCTGCTGCTGCTGCTACTGCCATTGGCAGCTCGCATGGCCTGGCATTGATAAGCTTTATTAAAAAGGATAATGATCCTGTGGTTGTAAGCCTGAACATGTGAGTAAGTGTATGTGTGTGTTTGCCTCGTTTCTGTAATGTGGTTTTGTAGCTCCAGTGGCAGGGTATGTTAAAGAGAAGGTAAACAGCAGAAAGAGCAGCAGAAAAATACTTATAGCGAGAAATAGAGATAAAGTGGCATACATCCGAGGTAGGGATAGCCCTACCTTTTCGCTGAAATATACCCTGCATTCATATCTGAGTATTTGTGTGAGGGGAGAGCTCTCCTCTTCCCTACCCCTCGGTACATGTGTCCATTATAAGTTTCACTGTTGTTTACGAGTTGTCGGTTTCCCCCCCCCCTTGATGTTTCTCTGTAGCCGTAGCTGTTGTCCCTGTGGCCGTGGTTGTTGCCCTTGTGGCTGTAGCTGTTGTTGTAGTTGTTAATAGTAGTTATGAGTTAATGGCCTTTTTTTTTGTTCCATGTTTGTTGCCTTCCGTTTCCATTATTATTTTCGGATTATTATGATTACTTTTGTTTGGCCGCATAATCAAATTAACTGAATGCCGCAGCCGGATCTGGTTCCCAACAAACACGATTCCTTTTTTATTTTTTACACGAATTTCTGTGTAATGAAAGGACGCTCAACAATCAGGCCACTCCCACTGGTAATGCTCCTTTAACACCCTTGTAATTGCATAATCATTGAAATCAGTAAGCCTTTCATTGTACGGTAAGACTTTCATCAAATCAGTGCCTCTCCCTTACATATGAATCGCCCTCTTTTTTGGTAGCCCTATATCATAGGGAAACAAAACATTAACAATCTCTGCCTCCTCCTTATTTGCAAGGTCACAGAACGTTCCCCTAAATGACTTTTTGATGTTACTGATGTCGATATGATTGAGCCAAAATAAAGTTCTCTCCCGAAAAAACGATCGATAGATTGGGCTGCCGAGCTGTTACCACAGAAGAGTTCTCTTGTGAGCCTTCATTCCATATAAATATTTTCCCTGTTTTGCCCACTCTTTGGCCCAGTTATTCGTTGTTTTAGCCACTTTTTGTGGTTTTCGCTATTGATTTTCAGTGGAGCCAGAAGAAGGCTTGTTGTGTCTGCGCCTGCATTTGCAGTGGACTTTAAATGGGTTTTGGTAAGGCGAGAAATCCTGTTGAGCAGCACGTTCCCCCGATTCGAATGCACTTCACATGCAGCAAATTCGCTTCCGTTTCTGGATTTTATGGACTTACGTCGCAGACGCCTGAGCAGAGTGCCATTCGGGATTAAAGTGTCCGAATAGTTTGCGCAGACGAGGGCCTTCGAAAGGACTGGCTGGTGGTAAGAGACTATGACTAAGAGCCACTTGAAGGCTGGTCAGAGAGAGCTGGAGAGAGTGACAAGTACATACAACATGGGTCTGTTGGTTGGGTTTATGCATGTGCTGAAATGGGAATTTAATGAGCATTTCAGGTATAATCTCTTCAGGTCTCAAAGGTTCGGTTCCCTCTCCCTCACGCTCGCTCTCTGGCTCTCCTTGGGAGACGTTCGCCTGCCACTCGAAGCTAAGCAGGAAACGGAAATTACTTTGCAAACACTTTGCGCCAACTCCTGACTCCCTGATTCCCAGTCTCAGTCACAGTGGCAGTGGCAGTTACAGGCAAGCAGGCAAAGTCGAAGGCAAGACTCCCCCTCAAAGTCGCGTGGCAAACGTAGCGTACATACGTACATATGTACGTGTATATGCAACGCGCTGTAAAAGTCAAGTGAAGTCAGCAGCAGAAAGGAGCTGCAGGTTAAGGTCCTGGCCACCTTCTTGCGTCATTTTCTTCACGCTATTTCTGCCATTTACTCCTTTTCTGCCCCCTTTTTATGGCCATAAGCAATATGAAATATGAATTGCGGTTGCTTCAAAATCTCCGCTCCACAGGACGATACCCATTCCTCCTTTGAGCCTTTCTTGGCCAACTGCTGGCTATTTCCACTACCAACATCAACTGCATTTAACTTTGTTGTGCTTTTTCGTCGTCGTTGGTCGTCGGTCGTCGGTCGTCGTTGCTGCCATTTTATGGCTAAATCCACTTTGCCAACACACATGGAAGGAAGAAGGAGCCAAAATCAGGCAAAAGGGGACAGGACTGCCACCTGACTCCGCCTATGGCCTTATTGAAACTTGTTGTAAGTTAAATTATGGCCAAAATGCTGCTGTTGTTGGCCTCTGCTGCTGTTTTAGTCCTGCTGGCCCAAAGGAGCGTCCCATGTGTGTAAGTGTTAGTGTGTGTGTGGGTGTGGAGAGGAGAGAGTGCCGGGGTTAATATTACCTTTAAATTGAAAATTATTGTATGTGCGCGCGCTCGACTCGCACTTGAATCGCAGCTACAGCTACCGCTACTCCCCTATCCTACTCTCATCCTACTGGAACATAAATTTCTGTGGTTTCTGCCACAAATTGCGTTGGGTGGAAGCCAGGGGCGACTGAGGCTCCCTGAATTACTTTTTCAATTTGAGGCAGAGCCAGAGCCAGTGCCAGAGCACAGCAGCAGGTAAATGAATTAATGTGTAGGAAGCCAGAGCCGTAAGAGATCTTAATTTATATTCATAAACATGAAGAGGCTGTAGTTGAGATTGAGATTAAGTGTGGGGCAGAGTCCGTCTGGCGTCTGACTTTCAGTTTCACACAAAAAGAGATGATGCCCGTTCTGTGGACAGGCCATTGGCAATTGTTGTCCTTTTGTCAATTTCGAATGGGCTTTTAAAATGATTAAATTTCATTGGGGAATACGTATACGTATACTATATATAAATACTGCAGTGACAGGCGGACAATCAGAGAGGCAACAGCTGCTCTGACAACCTTCTGGCTATCAATTTCAACTCGATTTGTATGTGTGCAGGGATGGGGATTCCCTTCATGCCCCAATTGACATGTTTATTAACACGAAAGCGGCTCGCTTTGGACTCTACTTAAAGTGTCTACACTTAAAGGACTCCACACAGACTTCTGTCTGATTTTTGGCGGCCATAACTCTGATAACTCCATGAGGGTCCTAGTTCTAGTTCTAGCAGTTGCGTGTACGCCAGGGTTCAACAGTTTTGAACTTGTGACTCCCAAAACTTTGGCCACACATCTCTCCGTCGGCAAATTGTCGTTGTCTATGGGCACCAGGCCCCTTTCCAGCGCTTGTTTGTTTGCCTAGCGGGCTCGTAAATAAATCATTTGATAACTTGACGCTTCCTTCGATACATATACATGCACCATCTACTGGTCACGACCCCCCGCGGGGCAGCTCTGTGGTCAAGGACTCACCTCAAGCGACGACCACTTGGCTGTGACTTGTCCACTGCTACAAGATTTTGTGATTTATATGCTTTCGCGTCAGGGTCCTCTGTGACGTGACGCAGGACGATATCGATTGGGGGCCCGGACCGCCTGCCTGCCTGACTTTACGAGCAGCGCCGCAGCCATTCGCTTGCCAATTCCAGTTGCCACTTTGTTCTGCTCTGTGTTCTGTGTGCTGGCTTGGCCTTATCTGTTGGTCCTAACCCCCGCAAGCCACAACGCAACGCAAACTTTTGGCGCAACGCAAACGAGAATCGGGGTAACGAGAAACGAGAGAAGCGTCGTTAATTTTTACTGTTGTGGCAGCCACAGGAATGGGTAAAGTTCCATCGACATTGGACATGACTGCCGAGGAAAACCACGCTCGCCGTTTCAATTATCCAAGTCCTGGCTTGTCCTTTCATGTGGCTTGCCGCTGCTGCTGCTTCTGCTGCAGCTACAACATTTTACACTAGATTCCGGGAGGGAACAGGTCCTGTGGAATGCCCACAGATAGTTGGACTAGTCAGCCAGTCCAGTCAGTGATTCCCCAAATTGATTTCCTCTGTCGAACGAAAATCAGCTCATTTTGGGGTCGAGAAAACTTTTTGCCTAGGTAAACCATCTCGGCCATAAAAAACGAAACGAAAACTCTTTAAGCTGTCGGATACGGGGAAAACCATAAGGCCGCAACAAGATTTTCCACTTAGGGTGTGGGTTAAGAGTGTGTGTGTGTGTGTGGGGGGTGGAGGATGACCAGACCATACGCATGGTGGAAGGTGGAAAGGGGCCTGAGCCAATCACCTATTAAAAGATCCTCGAATCTGCTTAGTTGTCGCAGACTTATGACAAACCGTTCAGCACTAAGCACACACGCTTGACCCTCCCCCAAAGAAAGCCGGCAATTTTATATTTATAATCAGGTTTGTAAGGTATATGGAAACTGATACGAGAACGAGTCCTAACTAAGCCCATGCCCATTTTTGGAGTGTCCTTCTCTGGCCTCTCCCTACTCCCTAGTACCACTCGTCTCCTCCTCTTTGCTGGCATGGGGATTAGGTATTTGAAAAGTTTTTGACCCAAAAGGATTTGCCATGTATGTGTGTGCCTGTTAGAGTGTGTTAAAGGGCGGAGGACGTAGTCTATAGATATATCTGGTCGGATTTTGTTTGCCTGACTTTGTTGCCACTTGCCAACAATGGCAACCTGTCTGTCTGTCTGTCTGGCTGTCTCAGAGTCTGTGTGGCCCGACCATTTCGTGCCTTTGGCTTTGCCTATTTGCCTGAATGCCCATTATCCTCATCTCCATCAGCACCATGAGCAGCAGCTCCAGCTCCGTCTCCATCTCCGGTTAAAGCTTAAGCCTCTAACCCTAACCCCTTTTTGCGTTTTTGATCTATGCCACACAAAAGTTTCCAGGCGCCACAAACTTTTGCTACACCCACACCCCCACACTCCCACTAGCTCCACTAGAGTTGTCATGGCAATTTTGAAAGGAGATATTCAATTTGGGTTTGTTCCTCTCATACTACTTGCCAAGCAGTTTGAAGTTTTTTTCGGGGAAAATCCCACTTTAAACAGCCGCAAATTGATGTCGGAATGCCGATATTTCGACTAATTTGTGGCTCTTAGGAGCACACAGCGAGTCGAGGCACTTACCTACATCAAAATGAGCAGCTTATTAACAGGCAGAGTTTTACAAGTGCAAATATAAACAGGCAAACCCAATTTGGGCTAAACTTGCCACTTGCACTTTTCACACGGCCCCCAAAAGTATTTTTGTACATATTTTGGCAATTAAATTTACGAGTATTTGGGAGAAGAAGGGACCTGCCACTGGAGGGACTTACGGTTAGGTGATCTAAGCCCCTGAGTTGAGTAAAAATTCAAACAATATGGCGCAAAGCTCATCAAGCGCATCAGCAGGTCTTAGCCTGGCCCAAAGCTGACAGCATCTTCGGTCGAAAACGGGAGGCAGTCGAAGGAGGTGTGGCAGCAGCAGTTGTGGCATCGCTGGAGGAGTGTGCCGAAAAGGTACTGAAATTTACAATTTAAAATGCATGCATAATGAATGCTGCTTGCAGCCAAAAGACTTTCTGGCCTGGAGAGCATCAGGAGAAGCGAGAACCATGACCATGACCCCCATGGAGCTCCCCCAGCGATGGATGCCTTTTGGCATCCACACAACAAAAATATCTGTAGTATATAAAAACCAGAAGCAAACGCAGAAGCCAAAGCAGAAATAGAATTGGACTCGACTGCAGTTGGAAATATCCTTAATCTGTGTGAAGTTTTCCAGAGAACAGAGAAAATGCTAAGGATGGGGAGGGGTGTGTCAGCAGGGGCAATATTCGACCATGACTGAAAGCTGGTTAGATGCTGCTTTTGCATTTTGCCTTTGGCCTTTGCTTTGTTTTTGGGCTTATTTTGCATTAGAAAAGCACCAACACACACACACGCAGACACACATATTAAGGAGCCCCAGAGCAGAACAACCCCCCCAGGGAGGCTACTCGTATATATATGTGTGTGCATACTTGTTCGACTTTGTTTACACACTGCCTGCCGAAGCCACCGTGTAGGAGATGCAGAGGAAGAGAGAGAAACAGGAGTTACGGCTGAAAAATTGTTGCATAATTTCGTTAGGCGAAAATATGCTTTGGTCCTTGAGGAACACAAGAGAACAACATGCAAATCGATGACAGGACATATAACCCAAAAAACTAGTGCAGCGCTCTCTATGCTCCGTTCACTGTGGACACTCTTTAAGCATCCTGTCCTCCTCTTACTTTTTGCTTTTGGTTTGCCAAAGGCAAGTTTAAGAGGAGGTTCCAACCTCTGTGCAGTAGTTTTCGTGCATTTTGTTTCCTGGCGTTCAATAGAAGCTCCTCTGTCGATCTGCCTCAACATCTAACAAATATGTGTACCTTCTGTTTGCAGATTAAGTCGTCCCCAAACAGAAGCGTCCCCATCCTCATCTCCATCTTCAATTGAGCTCAAATTTTGCGTTTTCTAATTTAATTAGGCGCGTGCCGCACAGCTCCAAGCTGTTTGCAATCAGTCGTCCCCAAACACACATGGATAAGGACACGGACACGGAGAGAAAGAGAACTGCTCGGATATTTACATGTGAGCAACATTCTCATTACGTGCTCTGTTCTCTCTTTTCCACTGCTGTCCTGGCAACGCTAGCTGATGACAATTTTTCCATATTTGCTGGCTCCTTTTTCCCCTGTTGCCATCCACGTTTTCCGCAGCCAGAGTTTCCCTTTAATTGTGTCGCACACAATGTGTGTGTTTGTGTGTGCCATTGAGAGCTCTATCGATTGGTGTGGAGCCGGGACTCTGCTACCTGGACCTGGGGATTGATTAAGTTTTTGGCTTTCATTATTTTAGTGAGCCATTAAAAGTTGCCACCCAACTTGATGAGCTCCGCTTCGGGTGCCATGTGGGAGCGGAGTGATTTTCCCATTTTCATTAAACGAGGCAGTCAGCTGCTCAAACGACGCCCATTAAACACATTCCAAAATTGAAAAGTCATGTTGGAAGTTTTTCTGCTCGTACTTCAGTCCCTCTCTCTACACTCGTACTCAAATGTTTGCATGAATTTGTATCTGTGTTTTTGCCATTAGCTGAAAGCTCTTATCAGTCCGAAAACTTTCAGTTTGATTACTCAAGAAATTCTTTGGTCAATGAGTGGCCCATAAAGCCTCATAGTTGTCCAAAGTGCAAAGGATTGTGCCGCCTCCGTCTCTCACTGCCCCACCCCATCCAGATCTTATCGTTATCCACACACACACACACACACGCACATAATAAATATCCTGGCTACGGGGAGAGTCTGCTCTCTCTGAAGCACTTATTCCTTATATGAGAGAGTCCTTGCCGCCATGATAATGTCCTGGCCATTATCCTGCATATAAAGTTGTTCATTTCCTTGTTGTTTTTTGGCCATTTCTGCTTTGATTTGACCATCTCCTGCTGCCCTCAGCCTGTCGCCTGCTGACTTCTGACTACTGCTCCCCCCTAACGCGATCTCCTGCGATGTCCTGCTGTTTGGTTGCCATTGTATGGCATACATAATAAATTTTATGAAACGTAAATTTTTATTGAAACCAATTTTTGTCGCTGCCATAAAAGTCGGAGGACAAGGAAGGATATGTCTACGAATCCGACTGAATCGACGAGCAAGCAAATGTTTTATTTATGCCTTGTTCAATTTGGAAATTAATTTCACATTAACATCCTTTCGAGGACGCATTAGAAAGGCAAAGAGATAGAAATACAACATGGAAACGCTCCATAGAATAAACAACAAATATTTGTATAGTTGCTCTGGAATAACACTTGAAATAGTTTGGAATTAGCTAAACAACAAATACGATAGATAGTGGTGTGCGGAGAGGAAGGGGTAAAAACACAAACAGAATGGAATTTGTTTGATCTGCAAATGAAATGAAACCAAATGACAGTCGAGACAAAAACTTTAGCGGGACGGGAGGCAGCTGCTGATCTGTGATGGATAAATAAAAGTATTTTCTAGCACAAAACTATCGCAGAAACATTTGTTTTTCCATGCGAAAATGTTTTACATGAAAAAACGTCAAAATAAAAACAAAGCGACGCGAAATGAAATGTCAATGGGTGTGCCAACAGCAGCAGAGTCAATGCTGCGTATACGTAATGTCAAAAGCAAACTTGGCCTTAAATTCATTATTTAGCAGAAGCAAATGCTGCTGTCATGAATTGTATTCCTCTTTCCTCTTAGCTTAAATTATTTCCATAAAAAGGAGGAGAGTAGACAGTTTGCGATTGTCTAGCTAACCTTTCAGAGGGTATGGGTATATTCAGCGTATAAGGATTTATCAATATATACCATGGAAACTACGGACATTTGTAGACTTAAATCTTTTATCTAAAATATATTCAGTAGCCGAACTGTTACTATAGCTAATCTTCAGTTTCAGACTCCCCTCAACTATTGATATTTATTTCCATGGAATATTTATACGTATAAATATTTATTGAGCCGATTGTTTCTGGCAAACTGTCGTTGCTGGTGGCTCATTAAAAATGCATGCCTGCCTTTAAATACTTGCAATACTTAATGAAATAATGAATTTATATTTGAATTTATATGGTGAAAGGTTTAAGCGGCTTGCTGGTCTTGTAATTATATTTCAATTATATAATAGGTTATGCCATAAGCCGTTCGTTGGCAGAGGGATCTGAGCCGCTGACCCAGATCACCTTCAGGACTTGACGAGTCATAACCGGTGGAGACAGGCAGACTGAACAAGCAAACTCATCAGCTTACGGCTCATTAGCACGTTCCTCCTTGCAGCAGGAAGCAGCAGAAGGACGGAGAGGGGGAGGAGGGGGAGGAGGAACAGCCAGACAACTTGATTGAACTTCAATGAGCTGCTGCGCTGCTCTCCCATCTCCTCTCTGCACTGTTCTACTCAGCTTGGATGCTTCTCCATAGCTCAAGATTAATGCTAATGTGACAACTTAATCGAAAGCCATTTACAAGTCATGTCAAGTGGAGCAATCTCTCTGCCCCTCGGAGATCTCTCAGAGGCCCCTCATCTCTGGCACGTTATGACGATGCCTTTAAGTAGGCTGCAGAGGGGAGGCTGCTATGCTCTCCTCTCACCAGTGATGACAACGACAAATCCATAAAAAAGTACGTTAAATATTTGCATTAATTCCGGGGGGTGGACCGAGGACCGACGACCCCAGGAACTCGGAACCCCAGAACCCTGCTGATAAGTCAGTTGCCTGGCAAACATGCAAACAGGAAGCAGGAGACAGAAGACACTTCTGTGCTGTTGACACTTACCCGGCAAACATGATGCGAATGCGATGCTGATAAAGAGCAATAGTTGCGCCACCATCCTGGAGCTGCTCCTTCTCCTGTTTCTGTTGTTGTTGGGGATGTCCTGTCCCTGTCCTTGCAGGCTGCTCATTTTCTCGTTTCCCGTTTATCGGTCGTCGTTTTTCTCCTTATCGCCCAAATGCGTTACTTTGTCAACGAGAAAAGTGCCTCGTTTCAGGACGTTAAAATGGTTGCCAGACTCCAAGACCCGCTACGCTTTATTGTACGACTCACTTGCCCAAGAGTCACTATTTTTGTTTTGCTGGTTTCACGTCTCAATTTGGTTTATGAGATAAATGTATGAGGGGATGGCGGGGAGTCCGTCTATATGTCTCACATATGTTTATGGCTGCAGGCGCCGATCTTGCTGTTCATAAACAATAAAAAATATAGCAGAACACAGTCTCGAACTGTCATGACAGACTGTCAAACGAACGGGAGAGGAGGGTTCTCTCGTATCTCCTATCTCGTGCTCGTAGCTTGCTTCGGTTATTGTTGATATTGTTTTCACTTTCACTAGGGTGTTTTTTATTTTCTTTGCCTTTTAATCAAAAATTTACACAATCAAAAATGGGAGTCAAAACTGAGAGCACAATGAAAATTTTCAATCAAAAGTTTTTACTCTTTTGTTTTGTTTTATTTTTCTGTCCGTATCGCGGCTTTTCTTTTCGCGTTTCTGTTGCTTTTTAGCGCTCGTTAGCTTTGGATATTCTTTTCTTTTTTTTTCGCCTTTATTTTCCAACACTTTTTGTTGTATTTTTTGCTCAATTTTTAATGCAATTTCCACGCTTAACTGCACTTTTTGCCATTTCTCTTGTTATTCCTGTTTTCTGTTGCTTTTTCTCTTCCTGTTGCTGTTGCTCTTTTTCTGCATTGCACTTATTTACACAGACAAAACGACAGAACGGACAAAGACAAAATATGTACACAATTTTCTAGTGCTCTATCTCTCTCTTTCTCTCCCTATATGCCGTCTGTGTACACCTAAATTCAAATTACTATTGTTGCTCTTCCGTTTATTGTTATAGGTTCTGTTGCCATTCGTAATCAGCTTCGGGATTCATTTTTTTACTCAAGGCCTTCACTGCGGCAGTGTCTTGACATCTCCTTTCTCACATTCTCTCCTCCGAAAAAAGAATCTGAAATGAAAGAGAAATTTGGATGAGAAACTCGTATGTGATGTGAAAATTCACTGTCTTTCCGGGGACTTATGTTAAGGTTATTAAAAGTCGGAGCTCCTCATTTGGCAATTCCTTTGAAGCTTCTCTGCTGGCATTTTCATAATTTATTAGGAACATTTCGTAGAGGCCCATCCTTAGCCCACTCACTGATTATTGCCACCCGGATAATGCGTCAACTACGCATGGAACAACCAACCAACCCATCAACCCATCTTGCCACACACCAGGCTGACTGCTGCCTCAGCTGACTGACGTGTGTCTAGGACCCCTCCTCCCGTCCTATGTAGAGGCTTTTGTTCAGCCTTTGCTGCAGCTATTATTATGCTTTATTTTCCGCTTGACACCTTTGGGCTGCGTTGCGCATTTCCTTTTTGCAGTCACTATGTGCCCTAGTGAGAGTGTGTGTGTGTGTGGTGGGTGCTCGTCCACGTGGCATTTATGCGCGAAGCGACTTTTTCCCCATTCGCATAAAGCAGTTTTTCTCGCATTGGCCCCGGACCCTGGCTAAGCCAAAGAGGCTGCTGCCCCAGGCTAGGGGTTACGTTGGAGTGCAGCCGGGGTTACGCAATAGAGACACTGCCGTGCACGGGTACGTACAGGTAGATGTGCAGCAGTGAAGAGAGTTTTGGGTTGGGGTTAGGGGTTTACCTCTAACTGGAATGGTTGTGTCGAGCGAACTTTCTTATCAACATGCATGTGGACGTCGACGTGAGGCAGAGACGTCATGTCGTCGTCTGAATTGAAATTTATTATTCTGCTTTGTCGTGCGTGTATGTGTGTGTACTGTCACCCCTCCAACCCAACAACCCAGCAGAATCTACAACCAGCCATACCGTTTTGTGAGTGCCTGGCACTTTTGTGAGTCTCCCCTTTGTGTTCTCTTTGCTCTCCATCTCCCGGTCTCTCTCCCTTCGGACTTGTTTCAAGCATTTAATATTTTTTCTTGGTCTTCTAACCATTTTTCCTGCTCAACCTCCCAGTAACTTTTCTTCTTGCTTTTACTTTTGTTAATTGCTTTTCATCTGTGGGAAAACCCGTCTGGGGGCCACCTTTGATGTGCGACGGACGACCTCTCATTGAGTTCTCGTGTTGTGCTCGTTGCTGCTCTCGCACTTAGGGATATTGTTCACATGTCTCAATTATCCTTTTGATTTTGTACACATGAAGGCAGAGCGAGCAAAAGGGAGAGCGTTGCCCCCTCATGGCCTTTCGAAGTTTTGCGCTTTTGTTGGTCGAATTTCAAAGCCAAAAGTTGGTTAGCAAAGCTGGGGATTAGGGACCTTTTATTGCTTTTTACACAAGTTATTAAAAATAAAAAATAAAACGTTTGAAACCGAGAACTATTTCAGTCTCTAAGATTTCATTTCCGAATTAGAGAATTTTATCCCAGTGGCAGCCTTTGAAGATTACCCTTTAGTTCGTACGAATTTTAAGCAATTTGAGCCTGTGAAATATTCATTCTCTTTCTCGATTCCTCCTGTAATTTGCAGCCCACAAATGTTGGTAATAAAAATTGTATAATTCTCACATTTCTAAACAGGATTATTATGTATCTAAGGATGAGGATAATGCGTTTACTAATTCGGTATTTGGGGCCCAAGGATAAAGCATGGGCACATTCATGTGTCCAGCGAGTGGCAGGTCCTTTCTTATGGAGAAAAGTAAACTTGAGGCAAAAAATTGTATTTAGTTTATTTTCTTGTTTCTGCTGACATTTGCCGTTTTTGCCGCTCATCACGTTCCAAAGTGGCAGTGGGAAAAAAACATGGTGGAAAAAGGAAAAAGCTGAGCTGGAAATTATGCAAAGATTATGTGCACAGCTTGAGGGGCATCGAGGGGAGGAGCTCAACGGAGGAGGCAACGACTCCGGGACAAGTTAACTTGTCGCTGTGGTCACGGATTGCCAGGGACTGAGCTGAGCTGAGGTGAGGTGAGGTCCAGAGCCTTGCTTCCAGGACCCAACTTAAGTCGAGTGACATGTAAATCTAGCCTCCGGTTGCGGCTACGGCAGCTGCTGCTACTCCTGAAAGAGTTGCAGGCAAAAACAGCCACCGAGATGATGATGATAATGCGGTCGTTCCAGAGACCAGAACCCATCCCAACCATGCCATACCATATCGTGGTTCCTGGATGCCCAGGAGCCACATTTTCTTTCATGAAAATCAGTTAAATGAGTTTGTTTACATGTTACGCCGCGCGCTGCTTGGGTTTTCCAAACGAATTTCCCCACCAAAAGGGCGACGAAACGAAATAAAAAACGAAAATACTTTAAATGTATGCAAGGGGTGGTTGGGGGTTCAGGGGGGGCCACAAGCAAACGTCGCGACATTGTCTGGACGCCGTTTTTCTGAGGAAATGAATGTACAGAGGAGTATTCCCCATACAATTTACTTTGGTAACTCGATATACATACGAGTAGGAGTCTCGGAAGAGTGAGACAGAGACAGAGACTGAGACTGAGTCTGAGGCAGAGGCCTAACAGTATGCAGCATATAATTTGCGTTTGTTTTGCCACTGCCACTGCCACAGCCAGAGTGCCGTGCCGTGCCGCACAGCCCCGCCATTTGCTTTATGTGTAATTTGCATGTAAACATGTGTTTGTGTGTGCCTCAGGGTTGCGCTGCTCCATGCACTCAAAGAAAAAGTCTGCACCCACCACAGGTTACCGCACCGCCATCCTCCACCGACCGACCGACAACACATCAAATGATTTTGTTTAACATATTTTGTTATTAAGTGTGGAAATGTGCATATTTCGCTCCGCGGCACACACTCCACGCTCTACTCTCACCCGAATCGCCCACACATTTACCGTTTCGTGCCTGCAGTAAATTTCCGTTTGCCATCTTTCAGAGCGAGGCAGGCGGAGACCGTGGCAGGCATACTTCACTTGAACTTTGTGTAGCGTGAACTTCTTCTTAAATTATTGGCCTGCGACTAGAAAACTTCCTTTATTTCTGGCAGCAGCAACAGCGGCAGGAGGAGTTTGAAATTATGTTTCGTTAAGTTCTTAACTGAGTTTTGCGGCCTGATTCAACCTCTGCACTGCCGTCTGACTCCTGCCACAACAATTGACAGTTGGATGGGCTCCTTCAATGAAGTTTTCCCAATTAGTCATTGGGTTTTCCTAGTTTCTTTTTGGAGTGCACGTCACGTCACTAGAGGCGATGTCTACCAATTTGTTTGCTCTTACCCTTTTTGCCTGCTTTTCCACAACTTAAGCAGCGGCAGATGGATGGGGCAAAAGCTGCCCAAGACACACGCACACACAGTGAACGACGAGTGGCAAAGACCATCTTTTAAGGGGATAAGGAGACCACACAGAATAGAACAGCACGAAATACCATTCTCACAGTTGATAGATAAATAGACACAGACATGGGACGGACATTCACTTGCGCCATTGTAGGGCCATAACAATTTCTTTGGCCAGAAGCAAGACGTGGCCGCACTTCCTAATGCCACGCTTTGATGCAACCCAATCAACGTTGCCCCTGCCCACCAACATTTACTGTTGTTGTAAGCTGTAAGAAAGACGGTTGCCGCAGCATTTCTTTACTTTCATGGCTTATGGCTTGTAATGGTAAACGTTCTTAAGCCGCTGCTGCCAAGGCTTGGGCTTGGGCTCGGGCTCGGGCTCGGGCTCTTCCTATTGCTATTTTCTATTGCTGTATAGCTTTGTAAATACAACAGTGTTAAATGCTGCACCATGCCATGCCCCATATAAAAAGTGCAATTGAAACTGCCACTCCCACTCCTAACTCCCAACGGGAACACTGCAGAGTTAAGTCCGTTTCAGCGCTTCCGAACAAAAAGACGTTGTATTCATTTCTTATTTAAAACTACACCGAAGATGGATGGGTTTGCAGAGAGCGGTATAGCTGGATGGATGCCAAACCCCGTTTGATACCGAGATCTGGAAATGGGAATGGGAATGGGAATGGAAGAGTGGTAGGAAGGAGCTTCTCGAGTTTTATTTACTGAACTGTGAATAAACACAGTTTGCTGAAGCACCTGCTTCTTTGAGGGCTTCGCATATCTTCCAAGTATATATCCCTTTCAGATCGATACCTGATGTCGTGTTGATTTTGCAGTTTACTGCAACGAGCATTGAATATAATTACATATGGCTCAGTGTGGGTGTATGCGTGTGCGTGTGTGTATCGGTGCAGCTGTAACCTAATTCTGTGGCTGGCTTAAATGGTCTTACCAAGTCTATTGACTTCCTGCTGCTGCTGCTGCTATTGCGCCTCCTCGAAAGCCAACTCTCATCTCATTATGTGCCGAAAAGCAAAAGGAAAAGCAATTCAGAAAGAAAAACCCGATTTCCCTTCGTTCTCTGTTTACGCCGCCTAGATATATCCCACTCTCTCCCTCTTTCTCTCTCCACCTGCCACTGTGCCTCATTCGCTGTGAAAGGCGCAGCTGGTTTCATTAGAGGAGCAGCAGGAGCAGGAGTAAAAGCTGGAGCTGGAGGATGAATCGCTCACAAAAGGCTCTTCAGCTTTATCGCTGTAATCAATTGTCTGCATTTGAATAGTTGACAACCGATTTATGGACCATTGAGTGAGCAGCAGCAAGAACGTCGATGACTAAAGGCAGAGAACAAGAAAGGGAGAGGGGCAAAAGAGGGAGGGAGAGAGAGTGCAAAGAGAGTGTGCCATGAAGGCGGATACCGAGCAGTTCATTTCTTTTGTACTTGTGGTTGCCTGTTTGTTCCTCCCATCCTCCCATCCTGCCTCCCTACCTCCCCCTCCTTCCTTCTCTTCGATCTTGGGTCCAGTTTTTTTCACGCTCTAGGGTGTGTGTGTGTGTGTTGGGCAGTATCCTTTTCGGAAATCAAGTGGAATGACCCGCACGGTCTGTGTGTTTTTGTGCCCCACCCAAAGGACTCTTCTTTGCGGTAACTTCTGTTTTTGTATGTTTTACGTAATTTTGCAAAAGGCAGAATCAGAATCACAAGCAGAAAAGCCGGAAATGGCTAGGAAATTGAGCCAACAATAACAGCAGAAAAGCTGTAACGAAATCTATGTGCGAGAGTCGAACTTTTTGATACACTTTAAATATCATTTGTGGTTTCATCTTGTAATATATATTTTTAATTCGATAATGCAACGGTATGTATCCATCATTAAAGCTGTAAACTCTGAGGAATGTTTTCATATCTTTGGGTTCACAAAAGTACTTTTCTTCCTTGAGAAATCGTTAAACTAATCATAACACAAAGTGTATTAGAACTGGAAGCACTTTCATCTATTGCGGCCATGGCTGATGCTGAGCAGCACCAACAATAAGTACAATAACGAAAAATGTCAGCTCGAGCTTCTGTCATCAGTATGTCCATCCGTCTGTCCGTCGTCAGTTGTCAGTGGCCTTTAGTCCGAAGTCCGGAGTACGGGGTACGGGATCCGAGGTTCGTAGCCACCGTATAGCCAGCCACTGGCCCAGATAATGTACTGCCAAGTGTTTTTGACCTTTTTTCCCTTCCTCTGTCGCTGTCTCTCTGCTTCGTTTCTTCTCGTTTACTCGGCCTTCTCCTTCTCTTTGGGTGGGAACCATTTCATATTTCGGTGACACATCCTTTTGGCACTTGTCCTTGGGGTTTTGCAAGGGGTTTTTACCCTGGTTTCGTCGCTTGCTTGAAATTATTTAAAACTCAATGCAAATGAAATGGCTTGTACTTGGGCCCTGGGCCCCCTACATGTACAAAATAAGGTTCAAGTTCAAGGCATTAGCATTAGTGCTAACTATGCGGTGCTTAGTCTCGTCCCATTGTTTACAGGACATAAGAGAGGAATGCGGGTTTTTTGGAAGTTGTTAAGGAGACGCTAACAGAGCGTTTTGCAAACTTAAGAAAGTTTAAGAAAGGTTCGCTACGTGAAAAGTCTCTGATAATTCTGGGAATATTGTTACCGAAGAAGCAGTAATTTGATATTTTCAAGGAATAGAAAATGACTAAAAGAGTTAAATAATCAGATATTAAAGGAACTCTGCAATCGTTTAAATGAATTCATAAATCGGAGTACGGCATTAAATAAAGTTATCTATCATTCGACGGAAGGCTCATGTAATTGAATTGTTAATGCCATCGAATAACGACCTCTATCAATCGAATAGATTCCATAAATGGCGTCACTCTTATCATGGTGGGGCTAAATGGATGGCACTTAAAGGGTAAGTGTGCTTCCCTTTAAGACCCACGCGAACTGCCTGCCTGACTGCAAACTGGCTGCATTTTGCATTGCATTCCCATCAATTCCGCTCGTCAGATGCGGGCCACACACAAACACACACATACACATATTAGTATATATGCACACACTCCTGGATACTCCACTTGCACACACACACAGAGAGACTAGGGCATGCATGCATGTCTCTCTGGGCCATTTACTCGCCAGGCTCTTGGCACGGCTTTGCATTTGGGTTAATGTAGTATTTGTGTTTTTGTGTTTCTCATGCAGCCAGCAAGTCCTAAGCCCCAGTCAGATTTGAAGTCACTGAAGGAACACCACCACCCCACCCCCCTTTCGAGTGGAAGAGAGGCGTTAGCGGAAGGGGTGTGAGGATACGTTGACACAGGGCAGACAGGAGCAGAAAGTTAAACCAATATTTTGATGATGATGGAATCAATTCAGGTTAAAGAGAAGCCTCACAAGAAAATGGCCCCTTAAGCTTCGCTGTGACGACGACTACGCCACTGTCTCATTGCATTTGCGGTAACGGGCACATTTTGTCAGCGGCCTGGAAAAAATGCGCTGCACGTTGTCAGGGAAAAAAAATATATGTCAACGTCTTTCCCTGCTCTCTCGCTTAGATTGGCATTGTCATAAAATGCCGTACACCAAACACCCACATATGTATGTACATATACGAGTACGAGCACGAGTACTTGTAGTCCTACTCCCTTTCCTATTTTCCAGGACCAAAACCCATTCTCGGGACCCCTGCACGTGGCTGTGATTCTGTAATTCCATGTGCCACTTGCATGGTGGGCGTCGGAACGAACGACAGACATGCAGCCTGTTTAGAGAATGAATTGCACTTTATTGTTGGTATTTTTCATGCCCTACTCTCAGACTCCCATTTTCCTTTCCCTTAGAGCCTCGTCACGTCTTGGGCTTTAAAATCCTGGCAGTAGGACTGCGAAAACCTCAGATGGATTTCTGCAAACCCGAACGTGTTGCTATTTCAGGCGCATTTTTGGTCAGTCCAAGAATTACCCAGCCAGAGTCCCTCCCACAAAAGTGGGTAGAAAGTGGATTCGATGAGGAAAATTGTGGTTTGACGGGGAGGGTGGAGAAGCCAGGAGAACTGGCACCACTACCTCCAACAGTACTTTGTAAAAAATTCAATCAAAATTGTTGCCATTTAGTTTGACATTTCATTTTGATGGCTGGGTCCAAAAATGATGATGAAGTGGCAGCCAACGACTGGGTGTGGCACGCAGGGAACTCAGTTTCCCGCTCTCTCTCTCTCTCTCTCACTTTTTCTGTCTCTTTCTTCCGCCATTCCTGCTTTTATAGAGTGCCAAATGCTGCAAAGGAATTTCTTTCTGCTGCTCCTTGCCAAAGAGTGCAAGCGCAGAAAAAAATGTCAAGCTGACCGCAAGCTGTGGCAAGTTAGCTAACTATAGAGGGATATAGAGAGGAGGAGTGACTACAGAAGGAAAGATGGCTGATGGAGGGGGTGGGGCATTGGTGCGGCAGCTGCGGGAGAAATGTCATTTTACTTCGTTCCATTGGGAAAATTGATTTTGTATTTCCAACTGTTTTGCCAGCGATAAGAATTTGCCTTCCCCTTCGCGGCTGCACTCAATCGGGGGAGATTTCTCACAATATTCCCCCACAGAAAAAAAAGGGAGACAAAATGAGAGATTCTGTCGTTTCATTTCTCTTTATCCATTCGAGTTCATCTCCATCATAATCATTTCCGTATATGGGTTATCTATCGCTCATAAATCAAACGCCAGCGGCTGCTTTAAGTTCTCTTTCTAATGAAGTTATTCAAGCTTGAAAAAAGCAAAACTTTTACCCTCAAACTCGTGCAGGAGGAGGGGGTTTGTTTCTCCTTAGTGGTGAAGGAGGGTAGTAGTTCGAGTGGGGGGAAAATTCCTTAACATGTTGGCATTTGCTTGCTTTTCCTCAGCGCCACGCTTGAGAGCACAGGAAAATCCATAAAACTCTGCGCCTACACATTACCAGAACATGTCTACACAAGTGTGAAAGAGAGGCAGCAAGAGTGAACGAGATAGAAAAGAGAGAGAGAGAGAGAGAGAGAGAGAGAGAGAGATACTGCATGTAGGAGACATAAGGAGCTATCAAGAAATCACAACAAATTTACAAGTGCCACACAAATGTTTGACAAAAACTTTTGTGAAAAGCTTTCCACTGATTTCGCAACGTCTCAGCGATTTCTCCTCCGTCTGTTTCTTGGGTGTTGAGTCGATGGCGGTCGGTCCTGGGGGGCGGATGACTGGTATCCTGGAAGACATTTATGGTCCCATGATGCTATCGGGTTGACATAAGTTAAGCTGCTTTTCCTTTTTTTCTTCCTGCTTTTATTCGGGGGCTAAAATCAACAGCAACAAATATTTGGCATACAGTGCGTATGCGTATGTGTGTGTGCCTCGTGCCCATGTGTATGTGCGTGTATGTGTGTGTCTGGCAAACAGTCGAAAAGGATGTTCAAAGTGTGCCAGGAACGCGTAAATTTTACTTGAAAATATTTTTGAACGAGCAGAACCGCAAAAACAACTCTGCGCGACATTCAAAAGTTTTCCAAGTGCCATACAAAGAGTGTGGGAAAAGCGTGAGGGTTTTCTGGCTGTGTTTTTGGGGGGCTATGGAGTGAGGGTACTACTACTACTACAAGTATTTAGACTTGTCTGCTATTTAGTGTTGACACGCAAGGCAATTTGGTGAATGCAAACATTTTGCCAAAGCGACCTGCCAAAGCGACCAAATATTACGCATACGCCCCAGTGTGTGGAACTTCTATTTTCATACTTTCCCTTCTGGATTTCCCTTCTGTGCAGCGTGTGTGTGTGTCTCTCTTTATATGGCTGACATTGCTTTCGGATATTAAATAAAGTTGCGCCATTTCGGTTTCGCGCCTCGACAAAAACCGCAGTTCTATTCCCGGGTTTCGCTCCTCTTCTACTGCAGGGTGGTGGGGGAAACTGTTATTGCTTATTACATGGCAGAACGATGACTTTTGGATGGTGGGTTGCAGTGAGGGTGCTCTGTGGGGTTTAGTTGTGCCGTGTGGCGAGTAAATTTTGAATGCCTGCTTGTCAGTGGCATGCCCCAAAGGCCCCTGCCTCCTTTGGAGTATCACAAAAGAAATGCTTTTAATGTTGTTGGCTTGAGTGCGTCAGATTACATGTGCTTAGAGCGTATGTGTATAGGAGTGCGTAAACCTCTACATGTACACACATACATGTTTTTGTGTGTGCGTAAACCTCTATACAGATGCCCGGAGAGAATTTAAATAAATGGCATAAATATTTTTAACACTGCAGAGTTGATTTAACTTTGTCGAGGCGGAGGCAGAGGGAATGTGAGAGAGGTATCCCAGATGTAGGGGACTCCACTCATGTGTGTAATCAACTCTCGCCCAGCCCTGACTTTTCCGTCCTGATGAACTGCATGAAATTGATATATAAACTGAAAGAGAGGCAAGGAAGGCGAAAAAGAGCTGTGGGAGTTGCGAATGAGAGAATGAAGGAGAATGAGCAGTGGCGTCTCTACATCTCTCTGGATATAAATGACAGGATGCATCCCTTCTATATTCAAAAACATTACGAATAAAAGAAAGAAAGAAACCTCGATTATATTCCTAATAAATCTCCGTCTAAACTTCCTAAACTTCCATTCTAGTTATCATTAGCAATTAGGAATGAGAAGCTCTTGTGAAGTGCGACAAAATCTCGATAAGCGTCTGATAACACTCTCGAAAATTGGCATCACGTAGTCTGTGTGGCAGGCACTCCCAGTGCTCCGTGTGGCTAAAACCCTACAATACACAAGAACGACACTGCCCCACAAAAAAACAGCGAAAAGCGAAAGAACGAACGAGCGAGCGAACCAGGCCAAAGCGCTAAGCATTTAAATGCTAAATAGCTGGTAAAAGGATAACGCCATATCCTTATTGCCACCTAACTAGCTTCACGCTGTGTTTCAGTGGGGTCGTTGTCGTTGGATGATGGGTGATTGTTGGGGTTGAGTCTAGGGCTTGGGGTTCCTGTGGGTGGCTGGGTGCTTGGTGTCACGAACAGAAATTAAAGTGTTACCAAAATAATAACAACAAATTGCCTTAGTTGAACAACGTGGCAACACAACACAAAAATGTCGCGTTTTCACACAGCGGGGTGACCTTTAACCCGACTCACAGCGGGTGGTCAAAGGATTCGGAGAATGAATAGCAATGGGCATGGAAATGAGAGGAATGGGTATGGCTGTAGGGTGGTGTGCCACATGGTGTGGCATTTATTTAAATTAAGTGAAAGAGATGCAATGATAGCGGCCAGACATGCAAACCCCAGCGCAGCCCAGCCCAGCCCCGCCATTTGCCATTCGCCATTCGCAGACTGCAGCTCTTTTCGCAGGAGTGCGAGGCTGAGAGTCCGACTTTGAGTCAATATTTGCTCAGCAGCCAAAATACTTAATCTGCATTTCAAGCGGTAATCAAAAGCGGTTATACCGAAAGGAAAAGCAACACCCAAAGGGCAACGACAACGACAGCGGCAACACTTTATGAAACGAAACTGCTCTTAATTGTTTTTGTCGAATTTCCCCACTCAACTCGTTAGCTCGGGGTACATCCTTTCCTCAGTCCTTTTCTTCATGTTCGTCTGTGCTTTTCCCTCTCTCTGGCTCTGACATTTTCTGAGGCGCTAAAAATAAATTAAAGTGGAAAAGTGTTTCCTCTTTTATGGCCATTTCCATTCCTTGCAACGTCCTTGTTTTACAATGTCTGAGACGGGTTGGAGCGGGTGGGTGGAACGAAAGCCGTAAGTCCTCTTCAGGACAGGCAGCCCCAGATACAGATGCAGCTAAAGCTTCTTGCACCACCTCCATCTACAGCTGGAGCTCCTGCTGCAGCTGCACCTCCTTCTCAAGTTTTGAAAGGGGGAAGAAAAATGCAACTGGAACGTGAGCAACGTTCAACATTCACCGGATATCCTCTTGCAGAGAACCAAAGAGAGGGAGCGAGCGAGAGAGAGAGGCGGAGAGGGAGGGAGGTAGGGAGAACCGCCTTAACCGGAAGGTGAGAATGCAGTGAATGAAACCCAAAATGCCCGGCAAGCGGATATGTCGCGTAAAATTGCAAATGGCCGTCGGCTGAATGCCAAGTGCCTCAAACAGAACCTGCCACACTCCAAACTACCTAAAGCAACTGCAATGGCTAAGCTTTAATTATTATGTTGAAATATTTATACAAGACAAACGCCATCTTCGGGGCCTAATTGCTTTCTAGCCACAGAACGGACCAGCAGCTGCAGATGCAACTGCAACTACAATCAGCTGCAGATTCCGACTCATAAAATAAATGCATACATTTATGAGAATTTATGGCCATAAAGCAAGCAAGCAAGCAAGCTATGGGCTGGGATTTGGATTTGTTTGCCGGCACGAAACACAATTAGTTGAGCCGCATCGAGAGCCAATACCCAGACAAATACCGTAACACACACACACACACACACAAACAGACATTTACGAACGAGCAAGTGTGCAAGTTTTGCTGTACGTGGCGTATTCCTTGCTAGTGGATTCGGATTGGGATTGCTAGCAGAAATCGCACGGAATCGCATTGCATCCTTGGCTAAATAAACACACAGCAATATAATGTCGACGACGAGATGTGAATTTCGGTTTGCTTTGACATTTGTTTAACCTGCTGTACCAGCTCTCTCTCTCTCTCTCTCTCTCTCTCTCTCTGTGTCTGCCTGCCTCTTGCAATGCCCCAGCTATGCCGCCTGGCAAAATCAAACAATCTACCTGTGTCCTGTGCCTCTAAGCTCTAGCATCCCGCTTTGGCACACATGTCGAATGCGTATGCTTAATATTGCATAACCCCACATGCATTCCAAAAGCACATTAACTGCACACAGATGCAGATACACAGAACACACGAACACAGCCACACAGCCACACACATCTGTGTACAACTGTGCCGTCGTTTGGCGGTTGGCGTGAAATTGTTGCCATGCGCCATCTAGGATGGATTAGAAAATTGAATTATGAATAATTATGTTTTTCGCTGCTACTGTAGAAAAAAACAGAGGCACCGAAGTTGCAAATACCCTTGAATATAAGCCTGAGCTGGCATACAATTTAGATTGATTAGTAGGGATGTTTCAGAGATGCCTAGAAAAGGTAACCCTATGCGATAGTCCAGAAACATTGGACAAAAGAATTCAATAAATGAAAATATTTCGAACTAAGCTTGAAAAACTAATCAGCAATTTTGGTTCTAGTGGAGTATGCTGCAACTGAAACTGCCTGTTGGAAAACAAGGAATCCCACATCTAGAATGCATGTTCCATAGGGTATCAAAATAGCTCATCCAACTCTTATGCTCGGGCTTCCGCTTGCACTCGGGAAAAACTCGACTACTTCGTATGCATGACATGGCCTCTGTTGCAATAGTATTAGTGTGTTTCTCCCCATCTGCTTGTGTGACTGTGTGTGTGCCTCTGTTTGCCTTGGCTGTCGTATTACAGCAAAAGCCGCATACATTGCACGTGCTTCGTGGTGCGGTTGACGATTGCATTTCATCAGGATCGTCATCGTCATCAGCATTTGCATTCCCTGAGTGCGGACGGCGGACTGCTGTGTACCGCAGTTTGTGCAGTCAAACTCATTTGGCTTTTCGGCACATTAGACGCACAGGTAGATGGAGATCTTTCGACATGATTTAGAAATGTAGTATGGTGGGATGGTTGGATGGTTTGAGGACAGTGTCTTTCCTTCAATTAAATACTTGCCGTGACGCGGAGAACTTAAGCAGAGAGAATGTCGCAGCGCCAGCTGCCGCTTCCCCTCTTGACAATGGAATCAAATGGGTGGCAGGCTGGAGGAGTGACAGAACCGCTCTGATGGTGACGGTGATGCTGATGCCGCTGTAATTGGCCCTAATCTACTTAGCTCTTGGCATTCAGGATGGGGAAATGGAACTCTGAGGCTGACCTGACACAATGCCAGCAGAAGGACGCACTCACAAACACAGACACACAATGGACTTTTCCAGAGCACATCACAGCCATTGTGTGTCGCATGGCTTGGCCACGGGGTCGGTCCTCTCTGGCCAGGCCATTTGCTCGTCGGCGTCTAACAAGTCCAAACAATTGACAAAATGAAGCGACAGCGTTGAACGAGGCTAGAACGGGCAAAATCTAATTTAGCGCAAGTGATGGCAGTAGTCAAGTCAGGTCAGGTCGTGAATGAAGGTGGAGAAGGTGACTCCAAGCAGTGGGGATTTGGTACCTTCTGCCTTAAGGCCTCTCCCATTACGTGCTGCTGCCTTTGACAGTAATTTGGTAAATATATATATTTGACGCTTAATTTTTATAAACTTTGCGAGGCAATTTTACGGCATTTTTCGCTGTTTTGATGTGCTGGTGAGGGATCCACGCCATATGTGCCACATTTTGAGGCGGTACTCAAACATGGCTGTAAACCTCGAGCAACAGCAGCAGCTGCTTCTCATCATCATCTTAAACTTCTTTACCATCGCAATCTGAATCAGAATCATGATGATGACGACGATGATGAAGATGATGCTCTTGATGAGCGTGAAAAGCAATTGTTGCGCCTAATAGACATTTGGGAGCACACGTCCTTGTCCTCGTTCGGGGATTTATTATACTCGTATGTGTTGTGTGTGTGCTCTGGTCCTCTGTGTGTGTGTGTGTGTGTTTGTCCTGGGATGACAAAATTTCTACACATATTTTCATTTTTATTATATTATGTTTGCCTGGCATTCAATAAGCGCATTGGGGCATATGATTACGCTTGGGCCTGCTGCTTGCTGCCTCACATGTGACGAGGCTCTCATGCCGCGTCATGGCACGCAAAACGTCCTCCCTTCAATTGAATCGATTGTTGTGTGTACTTTTCTCGAGTGCCATACAATTATGGCATTTTCCATTGAAATAGGCTAAAGAAAAGTAGCACTGCTGGAGGGGAGGCCCATTAATTTTGGCAAACAAGCTTAGCCTTTGGGCCCGCCTACCCTCCATACCATACAATTAATTAGCACCAAGAATGAGGAGGAGCACTGCGGGAATCAGGCAGGGAATGAGCAGGAGCAACACTACGTGAATCAAGCTGTAGGAGGAATGAGAAGCATCAGCAGGGACATGCATCAAGCAGGAATGAAGAAAAATAACTACCCGCTCGACGGGTGGAATGAGACGTGAAATATGCGGCATGGGCACGCTACCAAACAAACTGACGGCATCCTGACCGACTGCTGCAGCAATGAACTTTGACACAAAGTGTCAACTGTACTGTTCCAAGTTGCCACGGCACCGATCTGGGGCTGCCACTCTCAGTGAAATGCCGTACAAGAAAATCTACTTAGTGAAACTCCAGAGGAAGACAGCAGCAGACGGCAAGAGAGGAGTCGCCAATTAGGCAGGCAGGCAGCCAGCCAGCCAGGGATTGAGCGTGGAAGGATGGGAAGCACCTCCTGGAAGAACCTCCTCCTAGAGTCTGCTTAAAACTGTCACCTGGCTGCTCTGTCTGACGCTGATTGTTAAATGAAGTTGGAAGTGCCCCAAAAAAACACTACATTCGGGATTGGAGTGGAGTGGAGTGGAGTGGGGGAAAGTGGAGGCTTCGCTAGACAATGAGGCAATGACGTGGCAAATGTCACGCTCCAAACGATGTGGCATCTCTTAAAGTAGGATATTTTTAACGCCTACACTTAATTGAAACTATAGAAAGGATCAGGCCAGGGAGCAGCAGCAGGAGGAGCAGCAGCTGTTTGTCATTTCGTATTTGTATGGCGCTTCGAACGGGATCCATCCACATGCACGAGCGCCTAAAAGTACACACCACATTGATATACTAGATTACGTGCACCGGCAAAGGGGGAGCCGCTCGGGAGTGATGTATCTCACTGTGGACTGTGGTGGGCGGTACGCGGTGGGTGTGCGTGCGCCAAAGTTTTTCCCAACCAACAACACGAAAAATTCTAAGAGAGGGAGAGAGGGGAACAGAGAAATGGAGAGAAGGAAATATAAGAAATAACACTTGACATTGACAAATTAGTTGCAGAAGACAACGGGAGCAGCACTCACCCTGCTCTACTCACGCTCCCTGTTGCCTCTTTTCGACTCTGTCGTTGGGCGGTGCGGTGCGGTGCTGGCACAGTGGTTTCGATGGAGCGACAGCTGTGTGGGGCAGCACTGGGAGAGAGGTTAAAAATAATAAAATACCTACTGACATGATAGACATGAAAGACTTTTCCTTTTTATTTAGCTTAGATTGGAAAAGTTTCGACAGTCCAGTGGGGGCAGGCAGGCGTCAGTGCGGGAGCGCGTATCTGACTTTGCGGCACTTGCACTTAAGTAGCTCTGTGGCACGGGGCAGGGGGAGCAGCAGCTGAGATTGGAAGCCACTGAATAATGTCCAGCTTTGCAGCAGCTGTCCTACTGCCTGGGCCACTGCCACCACGAACATGTGTAGCTAATGCTGCTTATTATATAACTTTCCCTTCATTCCACTAACCCACTTTATCCTCAACCATCGGTCTTCGGCTTCCCCTTCTCCAGTTGCTCATCCACCAGATGTGGGTCATGGTTATGGGAGCCGCAACCGAGCGCTGCATGGAAGGAGGACACAAATTTCGCAAAATTTATTGCATAGTTGCAGGCGCAGGAGTAGTTAAAGTAAATCTGAACATAAACTCCCACAGAGGAGTGACACTGCCGCAGGAGGGTGAAGGGGGGCGGCACTTGCATTACACTTTTGCCTAATGAGTTATATGGAAACCCAGGACCTGCTTGGTGTTGGCGGCTGGAAGAGGAGTAGGGGGAGCACAAACTAAAGGACCGAGGAATGAAAAACAATTATAAGCGCGCCAAAAAGTATGCAAGTAATTTTTTACAAGCGCCTCTGCCTCACCCACTACATTACTTACATCCAAGGGGACGGGAACTCGGATGAAACTTTTGCCGTGTCTTGCGACTGACAAACTTTTGTGTTGCTTTCAATTTATTTTGCAAGTTCTTTCTACTTTTTTCTGCTTTATTTGCCATCGTTCCATTCTGCGACGCGACCTACCCTTGCCATATCTTCCGAGTTATGCAACAAATAAATCACGCGAATTCCATGAAATGAGCAACTGAACCCCAAACAAAACGAAACCCTCTACCGACCCCTCTTCCCGACTCGTCCGGCTTTCCATCAGAAGCTAAGCCCCCGCTCAATGTATGCTAAACTTTCGACAAGTTGACCAACTCGAGTATATCCCCTCAATCTGTGCGAGTGGCGGCCCCACTGATTATTATTTACGAGTATTTCAATTTGCGAGTTTTCTCCTTCGAGGGCCACGGCCGCAGAGCGGGGGGCTAAAGCCATAAGCGCATTACTCGGACACTTCTTCGGGAAAACAAACCAAAAAAAACCAACAAAAATTGTTTTAAAAATATTTTATCATAAAAGAAATTTGGAAATTTTGATGCCAAACTTTACAATTTCATGCGGAGTTCGGTGGGGCCACTTGAGGGTGCTCTTAGGCGATTTTTGACATACTTTTGACCCAGTCTCAAGTTTATTAAAATTGAAGTCCGACTTCTCCAATTTATCAGCGATTCTCAGCATTTCTTTCGCTCCATTCTCTCGCTCTCATTCGCTAGCCACCACTCTTTCGCTGATGGCCTTCTAAGTGTGGCACTTCATTTGCATTTAAAATGCTTTCGCCTGCTCAGTTCTCAGTTCTCTTCCATACACTTTCCAGGGGTTCAACTTTTGGCCATTCATTTGGCACATGGCTCATTGTGTTGCTTGGTCCAGGAGTTTCAGGAGTTCCCCTAGTGGGTCAAGCGTTTATTTGTTCGGATTGTGGTTCTGGCTGTGGCTTGGGCTGGTATTTCGCACTTATTCGACCCGCTGACACGGCATTCGATCTGGCTGACGGCTGTCTGCCATTTGCCTCAAATTAAATTACCTTGAATAATGGGCTTGTCTCTTCACTTCCCTTCTCTTCTCTGCTTCAAACTGTGCAATAAAATGCTACGCATTCAAATGATTTTGCAGGTTCAAAACTCAGGGAAAAAAGAGGCATTAAGGCACTTAGATAAAAGCGGAAAAAGGACCCTTTAATTTATGGAGAGTCCTTCTTTTGGGTATTTCCCTGGCATAAAAAATATATTCTGAATTAAAAACATATTCGGGTGCGTGGCACATCGTAAATTAAACGCTAATTGCAGCTTTGAAGATTATGTATAAAGAGGGCGTGGGCGGAAGGGGAAACAGAAGATTCCGGCATATTAAAAATTAATTTAAATTTTTTAATTTATTTCCCTCTTTAGAGGGGCCACTGGCACTGGCACTGTCCACTGTCCACGTGTCCAATCTCAAGTGGAAATTAACTTGCTGCCAGGTCGCTTGAGGCGAGGTCGAAAAAAGATGCCACACAATAACTGGAGACTGGGGTAATCGACCATCGGATACCCTGTGCCTGTGCAGAAGCTGAACGGGCCTGGGATTGGCTCGAGGGGCCATGACCTCCGGCCACATCCGGTGCCCAAGCTCCCGTTCCCTTTCCCGTTCCTGCTAGTGCCAGACGAAAAGTTTTTCCGTGCAGCAACTTTGACACTTTCCGAAATTAATTACTTTAAAGCCAACCGCCCCCCCTTAGCTGCCCCGCTCCACAGTGTTTGAGCCAAAATTAAATAATAAATTATTATTCTCTGCGAGCCAATGAAGTGTGGCAAATTTAATAGGGCGCCGCCACGGCCCATAGTTCAGGGCTAGTGCTCCACTTCAAAGTAATTGCCAAGGACTACTGCCTGTGTACTGGCTGTGCCCCTCCCGCCGTCGTGCCACCGAATCCTGGTATCATGGTGTCCTGGTCTCCTGTCTGGACTCTACGCACCATACGAGCGTGTGGCAGGAGCAACACAAAATACAAAACAAGAATAAATAAATTATAATAAATGACTTTAATCTTTCAGCATAATTTCAGTTCAGGGCAATTATTGACGCCCGGCTGAGTTGGCAGTTAAGGCAGAGGCAGAGTCGCCTTAAATTAGATTTTCCCATTTTCCGTTTTGTTTTCATTTTATTTTTTACGTTTACGTTTTTTTTCCCCCATTTAAGATTAATCAGAGCGCGCGTCGTCAAGCCACGAATACTCAGAGTGGAGTGCCGCAACAAAAAAATTGTTAGAGAAATGAGAACTTCCAGCGAATTGTGTCCCCCATCTTAAAGCGAAGTGCATGGCGAAAATTATTTGGCATACACTAGCCAGTTAGAGGGTATTATTGGCGGCATGAGCTTGCGAGAATATGAAATAATCTCTTTGAGGGCATTCAAATATTCGGCTCAAAAGGCACACTTTTCTTTCTTTCCAAGTACTTTTCTTCAACAGGTCCAATGAGTGTGTGCCAGACCAGACTTTACGACAGACTGCACAGCAGAGAGCACTGGGGAAACTTACCAGAAACTGTCAACTTATCCCAGATAGATCTCTTCGTATCCCCAACAGAGACCACTCTACTCATCAGTCAGAGACCTCTGTCGTAGCCCCAGATCTCTCTCTGTCCATCTTCATATAATAGCTGGCTTACCTGTAAGCAGAAAGGAAATGCATTTAAGTTAGTTAGAAGAGCAGAACTGGGGTTAACACGACACAAAAGAGGCAGCCAAATGAGAATTGATTGCAGGCCCCGATTCATGAGAGAACCCACTCCCCACACTCCCTCAAGGACAATCCCATTAGGTTCGTCTGTGTGTGTGTGTGTGTGTGTGTGTGGAAATAAAATCGGCTTAGAGCCCAATAAGAATCAACACAAAATGTGTCAACACCTTTATGCTGCCACACCCGCAAGAACAGCCCCGAAAAATAAATACCATCTCCATCTCCCTTCCATACTCGTATGTGGCAATGTTTTGCCTTTCCTTCAATTTGGTTGCTTTTGCTCCTTCTGCTTGTTTTTGTTGCGTGTCTTTGCTTTTAGGGACAACATGTTTTCCAATGCCTCAGAGACGCAGATTTTTGCACACGCAGTGAGTGGAAATAAAAATCTATATTCATAGGAGGAGAAACGTCTAAGGATGAGGAATGGGACTTACTCTTCACATAAGCAAATTATGAGCCATCGCTCCAGGGTGTAGAGAAAGGTGCCATCAACACACATATAAATACCCTAAAGAATTCAGCGGAAATTTTATAAAAACACAAGGGAATGTAATTCGATTCGTGAATTCTTCGAATTTAATGGATTTGGAATATAAGCAGATATTCTAGGGATATTCAGGGAATATACCCTTTTTGTTAGAGTGTTAACCACCCTCTTTTCTGGCGTAGTTTCACCTAGTTGCCCCATTATGGAGGGTATGTATCCCCTCTCTGTTGAAGGGTATCCCCTTTAAACATTGGCTTTCCGCTGTGGCAAGAACAAGTCATCTGTGTAAGCTTCAAGCCTCAACCCTTCGACTGCCAGTACTAAAGGTATTTGCATTTAGTGGAAAGGAAAGTGTGTGAGTGTGCGTCTAAAAAAAGGTTGCCCTTTTGTGCCACATCGACATCGATAAGTTGGTGGCGCCCCCAAGGGCCAGCTGCAGGTAGCGAGAGCTTAATCTAGCGACTGTCATAATTTGACGCACGCACGAATACATATTTACATACATATGTGTGCGGTAGTGTGTGCGGGTGCGCCTGGGCACAGTGAGGCATGAAATTTTGTTGCCAGATTCGTTTTGGCTTCTTCGCTCAACGGAGCTACACAAAAGCGTCAAGCATTCAGTCATCCCTCTCGACCCCATACAATGTCAATGTCAACTCATCTTGGGAGTACAACCCCAGCCCCACACTCGCTGCTACCTTCCACCCTTCTCCCAACCCTCTTTAAGCCCTCTGTTCAAGGTGTTGGCTCTCTTTTTATCGCTGCTCATTTTTTTCTGCGTGTGTATTTTCTTGTGTTTTTCCTTCTTTTGTGCGCTCTTCTGGCTGACGATTTGCGTAATTTTCAGGTTCATTTAGCGTTTAATGCTTGTAAGGAAATTTTAATTTTATGGCCTACAGCCAAAGGCGGCTAAAAAGCAGCCAAAAGCGGCTAAAGGCACCTGCCAGAGACGAAGCCGCAGCCTTCCGGCCAGAATCCAGGAGCCAGAAAGGTGAAAATAAATTTCATAAAGGATTATGCCCGCTTCACTGGAGCTTTATGTGAATGGATAAGAAAGAGACTAGAGTCCTGAGGCTTTCTGCATTTAAGAAAAGATTGTTCCGGCGATTGTTCAGACGGTTGCTGTTTCCCTATCTTTCTCTATCTTTCACTCTCTCTTTTTATTTTCTCAACTCTCACCCACTCTCCCTTTTTTTTGTGGGGGGGTTAAAGTTCCGTGTCAAGTTGACAAATTATTTTGGTAAATATTTGCGTGATTTTGATAATGATGTTGCTTTTGGTCTCCTACGCTTCGGTTCAGTTACAGTTTCGGTTTCTGGTTACTGGTTTCCCTGCTCTCTCTCTCTCTCTCTCATTCACCACGGAATTGTTGCGGTCTCTGTGGTTCTTCTCGCGTGCCACTACAACCGATGCATATACATATACGTAGCATATGTACAAGTGTATACAATACATAGACATGTGCGTTTGTAGCACTGGAAAGCGGGCGAGCAGTCAAGCCAAACACTATTAATTAGCTGATAGTCAGAGGAGGAAAGGAGGGAGAGATAGGAGTCGCTCCTCACATATTGAATATTAATTACACTTTCCCTAAACAAAACACCCCCCTAGCAACACCCTGGAACCCCCTATATGGTATCCCACTCCAGGGCCTAACCCTCTCCTGGCATTCAAAAGCTAATTAAGCGACCATTGACAATGACAACAGCCAAATGTGAGCAACGCAAAACACTTTAATACAGAAACACTTTGGGCAATCTTAGCGCTTGAATCTCTATGTAGATACGATACGATTCGAGGGTCTCTGTGCCTCTACTCGTACGTACTTATGTACATATAAGTGTAGGATTCTCCTGCCTCTCGCAATACGATTGCGGCAGTGTGCGGTGTAATTAGCACCTGGCTGCCTACCACAGGACTGTGTCTATGGATTAGCGCTACCCACAAATCGATTTCGAATTGAGCGTAAATTGACTGTGACACCAGAAAAATAAAAGAAAGGACACAAGCGCTAGAAACAGGTAGATTACGACAAGGGAGGTACCATGGGGGTGATATATGATTACTTTCCACTGACTCGGCTAAAGGAACTATGCTATCGATGAGGTTACGTAACTAGAGAACTGAAGCTTAAACGCGTTTATGGAAGAGCTATGTTACATGGTAATTATTCGAAGCTATGGGTAAACATTCAAATGATTCATGTAAAGGCAACTAAAGATAATCAGATATAGAGATATTACAACACTACGCTATGGCTTACCCATAGCCGCTAAAGAAGCTCTGGCTTGAATCAGTTTGCTGAAATCTATCAGATATAATGGCTGATGGTTTCCGGACAGGTACCAGATAAAAGCAGTAGGATAGGGGAGACCTAGGGCGCTTGAACATGGCTGTCACCGGAATGGAACAAAGGAACAAACAAGTGTCATGGCATAGGGGAGGCATACCATAAGTAGCTAAAGGCTTATCCACCGCTCGTATTTCAATCAGCTAAATCCATATGCATAGGGGATCTATACGTGGCTCCAACATATCCATGACCGTGACACAATGGACCACCTGACACTCGACCCCAGCTCATCAGATACCTAAAACAACCAAAAAACACTTTCTAATGAAGTTTTTCGAAAACAATTCTGCAGAAAATCAAATCTGAATACGAATGCAGATAGATGGTGGTAGGTGGTAGATGGAGTAAAAAAAGAAACAGGTAAATTACGTGGCCATAGACCATAAACCCACACACAGAGAAGGGTATAGAGAGAAGGTAAGAGAGAGAGAGAGAGAGAGAGAGAGAGAGTGAGGGAGGAACAATGGCGAAAACTGTTAGCCAGCCATGACGATGACAACGAGACAGAGACAGAAGCAGAAACAGAAACACGGACAGCCAGGCGAGCGGAGAGATAGCCAGAGGAACGGAGTGTCCGACGAACGGACAGACGGATAGACGGATGCCAAATTGAATGCAAACAGAAAAACGGAACGAAGGGCGTACCACAATTTGGCAGGGGCAAAACTTTTGAGCGACCTCAGATATAATTTTTGTGGAAAGTAATATGAAAGGCAAAAGTGCAAATTCTCGACTCTGACTCTAACTCTGACTCTAACTCTGTGTCTACGTCTATGTCTGTCTCTGACTAGGACGACGCTCTTCTCCTTGCGATAATGATGACTCTGGCGTAGCTTTTTGGAAATTAAAATTGCATAAATTATGCAAAAATGTTTGAAAACTCTCCCCGCTGATGATGCAGCTGCCACAGGTCACTCCTCTTCCTAGTAGATGAGATGAGATGAGTCGAGAGGATGATGATGATGATGATGATGCGGGTAAATCACTTTAATTGGCCTTCAAGTGGGGTCCCCCGCAGGGACTGCATTATTTTCACAACCGAGAAGCAATCAGGCCCCCCAAAAGCGGGGACTGAACTAGTGAGAGAGAGAGCGGAAGGTATCCATACCACTCGAATCGTTGATTCATCTCCCATACGATATGCGATTTAAAGGGAGTGGAGGAGTCCGGTTCCAGTCATCGATATTCATGCCTCCTGCATTGGAATTCTTTTTGCTTTTGCGATGTCCAGAAACTCCACGAAGGAGCGCCTCTTTTCGCTGAATTGATAATGGACCAGAGCGCGGGCCAGCTTCCTCGACAGATTCCCCTTGGGGGCATTAATTATTTATAGACACAGCCAATTGTTTGTTCCATACTCTCCCCACCTGCCTGCCTCTGTCTCTCTCCCTCTATATGAACATCAACATTTTCGTTTCGTTTGGCAATTGTGTGGCCAATTACGTTGCCCAGACATGACTCAACCTTTGGTCAACTACCTGAACCATAGATGCCCCGCGTTGCACCTGTTGCTATCATTGTTGAAACAGAGAGAGAGTGAAAGAGAGGCGCACAACATTAAATGTGCATTAGTCCCTGTCTGAGGTTTGCTTTTTGTCCCTTTGTTTGCTCTTTTCCAATCTGGTGACTCTCTCTCGGTACTTCCATACAGATATGGAGAGGTTCCCCTCCTGTAGATGGAGGGAGTCACTGGCCTGTGGGCTTATCAGGGGTTCTACTATTTCCTCATATTGTCATTTCCGCTGCACGTGTGCACCATTGAGGCCAAAAGTGCTGCCGAGGCATAAATCTCCCTCATTCTCGTGTACTCCAGAAAGCGGGAAGCCAATCATGACATTCCCACAGGCAGAACAATTAAAAGCATTCAAAAAAACTAATTTTCGCCTGGCAACACACAAACACACACAGCAGATCACCCAGTCCTTCCAAAAGCAACCTCATCATTCTGACCGTCAATCCACTCTTTGTTCGGTTTATGATATCCGATACTCTCCGATGGAGGCGGGATGTGACTCAAGCTGTGAGGCTGAACGAAAAAGAAACAGATTTCGTTTTTTCATCCCGTAAACAAACGAAAGAACTCATGTCGAGTGAGTGGTATGGAGTGGAGGAGGACGGGGTCTTTTTGTTTGTAATTTCGCACTTCATTTAGCGTTAAATTAACAGCAAGAAACATTCATTGGGAGGCCGGTACGTGGACTTCTTTCATTTTTAGGCACGAAATATCCATAAAAGATGGAAAGTCATAGCCGGAGCCAGACTCTGAGGCATAGGAGACTCGCACGAAATGCCATTTAATCATAACTCAGCAAAAGTTGGATCCGATTGCAACTAATCTGTAGGGAAACTATAGAAGAGGAGTCCTACGATGACGGGGTACGGTGAGGTGAGGCGAACCGAGGCGTGTTGCAACATAAATAAGAATCAGCACGCGGCTGTCTGTAAACTGCAGACTCTGCTGCGGTGATGCGCTTCACTGCAGCGGAACGACAAATGCTACAACAAGAACACGGCACACAGAACAGCAAAACACACAGAGGCATTGCTTTGTGGCATCTACAATACACCCCGGCAAAAAAAACAACAAACGAGCAACCATAAAACAAATTGTTTTCAGTCGTTTCGAAGCTGCAACTACCCCTTGCATATCACAAATGTTGCTATGGAAACTACTCTTATGCATAAAATATGACTAGAACCAACCTTCGAGCCATCGTTTCTATGACAACTCTACCAAATATTTGCCAAAAGTAAATAAGTATTCAAATATAACTTTTAGGAGACATATTAACGTACTATTTATGAAGATGATTCCATTTATTTTCAAATTTAATAACGGAATCTCTGCCTGAATGGCTGAAATTGCTCTATTCTAGATGAGATTAAATAATAAATCAACTTTTTGAAACCATAATGAGTTTGATACCATGCAATTAATGGATTAGTTGAAATAACTGAAACTACCGTAAGGTGTGAAATAATCCACTCTACAGGTTAATTAATATAATTTAGATTAATTAATGAATTCATCAGACTAATTAAGTCTCCTCTGCAGTCTGATATACCCTCTCAATAACCAGTTTACCATCTGGTAAGCAGAAGATCCCAACAACAGAGTGCCTCAAATAGAGACTCATAAATGCGCAGTCGCAACGTCTACAACAGCAGCAGCAGCAGAGGCAGCCGCAGCAACAACAACAGCAGCAGTGGCATCAATGGATTTTATCGGGGGGAATGGTAAATGTGAAGGCCGACCGCTTGAGCCAGAGAAATGCCAAACGATGCTCGGAGATGCCACGAGAGAACCAGCTTCGAGAGGCTGGCAGCTGCAGCCTGACCCCACACTGAATGCCACTAACGATGCTGTGGCGACTCTCTGTGCTGCGCTGGCGGCGCATTAAACGCTCAGATTTCCTCGGATTGAATAAAGAGTTTCGGTTCATTGTATGCGGAGAGGATCCTACAGAAATTGAAGCTATAGATAGAGCTGGTTCGGCTGATTTGACTGCTTTGGCTGCTGGCCAGGCAGCCTTTCATAATCGCAAATTGATGTGCCAGCACAGGCAACATCTTCGTCTGGGTCTGGGTCTCCAATAGCTTTGACTGCCCCTCTCTGACTGCTGCTACAATCTGCCCCTTGCTGCTGTTCAGTGGAGCGTGGGAGCGCTTCGAATGTGGAAATAGACGAGAGAGGGGTACAGAGGGAGACTCTTTCGGTGGAGGGGGTCTACCTTATTGGCTAATGCCATCTACGTCGATGTCTGCTTTTGGCCAGCTGTGCGTTGAAATTGATAACCGCGAAATAACAAAAGCTCGTCTTGTCTTTCTTTTTTGCTGCTTTTTTCGTTTGGCCAAAGAGCAGAAATTCGTTTCATTCAATTTTTATTTATGACTTCTTTCGGCTTTCGTTCGGACTCGACTCGAGCTCTCTGGCTCCAGCTTTTCCCTCTGTTTGTTTTCTGGCTTTTCGCATTGATTTCTTGTTAATTTTACATTTGCAGTTGGCTGGCTTTTCTTTGGGACTCTTTTCCTTGGCCGCCCTTCTCTATCTCCCCACTCCTTCCATTGTTTTTCCATGCCGCAACTGGCGCCCGCTTTTGTCGGCTTTTGTTTTCGCTTTTCTTTTATGAGAGCAGCCTGAGGATGGCGGAGGGGTTTTCTTTTGCTCATTTTAGTGTTATTCTCTTCGTATTCTATGGGGGGCATAGTTATTGTTTTAGTTAAGTTGACCATTTGTATACGATTCCGCTTATCTGTGGGGCAGTACCGCCCCAGCCATCCACTTGTCTCTGAGTCCCTCCGCAACCGCCTCTCCTCCCCTCACTCGCATTTGCGGCCTCATTTATTTTCATTCTCTTTGTCATAACAATCTTTTTATTCTGCTCATTTCTGCTCTTGCCACTGACCTTAACACATTTCTGGTGCCGTTCTGGTGCGGCTTTCTTTCTTAGGCATCGCCTATACTAATGCAATTTTATTTCCGACCGAAAAAAGTAGGAAGCAAATAATGTAAATGGCATCAAATCAAATTATCATAATTGGCACAGATTTGTGACGTTTTGCGGAATGAATAGCATTTTTTGTACGCTTTGTGCAGCTGTCAGGGTCATTAGGAGGACTCTTTTCTGCACATCAGCTCAAAGAAGATTCATTATTTTGGTATTTACTGCAACTAAACTTTAGGAAGGTCTGACCCTCCTCTTAGTCAAGCCCGATTCTTTAAGGTATTTTCTGCACGTCTTTTTACTTACAAAAGATCCATTCTTTAGGGTCTTTCCTCTTCAGATCTCACAGAATATCAATTCTTTGTGTTGAATTGACTCTCTGCTGCATCTTAAACTGAAAGAAGATTGATTCTTTGGGTCTTGTCCGCACCTCATCTCAATGACGATCCATTCTTTAGGTCTTTTCCGCACCTCATTTTACGAAAAAACATCGATACTTCTGCTGCATTCCACAGTTAAGCCTCTTAAAAGAGGATACATTACCCCTTGGGGAGAGGGGGTTTTATATAATAACAAAGTTAAATAAACGAACAAACAATAATGACAATTGCTGATTTATGAGGCAGCCCCAAAACGAGCCAAAAGCAACATAAACAGCATCAGCAACAGAGTAACAACCAGTTTTTTGAAGTTTTTGGATGGCATCCAGTGTACACCGTCATTCAGGCAGCGTCACGAAGTTGTCGGCCCATTACAAGTTGCACGTTGCACGCTCCTCGTTGCAAGCCGCTAATTAGATTCCAGTCAGAAATTGTGAATGCTGTTGCTGTAGCAGCCTGTAGCTGCTGCTCATCTTGGAGTTTTGTACGTGGAGGTACTGCGACTCCTACACACGCCACGCAGAGACGTGATCATCTCAGAGTACACTGATCAACACAACACGGGGATCGGGGAATGGAAGAAGGAGAGTGAATTTAGGTAAGCAGGCAGGCAGGCGGGCAGGCAGGCAGGCAGGCGGGTAGGCGGGCAGGCAGGCAGGCAGGCACTCAGGTAAGTGCCTAAAAGTGTGTCAATGTCTGTGAACTGGAACTGGAACTGGAGCGTTGAAATGCCGATTTCGACTCGCTTCTATGCCCTGCATTTTCATATAATTTACAGAGAGCAAAACCCAAACCAAAGAAGCAGAGGGCCCTGAAATGGAGCCAACAACTGAACAACTGAAAGCAGCTCTTTTGTGTGGGCTCCAACTCTGTGGGGCAGGTGGGCGTTAAGGCACTAAATTGCCCACATGTGAAGGGGCACCCTTCTCACTGTGTCTGTCTGTCTGCCTGTCTGTCTGTACAGGTGCATGCAACAGAGCGAAGAGAAACCAAAGAAGAAGACTTCATCGTGACTCCCTCTCACTCATGACCCTCTACACTGCCTCTTTGAGTCACGTCCATTCCGCTTGAAATTGCATTCGAAAATCATTGGCAGACCCCGACTCCAGATGGGCCAGAACCCCTTCATCTTCTCCACTAATTAATGTGGGCGTGTAAGCCAAACAAAGTGCAAAATTTATCACTGATTCTCTACCAAAAAGATATGGGGGCTGTACCCCCGAACAGACCATTAAAACGCCTCCCAAATTGCTCGAGCATGCAGCAATCTCCGGCAGGTTAAAGGTCGCTACAACACGTGCCTCATCTGCCGCAGTGCGTGGCAAATTTTACGAAAAAACGAAACGAGAAAGTGTCTGACCAGGAGATCGGCATCTCTCAGGGCTTATGGCAAATCATTTGGGTAATGGCCAATGATGACAAACTACAAGACAATGAGTGCGCAATAAGACAGCGACGAGTCTAGGCGCGGGAGGGCCGGGGAATCATATCGTACTGCATGCCCCATCAATCCGTGGCAGAGACAAATTATGAAACTTCTGTAAACGAAATCATGGACAATGTTCGCCTGCCAAAACGCATTAAAACCCAATCAGAGAGTCGGCGTGTCGCGGCCATCAGTCAGTCAGCGCAGCGCATCGCATCGCATCGCATGGCATCCCAAAGCCGTCGGCTAATGAGACTTTGACGGCGTTTAGTTTTCGATTTGATGGGCAGGAAAAAAACTATGAGACAGGCCAAAACAAGGCACAAAGAGGCACAAAGAGGCCCAAAACCTGGCCCAATCCCAAACCAAAAGCAGGTCCAAACTGTCATCGCATTTCAAACAACATTTGACAGCAGTCAGTGTGGGGCCCCGAGACGTATGTTCATCCAAAGCTGCCTGCCGCAAAAGAAATCAATTAGTGCGAAATTAGCCAGAAGAAGCCACAGACGATTGACCAAGCCCAAGCTCAGGCCCGAGAGTCGGTAGAAACCAGGGAAAGACCCTCATAAGTGTATTATTTTACCTCTTTCATGGCTCCCATTGTGTGGTTGCTTTTGATATGGGTCCAACGATTTGTATCTAATGAATTTTTAAGCTGAAAATTATTAGACATTTGATTCCAATGGAAATTTGATTTCAGTCTGACGGATGATAAGTTAATCTTAAGTGGATTTGGCTTTTAAAATACCACACAGACACATGCGCGAGAGAGAGAGAGAGATCATTGCCCGCCCGCCTGTGGAGTGCTGGAATGGTTTCCACATTAGTGGCTCAAGTGCCTGCCCCTGGCACAGACTCTCTAATTGCTGCAGCTACTGGTCATGGGGTGCCACCAGAAACCAATCCCGGACACACAATCCAACTCCCCATTCACTCAGGATCGCATAAATCACAGTCGAGTGCATTTAATTAATTTGCGCTGCGCCTCTTGAAAAAAAAAAACAAACAAAAAACACAAGCCCAAAAAATCAAATAGTGGGTATGTACGTACATACATACATATATGAAAATGAAAAGTTATGCAGATGAAAAAGTGGGTGTGGAAAATTCGACAAAAGTACAAAACAATAAATACCAGACTATATTTTGAGGAATCAATGCCATGAATACCCTTGAATGTGTAGACTTCTTATGATGAAAACAGAAAGAAATTCTTTGGAAAAAATATGAAAATATTTCGAATACTTGTTTGAATGTTTCTGATTAATTTTCAAAGGTTTTCGATTAGTTTTGCCATTGTTACACTATATATCTATATTTTATCCACTGTTTCAGCCAGAGTTATGCAATGAAAGACTCTAAGAATCCTTCTTTTTCTTATATTCAAATACCTGCTCATAATCCGAATAGCCCTGTGGAAGAGTACAGCCCCGTAAATATACAAAATAAACTACGAATACAATGGAAAAGTTGCGCATGCAGCTGCCACACACAGAACATTTGTTTTTATTTGCATCTGGTTTGGGAGAATGTGGGATCGGGGTCGGGCGCACCAGCGCGGCTCTCAATGTTTTTCTAAATGGAAATTTGAAATTTTTAGCCGCAGACGCTATGTGGCAGGTGCCATTCTAACGGTTACGAGAGTGCAGACCAAACCAGAGAAGAGCTTTATTCACTTTTTGTTTTCCATTTCGATTGGGCTTTTCCTTCTACAATCTTTTTTCTCGCATTTTCTGTGTAGGGGGTTCATATTTTTGCAATCTCTTCACGGTTAGTGCGTTTAGATTTCCAATTATTGGATTTCAGGCACTCATTAGGCGGAGTGGATTCGCCAGACCATAAGAGAGGTCGCGGGCAGAGACGAGTGACAGGAAGCTTTGGCAAAATCTAGAAATACCATTTACCCATTGGCCATAAGTATTCAATATGCAAATCGAATTTAATTGCAGCCCGTTTTCCAGGAAAAGCAAAAGTCAATGCAGGTGAAAAGACGATCGATTCATTTCGTGGAAAACACTGCTGTTGTTGACCGCATTCAAAGGCTGGAGAGGCAAAGCTGGAGAGGAATGGTAAGGGAAAGGAAGAGCTGTAACAGAAACGTAGGGAAAAAGGAAAAGCTAGAGCTCGAGCTAGAGCTAGAGTAACGAGTGCGGGCTTGATTGGACAAGAAAATTCACGGGAAATTTGCCAATGGGAGTAGGACAGTAATTGACTCAAGGACTATGACTCGGAGCTACTGGTTATTCCTCTATCAATAATTCCCATTAATTGCCCCTTTTGGCCCACGCAAGTGTTTTCCCCTTTCGCCCCTTTCGCTCACTCCATTTCCATTTCCGTTTCCGTTCGGTGTTTGTTCAGCCACTTGCCCAACAATCTTTTAATATTCAAATTTCATTCACAAATAGAGGGTGTATTCTGTTCTGCTTCTGCTGCTGCAGGTCGTTGATGCAACATTCAAACAAATTTCTGCTGTTGCTTGCCACCATTTCTGTTTTCTAAAGTTGCGCCACAAACACAGAAACTGCAGGCCAAAAAAAACCAAGCAACAACATTCAACGTTCTGCTTGGCTAAACACACGACTCACAACAAAAGGTAGGGTATACATACATAAGTGCACATACATATATGTGTACATGCATGTACTTTGTATACATACATATACTATACTCGCATATATCCATAAACAGTTGAGTTTAACGAACTGAGCTTTGTTTTTGGTCCACTCTCTTTCGAACGACTCGGGCGTTTAGCTCAGAAAAACTAATTTGGTCTCCACTCTAATCTCTGCCTCACTTACTCTCTCTCACTGGATCTCCTGCCTTCTGCGTCTTTGGCCCATTGCATGCTCCTCTGCACACACATTCGTCCCATCTCTTTCCTACTCTTTCATTCCCATTCCCTCTCTCTCTCATTTGTTGTCCCTCTACACTCCCCTCAGATACTTTGTTTCGCACTCCTAAACAATCTTCTTTTGGAATATCAAAATCATTCATTTAAGGTTAACACTAATAATAGTCTAAACACCATGTTCACATTTCACGAAATAACAGCTGACATGTTAACAATTTAAAATCAACATTATTTATTAACAAGATTCCTACCAAAACTTCACATACTATAGGAGATTGGACAACCTTGTTATCCTTAGATTCTTGTTGAAGCAATTACACAAATGAGGAACACAAAAACAGTTCACACAACAATTTACAGTCGCAAATCATGTCGATGTTTTTAAATAATAGAATAATAAAAAACCAATTTACAATCTAGAAAGTGAGTTTCCTGTCAGCCGTCTTGAATGACGGACAAGCTTCTGGATATCAGGGTCTCAACTGTCAGCAGAAAACAGAGCAGAATCCCATAAACAGATCATATTAAATGTGTCACTTTAGGCACTTATTCTGAGAACAAAATTCTCTGCAAAATATAGCATATTTTCTACCGGAATGTAATCTGCTTACCGCCTGATGGTTAAGGCACTCGAAAACCTTTCTAACTTCCACCACACATATACACATGTGCTGGAGATAAAAACAACCGACCCCCCTCCTGCCCGATATTCCAGGCTGTGCTGCAACATTTCTCTTATTTACGAGCTACGTAGCCATAAAACGCATACATAAATTTCCTAGAGAACCCCCGCCTGCCACCAAAGTGAGTCCTGTTCCTCTGCAAAGTGCAGGCTATAGCTGTAGAAAGCCGTCAGGAATAAAGAAATTGATATAAATGCTAGGGGGCCAAACTCCGATATTCGGTATACACAGATATGGATGGGAGGGGATTGTGTGGGGTGTGTGTGGAAATGAGAATGGATTGCCTGGTTGCGCAGCAAAATCGAATGGCGCTAAATTTCGTCAAAGTTTGTCAAAATATTTAAATAAATGTGTCCTTGAATCGCATTCAATCTCAATCTGAATATCTGCGAGAGGATGTGCTCTAAAGGGAATAGGTTGCCAGGATAACTGTTGGCAAAGAATGGAATGCATGGAAAAAATTCACTGATTTCTGCAACAATATCGTGCCCGTCTCCGATATTCCAAAGCAGATGCCAAGAGAAGATGTTGAAGGACCAAGCACACTGTGAATGTCACCAAAAAAATCTGTCTAGCCTTCAGACAGCAGTCCCCTAAGAGACTTTCCACTGGACCTTGCCCATAATGCCAAAACAATTTTCGATTATTACGAGCAGCACCACCATCTTTCAGCGGGGGACTCTCCAGCAGTTTTGCCACTCACGGCAATAACCATTAATAAAAATGTTTGGCATTTAAAATTAAACGAGTAAACGGCACGTGCCGCTCTGTACAAACCTCTCTTCAGCCTCCACTCTCTCTCTCTCTCTGTGGCAACTTCCGCGAGAGATGGAAAACGGAAAAGTTTTCGGCAATTTCATTTCAATTCGAGTGTGGAATTTAAGGCCATTTGCATATCAAAACAAAATGGTAGGCGTCTGTCGAGAGAGGAGGTCCTTTACCCGTCGCCGCAGCTGGCGAGGATTGCTCTGGCGTCTACTCGGGAGAAAACAATTAGCGGAAAATTCTCACAAGTTTTTGGCAATGGAGGATGGAATTCTCGCGCCCAACGATTCGATTTAATTGCAGATACTTTTTGGTGGAGAGTCCCGCGACGGGCTGTCCAAATATCATTAACATGAATTTATAAACAATCGAAAGGAGGCTTAATTAAATTTTGCCAGCTCTCAGGAACAGAAGGAGGAAATGCTACAGTATAGGGGAGTTCTTCGAGTACAGGTCTTCCCCATAAACATAAAGCATTCACAGACCAAAACTGTGTGTTGAACTTTCAGCCCCAAAGGCCCACGCAATTCTTTAAATAATTGTCCATAAATATAAGCGGACATAAAAAGGGCAGCCAACCGTTTAATCCGTTGTCGCATTTAATATATTGGCCATATCTCTTGGTCTCTCTTAGCCATGGACTTGGAAAGGACTTCACGAAAGGAGTAAGCTCCAGCCCAGAAATCCTTTGGCTCATAAAATGTCAAGGAAATTTTTATTGATGAGCCAAAAAGCGAACAACGACGACGACGACGACGACGACGGCAATGACAATAACGATTTCAGTCGAGATTTTGTCCTTGCCGACCGACGCGTCTCCCTGCCACGCCACGGGCCACGGCCGAGAAGCTCTCCTGCTCTGCTCCTCGCTAAAGTTTTTTTCTCGAAGGACACACGGATAGGGAAAAGTGTGTCAAACTACGACCACACAACCAAACTTAATACACTAACTATTTTTTTGGAAGGGGGTGTGGGTGCTCTAGAGCTTTTGAGAGAATAACAATTCTGAATAGATTTCGGTTTGACACGTGACTTCTAATAACAAACAAAAAATAGGGGAGATAACTTTGTCGTTTACTTTTATGTCTCATAACATTTGCCATCGTTTGGGTCTTTGTAACAGTTAGAAGCGATATTTCTGAAATTGTCTTTGTACAGAGAGAATCCAAAGCCGGCAGCCTCCTGGAAGATCAAATTTCGTAAGCACTATAACATTTAATGCATTTTCTCACACAAAAATAGGAGGCTCCAACATCAAAACAAAGCCACAATATGTGTTGAGGAGTATGCTTTTAAATAGTCTACAATAAGTAAACTTGTAAAGTAAATATTCCAAAATACTTCGATACTCTTAGATTCTATAATCAATTTGTTCAACAAACATCACTGAGTTTTTCATATTTGTTGAGGCAGCTCTTATACCTTTATCAATATTTGCAGAATTTCCTAATTAACAGAGTGGTGCCCGACTGTTTGTAGACACTGTTGTAGAACTCTGAGAGCTACATACATATGTGATGTTGCAATCACTCTAGTTTCACTGTAAATTAGATGTGTCACTAGGTTTTCACGGTAAACCAGGTCTCCAATCACTGACGGTGCACTTACACCTTAGTGGGTGCTGTATTTACTGGTCTACAATCAATATAATTTCACTGTAGTACTTTACACTGGTTGGCTGTTTCACTGTATATTGATGCAGCATATCTGCAATTTATTTTTCTCTGTGACACTGATAACACATTTATTTCTGTTCAGCTTGACGTAAGGCGTTTTGGACCGAGACTGTTGTTTCCGTTTTCCGTCCGCTCCGCGCAAAGTTCCCGTTATAACTGACGAATGGACGGCTGGAAACGAGTCGTTGGCAGGCAAAATGTTCAAAACGAAAAACAGAGCCAAGCTCACTGTTATCTGTTAACAGAGTGTGCGGATGGAATCGCAAGCAATAAAATGGAAATATGATGTAATTTTTTAATTTTAATTTAATTTTAATTTTAATTTTTTTGCGTGTGCTTACACTGTTTTTATAAATATTTAAAGAATCATTTAAAAACTATAATTTAGAGAGGATGGATGTAGTATTTATTTATGTACATATTTGGATGATTTGATGCTAAGAGGTGGTAAAACGTTCTGGTCCAAAATATTACATTAACAATTAATTTTTTCTTTTTGACCACACAAACAACATGCTCATTTCAGAGAATTGTTAATGTGAAGATTTTAATAATTTATGATAACTATATTTTTATGCGCGTCCAGCATAATGTTATGCTTCCAGAGTCAGACTCTGTTAACATTCTCTCTCGGCTTCGGCGGTCGCATTCTCTCTCACTCTCTTTTGCTCTTAGCCGACAATAAGTGGAATTGAAACGCTCGAACCTATGGCAACAAACACGCTCAAACTTGTTACACAACCGACGTGACAGACCGCCAACACGTTGTGTTTACGTTTATTTCGAGTGTTTCGGTGTTCGAACTTGTTTGAGCGTGTCTGATATGTGCCTAGCAACATGCTGCTGTGTTGCATAACCTGGAATACTAGTGGTTTAGATGTAAAATTACTGATTGAGCTCGTCAAACGATTTATTTATGAACATCGAGAAGTTATTCTACGAGATAATAACATGAATATTAGTACCCTTGGAGAACATTAAACAAATCCCAAGGTTTTAATATTCTGGATCCGCTTTAATAGCCGAGACAGAGACGATATAATAATTTTTAACAGGTAGCACACATATATTCGCTGCATTAATATTTCATTTCCTACAACTTCTTCGAAATTTCGCCGCTTCCCCATCACATTTTCACAGTTTTCTGCCTATTCGTTCCTTTCCTAACATGTTTTCCTACGGTTCCATCGCTTGGCTGATTCTGTCGACCCTCTGTTGATTGTTTTCCCCTTCTTGTACTTGGGCCAACAGTAATCTCCAGAAGGTATTCCCGTCTTTTGGTCTGCAATTAGTTTTTACGCTCAAGTGATTTGATACACCGTACCGCCCCCTTTGTGACATACACACCCAGTTGTTAACGAGACAACGTTTAATTAACCGTTTTTCCAGTTTTGGGGCTTCCACACGCATAACGATGGCCATAAAACCGTTAAATAACTAAAAATCTTATGATATAAACTATTAAAGCCTGAAAATGGGCGAGAATATAGATTTTTGTAACAGGCAGAAGGATAAATCTCAGTATAGAACTTATTTAAATATTTAAATTTGTTGAAACTTCCTTTTGATAAAATAAATGGGTATATAATATTCCAAATGTCTCCCATTTGTTATTTTCACTTAATTTGATCAGCCAGCGAGCGAAAATAGGGACCCTGACAGAGAGTTAACCCATTTTTTTACGGGGATAAGCTAAACAACTCACATGCCGCTCGAGGCTTCTATCCTATCTATCCTTCCACATGAGCGGCGGCAGTCAGGTGTCTATTAACTGCCAAGATTTTTGAAGCATGCCACCTCCAGGCGCCCACAGACCCGCTATGAAGCTTACCCAGCAAATTTCCCATTAAAATCAAATGGAATTTCATATATTCCTAGAAGAAGGAGGAAGCGAGAGAGAAGCTCAAGATACAACAACCAGCGGGGACGCCACAGCTGCAGCGACATTCGCTGCCGTTGCCGTACTTAATGACTAATGGACTCTTAATGATCTAACAAGGTGCGCACACAGATACACACACCCACACACATTGACACCTTTGAAGCAATGAGGCAAGGGATGTCGCCGCTGTTTCGGCGCATGCTGCACGATGCTGCATCCTGACAACAAAGTTCAAAACTTAATAATGCAACATTAGTTGCCGCGACGATGACGTTGACAATATACACGACTACACAAAACGAAACAATAAATATGAAAAGGTATTGTCGGTATCAGTTTCATGAATCAAATATATTCTTAAACAATACTCATGATAACACAAATATCCTCAAAAAAACTAAAGATAAAATTAGATTTTGCTTGTATTTGTTCTACAAATGTATCTCTTATATGCGCAATTTTAACCACAGAATATGATACATATGTATGTAAACTCTTCCCTTTCCAACCGTGTAGTTATTTGTTTATGGCATTTTTAAGATACTTGGAAGGGGTATTCGATATAAAGGATATGGGATGTATTTTTTTTCATTTTCTATCTCTTCTTCTCTTCAATTCCAGTACGCAATATCCGTTAATAATAATAAATATTATCGAGCATCTTATAAGTTCCAATCTAAATATAACAAAAAATTATTTCTTATATCCCATTTCTTTCAAATGTCGCATTGTAATTAATTGTACACCGTTTCTTTTTAATTCCTACTTAAGAATTAGGTAATCTTATTGCTTATGTATTTACAAGTACATTTATGGACTAATGTTTTCTTTATTATGTAATCAGTAAACCTTTCTTTTCTCTCTCTGCACTTTATTTCGGTGCTAGCCTCAACATTCAGCACGTGAAACGTGCCACTTGCAGCAGTAGCGAAACGTTCCAAGTGCCACTGGCAGCACGTTGCCAACATCCTCGAGATCCGGACGGTCAATGGAAAGTGGGTAGCGGATAGTGGCAGGGGTGGTTGTCCGCCCTATATGCAAAAACAGGATACCCCACGGTAAGGGTGGCAGAAAAGAGCAGGGAAAAAGTCAACCAAATTGCAAAAATTAAATTAGTAAATTTTGTTACAAACTTACAGGCAACGGGATGGTGCAGAAGGGGGTTGGCTTACAGAGTAGTGGGTGCCTAGGTCAATGGTGGATTTTTGTTGCAGGTTCTTGCAGCTGTGTGTTTGTCGCTACTGTCCTTGGAAGTACCGCTTTTGCGTCTTCCTCTGTTGTTACTTCTTCCCTTGTACTGCCCGGCTGTTGCATGGCCCTAAACTGCAACTGCTGTTGCATTTTGTGTCGTTCATGCGCTTCATTTATCACACTGCTGTCAAGTTTTGCCAACAGCCCGAACCGTGACTCCACGAAGGTGAAACTCTGCTTTCGGGGCGTAGAACTTTACGAGTCGCTCCATCTGCTCGGTCTGGCCAAAATCAACCTTCGACAAGCCCCAAAAAAACACAGACAGATATATAGAAAGAGAGGCATAGAGAACCCAAAAACAGTTTTACAGGCCGCCGCACAAAGCAAACAGCTTCAACATATGTCAAGTAATCAGCGAGCAAAGTCAGACTCTGAGATCTGCAATCGGAATGGGAAATGGGGGGCACAAAACGAGGTGGAATCGAAGGCAAAACGGTTGAGGAAGGGGCATAAACTGTGGCAAAATCGGAGGCAGGGACAGAGGCGAAATCTAAGACTGAGGCGGAGACAAAGTTTACCTTGGCGGCACATGCCAAGCATAAAATTGAATATGTATCTAAGACTCGTCGAAATGAATCTTCAAATGGCGAACCAAAGAAGGTAACTTTATGCTACACCGAAAAAAACACCAAACTATGTGTAGCTATAATGAAAAGAGTCAATGCATGGATTATAGATATATTAAGAGAAACAAACATTTTCTGATAGTGCATTGGATGTGTTTTGGTACGTCTGCATTGGATTTTCCATCGAATATATTTTGCAAATAATTCTATGGGTTTTTCGAAGTGTAGACTTCCGGCAGACCTCGGGGTAAATAGTCGAAGGGCAGGACGGCAGCAACACGGGACACGGGACACAGAGCACAGGGGCACGGGGCAGGTTCGTCGCCAGTTCACGCCTGAGCGACTTTTGCGTTTGCGCGCCGGTTGCTGTCGTCATCGAAGAACCGAACTAGAAGGAGGAACACGCATATAGCAAGGGATATGTGCGGCGGGGGCTGACAATTTCTGACTCGCCGTTGCGCTCTACTGGCTCTCAGTATTTTGAGCATTTTCCGTTAACGTTTTTGGCCGAGCATAGGCCCATACGACACACACACAATACTTTCTGCATAAACACGGGGCATAGAACCACAAAACAAAGTTCAGGGTTGTCCGTAAGCATGGGAATGTTTTTCCGCTTACAAATAGATCATGAAAACAAACAGAGCCAAAATAATTGTGGGAAAAGTGGGAATGAAAAGTGGGAAAGTGCCTGGTGGCATTTCACTTTATTATGCAACATAATCAACCAGCCGGTGACAACAGGGCAACCCTCAATGGTACCGGGGGCACAAATGTTTAACCTGCAACTCTGCAAAAAGGACAGAGGCAACAAAGTTGCAACAGTTCACAGGAGGTGGCGGCAAGTGGAGGGAGACAGAGCTGTAACAGTCAAAAGGGTAGGAGGCAGCTCCACAGAAAAGGGAGACATTCAGAGTTGCAGCAGCATCTACCTGTGGAGGTACAGATGAAAAGGGTTGATGGGCTGATGGGTGTGTGGACTCTGTTAAGTGCTTTCCACCTGGCGGGCAGACAAGCTATCCTGCTGTCCTCCTCCACCTGCACTCTCACACGTGCCACACAACAGGAAGCAACATTTTTGCTCATTTGTTGCCTCTTTCTCATTTAACTAAGTGATGAAGTCGTCGTTCGTTGGCCCCAAGGGGGGGGGATCAGATGTGGAGTGCGGCATGGGCCAGGCAGTAGCGGAAGCATCACCAGTCTGAGATTAGGCTGATGGTAAATTCACTTTATGCCACACACACTCGGTGGCACGTAGCACAAAAAAAAGCGGCAGCAAAAAAGTGCTGCCTAGTGGCAGGCGCCCGCGGAAATTAATTCATCCCCAAATTGTTTTGGACTGTCACAGCGGCAAAAGTCGTTGCACTCCGCCTCGACGCGAGTGGCATGCCCCCTGGTCCCTGCCACCCATCACAAGTGTCCACATGTGGCGAAAAGTATTTGAAACTTTTCCTCATTCTGCGGTGGCGCACAATTTAAATGGCAGTCGACGCAACGCTCGACGGCAACTGACGGCTGGTCTGCCGCTTAGGTGCGCTCACAAGTGGTCGCTGGGGCACTCTCTCATACTCTCTCTCTAGACACGGAGAAATGCATGCGGACATGCATGAGTCAAGAGGGAGGAGTAGAGTGGAGTGGAGTAGGTGATGGCTGCTGCCGTTCTGCGCCACTGTGCCTCGCTTCAACACTTTAATATGAAAACAAGTGGAGAATGATATGGAGAAGGTGTGGACTTTCAAATACTCTCTTTTCTGATTTATCAACAAAATGATTCAATGAATTGTTGCATAAAAAATAGTCTCCCAATTTGCTAGATGAAAGTTTGAAAGAACCGATGTTCTCGGTGCAGATTAATGGCGTAGAAAGCAAGGTGGATCATGCATTAATAATTACAATTATACAAATTATCTTCAAGGGGATGGACTGGACTTTTTTGCATTGCCAGTCTTGATGACAACATCATTCATAGAGTTGCCCCCGTGGCTCGGCAGAGGCAGGTACGATATTAATATGTAAATTATTTTTTTGCATTACTGCAGCAGCGGCAGCTCAAATGCCAGCGGCGGCTGCTGCCACACCCGGAATCAGACAGCGAGATGGTCCTTTAATTAAAATTAAATATTTTTCTGCTCCGACAGCCACTGCAGAAGATGAGACGATGAAGGGCGAAGGAGGATAAGGAGAACGAAAGGACAGCAGATCCTGTGCCAGTGAGTATTGTTAACGGCTTAGTCCATTGAAATAAATAATTTATTTATCCGATACTAGCATCAGAGGCCAGGGCTTACCTGGAGTCCTTTCTGAATCAACGTTAAACCCAAACTCAATGCAGACGCCATACACAATCGATTCCTTACCAATTCCCATCGACTCCATCAATTCGTAGGTAAAATGCGGGTCAGTTGCTGTCTAATGAAGCATGTAATTCGTATCGGATTTTTCTCTTTTATTTTTGAGTGGATTTTAAAGTGTTTTTAGTGGCACATTTTCTGCCTTTTCACAACAATTAAGACTTTGTTCATTTTGCCATTTGCAATTTACGGGTCTCAAGGCAAAGCTTTATTAGACAACTGCAAAATCTGGTCTTAGTCCTGTCTGGTAGTCGCAAATCCTTCCCCTTGGAGGATGCTTTGCCATGATTTTCCTTCGCTTTTCACACTGTTCAGTGATTTGCTTGTTAAGCTTTTTGCATACTTCTTCTTGGCGCTGGCTACTTATGGCTTTCTGTTGACTTTTAGTTTTCTGCGGTCTCCGCTCCCTCCCTCTCCCACTCTCCCTCTCCCTCTCTATGAGAAGCAAAAGAAAAATTAAACCCCACTGACAAACTCCCCATTAAGTTCCTAGTGTAAGCAAATTTATCAAAAACTTGGCAACTTGTCTGGGATTTAATTCAGTCGACTACCGTTTCCGTTTCCGTTTCAGTTCGTTTGAGTTAAGTTTTGGGACTCTTTAAAGGAATGGAAGGACATTCAACCAGCCCTTGCACTGGCATTTCCTTCAAATCGATTTAATTTCGTCAAAAGTAAACATTTTCGTAGGGGGAAAAGTCCGAAACGGAAGCACAACAATGGAAGTCGTCGTTGTCCCCCCCGCATCCAAGTTGTTGACAGCTCACGTTCTGCCCCATAGACGATACGATGCTGATGACGTTCACGTTGCCGTTGCCATTGCCGTTGCCCCAAATTTTAGCCCCTCTGAATCCGTTGTAGCCTTCGTCTGTTCTTGTTGTTTCTGCAGGATTGCACGCGCTGCCCAGCCGACCAAGAAATAAAGAATTACAAAAAATAAAGAAAGCATAAAGCAAACCAAATTAATCACAAATATTACTTTTCCACCATCTTCCTGTTTGCCTTTCACTGTGCTCCTGTGCATGTGTTGCTGCCTCTCCCATTCTCTTCTTAAGTGTGTGTGTGTGTGGGTGACCGCTCCATCTGGTTTGAGTCCTTTGCCGGCTGCTCCTTGTGTATTGCCTGAGTGTGTGTGAAGCATGTTTCTTCATTTGACACTTGCCCGTTTCCGTTTTCAGTTCATGTTTTTGGAATTATTTCATTTCATTTTTTTAAGTCACTCAGCGAGAGAGAGAGAGAGAGAGAAAAAGAACGAGAGAGAAGCTCCTCCCTCACACACATGGCTTTTGTGTGTCTCTCCATCTCTCCATCTCTCTCGCTCTCTGTCTCTCTGCGTCTCTTCCTGCTTCTCTCCCATTTTATCATCAGTTCCTTTCACCATTGTTCTTGTTTGTATATTTATTAAATTGACACATGCTGACAGGCCGCAGATAACAGCAAATGGAATGAAGTGCCAGCAGCAGAAGCTGCCACAGAACTTTGGCTCAGAATCGGACAATGTTGGAGCTTTCACTTGAGACGGAGTCGAGTCGAGCATAAATCACTTGGAAGTAAATGCCTTTTGGCCCACATAATGAATTTGCCCCATGTTGCTGTTGCCCTCTCCCTCCGTCCTAATTCCTACTCTAACGAGCCACGAGAGAGAAAGAGAGAGAGAGAGCTGCAGTTGCAGTTTGCGTTGAGGAATTTTAATTTCTCGCAAAATTAACTTCTGCTCAAATTATTACGTTGTGCAATGCAAATGCCGAACAACTCAAGCATACAGTTACTTGCCCCCTTCCCCATTCCACAACGCCCTACTGTTTACCCCAAAAATGAACTTAAGGCGCTGTGCAACCATATTTTTTTCACCGACGCAATCGGTTTCTATCGGTATCTTTCAGTTTTACTTTAGTCAGTGACATCTATCTTTAATTTCAATGCATTGCAGAGGAGTTGCTTGGAATACTGTCGGCTAATTTCACAGTCAGCGTCGATAAAAAGACCTCTCGTATGGCAGTAGCAACTCTCGGTGGGCGTGGCCCCAAGCAAGTTTTAGATGCAAACTAAAACAGCTGAAAGAAACAACTACAACAAAAAAACAACAAAAAACAGCCAAGCAAAGCTCAAGGAGGAAGCCGAGCCAAGCCATAAAACAATAATTGCAACATCAGGGGACGAAGGATAAAGGGTTGCCCTCTATTTTTTTTTCCATTTCTCTTTTACCCTCTCTTTGCTTCCCTATTTTTCTGTTCTCCCCAGCTCTCGTTTCACTGTTTTGTCTGATTAATACAAATGAGCGGCGATTTGTCATGTCACTGCGTTTAAATTTATCATTTTCCACGACAGGAGCGATTGTTGTTGGTGTTCCTCTTGTTTTTTGTCCGCTCCTGCTGCTGCTGCTGGTTTCTACATGCCTTTACGTATCGCAGTTTTTATTTTTATGTGTGTTTTCCTACCCCCCCTTTTCCGTGCAGAACATTCTCTTGTTTGTTTTTCCTGCTTCCGGCGGGCGTTTCCTGGAGGCCCATCCAATGCCTTGGGCCCTACACCTCCCCTCTTTCCACCCGCAACGGACTCAGCGGCGCCAAGATCGCTGCACATTTTGGCATTCAACGATTTTGTTCTCTTTCTCCTTTCTCCTCTCTCTACTCTTCTCTTTTTCTGGGTTAGAGCGCTCTTTGCATTGTTGTTCTGTTTCTGGGGGAGTGAATTTTATGTGGCATATGCCCAGGCGCAACATTTTTGTTAATGGCTTGTAAAATTTCTCCCCATACACAAATCCTTTTTTCGGCTTTTGATACCCTTTGAAGAGGGTGTGACTATATTTGGAAGATTATGGCAATGCAAGGAATTCAAAGAAGAAAAAAATATATGTATGTTCCATTTAAGGATGGTGTTACCTGAATTTGTCTGTCCTTTCTAAAGAACAATTGCTACAGCTGCTTCTTTCAGATGACTCTCATTTCTTCGTGATCCTTATTCTATAAATTGTATAAAAATTAAAATAAACTATATGAGGGTATCACAAATTTCAATCAGCAGCAGCACCCTTTTCCATTATTTGTTCAATTTTTTCGCCAGTAACTTTTTGCCGGAAACTCTGGCCGGAGTCCGCTCACTCTTCCTCTGCTTGGCTGGGCGTTGACATGACTCCTCGTATACCAACAACAGTACAGCAGTACAGGGACCCGGAACCCGAAGGAACCACAACCATAGCCACCCTCCACCTCCACCATTCGAAGCACCCATAATTGTTTGCCAGCCTTTCTTTTTTTCCGCTGGTCCGCGTGCAGCTGTTGTGGCATTTGCCAAAAGCATAATTCGATTAGCTTTTATCGCGGCGTGTTCAACTGCAATCATTGCGGAAAAATGCCAATTAGAAAAGTTACTAGCGCCAGACCACCACCCCACGCCCCACGCCCAACGCCCTGCGCCCCCCAAGGACCATCCATCCTGCACAGAATTTGTCCTATTTTTGTGCTGTGTCAGTGCGTCCTGTGCGACGACTGTCAAAATCTGTGCGCGCAAGGCGGGGCAGAAGGTCTGGGATTTGCAGTTGGGCCGTTTTTTTATTTACAATTTCCATGATTCCGCGCTGCTGTTGCTACCACGTTGCCGCAGCCATATTGCTGCTGCTGCTACTACTGCTGCTGGTAGCTCAACTTCAACTAATGAGCAACAGCGGCTAAAGTCAATGAAACTTTTGCCACACAATTTTCCTGCCTCATGAAAAAAAGCAAATACAGAACGCTCAAACATAAATGTTTTGACTGAGGATTACCCTATAATTACACATGCAGTGAAATTATTTAATTTAAATAGCACTCTCGTAAATAAGGAACATAAGATGATAAAGTGAAATGCAATTGGCCACTTTTTTACAAAATTTGATTGCAATTATTGCCTAGATAATATTAATATTAATATTTATAATATAATAAAATATAACAGTAGGATAAGATAATTGCATTATTTATTAAATATAAGACTGATATCGCAGATATCGAGACATAATTGTTGGAAAAATGGTTGAATAACTTGAATCGCTTAAACACAAAACAATTTTCGTATATATTACCCAATTGCCAAACACATCTAAGGATGTACACATAGAAAGACTTCTTGTACAGGAATGTTCAGAAATGTATAATTCTTTCCGACTCTTACATTCGGCGTGACAATAAATATACCCTTCTTTTCTACAGTTATGGGGTATGTTATTACAACACACAAAAATACTATGAGAAATAAGAGAAGCGAGAGTAAAACACAAAACATGCATCTCACAGGCACACAAATACACACACACACACACACACAGTGGAGGATCTATATACACCCATACTCGTATATGTACATTCACAGAAATTTGTGCACAATAAATTTCAGATTGGCAGCAACACCAGAAACAGCAGGAAAAACAGAAGCAACTATGAAAATTGACAGAAGCACCTGAGACAGAAGCAGTCTTGGGAGTAGGATGAAAGGTAACTAAAACTATCCACAGTACAGCACCTGGAATAACATGAGCATCCCCTGTCGGGCCCCATCCAGTGCATTGGTTGGATGGTATGTCTATCCTCCATACCATACCCTCCTGAAAAACTGAAACTTAGCCGAGTTTCGTTTTCACTTTAATCAAAAACTTTTGGGTACGCCACCAAAAATTTGCATTCATTTTCTTTTTACGCTAAATAAATTATTATCTAAGCAGAGTCTGTGTGTGTGTGTAGGTGGGTTGCGTTTGTGTATTGCATCTGTGTGAGAGATTTGTAGCTGTGTAAGTATGAAGTATTTAGCAGTGAGAAAAGTTTTGCCAAAATGTTGGTGCTTGTAAGTTGATGAGTGGAGAGGCAAAGGCATTTCATCAGATGCACTCGAAATAAACAGAAATAAGTTGCACTGCGAGAAAGGCAAAGAACTAACGATTTTAGATGACTTTGGGAAGGGATGGATCAAAATTGTCTTAACATTTTTTGTCAAAGCAAAACCATATTTGTTGGCTTAAAACATAACTATTTATTGTTATCATGGGATAAAGTTTTTTAGTGCTTCTCAGACTCATTTTTGGTACCTAAAGTCGACTGCTCTTTTCCTACAGTGAACCTTCTACATTTCGAGAACTTTTCAACCGTAAATTGATTGATATATGGTTAATTTTTGGAAACTTATCGATGTGCGGTGACTGCCAGGACTCCTCCTGCTCGACAAAGTCGTTTGCGAGTCGTCCCTGCCAATGACATGGAAACATTTGTTGCCGCAAAGAAATTGCAATTAATAAGCAGCACTTGCAGTGGGTCGTGGCAGACTCGCTAGTCAGGGATCGGAGTGTATAGTGTGGATTGGAGTGTGGAACGGAGCGTGAGGCATGTGTTGCAGCTGCCATGCTCGCATTTCACTTTGACTGGCTGAGATTAGTCCGCGTGGGAGAGGTTGAAGAACGATGCGGCATGTTGCACGACTGACTGCTGAATTCTGCTCTGTTCTTTTCTATTCTATTCTGTTCTGTTCTGTTGTGCTTTGCTGTTATTAGTGTTTCTCTCTGTCATTTTAGTTGGAGATGTGCCGCCCCAGATCTTGGTCTGTTCCTTCTTCTTGGAGGCTGCCACATTTGCGGCTAGCGGGAGCGGAAACTGCGTTTTTGATAACATTTTAATGAAAACTGTCAGTTGCAGTGTTCTCTCGTTCTCTCTCTCTCCCTACCGCTCTAACAGCAACTTTACGCCATCACCACGCCCAAACGCCCTACGCCCTACGGCAGCTGCTTTGTCAAGTGTGAATTCAACACTTGTGACTTGACATTTTTAGGCGAAATTCAGCTGCAGCAACAACAACATCTGACGCGGCGGCAACATCAACAGCAACTGCTACAGCAATCTTCATAAGTTGCGCATACGCCCCGTCATCCCATTGCCATTCCCATGCCTCGGGAACCGCAACGCGCTTCTCCGTTCTGGCCGCAGCTGCACTTGGCTATGTGTATTAGGCCAACTCTCCTCCAAAATGACTCAAAATAAGAATGGAATAATGCCATTGAAGTGCCGAAGTGATTGATACCCTTATGGAGCGATTTCAGTTAATTTCTCAAAGAAAACTTTTATTTTTCAGTTCTGCCAGCTATTTTGTTTAACATATAGATTGGCATTAACACATTTTCTGACTTTTACGGAAGATTCCATCCAGAGTTACCCCAAGATGTGAGTGGTCTTTAAGTTACAAGCACCTCCTTCAATTTATTATATCCTGTGTAAGGGAATAATGAATGCGCGAAACAATTCGGCGGTGCGCTTTGTTTGCTCAAACCCCAAAACCCCCAGCACTGGAGTCGTCTCCACCACTCGCTCCTTGCCTCATTTTGCCTTGCTCATTTCGGTGGCTAAATTAAAATTGCATCCTAGCAAATGCGCCGGGGTCGAGTGGTGGAGGATGGTGAATGGCTCCCTGGTCTGAAGTGTGGCACGGGTCTGGTGGTTTTTGGACGGGGTGCGGGGTTTGTCTTATTTAAGTTTTATGCTGCCACAGACGCTTGCTACCGCATGCCGATATTTGCTTTCGCTTTTGCTCTTAAGCTGCGCGAGCATTTTTCATCGGGAATGCGCCTTAATTAACGAACTATTTTTATTCAACTTTGCTGCAATTTTAGCAACAGACTGTACAAAATAGAAGGGAAATGAATGCTGTAAACCGAAAATACCCTTAAATATGAAAATTGAAAGAGCTACTAATATTGAAGAACACATTTTGCAGAACTATGATACATGTGTCCGAAGCTTTCAAATTTAAGGAAAGGCCTTCAAGCCTTTATGGCATATGTACATAGTCCAGTGGAGTTCCCATTTCGAAAGAAATACATGCAATCCTTTCCTTGTCAGCCAATGATTCCTTCAGACTCTTGCATCAAAAGACCAGTCAAAAGACCAGCTAATGGAAACACCCTGCAGCAGGCTCTAATCATATTTTAAAGCTAATTCAAAAGGTCAAAGGACTGCTCAGCTTTTTCATTCCTCCTTATAATTATCACAGAAAAAACCACCCAAATGATAATCATAATCATGTCCCAGTCTATACGACCTGCCACATGCAGTTCGCGGATTAACATTTTAATTGTGGCAGCCGGAAATGAGTTTTCCCAGAAAGAGAGAGAGAGTGAGTCCGTGTCAAAAGACGTTGCCTGCAACGCTGTGGCAGGCAATTACCTTGACCACAGGGCAAAAATTGCATTTCCCTAGAACCAAAAATGTATCGAGGCGAGGCACCAACTACAGTAAAGGATTTTGGCCTTTGTTTTGTGCATAAACTTGCAATTGCAATTGTATGCATATAGAAGCAATAACAGGCACGTGTACACTGCTACGTACACTGCAAGCAGTGTGTAGAAGCATGCGAGAGTGTGTGTATGTGCTAAGCGGAAATAAAACCAAAACGGATATGCTTACTAAGTACCTGAACACAGCGGCCACATCCGGCGGCACGGTGCTCGATTCGCGTTGATGTTGCTGATGTAGACTTCAACGCCAACACAACCGACACTCTTGTGGAAGTGGAACCTTAATACTCTATCGCGCTTATGGCCACATGGAAGCTTTTAGCTGCTGTTATGTTTTTGTTTGCCTTTGCTGTGGTATTTAGTTCATTGATTTTTAAGTTTTCCATCTGGTATCAGACATTATCTTTAGGTTTTAATATATCAAATCATGAAATTTCTATGGCTCATTGGATGGCCATCGAAGAGCAAAGAAACACTGGGAGGAGAGTAAATTTAAATGCACTCAAGCAGCAGCAGCAGCAATAAGAACTCTTAAAAATTGCAGAGCGCTTCTGGCCGGGTCAATGGAGTTCGGTAGAACGAGACACACACAGATTGAATGTCAGAGGGAATATCATATGCGCGACAAAGCAAACTTTTGAAAAGTAGGAGGTGGTCCTCCGTCTGGCTTGGAAAAACTTGCGGTGCGGTGCCAAACTTTCCAACAAAGCACCAAACTTGTTCCACTCTTTTTTGGTGGCAACTTTGACTCATCTTTCCCCTTTTTTTGTTGACAACGTGCATGCGATTTTCAGTATATATTGTTTCCCTTAAATAAATCGTTTTTCCTACACCTCTTCGCCTCAGATTGTAAGGCTACAATCCCCTTTTTGCTAATTATTTCACCCTAAGCTTAGTATCTTTTGTCCTGCTGACACTTTCTGGCTCCGAACCATTAAATCGCCTTACAGCTTGGCCCGAAACTAATCCCTTTAAATGAGTTTTGAGCGACAGTCAGCTGCCTCATTTTACGCGGCCTGACCTTCATCATCTTTCAGCCGAAAAGAGAAAAGTAGGAACAGGAGATGCAAAACCCGGAATATTCCACGCAATGTTTATAAAAGGAACAATAAATTGAATATCATTTGTTTATGCGCTCCAATGCGTTTGTCAACTGACACACAGACACACACAGCCACAAAACGGACACACACAAACACAGATGCGCTCGCATACGCTGGCATACAATGTAATAAAATGCGAGGCATTGCAGGTGTCGTCCAAAGCGACGGGGCAACTGTCAACTGCGTGCAACAGCCAGAGAATGGACGAGAGAACGAGGGAAGAGAATGAGAAAGAGAGAGAGAGAGAGCGAAAGAGAAGAAGGACAAGCAACAGAGGCAGAGGCCACACTTTTGCGGCCAAAAATATGCAACAATATACACACACAAAGATGCATTGCGGCACACACAGATAGCCATACAGCTACAATGATGTGCTCATATTTATGCAATTTAAAGTAAAACACAAAACTGTTGCCGCTGTTGGTCAACATGGCGTATACGCAACATGCCATGCCATGCCTGTCACACACAAAAAGGGGGTCATGCGATAGGGAGCGATTTCGGTGGTTTCCCAGTGAAAGATACGCAGCAGGATGGCAGCAGGATGGCAGCCGCTCTCCTGCTGTTCCTTTTTTTTCAATTCTGTGGCACAAAAATGTCGAACGCTTAGGTCTTAGCCTTCGGAGCGCAGGCCAACGGCGACGCTTTGACACGAAACAAATTTAACTTTTTCATCTCGAGCGCTCGTCACGGCCATCCATGTGTGTGTGTTAGAGGGTTGCGGAGAGGCGCTATAGGGGATAGTGTTGGGGGATTGAAACACCAATCGGTATGCCGCCCTTTTGCATGCTTCACGCTTTGCTGCATACTTTCAGGCGCAAAGCGATTTTGCGTTTTTCGCATAGAAGGAACAGAACAGAGAGCACGAGTGACAGGGAGAGTGGGCAGGAGGAGCAGCAGAGATGGATGGTGGACGAGAGAAAAAGAAGGCAACGCCAGTTCTGTGAGAAGAGTCTTTGCATACCCTTTGCAGAAAGATCGTTCCTTTGGCATCTATATCGTATCCATTCCATTCCTATATGTGTAATTCCCCATTTTGGCTTGATGATTGTGAGATCGAAAAATATGTTTGATTTGCTGCTACGATCTACGCCGGCAGCAAACTTCTGCTTGAACCCATGATACCCTTTTCTAAGAGAAAAGCGTAGCGGCGAAGTGAGCAACGCTGGGGAAAAATGCATAAAATATGCGCATATATAATTTGACTAGGCGTGCGTCCAACGTCCAGGCGGTATGCATAGGTGTGCAGAAAGGTGGTACACGGTGTTCCCACTGCTTTTGCTGTTGCTTTTGTTGTTGTTGTGTCTGTTGTTGTTGGTTGCATTACTTTCATAAATATGCATGCGGCATGCGGCAGTTTGTGTTTTTAATTAAAATGCAACGCGGCAGCAGCAACAAAAACAAAGCACTCACGAAACAAAAAACCAAAGGAGAACCAATTCGGCTTGTGCACACAAATTTCAAGTTTGCCTTGAAAATGATTGAATTCCTTGAGACCATCCTTCCATGCATACTCCCTTTTCTTTGCGGTACAAGTACAATTTCAATTACAAAAAGCACTGTCTGCCCCTGCGATTGCCGTCCGCTGTGGGATCTTGGTCAGCTAATTTCTGTCACTAGTCCAATTGGATTCCAGTTCCAGGCCAACTTTCCAAACTACGAATTCGAGCGCGAAACTTTTGCTAATTAATTCATGCAAATGCTCAGCATTCTCAGGCCTTTTCTCCACCCACCCAAAAAAATAAAAAAATATAAGGATAACTGAGGAAAACTGTCAAGAGTTTGAGGCTAATTATGCGGAGCATTCTCTTCTGTTATGTTCTCTGCGCCCCGCGCCGTTCCAGCTGAATCGCATTGACATTTTGTCAATGTTGTCAACATGAAATCCCAGGCAAAAGTGTCATAAACTTTGACAACGGCCGGGAAGGGGCGTTGAGCAAAAAAGGGGACAGTGAGGCAGGAGTACGGCTGAAGTGCTGTTTTGTAAAATTAATTAAACAAAAATGTAAGAAAAGTACAACTAATTTTCCGGCGTTCGTGCTCGAGAGATACCTTCCCCAAAAAGAGAGGAGAACATTTTTGTTAGCCCACCCTCGCCAAAAGTCCAACTTAAATGAAAATTTTGGAATGCAGCGGGAAAGAGATGGAATGAAAGAAGGGTAAAAGAGCCGGAGAAAGAGGGATATACAACTGTCATATGCTTTAGACCTCCTCCCGCAAAAGTTTTCATTAATTTTGTTGCATTTTTTAAGGGCACTTTGGAAAGTCTGAAACTCTTTTAGCCAGGAATATATTTATGAACAGATTATGGTGGAAAGCGCATTCATACTACTCAAGATATGTAAAGCATAGGGTAAGGCACCATTTCTATCTGTCTCCTGCTCGTACGCACTCACTTTACCTTTCCTTCAATGCGCCTTTGCGTCTGCTCCTCTTTCTTTTACTGCTGCTGCTGCCTCTTTCTAAGTCAGCCATAATAATAATGTAATTTGCAACAAAAGGTTGCATGCCACACAGTGAGAACAGTAGAGGGGAGCAGAGAGCAGAGCAGACCCGACCAGAACGAAGCTGAGCGAAACAACCAAATAAACTCGGTGGAAAACAATGGAAATTGCACTTAAGAAAATGAATTGCATGCAAATGAGGTGCCACTGGTGGGGGCGGGGATGGCGGGTGGCCGCAAAACAAGACCACAAGTCAACCCGAGAGCAAGCCAGAAAACAAGAGGTGGGAGGGTGAGTGTGCACCGGGCAGAGGGGTGCAAATAGGGGTGGAGCGGGGTGAAAATGTTGGCAGAAGTGGCGTGGGTGAGCGTGGGATGAGAGGGGAGGGCAAGCGGTGGTTTGGGGTCCCATCCAGGCGTTAAAATGGCATTTACAGTGTTGAACTCCAGGCCGCTGCTGTTGGCACAACGCAATAAATTTTCCATGGAAAATTTCGTACATTTGATTTTCACCAGCTTTAACGACATTTTAATGTGCGTTGGAAAACACCAACAGGAAAAACAAACGATCAACCCACTCCTTTCACACATACATAAAGCAGTGGCTGCACTTGCGTTTTGCAAAAGAGAGGGGGAGAGAGGGAGTAAGAGAGCGAGAGAGTGAGAGAAGGGGATGCCAAAGAGTGGAACCGGAAACAGTAAAGTTTTCCGCGTGTGCTGTTCGAAAATAAAAAGTGCACAGACTTTTAATCAAATTAATAGTTTTTCGGGGGTCTGATGATGACCAGGCCCCCGGGTCCCCAGGTCCCCGGATCCCGGGCTCTCGGGTCAAGTATCCTTACAACACGCGGTACACTAACCCCCTCGGGATACCCTCTCGTCTGTATGGCTGTAAAAATCGCTTTTGGCAATCAAATGCGAAATCAAAATCCGAAATTGAAATACGCAAACAAAATTGTAAAGTGGATTTTATGTCGAAAGTGTTTAAAATTCGTTTGTGCATTCTCTGATTTACCCCAGGAAAAAGTTCGCTCGTTGAAAGTGGAGTAGGAGGCTGCAGAGTGTATGTTGGGCACGGCAGGATGCTGGTTGCAGTGTATGCATGTGTGTATATATATATATATGTATGTGTGTATGGCATTAAGTGGTAACTTTTTACATTGAAACTTCTGCCCCATTTGCAAGCTCTCCTCTCCCTTTCACGTTTCACATTTAAAGACTGCCCTTTGGGTCACAGCATGATGGTTGCCTGCCACACCATGCGGGCCTCTAATCAATCAGATTCAAAGTACAACAACTGCAACAAAAGCCTACCACACTCGCTTTATTGGTTAAATGTCCTAATTACTTTAAAAAGCCGCTTTTCCGCTTTCCAATTGCTCACCGCAGAAATCCCCCAGACCCATTCTATAGAAATTCCCCATTGATATTTTTCTGGAAAAGTTCACTCCATAGATATTTCAGCATAGCCTTACGTTTTTATTGAATGTTTGCAAATGAGCATAAATAAATAATTTAATTCAATTCGAAATTGTGGCACCATTTCTCACTCTTTTCCCTGCGCCGCCCTGTCCCAACCCGCGTTCTGGCCTTTTCCCTTGACCAATAAATCAGTCATTAAAGAGGCCCACAACTAATGCGACAAATGTGCGAGGCGGCCGCATAAATTAAAATTAACATTTGGTCGATCTCCCTCTGTGTGCGGGTCACAAAGTGTGTGTGCTTGTGTGTGTCTCTCTCTGTGGCTGTATATGGACTGTGTGTGAGCCATCATGTGAATTAGTAAAATTAAACCCCAAAATGCTGACCACAAGCTGCCGCAACAGCCGTGCACGCAGTTTAATGAGTTTGGTTACACTTGCAGCACTTCTAGCAGCAATTGTTTTGAAAGGGGACCAGCATCCATTCCGTGCACAGAGACAGACCGCAACTGCCATTACTACGAAGAATTTCACAAGGATACACATATTACAATATATAAATGTTAAGTAGCAGAAAATCGTACCTTTAAGATTTCATTTTATATGCATATTTGCATAATTGCGTCATCAGACATTAAGGCAGCCTTGTTTCCATATGGAAGGGAAATTAGAAACTGTTGAATAGAAGGGCACAGGCTTTCAGGCTCTTTATTGTTAATGGTTTGCTAACAACTTCTAAGTATTTATATATGTACCTAAAAGTAGTCTAACCTACAAAGTAATCCTTTTAAAGTAGCTCATAAGAGCTGAAAAATATTCGTTATAAATACCACATCCATGCGTGAAATCAATTAGCTCTTATGAAATATTAAATCTAGAAAACCCACCGGACTTGTGACACATACATATCTAGGAGTACGTTAATCCTTAGCTTCTGGACACAGCGAAGTTGACCAAATGATGCGAAAAACTTAAAAGAAAACAAAAGAGGAAAGCCCAAATATAATAAATTATTAATGATAAACGTTTCAAGGGGACATTTCGTTAGTTGAACGCTCCTCAGGGAACCTTAGAAAACCCTTCCCAGAGTTGAGAAACGCTTCCAGGCCTAAGGAAAAGCCCATTGACGCCTGACAATCCCCCTGGATTCCCTTAAGAGGCCACCTGGCCAAGTGGAAAACTACAACAAACAGAGAAAGGGGCCAGCCTCAAGGCGATGAAATTTCTTGACTATGAATAAATTATAGACAAAGACATCAGGGCCACTTCTTGATGGCTCTGTTGTTGTTTGCTATTTGTTTGTGGGACCCTTTTTGGCCCGATTGAGCTGTTGTTTTAGCCCACACCTTGCCTGGGGATGGTGATCTTCCCTCGTTTTTAAGTTGCCATAATACCATTTTTCATGTGGGTCTCGTTCTGAAATTGATTTGGAAACACCAGAAACTTAATTAGTTGCATTGTTTGCCATCAAATTTAGTTTTTATCCCCATTTGCAATTCCATAATAACATTTTAAAATATGCAAATGGATATGTTTTTACCGCCCCGTATATATGTATGTATATTGGATAAATGTATATTTGGAAATGACGTATAAACATTGTGCGAAATGTCAACTGGCCACTAGAAAATTCTCTAATTTATGCCTTATTATGCCGCTCTGCTTCCATGTTTTTTGGCCGAAAATGCAATCCAACAAAACAAATGTCGTTCGTCATCCCCAGAATATTCGTTATTTCTCCATTTCATTTATGCTCTACAAGAAGGAGCTGCACGATTATTATGTTATGTTTGAATGGCACACAGGGAGAAGCTTTGAAAAGACTATAAAGTATTAGGGTATAATTTTAGCACATTCAAACTATGAAATCAACATTGAAACAATATTCATATTAAAAACGGTTTAAGATGGTGATAATTCATTTTATCCTGAACTTAACTTAGCAACTTTGACACCAAAGAGTGTCTATTTTCTACTTAAAATATAAAACTAATTTCTTCCTTTGTTTTTTTGTTAAACTAAATTTTAATTTCAAATTTATTTCGGGCCATAAATGCAATTTTCTAAATTGCATTGATTTGTGTGTGCTGGTAAAACACAGCAGTCCAAAAACAAGTAAAAATTGTTGGTGAAAAAGCAATGCAAAGAACCAAAATTGATTTCTGCGCCATAAATAATTTGAAAATTTCGCATTTGAAATGATAATTTAAGTGAATTTCATTGGAGAATTTCACAACAAATTGATTTTATTACATTTTTTTGCAAATATACCTAAAGGGGTTTTTGCCGAGGCAACAAGTTGGAAAACATATTGCAACTTTTTGATCCTTTTTGATAAAAACCAAATCAAACTGGCCTCAAGCCAAACAACAATCAATCAACAGCCTCTTCCCTCATGCTCTCAGTCCGAAAAGCCTTTTCCATCAAATTCGGAGTCTCGTAAGTCTTTTCGCTCAAATTCAGAGTCTCAGAATGTTAGCCCCAGATGTGGCATGGTCCGTTCTCCACGGCATTTTGAAAGTATTTACAACATATGCAACTTGTTATAGCACGGGGCGCATGATGAATACATAAGGGAGCGTTTCATTATTGGACATGGAGCGGAACGCAGAGCCACAATGCTTTCGGCAAAATGTATACTTGGATAAATCCCTGGCACAAAGTTTTCCCTTTGCACTGAAAGTTTTCATCTGGCAGCGGTGGTCCTAGAACTTCCTCTGCCTATTCTTTCTATGGATTCTATTCATGAATAATTAACGCTCGCATTGTTGTTGTTCGATTTTGGGGCTCTGCTGCGGTTTTGGCCTACGAAATGACTTTGAAAAAGTAGTTAAAGAAATGCAGACAGAAATCTGAGCAGATATCGCTCCATGCTAGAGGGTAAACTTTTGATTGCACCCTAGGGTATGGCGGGAAATCTTCTAAAACCGTGAAGAAAATGAAAAAGAAAGAACTTCAAACCATAAGAAAATGTCATGGGTGTGGAAACACCCCAAAAAGTTGTATGGCTTATAAAATTTAATTGGTTTTTTGCACAGGAAGGAAACTGCGGAATGAATTGATTGCCCGCTGGAAGCACAAGGGCGATGCCCAAGAAGTGGTTCAACCCACTCATCTGTAAACGCACTTCGGTGCACAATGCATTGTGGCATGGGGCATGGGGAAATGCACCACTTAGCTAACTCGACGCCTTTTATTGCCATTTTTTTTTCATTCATTGCTGACCGACAAGAACCGGGAAGCGGCAGCAAAACGGTTTAATTTAGTTTCCTGCTCGAATGCAGCTGGCAATGCTGCCAGCAGTGGCAAATGCAACTGCAACGAATGGCAATGCCTGTGCGCACGTGATTTTTGATACCATTGCGAGCTTTTATGTGCAAGCTCCTTTTCCTCCTCCTGGCCATGAAAGCCTTTCACCGCTGAATGGTTTCCCCATCCAAAGGAGTGCGTCAGAGGTCGCTAAACCCAACAGAAGCCACCAGCAGCACTCATCCAATATTGAGGGGAAAATTTACAGAAGCGCGAAATTTAACGCCCAGAATTGAGCTGCTTTGCTAATTAAATAAAGGATAAACAGCATGGTGGCAGAGGGAAACTTCCATATCCGTTTCCGTTCGTGTGTTGCCGGCACTGCCAGTGGCTGCTGACGGCACTGCTGCTGCTTCAGTTACAATTACAATTTGGCAGCATTAAATAATTCAATTATTCGAAGGCGAAGGCACCACAAATGAACAGTGAAAATGCCAAAAGCTCCACAAATGAACTCTGATAGTGGGGGGACGTGTAACGTGAGACGGGAGCCGTGTGACGGTAGCTGCTGCAATCTACAGTTTGTGCAAACATTAAAGTAGCTCCGGTTCCAAAAGCCGACAAAATGAAGTCTTAAATCACAGCATGTTATTTCCGTTGCAGCTGTGTGTGCGCGAGTGTTCCCTTTCCGGTGCACATTGTCGTGCGATTACGAGCCACCCACGCAGATCACAATCGCCTTGGAGAATTGTTTTTGGCCATAGCGATTGGCCATTGCCCTGTTTGCCTTTTTACGTTTTATCAGCAGCGCCTTTTATGTCATCATAACCGCAAAACGGCTCCCAGCTACGACTCGGAATCCCCCGGATCCGTAACCGTAACCGTATCCGTATCCAATACGATGCTGAAAAGCCCAAGCCCCTGGCCAGAGACGTAGACGGAGTCTGTGTCTCGTGTCCGGCGAATGAGAATGAGAATGTCCGTTTACATAAATTTCCACTGCGCAAAAAGGGAAGAAAACTGTCGAGCGTGCAGAAAAATGAGATGACAAATGAAGTTTGTCGGCTAATGGCAGCGGAAATGCGCGAAGGGGCAACACCAGAGAGGGGCCCTGCCCGCGAGGGGACGATCGTTTTGAGGTATATGCCATAGCTTACATTTTTTGCGGCGTGGCAATGAACGGAAGTTGAAACAAACAAGTAAATAAATGGCGCCAATTTGGGGCGGCCATGGCGACAGCATCCCCTTCCCACTGAGAGAGAGAGAGAGAGAAAGACAGAAAGAGACAGAGAGATAGAGCGAGAAGGGTGCGCCCCACAGTGCTGGAAAGGGTGCACGGGACATGGGGCGCGGGGGGATTGGCTCGTTTGTTGTTTTAAAATTGGTCCAAAGTCCAGAGTATTCTGAAATTTATTTGGTTGACGCAGGAAGGGCAGGGGCAGCTGACTCAGGCAAAGCGATTATAACGAGAGTAAACAGAATCCATTTTCCGCGTATGATTGGTGGCCAAGGGGCTAGGGGCATGCCCCGGGGATGGAGGCATGTGAAGCTGGGAAATCTGATATGTTTCTCTAACGAGCACTGGACAGTCTGCTCCTTAGAGCTGCTGCTTCCCACTCAAAAGTTGTCCAGACAAACAAGTAACTCAATATTAAAAACCAATATGTCCAACTTCCGCAACACTTTATTACACCAGAAAGGAATGCCCAAGAAGGAAGGTCCTTCGGAGCAGCAGATGCGATTGGAATAGGATAGCTGCATATTACGTGTACGTTCATGTGTGCTGTGTTTGTGTGTGGATACATAAGTATGTGCGTGTGTGTGTGTGTGTGACATATGATAATATCCTAAAGAAGAGCGAGTAACTACTGGCCAAACCCTTGTCCAAAGATAAATATGAAGATGGGATAGCCCGCTAGAACTATACGAGTTTGAATGCTCTACGAAATTGTTTGTGGCAAAAGAAACAACACTTTGATGTGGACATAGAAAGACATGACTTTGAATAGGAATAAATCTTGGGATAGCATAAAACCTTTAAACCTTTAAATTCCAGTGAATATTAGTTTCTAAGTTCCTGTAACTATTTATAGGAATATAGAGGACAATCCCGCCAACTCTCTTTAAACACACAAGTTCTTTCTAGAAGGCGATTTCTCCTCCCCTACAATAAAATGTCTTCATTTAATCAACTCTTCTTTTAGAAAAGACATTATAGCAGATATACCCCTGCATAGCATAAACTTGTGTAGCTGGATGTCAAGTCGGAAATCTAATCGCTAACTGCGATCAAAGTGTCCAGTTGTGATATTAACTTGTGCATCAAATTGCGAGCTTCACAAGCGACTGAGAGGCGGCGGTACACATCTCACCATCCAGCCATCGACGGGCCACTAAGTACCATGCCACACACACCCAAACACACAGACGAGTCTGGTGTCGTATGCCATAGGGTATGCCTCTGTATACGTATACGTTATACGTAATTGGAGGGGCGTCATCGTGTGGCATAATGTGCCATCAGCCTGAATGTTGTACCATTCAGTGGACAGTGGGTCTTTGTGGCACATTAAGTATCCCCATAAAGTCAACTTTGTCCATGTGTTCAGCTGTGTATGTGTGTATGTTTGTGTTTGTGTAACCTTTGGGGCATTGTAAATATTATTCTTATCATTCACTATAAATCTACATATGACAATTTTCGCTTCAGTTTTGCCACAAGCCAGATATCAGATGCGCCCTTAAATTATTAAAGCTGCCACGCCACATAAATGCGACTCGTACTTTACTCCGTGCTGTTCCTATAGATTTCAATTAGTTGATCTGTGGGAAATGCTTGCTCCTTCATTATATCACCATCTCCCCCTCCGTGGCCGGCTACTCGAGTGTTCGCTTTGGCCTCTTTGATGGCCAGCAAAATTTAATTGGCCTCCATCGTTGCCTCAGTTGCAATGCACTTCATTAAAAAGCTTTTTATTTTTTTATTTGTGGTGCACCTGCTGCTTGCAACACAAAAGCGGCTAACGAAGTGCCACACGCAGCTGACTTTTGCTTTGGCTTTTGGACTCTCTGCAGCCCAACAGCTGCTGCTGCTGCAGCAGTGCCGCGGATGGAGACGCAGATGGAGATAGAGTCCAGTCCCAGCCATAGACTAACTAACTAACTGGGCCACAAGCTTATCTAAAATATTACAAAACTGCTCACCGCTGCAGCAATTCAATTCGCTTACAAGAGGAGCAGCAGAAGGAGAGGCATGACCACCAGAAGAGGCAGCATAAGGATGGGCAGCAGCAGCATTAGCTATAACTCTCCTTTTCGTTGCATCCACAATGCTGACAGAAGTCATTGCAACATGTGCCAGCTCAGCAGAGCGGTAACTTTTTGTGGTTTTACCCACAGACCCTGACCAAGACAGAGGTAAGGTGCTGGGCGAAGAAGGTACTGGAATGTCGCGCATGCATAAAATTGCATAAATCAGGAAATTGTTTTTGGGACATGTCTGTGTTTGTGCTGTCCAAGATAGGGTGGAAAAAAAGGGGAGATACAAGAAAAATGGCGAATGTTAATAAAACAGAAATGGAACACTTAATACCCTTGAAGTGTCATCGTGGCACTCTATTAAAGTAGCGCATTCTGAGCTCAAGAAAATCTACAAATGTATTGATAAATATAGTTTAAAATTTTGCCACATTTACGTAAAACTATTAGGAACCATTAAGTTCCATCTGCACGGCTTTAAGCAGGAAAGCCGTGCCAGGTTTCCAACGCTACCTTTGCTTTGCTAGTAAAACTGCAACAGCATCAGCATGGGCATCAGCAGCAGCAGTGGCAGGTGCAGATGGCAACAGCTGAAAACAAAACCAAACGAAGCACCAAAAGGCAGCCAGTGGCTGGGGCAGTGGCACACACAGATAGAAGCAGAAACAGACAGAGAACACAGGACATAGAGAGTGGCAACAAAGTAGATAGAGGTGGCCGCTGATAAGACGGAAAAGCGTTGGCCAACGTCGACCATGAGAAAAGGTTGAAGCGCTGAACGCTGATTGCCGCTGCGATGGCCAAAACAAAACACTAAAGATAGAGGAGCTGAGGAGAGGAGAGAAGTAAAACGAAGGCCAGAAGAGAGACGTGGCCTGGTTCAGGCCTGGTCTCGACAGTGGATCCGCCGTGACTGCCAGTTAACTTTGTCTTTTGCCTAACGAATGCGCGTTAGCTGGCCAACTTCTCCACGTATTGCTGTGCGTATGTGGGTAGCGTGTTAGCGTGTTAGCGTGTCCCTGAGTGGGTTGTCGACCATTTGCGTTATCAGCGGTGGTCAACGCAGGGTCCCAGTCCTGGATTCAGTCGTAAGGCTTTTCTTTTATTTTTTTGCCTCTTTGCCAGGCCAGCCAGTTGTTGACACTTTTATGAACTCCACAGATTGGCCATGTTGCCGTGGCTTTTGTTGCGGTTTGTTGGCCCGTTACAGCGACCGCATACTGCCGCTGATGCTGCAGCTCCTCCCGGCAGTACATTTTGCACAGAGCTCTTGCTAATTTCAGACTTTACAGAGGGGATTGGCCCGCCCCAACGATAGTCCCCGACAGCCAGGAGCCATGTCATATGCATCCTTATCAAAGGATCCAGGGGACTGTGCAACGACGACGACACCTCAATGTCATTGTTTCGGGCCTGCCAGTGCCACTTAATGCTTAGACGGAAATGGAGTTGCTGCTGACATTGTCAGTGACCGCGACGTGTACGTGTTCGTGTTCATGTCCTGGACTGTGCTGCCACTCGCCAAGGTGGCGAAGCCTGAAATCTCGAACCAAACACTCAGGCATTTGCCCACATCCTCTCTCGTAAAGGGCTCATGCGGTTATGGCCACCTAATGAGCGGTTCCCAGCAGGGGGGCTGGCCTCTCACTCGAGCGTTCATAATTGCTATGGCGATGATGGCCCATAAAATACGTCAATTTTCATAAATTCCCATAAAAATCTCCGCTTTCAAGGAGCGTGCAGGCCACCCTATCACCGAGATCTTTTCCCGCTTTTTCCCGTAGTCCTTGCCGTAGAGGCGACCCAGCGAATTCTCCGCCCAGCTGCCCACTAAGCCGCGTTGACATTTTCATTACCCGGAACTGCTGCATTTTCTCCAATGCCAAATATGCCACACTTCCTCCTCCTCGACTCCCATCCTCCCCCATTCTCTTGTCTCTTGTCAAGTGTCCTTTGTTTCTTGTGTCTCACAATGGCATTGACTGTGATTCGCTTGGGCAGAAGGGGCACGAGCAGCAGGAGTCTCATCAGGAGCAACCCTAAAAGAAGGAGAAGTAGCATTTGGAGCAGTAGCAGGGGAATCATAAGAAGTATCAGTTCCACCACCATTCTGCATAATATCCTTTGCAATTTTTTAATTAAAAATTTTCCACAACTTGGTTGGCTTTCTATTCGGCTGCTCATTTTGTTGTTTGGTTTAGGGATAATGCATACTGCACACAGCTGCATAGTACCGTGGGGTACTATCCTTTCTTTCCTCCCTTGCGAAAAGTCAAGTGACAGGATGACAATTGTCACACAAGTAGTCCTCGAGGCCAGGCACAAGACAAACAGTTTCTCCCCATGCTCCCACCCCGCTCCCTATGCACAACAATCTATCCTGAAGGCAGCCTCATGCTTCCGGCTCTCCATTTCTTTAGCAAAGAACCGATTTGTCAGCGCTTGAGAAATGACCGCAAGAAAAACCCACACCGAAAAAACCAACAGCAGCAGGAAATGCAGGACTAAGTGCACCAACTGGTGGTTTACTTTTAAATTAATTGTACAACAATAAAGGGGATTCTAAGTGGAAATTGTTTTGCGGACAAATCTATATGTAATTTGATTCGATTAGAGAGATATTTGACAAAAGGAAGACGTGTACTTTGACAAGCAATAAAGGCAGGAGCAATTCCTGTAGAAGGGGGAAGTCTCAGTGCAGTCTATATAAAAATGCGAATTAGCAGTCCAAAGCATTGCCTTTCCAAATATCAACCATATTGCTATTATATTCCAGAATAATATACTATGAAACTATATCTTAAATCAAGTTTCAGTCGAAACCATCCTGCGAATTTTCAGTCCGCATTCAAAGAGAATCGATATTTTGGAGCCCAGTTTTAAGCCCATTTTCAGGATGAAGGCCGTCCGCCCACAAGAAACGCCATGTCTGTGGCCACAGTCAGGCAGTGTGGGAGAGCCACCCCAACACCCCACTTACATGACAGCGCCTGACGGCCAACATTGCGTATGCGTGTTGCATGGAGAAAACGAAGGGGAAAAACAAGGGAGGGAGATCTCTCTGCGGGAGTTTGTTTTATTAATATTTGCCTGTTTTTGGGTAAACAGAAATACAAGCAGCAAATAAAAAAGAATTCCACACTTAATTGCAACAGCAACTGAGGGCCAAAGCTGCTACTAAAATGTAATTAAAATTCATCGGAGTGCCATATCCCACAACATACATCCCGAAAACGAAGTGCTAGAAATGTGTAATAGCTATTTCCACGACATTTTAGGCCTATGTACATCTCTTTGATAACCTCAAATCTCCCACAAATTGAAAGCCGCATCAGAAAATCTAATATAAAATCTAATTTAAGCTTATTAAAATGCAAGTGGACATCAAATGTTAAATATGAATCATTTTGGAATCTAAATATTTGCAGTGCCGGAGAGAGTAAACAAAATATTGTCGAAACGATTTAATTTCGGTTGAATAGTTGGACATATATTTGTATATTTTGTGGCCAGGAGTTCAGCTATAATTAGTAGATCCCATACCATGACGCTTCACAGCCCAAAAACACAGATCATTCATACATAAAGAGACGTGCATATATTCTGTATTTCATTTCAGTTTATTCAGCCGTATGGTTAATGCAAATGGAACCCAAACCATCGAAAGGCACCGCGTTGACAGTTGGTGGCCGATTTTCGGCTTATAATTATTTACTCGTAACGAAATAAACAGCTAACACCATTTCCGCATTCGCTTGCGAATCCATTGTAAATATTAACGTAAATGCCAACAAAACAATCCCCAATGCATATGTATCTGTGTGAGTGTGAGCTTTTTGTGTGTACATGTCTGTCATTGTATGTGTGTTTTTGTTTTTCCGGAGCTGACAGGTGTCCCTTAGTCGAATAATCCAATTTCTTTGACTAAGGATTAAGAAGGTCTAAATATTTAATGTGTATCAAAATTTCATTTGAATATTTTGACAAAAATGTCACTCTTTTCGGGTTTTTCTTTCTTAAAATAATTTTTCTGTTGCCATTACTTTTGTGGGTTAAAAAGAACAACTTAAAATCGCAGATTTTAGATTAGATGAAGAATAGCTAATAAAGGAATAAATGATGGTGCGGTGTTCGATACCTTTTGGTTTAAACATTACATTCAAACTAATATTTAGAAATAAACCAAAAAATGTTATTTTTTTTAGCAAGTGGTAAAGACTCTTAATGTTTATATTCTCTAGGATATTTCTCACTTCGTTCTGCTGCATAAAAACGTGACTTTTGAATTTATAAATGTGTTTTGCCATCTAATTTCAATTTGTAATTAAATCGTCTGTTTTGTTTGTACAATCAGTAGCTCAATGCGAGATACGGTCGTATCTGTATTTGTAGTTGCATTTGTAACTGTTTATGCTTCTCTGTATGCGCGCAACAGTATCTATGAATGTAACTGCATCTATGACTGTAACTGTATCTGTGACTGTTTCTGTGTCAGTGTGTCTGCCTATCGCTGTATGCGTGTGTGTTCATGTAAGCCTAATTTAATTACAAACAGCAAGAGTCGCAAAAACCAACAGAAAAAAAGCAATGTTGTTGCTTCGATACTTTTGGGCCAATAACTGCGAAATTTAATTAAATTCAGATGCGTGCAAATGTATCTGTGTGTTGATCTAAGCGTGTGTGTGTGTGTTTGAGTGTGTCTGTTTGGGCTATTGCATATTAAATTTGCACAATTTTGGGGGAAGCTATTTGATGGTTTTGCGTGTGACTTTCGACTAGCCACAGCAGCTGAGCGATGCATCGCGATGAGCGGACCCCCGAAAACTATGCAGCAACGTGAGCGAGGGGTATTTGTGATGCCCAAAAGTATGCAACAACAAATTTCGAAATCACATTTTTGGCCATTTTATGCAATTATGCAATGAATTGTGGTTCTCTGTATGCCTCCATGTGTGTGTGTGTTTGTACTGCATTTGATTTGATTTGATTTTGTTTTGTGGCAATTTAAATTTTGCTGCAATTTATATGATCTTTTTTTTTGGTTTTTATTTGCGGATGTTTCTGCTACTCTTCGCATCGACTATCCACAGGCGACCATAAATGCCACTTCAAAGTAAATTATGACACACACATACAGACGCACGCATATACACACAACATGTAGCGGCAGCTGCGGTAACACTGTAACACTTGCCACAACCATGAGGCAGGCGATGCAGGCGATGCTTCGTTGTCCGGGGTGAAAACATGGAAAAGTCCTTCGCATCCTTCGTACATCAACATCAACGCCTGTTGGGCGCATGTTAAACACTCGAATGCAATTTGTTAGACAAGATATGTGGCAAGCGCGCCACGAATGTTGCATCCACCACTCGTTTGTCCTGCGCTCCTACACAACTGCTCTCTGGCTGTTGATGCTGCTGCTGCTGCATTGCCTGGGGCATCGTGGCAGTTGGAAAATTTATGCAAACGCATGCGGCAGCCGAACGCATAATTCACATAATTTGTAGCAGTTGCATTTTTGCGCCAAATGCCTCATGTTCGTTATTGTTGCTATTGCTGCTGTTGCTGTTGCTGTTGCTGTTGCAGTGGCACTAGCAGCGGCTGTCGCTGTCTCTGATGTTGATCCGAGTTATGTTGAGATGGAGATGAAGCTGCAGGGGCATCACTCCGCTGATGCATTGTTGATGGTCCGAAAATTTGCCAAAAGTTTAGCATAAAATCCAATGCAAATTGCCCCCACAGACTCAAAGACAGACACAGACTCTCAGACACACAGCCACTCGAAAGAGTGAGAGATACTCGTAGGTATCTGTAAACCTCTCTCGGTCTCAGCTGGTAATGATTTGTGGCATATACGTATACATATCCCTCATGCTTCAGTGCCCCATGGAAAGGAGGTCACCTGAAATGGTGCACAACTGTGGCAGGACTCCAAAGAAAATGACACAGATCAGTGAGCAGGGTTTCTGGGTGATGCTTTAAAGCTTTATGATAATGTTAGACGATGCTTTTTCTACCGATGATTCCGAGAATAATCTTCATATCTTCAATGCTAATAGGAGATCCGACGGATCTGTATGTTCTACAGATGGCAAAAATTAACCGACTGTAAAATAGCTTCATCTGAAAAGCTATCGTGTAATCGTAGAATAGACCACAGCTGTTGAAAGCAGCCTCGGAAAAGAGGGTCAGCTTTTGGATTGTCACGGATTTCACACACACCTGACGCCTGGGCCCGTGATAGCCATAATTTAGGTAGAGCAGTTGACACATGGACACGGTCACCAGCCTACCCTCTGCGAAAGCCTCCCATTAATCAATTGATGGGCCTTGGAAATCCTTAGCCAAGGATAACAGCAGAGACTGTCCTATCAATAATGCAAATTTATGATCCATTCAGTGGTTTGCTTTGAGTTTGGCCAAAAAGTTTTAATTAAAAATCTGCCAATAAATTATTTTCAACAAAGATTTTCCTCGTTAACTGATTATGCACAATACAACAGCCACGTCCAACGCCACAACAGTCCCCCTCGTTCCCCCGACAAGCGCAATTATTGTCAGGCATTTGCTATGCAAAGTTTTTCTAATTGAAAATGCAAGCTCAAGGAGGATTCGCAGGCGGCAGGGGACAAAGCCGCGTAGGGGAAAGGAAGGGAGGGTATATGGGCGTGGACCACAACAAAGGGCTGCAGCACAACCACAACAAATACAAATAATAAATTTAAAATGGCCGCCAAATGGCTGAGAACCAACACGCAAACACACAAACACAGACGAAAGAAAAGCGTGAAAGCGCGAAAATACGAAACAACTGGGACAAAAATGGGTAAGAGCATTCAAAAGGGGTTGCGGCAGGAGCAGGAGAGGGAGGAACCGGAGTTGCAGCTGGCGGCAGGATGGGCGGTGACCATGATGCAGCCGCAATGCAAGTGCTGGGGCAAGTCAAAGTCTTAAATTGAAAATGAAACTTAAATTAAAATGCCAACTGGAGTGGAACGAAAATGATATTAAAACTGAGCCAAAACACAAGACAAGACAACAACAAAAGCAAATTTTCAGTACTGACACGATAGATACCCTTGCAAAGACATTATTTAAATCAAAAAATGTAGAAATGGGAGTTGGATATATACCTCTTCTGATGTGCCTGAAATATACAAATGTTTATTTGGAATAAAGAAATAATTAATAAAATGACAGTCGCTACCGTGGCAACTCCATGACAAAGTGATATTTTTAGGCCCACGTGGGCCACTTGCAAACTATAAATAATGAAATGATTTACAAGATTAGATTGAACGCTCGATCCCATAAACTTTATAAAATGAAATTGGATTATTCCATTTTCATTTCTTGTCGCCAGTAAAATAAGTAAAGGCTCAATAATATACCATAAAACACATAAGCTATTAGAATCAGAACATTAGCTGATCACTAAAATAATAATATAATAAATAATACTAAACAAACTCCAAGAGCTACCTTTTATGCATTTGCAAACATCCAATCCGAATCACAATACCCCTCGAAAGGATACAAGAACAAAAGAACAATAGCAACAAAAGGACAACGCCAACAACAATAACAACACACAACGGTGGGAGCGCCTGTCCGTGCTGTCTGTACTGTCCGCCTGCATTGCCATTGATAGCTGACAGTGTGGGCGTGGGCGACAGGGGGCTTTTGCTAGGGGCATGGTCGTCTTAGTGGCATGCCACAAAAGCCTCGAGTCTGTCAACAAAAATGAAATTACACCGATGTTGTTGCTATTGGAGCTGTCATAGCTGCCAGTCGAGAGTTTACATGAAACACTTTTCTAATTAAAGAACAAAAGGTATGCAAAAGAAACCGGCATGAGGCCGTTGCAGGTAAAGAGAGAGGCTTCTAGAGAGCCTCTTAGCTGCGCACATGGATCAATAAGTTCAACTCATTTCCTCTCTTGGCTCGTTAAGTGCATAAACAGATCGAACAGAGGGATAGCCAATTGCCAGGGAATGTGGGCAGAGTTTCTTGGGAAAATAGAAAGCGATGCGGCTATGCGATTGGCCTGAATGGTAGAACGTGTCTGCTGCTGTTGCCACTGAATTATGAATTTTGCTGCACAAATGCGGAACATTTCTCATATCAGAGGCAACTGACAGGGGCAACCAGACACCAGAATGATGTCAAAACCCTCCCAGTACTCAGAGCTCCGCCACCAACTCAGGGTCCATTCCATTCTTTGCACAATAACCTGGCAATTGGTTTGAGCTTCGCTTTCAAGCTTTGCTGGCCAAGCCTCTTACCACGGAGAGCACATGCCGACAGACAAACAGTTTAGAGAGCTCTCCTTTATTTTTTCTCTGTGGCATAAAGAAAAGAAAAGCATTTGCAGAACTTTGTGCGTTGCTTGCCCTACAGTGCAGTCAATAAAAATAAATGTCATAAGGAGCAGCTTAGGCGACAAATGCATCAGTGTGCAAATATCCTGCCTGCCGCTCCTGTCTCCAGTTCCAGAGCACTTTCACCGCTTTGAGCCAGAGCTCAAACAAACAAGCAGACGGAAGACGACGGAAGACAGAAGAGAGGTCTAGGATGAAGATGTTGGCAGAACACCCATTGACATTTGCTGTTTGGTCAGCTGTTGGAGCAGAAGATGGAGTATAGGATCTAGTCGATATCTGTCTGTGCAAGTCAATTTGGTATTCAACGACTAATCAGGAATGTTGCCGCTTTACGGCAAAACTCAATTTGCAGTGGCAATAAGAAAACTCTGGCATACTTATATGGGCAGGACAGGACAGGAAACCCAACCAAAAGCACCATCAAGAGAGGCAATCATAATCATTAGGAGCAGGCAGAGCCGCAGCCTCGGCCCTCAGGGTCTCTCTCTCTCTCTCTCCCTCTCTATTTCCTCTATACATACTAATGATGTGCACGGCGCACGAAGCTGATTTAATTTCCTTACCACCTGCAACACACACACACACACTCACGCACGTGTAACTCACATGTACATACGTAAATATAGATGCAACGGACACCACCGCAAGTCTCAACACTTACAGGAGCCACAAAAGTCAACACGAAGAGAGAGAAACGATGTGAAACTTTACCATCCACACATACAGCTACTTAGGTGTGCCATCAGAGAAAGAGAGTTTGGGGGTTTCGCATCAAACTTTAACATAAACTTGGATGTCGCTTCCGTTTCCGTTGCAAGAAAAGCGCTGCAGTATCAGGAGTAGCAGCAGTAGCAGCAGCAGCACCACCACCACCACGACGACGACAAGGCCTCTTTCTGGCTCGTCTCTAAATTTTCTTCTCACAAGTTTTTCACTTGTGTAAGTGAGTGGGTGGTGGTTGCGGTGAGTGTAACTCATGTAACTATACTTAGTCCCAACATCATTATACTCTTCCAGTGGGTATTCCTATCTTCCACAGTGGTGCCAAGATATCTTCCGGAAACACTCTCTGATTTCTTCACTCAGAATAGAATAATTAATCGAATATATTGCATAAATATATCATGAAAAAAATCAATGGAAAAGTAAAAATAACACAACCAAACGCCGGAATACAAATCTTTTAGGGCATCTGCATATTCGATCTTGACATCTATATTTCTGCTCCCATATCGCTTGTTGTTGCTGTAAGCCAGCATAAAAAATGAATTATGTGCACATGCATTTCTTATGAGCCGCCTTCAGTGTTTCCTTTGCTTCGCCTGTGTCTGGAGAACGTACCGCCCAGTGCCTTCCACTGCCACAGCCAACACCCTCTTTTTGTCGCACCTCCTCCCTGTAGTAAGCTGTTGAGTAATGAGCAAATGAAATCCTCTCGCTTATCTTTCCGCATACAAGCCGCGCGCCTTTGTGGCATCTTCTTCTTCGTCTCTCTCTCTCTGTCTCTCTCTCTGCGTGGAGGCTCAGCAACCTACTTAGGCTCTAAGCTCTGCTTATACCCCCACACACATACACACGCATATGTGTATGCATACTTTTTTCTTGCGCACAGATAGATTTCCGCTCCCTCCCTATTGTATCGCTCACATTACTGTCACAATTATCCATCTATGGGATCCGCAGGACTAATGCTCGACTGCATTGACAAATCGTTTCAAATATGAATGCTATTAGTGGATGGAATCCTCTATTAATGGCCCATAAGAAATCAATAAGCCAATGCTTAAATCATCAGCAATCATCAATCGAATAATGGCACAGTACACAATAAAGAAAGCTCCGAAGTCACTCTCTCTTTTTCTCTCTCTCTCTCTCTCTCTCTCTCTCTATCGAAGGCCATTAGCAAATATCAGAGCGGGGAATATCTTTCCCATTTTTGGGTGGTGGCCATACGAGTATTCATAAAACACCAAACCTAACCATTTGCTTAATGCAAAGCCATAGAAATATCACTGCCGCAGCGGCTGTTGCATACGACTACCACAGTGCGTATGGGTAATAATGCGAGCAAACTAATTTAGAGGCTTTTAGTCTCCATTTATAGTTTCGCATAGAAATCTATGTATGTTTTGGCCATTGAAAAAGATTCCCACATATAGATTCGTGCCGAGTGTGGGAGTGGAAGAGAGAGATTTTCCATTCCTTTGACCAAACACTAGATGAAAATGGAAACAATTTTTGGTGCGATTTTTGCCACTGGCATACAAAAAATGAGAAAAATATATTTATTCTGTGGACACTCGAGCGTATGAGCCGCAGTCAACATTTGACAAGAAAAACTGCACTCAAAATCAATAAATCACACCAGATCAGAGAACACAGGGGAAAAACGAGAGAGCAGGGGTCGGGTGAATGCTAAGCTGAAACTAAAATCTCATGCTGCAAAAGCGGGGTAATGGTTGCGGAGAGAGTTTTGTGTGCCGGTGGAGGCAACATATTGTTTCAATATTTGAATTCAATTTAATGGCAGCTAATTGAAAAAACAGAGCCCTGCCGCCCATGCCACCATTCTCGCCATACAGCACCAAAATGTGGCAAGAATAATGCACTTCGATCCCTGCAAGTTTGTCCAGCGATTGGGCCACATTTTTTCCTGCTTGTTGCTGCCGCTATTGTTGCAGTGCCAACAGTTTTTTGCCAATTGGTCATTGGACACGCTCCACTGGGTCATCATGGTCGCCAGTTGCCTCAATTTCCTTCGCCGTTGCCCGTTGTCCTGCTGTTGCCATCGTGTGTTTGTCCCTATCCCCAGAGTTGAGTTATTTGCACGTTTTGATAAGTGGATTTAACAACCGGTTGGGCGTAGAGCGGAAAGTGTGGGGGTGTGAGGGTGGGGGAGGTGTGGGGGAGGTGTGGCCTTCGGGAAAAGCAAAAAACAATGGGTGCAATTTTTTTGTGGCTTTCAATTTTTGATCTGCTCGTTGGAATGCATTTTGCATGCAAAAGTGTACGTAAATTCATAATTGCTCATAAATGACAAAGAGTGTTTATTTTGATAGCCGAGGCAGCGAGAGGATTATGCAGCACTGAAGGTCGATTATATGTAAGGGAAATCATGTGGAAATCGTCATGGGAATGGTAGAGAAATTAGTAAGAGATGGCTCTACTCAATTTGTTTGGTTATTGGTGGGTTTCGTTTTTTATTAGGGGAAATTATGGGCACCACATTACATCAAAGTCTTTTCATCGAAAATAAATAGCATACAAATAGGAAAAATAGGAAGAATGCGTGAGTTGAGTAGTTCCGCAGCGAGATAGAGATATATAATGTATTCCCACTGGCAAAGGGTACCACAAATATTAATATTCAATGTGCATTGACCCCAAAACCAGGCACAGACAAAGCGGAGCCCCACAGGGTCAACACAGCTCTAAATCATGTAGATGTTTCTGTCTTGCTTCCAATTAGCTAAATATTCTATAGAAACGTATGAAAATGCTCGTAATAATATAATTATTTCATTACACATATATTTCAGTTGCCAGACACTAAATTGTACAGAACAAAACTCTGACAGTATCAGTAATTGACTTGACCTGATATGATCTGTGACTCTTGCCATGGATTTGGGTCCTAATAAACGTGTTCCATGTTTATGGCGCCTTAAATTATGCAATCTGACAGCGGTAGATATTGAAAGTATCTTTTTTTAGGCGCCCTGCCACATTCTGTTGCTTGGCTGGTTGTCCTGCTTCTCGTTTTTTTGTTTTTTTGTTGTAACTGTTGCCCATTTGAAAATCACACGAAACGTGACTGGAAATTAAATTGCAGCACATTTGGGAGCTTTATAAAAATTTCACAAAAATGAAAAATAAATCCCCTCTAAAAAGAGGAGCTAACAAAAAAATCACAAAAATAGATATCTATGTACACATACAAAAACACAACAAAATAACAAATAAATAAGGAAATAAAGCTTCTACACAAAAAATATGTCAGGACCTGGCAGAGGCAGTGCCGAAAGAGGAGAGAGGATGAGTAAGGGCAACGAATGCTGGCAGGACATTGGACAAAAAATAGATTTTTAATATATTTTATGCGCGTGGCTCTGGCAAACAATAACTAGCCGGGCGGGTGGTGGGGCCGTGCAGGTGATGTCGAGGAGATTCGTCAAAAATGAAAATGTTATGTGGCGAAAAACTCCCATTTCCTTTTGCACCCCGCAACACACGGTCTCTTTCCTCTCCCTTCCGCCTGGACACGCTTCAGCGCATAAATTGCTAATATTGTTGAGTGCGTAGGAGTTGGAGTTCTCGTACTAGTACTCGTTCTCTCCAGCCATACCGCCACACATCATTTTTGCCATGGAAAAACTGCATTAGATGCCATCAAAGGGGTTTGCTGTCCACTGCCTTCCCTCCTTCTTACCCAGAGAAAATCTGAAAATTGTAAGAAAAGTACCAGCAACAAGATTTGAAGTCTAAATAAAGATAGCCGATACTTGGAATACCCTAAAATAAATTCTAAAGCTTCAATGGAAGTTAAATTAAGCGTTATGAAGCATTGAAATTACATTCTTTTAGCGTTGAGGCATCTTTCCTGGTTTGTTCTCCCAGATCTTGGTGTGGATCTTTCTTTAATCTATTTTAATAAAGAACCTTTAGCTCTTTGAAATTTATTCTCTCTCCTCATACGATCCATTTCAATTCAAATACTATACTATTCCACACATTAACCATTTCTTCTTTTGTAGGCTGTAAAACTCTTGTAGAGATCGCACATACCCTGCTCCAAAGAGCATTATAACCAAGAGAAAACTCATAAGCACAACTTTGATGCAGTGAAGCGTAAAATATACTTTGCAATTTTCTTTTGTAGCCCACATACGATATTTCCACTCCTTTGCAGCACACTCATAGAATTGCCTTTTCAACGTCACCCAGCGGCCGCTAAAAAGCGTGCAGCCTTTTTTTTTTTGCCTCCTTTTTATCCTCTGTGTGGAAGCGACAAAGCGATGGTCATATGTGTGTGTGAGTGTGTGTGGCTCATGCCGACGCATAATTAAGTCCGCGTTGAGCTTTTGAAAGCATAGGGAGGGGGCATGCTGCACAGAGAAGGTTTTAGAGATTTGGTGTCCGTCCTCTATTGGACATACATGGTGCGGAGCAGAGCAAAGAACTTGTACGATATCTGTAGGAGCTGAAAAGAGAAAACAAGAAAAACGCATTTCAAAATATATATGAAACAAGAGTTCAGTCAGTGGCTACATCGGTCATGGTGGATCTGGTTATGTCCAAGAAAACGGTGGCCTTTAGATAGGTTGTTTTCTGCGCCCGGGCTATGATGAGAACTAAGGCGCGTTGGTAGCGAGCGTCAGCATGACTCCAGTTCTGGTTGTAAACGGCCACAGACAGCCCGGTGCTCTGAAAGAATAAATTAAGAGAAATTGATGGAAAAAGTAATCATAAACATACCGCATCGGCCACCATCTGACCGTAGTGGCAAATCATGTACACCTGACACATCGACGAGACGAGGTACAGGAATAGTTTGGTAATCATGTCCGGGGAGACGCCCACTGTCATCTGGAAACCCACAAAGCAGATCACAAACGAAGATACCATAAAGTTGAGCAGCAGAGGTATTCCCAAGATATTATTCACCCCATCCGTTAGACGCAGAATCCGCTCATGATAGCGCACCACTTCACAAATAAAACGAGAGTCTTCCGGCCAAGCGCCACTTAGACTGTGGCTCTCCATAGACCTCGCCAGATAATCAAAGTGCATTACCAATTGAGTGGCCACAGAGCAGAGCAGGAGATCGGTAGAAATCTGTGCCGATGTCGAGGTGTAGCCAGCAATGTTCAGGGCAACCAGCAGCATGTAGTAAGTCCAATTGTCATCCCACTTCCACGGAATGTACAACAGATAGGGCAGCATCTTGCCAACCTCGCGAACCTTCAGCCACTTTTCGAACACAATCAGCTCCATGATGGGGTACAGATTGAAGGTCCATATCAGTATGAAATAGAGGAGACCATAGTTGAAGCTGATGCGAGAGCAGGAGCCCAGATACTCTTCCAGCTTGAACTTTGCTTCCTGTACCTTTCCACGTGGAAACAGATCCTCCAACTCTTGCACCAAAGCGCTCAAGGCCGGCTTCTTCCACTTGATGAAGAATATCTTGGTCAGGCCCACGGTTATGAACCCAATATAGGACATCACGGTGACGGCCTCCAGCAGGTTTCCCTCGGCAATGGTCAAGCAGAAATAGATAAACTCGCCGAGTCCCGCAATCCCCAAGTTTGCTAAACTTCCCCAAAACACGAGTCTGTTCCTCAGACTGTCTGTCGGAGGTCGGGACTCCGTTGAATAAGCCTCGAAGCCCAAGCTCGTAAAGAAGAAATTGGCGTACTTCATGAACTTATCCATCTTTGAACAAAGAGTTGTCCTTTCTTCTATTTCTGGGACTGAATTTGCGTAGAGTTGTACCTCCTGGAACTGAATGCAGCCTTTCTTGCAGTCTTGGCTCTTTTATAGTCCATCTGTCTGAGAAAATGTCATGCAATGCAATTGCAGCAGTATCACTAACTGGACATTTACAAGGTCATCAATATCGAAATTATGTGGGAAAGTGCAGGTACATTCTGCCATTTCCTGCAACAGCTGCAGCAGTTCCAAAGTTCAAGTTGGGTTTCCAATGATAATCAATTAATTAATTAATCACTCGTTATATTACTGCAACAAAAAATAACAGGAACCATTGCAAATACCTCATTATAATGTCGTTGCATTGGTTGACAGTTCACGCCCACTTCTGAGCTTTTTGAAACGTTGCAGCTGTTGCATATAACTATACTCTTCAATGTGATCCCTTCAGAGTTTGAACTCATCCTAATTTTGGTTTGACTATTTATCTGGGACCAGCAAATATATTTTTATGCGACTGTAGTTTAGAGTTTTTTCTTTATGACTTTTCCCATAACTTTAGTATGATAATGATGTGTTTTATGTGCCATCACATGTGCCTTGAAACTTCGTTCAAGTTGAGTTGACTGAGTATAGAATTATTTAACTGCAACGCAAGCGTGATGATGGGTAAGTTATGCTCTTTCAATTGAAAGCTTAATGCATAAATGCACTGGGGATTTTATAGTTGTTGGCTTTCCGCTACTTTTCCTTACAAATATTTTTTTCTTTTCCTGTGTGGGCAACAGAGCTGTGGGATTACTGGACGCACGTGAAAAACTGTGCGACTGATTTTCTTATTTTTATAAACTACTTGGCTTTCTCGTACACGGGACTGCACTTGATACGCCATTTCTACCGTCACTTCCATGAGAATGATGAGATGTGATCTTCCCCCGAAAATAAAAATTAACATCTGACACCCGCATACACTACACATTGCGGAGTCCGGCGGAGTTCGACCATCACACAATCACTCATATCAATGGATTAATTAAGGTATGATAGTAAAACAATGGAATGAAATTATTTGTATTTTATTTATTCAATTTCCTAGTGGTTGCCAAGCATCGAAATACCCAATCGATGGCAGGGTTGCATGCTTTAAGGATCGATGAGCAAAGTGCATTGCCAGAGTTACCAGACTGTCTAATGTTTGTGGCTCTATTACTGTAATTTCAATTATATTTATAACCACTTAAGAGCTAAATGGCTCCATTCAACAAACTGAATTGCTTAAGTTGATCATTCATGGAGAAACCTGCATGCGTTGGCTTTTTGTATTTTTAGACTTCAAATGGATTATCACAACTGTTGGCCCTACCTTCCTTGCATTCTTTATCCACTCTTGTACACAGTTGACAACCTATTGCCCCTATGGCAGTTTTAATGGATCGAACACTACAAATTTATGAGCACAACTTTGGGGCAGTGAAGCGTTAAATTAACTTTGCAGTTTTCTTTTGTTGCAGCATCTACCCATCTGTCTATATTCATAGAGTGAAGAAAAGGTCCAAAGTGCAAGGTTTTTTCTGCTGAAGCATCAAGAATGGACATGCGTGTACATAGCCCATGCCTTCGCATAATTATTTTTCCGTTGAGCTTTTAAAAGCATGGCATGAGTGAGGTTCAGAGCGCTGGGCTTAGGGTCTTAGGGATCTCTCTTCGTCATCTCTGGCCTCTCTCTCTCTCTATTTCACATACATGGTGCGCAGCAAGGCAAAGAACTTGTATGATATTTGCAGTAGCTAAACACACAAGAAAAGCATTTAGATAATGATGTGATGAATAGGTATTATGCGCCTACGTCTGTCATAGTGGCCCTCGTGATGTTCATGAAGACAGTGGCCTTCAGATGAGTGGTTTTCTGGGCTCTGGCTATTATAAAGACCAAGGCCAAACGATAGCGACTGTCGGCATGGTTCCAGTTCTGTTTGTATGCAGCACTCGAAAGACTAAAACTCTGCAAAGATAAAATGCAAGTAATTTAGAAGATTAAAATGAACCTCAGAAGTTCCTACCGAATCGGCAATCAACTGTCCGTAATGGCAGATCAGATAAACCTGACTGAGCGACGAGAACAGGAACAAGGAGAGCTTTACCATGATTTCCGGCGGCACGCCCACTGTCATCTGGAAGCCCACAAAGCAGATGACAAATGTGGAGACCATAAAGTTGAGCAGCAATGGGATGCCAAAGATTTCATTCAGCACTTCCGAGAGCCGAAGTATTCGCTGGTGGTACTGGACGGTGTTGCACAAAAATCGTGAGTCCTCTACCCACTTGCCACTCAGTTTGTGGCTTTCCAGCACCTTTGACAGATGATCGAAGTGCATCACCACCTGAGTGGCCACAGCACATAGCAGGAGATCGGTGGAAATCTGTCCCGCCGCCGAGGTATAGCCCGCAAAGTTCTGGCAGAAGAGTAGCAAATAATACGACCAGGGGGCCTCCCAGTTCCATGGATAGTACACGGTATAAGGCAGCGCCAGGCCCACCACGCGGAGATGCAGCCACTTTTCGTAGACCAAAAACTGCATAATGCTGAAGAGATTAAAGGTCCAAATCAGCACGGAATAGAGCAACGCATAGGTGACACTTATACGGGAGCTGGAGCGCAGATAGCTGTCCAGTCTGTACTCCTCCTCCGCTGCTTTTCCTTTAGGATAGATGTGCTCAAGGTCCTGCACCATTTCGCTCAAGGCAGGCTTCTTCCACCAGATGAAAAACATCTTGCTCATGCCCACGATTACGAAACCGATGTAGGACATCACGGTGACGGCCTCGAGGAGCTTTCCCTCAGCGAGAGAAACGCCCAAATAGATGATCTCCCCGGACGTAATCGCACTCAGGTTGAGCACATTTGCCCAAAAGATGAGATTGGCCCACAGGCTGTTGGCCTGCGGTCGAGAGTGGGTGGCATAGGGCTCTATACCCACACCTTTGTAGAAGAAGTTGGCGTACTTCATAAACTTCATCTCTCCGAACAGAACGAGGCAAGGGTTTTCCTTTAACAAACCAAATGTGGGTCCGTGGCCAGGACATTTATAGCTGAAGCCTGTGGCTCCGGGGTAGGACATTTGTTTTGACATATAATTACATAATTATATGGACAGCTTACAGTATTGTTTCGTAATGCGACTAATTCGGGGCTTGGTACACAATTTAATTATTGATTTAGTTTATGTACATTAACTGCGGATAATTGTTATGCCTAAGCAAACGCAAACGAAAACGCAATCACGATTCCCTTTCCCATTTCCTATCCTATCTATGCTTCGTTCTGTCTGGTGGGACACACAATAAATCACTCGAAGATTGAAGCCAACGAAAAAGCAATTGAAACGTTTAAATAAATGCAATTCCAGAACGAATCAGGGGCAGCGCATCAAGCTAAAAGACCAGACCAGACCCGTCCCGTCCGTCGGGTATCCGCAGACCAAAACCAATCCAAAGTGAAGTCTTTTTTGTGCGCTCGCACTTGAAATAAATTAAATCTTTTCACATTTGAACAATGCAGCTTAGCTGGCGCCACAGCCGACGCCGGAGCTGGAGCTGGAGCCAGTGCCAGTGCCAGAGTCGGAGAACAGAAACAGAATGAATTACTCCCGCAGAACACGTTAGAACCAAACAGACCAATTATATGGTTTGCTACAGGCACATACATCCATGTACAGAAATACTCGTATATACAACAGACATCTGGCCCGATGTCGATACTCTGAATCACAAGCTATGTGCGTGGAGCACCACCCACAAAAACTATGCAACGCGAATGCAAACAAAGCGATTACACGTTGGGGCAAGGTAGAAGAGCTACGAAATGTGATGGCTGTGGGGAGCGGTGTGTGTGGCAAATGCCACCGCAACTAGCCAGAAGGGGACTCTTTTTTTTGTTTTGGTGGGTTGGGGGCTAAATTGAAAGACAAAAACCCTGAAATGTTGCCTCTAGCGCGGACACTGTGGACAGCGCGAAACGCAAAACAGGAAAAGCCAAGAGCAATCTTTGGATTTTTCCATTTTTGCCATTTATCACGCATGGAAATTGAAGCGTAGACCAGAAGGAAGGAGGCCGTGTACTTGTGCCGCAGTGTGCCTCTCACCTGGAAATACAATTAAAGCTCTGAGACCTAACTGGCCGCCCGGATGGCCGCACGAAAAACTTTCCATGTCTCAAGTCTCAAATCTCAAGTGGAATGTAAGGCTTGTGCTCCTTGCTTCGGGGCCTCATCCTTGCCAAAAGTTATTTTGTGGGTGCACCACACACACACACACTCATACTCCTACTCGTGCCTCGGCTTTTTTGGGGCATGGCCAAGTTTGTGGCAAAGTTTTATGAGCAGCAAACTAATTTAGTTTGACTTTGCTTTGGGGATGTTGCACCTTGCGAGGGACCGCGGGAATTGATTTTGTACCTTCTCGTTGTGGTGATTGTTGGTGCTCCTTCGAGAGTGGACAATATTTGCATATGGGATAAAGGCACAAGAAGTAGAGTTGGAGGTACAGGTGAAGACTAACACATCCATCCATGAGATTAAGGTACTCAAATGGCTTTTTTTGACGCCTGTTTTCTCACCTATAGAATCTTTCAAAGTATAATCTTAGAAAATAAGTTAAACTCAAATTATTCTTATTCTTCAATTTCAAAAGCTGACAAACATGAAAAAGTTTGACAACGGAAAATGCTAAGATACAGCTGGGAACCAAAGCCAGATGAAAACACCAAGATAAAGGAAAGGCTGTCCATGCTCCTAGAAGGAAATAATAACCAAAACGAAGACTCCTCTAGCCTTCATTCTCATAGGAAAACTCATAAGACAAGCAACACCAGGACGTAGAGAGAACAAAAAATACAAGGCGCTGAAATAATCCCATTGTTAATTTAACATTTGGTAACAACTTCCTCTCGACAAGCACACTGGTTGGTTGCAGCAATTGTCTTTTGGGTTGCACTGTGTGACATTTGACACATCCAATGATGGTATGTACTGGCAACATGTTGCATGAAGCAAGTCCGTGTGGGTGTGTGTGTGTGGAGCGGAAGTGGTGATAGGAAAAGGTCTGTGTTGGCACTTGTTCGCTACGAGAAGTAGCCACAAAATGTTCTATTTTGATGTGAAGTGAGTGCGGTCTCTGCCACAATTTCGAAGATGATGCCACCACCAACATCATCATTTGTGCGGCAAAACCATTTGGCCTTGCGGTTGCCTCATGTCTGGGTATTGATAATTTTGGTAGCCTTTTGCCCTTCGCTTTTGCACACACAAATTTCGGGACTAACCAATCTGTGATCGAAGTGTGGTCGAAGAAACAAACCCAAAACAAGGGCCACAGAAGTGAAATGAAAGCAATTAATAAAACGGCAACTTTGTGGAAAATTAATTGTACATTATGCAAAAGGCTTGCTAATGGCAGGATATGCATCAATGTATACCACCATTGAGGGCATGGGGGCATGGCTGCTGGGTCTAATAAAATATTACAGCGACGACAATGTCTCTTCCAGCCGTAGATCCAGGACTCCTCCTGCTCCTGTTGCTGCTGCTGTGGCTGTTGTTGTAATGGCCATGCGGACCAATGAGCAAATGAACAATTTATTACCGCTTAATTGAACACATTTGGACGCAACCACACACACACACATACAGAGCATACAGGACACACAGGACACTAGGCTAAACAAATGGCCACATGCAGGCGGCAGCCAGGAACACACACAGGACCTCCGCATTAAGGAGTTTGGTTAGCTATTGGGGATGGGTGAGTCTGGTAGGCAGGATAAATGAGCCCTAAGACAAGTCTATAAATGGGGGCCAGCATTGGGTTGCTCTGATTGTGGAGCAATCCAGTGCCTGTAGATTTAGGAGCCCTCAAACCTAAAGGAATGGAATCCAAAATGTAGGGCACTGGTTGTCCTGGGATGTGGGTGTGCCTATGTGTGTGGTCAAGCAACTCAATGAACAGAGCCCCCTGCTGTGAGCTGGCCATAGATTTTGCGTAGAATCGAATCTTCAATGGACTTTGCCGAATATTAAACGCATGCCTCGCTGCCCAAATTGATTCCCAAGTGACTACCGGATTAACAGACACCCCCAGTCCAAGCCGAAACCCCTTTCAGCCCTTTCAGCAATTACAACAATTAGGCAGCAACCTGGTCAAGTGCCGAGCTAATTGCCAATTGAACCCTGCATCAAAAGCCGCCAGGGGCTGAGAAAACTTTCGATTAGCAGCCAACAATAAAGCGGCATTAACACTTCATTCAAAGGCGGCGCCAACCTGGCGACATGTCAGAAACAAAGATTTATTCAAAGATCCCCAGGCAACACCTCAAGTAAATTAAGTAAGTGTCGGGCTCTGACAGAGTCAAGTATGTTTGATATGCCCTCCGCACTCTCGCACTCTCGTTCTTCCTACTTCCAGCCTACAAAAACAAGAGCACGCTTGAGCCGCGCCAGAAAAACCAAACGAATCACACAAAGCAACCGCAATTTTGTTAAGCATCTAAGCGTGGCAGGGAAGGGGCAACCAGCAGTGGCAGCAGAAGTGAAGCTGGTAACAGCAACGAAGCCCAAAACCCACCCGCGTCTAGGAGGTTATGCTCGAAATGAACTACTTAAGCGCTTTTGGCTTTACAAAATAAGCCATGCCACAGGTAATGGCATAAGCGGGGAATCCCAAACTGTGGCTGCGGCATGAGGCAGGAGGCAGGAGGCAGCACCAACAAACAATAACGAAATATTTTGGTATATCCGTTGTGCCATGTCAACCGCACCGAAAGAGCTTCGCCAGGGCGCAAATGAAACGGAGGAGCAGGAGAGGAATCTGAAAATGGAAATGGCAATGGAGTTCCCATCCCCATCCTCATCCTGACAGAGACACACTTTATGAACTACAACCGAAATCCAATTGATAGGAGGAACAGACCCGCAGAGGAGTCTTTCGATGTCTGCAAACATTTTGGCAGGGAAAGTGCTTTGAGTTGATTGCGGCACGATTTGTGGCCTCAAAGAAGCAGTGCCAAATGCCATTCGCAAATGAAAATTTCAAGCACACATTGCCTGTGGACCACAGAGAATGGTGGCAAAAGCGGATTTCATATCTGATGCTTGTTAATTTTCACGCAATTAATGAATATGAGTGGAGCGATGGCATTATAAATACATATACTTTTAAAAAACAAATATTTAATGCTAATTTAATTTTAATAAATCATTCTCACCAAAGTTGTTTCACGAATCTAAAGAGAAAGGAATGTCTAATGTAAAATCTTAAATTCAAAATCAAAATTCAAATGCGCGCTCTACCTCCGCCAAACAAAAGCTGATTGGCACGAAACGCAGAATAAAGTATCACCTCTCCCTGCAAACGATATATCGTCTCCAGCTCAGACCGATAACGATAATTTCTTTGTTTACACGCGAAATAAAAAACATTTTATTAAATCTCTGATAAAACATTATGTGGGCAGTCGAAAACTGTGGCAACTGTAACAATAAACAATAGTTAGATTAGTTAGTGCGCAGCTGCATCTGCTGGTCGCCTAAGCAGACGCGACACCGCGCCCCGGCGACCACTTGTTGTTGTTTTTGTGGACTCTTACTGATGCTGGAACTCGAATTATAATTAAAGCATTAAACTATAACAATCACAGACTGCTTGTAGGCAAAGTGCAGTAACTGCGACCCTCTTGGTGCTTGAAAGTTTAAAGTTTAAACAGAGCAATCGCAGTGCGTCATGAAATCAACATTTTGACAACAGACACAAAATTGCCAAAAACCGAAAAGTCGTCGTCGTTGTCGCCCGCCACAGCAGCAGCAGCAGCAGTAAAACTAATTTAATTCAATTTTAGAGCAACAGAGCAACGAATACGTATCAATTGTGAGGGGAGAGCGGCAGAAGAGAGAGCGCACAAATCTGCGATTAACTAGCAATTGCTTTATTATTGCCCATTATCCCCAGTAAAGTGCATAACAGTTGAGACGTGAGTACAACTTGAACCAAACGGGGAAGGTTGCTGAAATTGCGAGCAGTCTGAGCCACCTTATCACCGCATTGGCCAAAGGTCTTGACCGGTAATTGTCATATCACTCTGAAAGAAAACACATAATTTGCATACAAAGTTCGCAGTTGTATTAGCCAGTTGGGACTCTGTTCCTCATGTATATTACATTATCATCTTACTTTTTATACATATTTATTAGCTGTTGCAAAAGCTGAGTTATGGAGCAGCTACTTGTGTCGAAGTATACAGCCCCCCAGTCGTGTCTGTAATCCGCATACAGGGTGTCTGCTTTGGTCTTTGTTCCTTGGCACTGCACCGCCGGCTAATCGCGAATTTATCTAATCAATAGACAATAATAAATGTCCATAGATACTGCAATCCAACAAGCCAATTCCGCCAGCTACTGGATTCAGTTCTGCTTTGGCCAGCAGTAGCTGCAGTCAACACTCGAGCCAGCTAAATCTACATTTATTTCGAGCTAATTTCCATGTTCCGATAGCAACCCCAAATAAAGCCTCAGACCACTCGGCTGTAGGAGTCTCTAGATAAGATTAAAGGTTCAAAAATCAGTCTTGGACTTGGAACAGCACCGCATACGGTTTATCAGTGACTAATTTGCGGTCTTTTCGTTTCCAGACACCCAAAGATTAACATTGGATTGAATTATGGCGGGACAGAGCAAGCTACTGGACCCACTTTGCATCAGCTGCAAGGACTTCCAGCATCCATGGACGGATCATTGTGCGAGTGCCACCGCGGGGATACTGCTCTCGGCCACGCCCTACTGTCTGCGCGTCTACACAGTGGTCTATGCCTTGTCCTTGCTGATGCGCCATCGTGTGCCAAATATGACTGATCTCAAGCGCACCCTTTTGGGAATCATACAGTCGACGGCATTCCTGGTGACCAATGCGTACACCTTCATTCTGTACAACTGCTTGCTCCGAAACATGCTCGGACGCTATCACTTCAGCACAGTGGCCTTTGTGCCCTGCTTTTTTGCCTCTTTCACGGCCATTCTGGTGGAGCGTCCAGCCCGCCGTCCGCTGCTCACTTTGTACGTGGCCAATGTGGCCACGGAGGCGCTCTGGAAGATGGCCGAATCCCGCGGCTGGGTGCGCTCCATTCCAAACGGACAAGCGTTCATTTTCGGGCTGAGCATGTCGGCGCTGCTATATATATACCGACGTGGACACACCGAGGATTCGATTTTTAACATTCTGCGCCATTTCGTGGGCAAGGAGGAGGCCGGACCAATACTCAACGATTGGGAGACATTGCCCGGGGAGCAACCAGCTCCACCGCAACACCGCCCCACCGTCAGCTTCTCGACCGTCTCCGATTGGGTGCGCGTCTACAGCAATCTCCTTAACGCTAAGCACTCCAGCTGCCGCCACAAACAGAGCTGCGTTGCCTACTCCATCAGCGGCGGCATCAAGCCCTTTGTGGGTGGCGTTGTTCTCCAGGTGGCCCTGAAGCTGGTTATGAATGTCAGCAAGATAGCCAGTGGCAAAATGCAGTGGAAGAAGCACATCTTTGACCGCAGCATCCTGCCTTTGGGCATCTTCATGGGCGGCTTCTCTTTTCTCTATAAGGTGAGTGTTTGCCGTTTCTGATTTCTGATTGCTGAGTGTCATTTTGGTGTTTTCTTTTCAGTCTATTTCCTGTCTGCTACGTCATAGCTTCAATAGAGATGAGGCCGCATTTGCCATTCCTGCTGGTCTGGTGGCTTCGCTGGCCTTCACCAAGTATCCAGACAATACAGTGGCCCTGTATGTCATGTGGAAGGCTCTGCAGGTGAGCTAAGAAAATAAGTTATCCCTGTTGGGCTTCCAGTTGCAACGCTTTTTTGTGTTCCCCCTTAGATACTCTGTTCGATTGGCCAAGAGAAGGGCATCATTCCAGTGATTCCCAATTTTATGCTCTACCTCTACTCCTTCTTCACGGCCGTGCTCTTCCATGCGGGCATCCTAGAGCCCAAGACTCTGCGCCCCAGCTACTACAAGTTTCTGCAAGCCATATCGGGAGATAGGTGCGTAACAGCTCGCTCCATTTATTGCCTTGTCAGCATTAAAATTACTGTATTGATTATTCGTTCTCACCCACAGACTGAGCCGCTTTAATCTGAGCGCCTTTGATGTGTTCGGCCTGAGCACACAGCAACAGGCGATGGACACTATCAATTCGTTAAAAATTGTCGAGAAATCAATACTCCCAGCGTTCGCGTTTGCTTCTTAAGCAAATACCCCCCCTTTAAGCAAACTATTTGTACATTCAGTATCATTATTCAGCCAGGTGTATATATATCTAAGAGTCTCTCTAACCATCTCTGCGTGTGCCTCAGTGCTGTACAGTGCGTTCAACGTTTCAGTTCTTTGCCACACGGGTCACTAAGCTAAGCGATTTTATCACTTGTGGGTAAGGGGGGTGCATTGTAAATTATTTGCGACTGTTTTTTTGTGGTGCCTGTTTTCAATAAAAACATATGTTTAACAAAGATTTATGAGTGTTTAATCTTTCCGCGCATATACCCCACTAAATTCCGATTCCGGGGTATAAAAATAAACACCAGGTTCGTTGCCTTTCAATAATTAAGAGTGGATTCTCTTAAATATAGATAAGAAAACAACCACAGCCGGTGACGTAGCTACCATAAGACCGCGAGCCAAGAACCTCCACAATTTCGTGTGTTCATTCTGTCGATAAGCATTGGTATTAGGCGCACTTCAGGCACACCAGGCACTTGCCGTACGCTAAGAGAAGAGCTAGAAATTGTTGATAAACGAGTTCGATGGAGCTACTAAAGTGCGTCCACACAGACCTCAAATCAGTATTATGTGAATGGCTGAACGGGACAAAACGTGAAAAACTTTCAACTAAGGCGGAAATTCCAAACTGATCTCTGGCTACAAATCAACGGATATCACTAAGGATTACTCCGCCTTACCACAAGTACCACATATTTGGTGAAAACTGAGATTTTGTGACGCTTCAAGGTTCCAATTGGGTGGCATGTTTGCACTTTGAGCGATATTTGGTCGAGCAGCTGAACAGCCGATAAGCTTTATCATCTTCTGCCCAATTCTTGGCCAATACGATAATCATAATTCCCAAAGCATAATCCAATATTCAAGGCCCCTCCCAAAATGGCAGCACAAAGTAAGCTTCTTGGAGCAGCCATCGAGTGCAGCTGCCACAAGTATGTGCATCCATGGACCTCCAGTTGTGCCGCTGCAGCAGCAGGCATGATGCTCGCTGAGGTTGCGCCTAGTTTTCGCACTTATTCCACGGTTTATTTGGTGTGTATAATGAAATACCTTGATTTTAATAGATTTATAAGATATTTATTCAATTTTGCAGCTCGCTTTGATCATGAGGATGCGTGTGCCTAGGCTGCAGGACCTTTGGCGCACTCTTACTGGCATTCTCCAGTCGACTGCCTTCCTCTCCATGAACGGAGGGCTCTTCGTCTTTAGCGTGTGCCTAATCCGACAGCTCCTGGGTCGCTTTTACTTCTCAACCGTGGCCTTTTTTCCTTCGTTTCTGGCCAGCTCGCTATGCATTGCCATAGAGCGGCCGGAGCGTCGCACGCCACTGGCCCTGTACGTGGCCAATGTGGGCATTGAGACCGTTTGGAATATGCTCGAGTCGAGGGGCTTGGTCCGCTCCCTTCCGAATGGACAAGTGCTCATCATGGGCCTGAGCATCACCGCTTTGATGTATCTTTACCGGGTGGGGCTCCACAAAACGGTGGCCAAGGATGCCACCTTCAAGGGCCTGCGTGTGATTCTTGGCAAGGAGGAGGAGGGTCCGCTCAAAACACCAACTGTCACCACCACACAAAGCTCCCGACAGCGGCCTTTGAATTTCCAAAGTATTTTCGCCTATGTGCAGGTGTACGACCGCCTGAGGACCGCCAAGCATCCCAGTTGTCCACATCGACAGGGCTGTGCTCCGTATGCTCTCTACGGCGGATTAAAGCCATTCCTGGGCGGCCTGGGTCTGCAGGTTGGCCTGAAGCTACTGCTCAACATAACCAAGATTGTTAAGATGAAGATGCAGTGGCGCAAACAGATCTTCAACAAGGGTTCTTTGCAGCTGGGACTGGCTTTGGGTAGCTTCTCACTGCTCTACAAGGTGTGTAGACTTCGACACTCGAAAGAGACGCTTCTTATTCTAATTTCCATCTCCACAGACAATTTCCTGTGGCCTGCGACACACCTGCGGTCATGACAACGCTCTCTTTGCCATTCCCGCTGGCTTGATTGGCTCCATTGGGCTGCTCCGCTTCCCCAACACCACGGTGGCCATGTATCTGATGTGGAAGGCCCTGCAGCTGCTGTACAATTGGGGCATTGCCGAGGGCAAGCTGCCGGAATGGCCACACTTCAACATGATCATGTATGGCTTCTTCACGGGCGTGCTCTTCCATGCGGCCATCCTGGAAGCGCGTAGCCTACGTCCCAGCTACTACAACTTCCTCATGAACATCTCCGGCAATCGGATCAGTCGCTTCAATGTGCTGCCCTTCGAGGCCTACGCTCTGAAGAGCCAGGATCAGATCAACCATGTTATCAAGAAACTGAAAATAGACATGACATCGCCCTTCCCCAAGTATCCGCTCACTGTTTGAGCTGGAGCTGACCGGCATACAAAAATTCAAATAAAATGCAATAAAACTTTAAATTAAATGTTTGACCCAAAATGGCCATTAAGGGGATTTTATGGGAGCCGAGCCAAGCATGGGAGCAGAAGGGGGCGGTGTATGTGACCATCCCATAGAAGCTGGAGAGGATGAGAATGAGTTTCGCTTTGTTGGAGGCAGCAGTAGGATGAGCACTGTTTGCCGGATGTGAGGTCCGGCATCAATCACGGAGTCAACAAGGCACCCAGGAACACTGGCACCCCCCTTGCAACGGGCCAACCTACCCACGGCTGTGACAACTCTAGACGGCGGCTCCGCGCTGCTCAATTATTTACATTTATATGTCATATAAATTTATTGCCACCCATAACTCACCCAAGGCCCGAGACGAGACGAAATGGAGCTCGAAGGCTCCGCCAAAAGTGCAGCTACAAATTCACTAAAAATAAAAATAATAATAAAAAAGCAAAACCAAATGAAAACAATAAGGGAAAAAATGGAGTCCAGAGGTGATGCGTTAGATACACTTTCTAGAATTTCTGGAGGTATTTGTCCAGTACAACTTATGGCCAATAATTTAATTCAGCATTCAGCACAGAATAGTCTTTATCTATAATCTCTGTTCCATCTCTTCTCTGACTAGGACAAACTCTTCCAGATTATTGTAGCATCCCCGCTTTGAAGGGCATGCCAGAAATGTGAGCTCTTTTGGGTTCCCATTCCAATCCCCAAACGCATGATAATCTTGGCCAGCGATGGAAGCGGAACTGAGACTGAAACTGAAACTGGGAACTGGAGGCACGACTTAACAAATGAATTATAGGCTCGGGTAAATTTAATGTGCCACTTAGTTATGGGGAGTGGAGGGGCTTGCCGTTGGTCTTCAGAGTCGTCGGCCTTTATTTTTATGCGTATTATAATAAGGCGAGGAGCCATGGCTAAGCGACTTTCCTTCTGTTTTTGTTGATTTTCATTTTGAAAATTGAGTTGAAAATAATGAAAATGCAAATTTGCCACGCCAGCTGCTGTTGGGCAGTCTTTAGCTATTTCCCAAAGAGTGGGCTGGCAGGCTGCAGGAGGGGAGGAGATAGGGGGCGCTGTGCAAGTGCAGGAGCTCTCCTCCCTCCCGCTCACTCTGCTTCTCTCCTTAGCATTTATGAAATTTATATGCATGTCAGTCAGTTGTTGGCTTCATTCTAGAAGCATTCTGGTGCCTAGGGCCAAGTCAACGGCATGGAAAATACAAATGAAGCCAGTGACAAATCTCATTAATCACAACGAAAGAAAAGCAGCAGGAGGAGGAGGAACTGCTTAAAGATTGCTAGTGGAGGAGGTGGAGTGATCTGCTGAGTGAGTGGGTGCAGCTGTTGGCGCCTTGGAATCTGGGATTATCAGCTTAGGCGAGTTGCAGTTGTTGGCCAAGAACTACTTGTTGTTCGCTCACAGAATAAAAATGCATATAAATTGAATATTATAAATTTTCTTATTTTGCAACAGTTGCAGTCACTTAGTTGCTGCTGCTGCTGCCAAGTTGTAACTTCATTTAAGTCAATCGCTTTTCACTCTCTTTTCTGTGGCACACAAATTGTAAACAAGGGAATTATGCAAATGAATAAACTCTTGCCTCGAAGGCAACATCCAAATGAAATATTACACAGAAACCAAAGTTAAAGGAAAAAAAATCGAAACAACGTTTCAAAGAAAAAGAAATCGAACAAAATTGGCAAAAACAAAAAAAACTCGAAACTTTCAACTGCAACAAACCTGTGCAAAGGAGCCACCTTTCTCTCCTCTTGTTTCTTTTATTTTTTTTTTTGGCAGCAATATTGCATGTTGATAGAAATATCAAATGAAATTTATGGCCACAAGAAAGTCTTGGCCATAAAGACAAGATATGTCAACAGTAGATAAGCGGCAGAAGCTGTCCAAAAATGTAGATGACACCTTTTGGCTCGGCTTCTGCCACAAAATGAATTTTTAATTAAAATTTCTGCTCTTCCCTTGTGTGTGTGCTTTTGTGTGTGCTTGTGTGTGTGTGTGTGGGAGAATTTTAATGGGAAATTGAAATTGTTGGTTAGCTGGGGAATGCAAAATAAATAAATGAAATTAAGACCAAATTTTGAGACAAAAATATAGCATGTGATCCAAAAATGTTCGTTTTATTGTGGAAATAAATACAATTAGCATACGTACATAATGTTAAGACATATGTACATGTTTATAAATATACAAAAATGTATTACTTTTCTATTCAATTAATGTACACTCCTTTTATTGTTTTCTAAATCACATAAAATTCACATTTTATATGCTATTAAGTCAATACTCATAAAGTGTTTGCTCTTCACTATCCGTTCAATATTTGCACAGTCTTTAGATTAATTATTAAATGGGAATTATTTAAATATAAATAAAATATATACAAGTACTTATATGGCAGCATCCACTGTGAGTCCATTCAAAAGGCAATCATTCGTTTACTTATAGCTCCCAGTGTACACTCGGCGGCCATGTGCTGCTCTGCATCCTCCAAGTCATGTTGCCTCACCAGATGCAGCGGCACAGCCAACTGCAGGAGCTCCAGGAACGCATTGATCAGGCTGAGTTGCAGCCAGACTAGCGTCAGAAAGAGGCAGGTACAAGTGCAGCCAAATGCTTCGCTCAGAGGGGACGGCATGATAATTCCCGCCTGAGGGTGTTGCTCCACTGATAGACCCTGGAGAAGAACCTAAGATTAAGACCTGAAGTATACCCACAAACACGTGCCGCTGTTGAACTGATAACAGACACAACAGACAGTTCACCCCCCAGAGATAAGGATAAGCAAGAATGTTGCACTTGTTTTCCCGACAGCAGACAGACTACCCGTGAGTATGTTTGGCAACATTCATTTGTTGCTTCAACATTCACTGAATTGCATGAAAGTTCCGCTCGAACCTCATCGAACCGCTGTTCCAGTTTACGTTCGTTTTCACTCGATGCTAATTTCCGTTTTGTTTCCATTCGGATTTGTTCGTTTTTGTTCCTTTTCTCTTCGTTTCCATTCGGGTGTGCTCGTGTTTTGGAGCGTGTTTGTCCTTTCGCAACAGGATGCGCATTGTGCGGGGGGCCTTCGTTCCCATCATTCCCGTTCGGGAGCTAACTGGGTTACTGGTACAAGTTCAGTTTGACGCAGGCTTGTTCCTTTCTCACGTTCCGAATGTGACATTGCAGGACATGATGGGAGACTATTCTTCATTTCAGGCTGATTGGCCCAGCCAGAGCTACAGTGAGCTACTGCATGCTGCATCCTGTTGGCTCTGGTGGTCGCATAATCCATATTTTCAGCGAACTGAATGATTTCTTCTTTGACCCGAGAGTAGCTCTCTTTCCGGTTTTTGCTTCAAAGAGTAGCTCTCTTTCCGTATCTTTTCCTTCCCACCGTGGCAGTCACTTCGCTGCACTTTCCTTGCTCTCTGTGGCAACCACTTCCCTGCACATCCTTAATTGAAACTACATCGTTTACCTACTTGTAAGCCGTGCTATCTACATTCATATAAAGCTCTACAGCTCCACAGCTGGCCCCACTCTTTGCTTTGTCTTTGCTTTATCTTTGGCCTTACCTTTTGGCGCCCTTGTTTGTTCTCTCCATTGCGGCAACATGTACATACTTGCATACCCTTTATCTATAGTGTATCCACCTTTGATTCTTACCCACTCTTTGAGTCCACACCCTTACCTGTTCTGTCTGGTTCCTTCCTTCCTTTTGGAATGCATCATTTGGCATTGGCGTTGAAAGGCGGAGCAGAGCTTACAAAGCCTCCTGCTTTCGGATGACGCCTTTGTTCTGTTCGGTTCGGTTCCTTCGCTGATTCCCCACTGGGGTTCAGAGTCACAGCACAACCCAATCTCCGCCAAAAACGTTTTCTTTTGTTATGCCAGCCGCTCGACGACAATTGCACTTGCTGATTGCCCTCATTTTCAGACTTGAAATAATATTAAAAACTTTTACAACGTCTCGTCTTCCTTGTGTCTGTCCCTGTCTCAGACCCAGTCTCTGCATCCATGTCTCTATTTCTTTCTGCCTGCCTCCCACCTTCTCTCCCTATGTCTTCATTTGCTTTTGTCTTTGCTGCATGCCGCCTGCCGCCTGCTGCTTGTTGCAATTGCATGTTGCAGCTGCTGCTGAGGCCCCTATCTGAGACAGAGAGAGAGCGCTCGCTTTGATTCCTGTTTTAGTTCTTGTTCTCCTTTTATTTACCACATAAATCACATGCCATCGCAGTCCAAGCGAATGTGGTGGGGAACCGGAGGACATTCTATATCTATCTACTTAAGGTTTCCACTGCCTGAATCCAAGGCACTTCCTCGAGTCTGCTTATCGCCTGTTCACGACTCTGTAGCCGAGTCTCAGTATGGGGAGTACTCGGACTTTTATTTTTTTTTCTATTGTTAGTTGCTATTTTTACGATTGCCCATTGTGTCTGACCAGCTCTGGAGTTCACTCTCTCTCTCTGTCTCTCTTGCTGCTCTTCCCGTCATCCTCTGTCTCCCAGCATATATAGTTGCTGGTTTTTCGGGAAGCGATACGACACGTATCCGCTTTTGGCGATTTCTTGGCAATTGCAACTGGCTGTGTGGGAGTTTGTATCTGTGTTCTCTGCTAAGATGCCTTCTTTTTGTTGGGTAATTGATGATTTACAACTTATTTACGCTTCGATTGTGCAATAATTGAAAATTGCTCCAAATTCATTTACGGCATTCCAAGGAACTTACCTGTCCAGGTTACACTGGCGGAAAAACCAACTTCCAGATGTACTTTTACGATTTAAATATTCAAAGCGAAAGCTTTGAAATGTACCATTCAATGATTTAACTTTTACAGTAGCGTTTTTCTGTCAGTGTTTTTCATTCGGTTTCTCCTACTTTTGGCAACCAAAAAGCTGCTTTTCGGTTTAACTCATCGATTGGCACATGAAAAAAGACCATACCCACACATATTTCCTTTTTTCTGGCCAAAAAAAGAACGAGGTAAGGCAGAGATTCGTCATCTGTGAGGCACCCATAACCTTTGGCAGAGTATAATTAATCTACTTGCAGCATATTAAGCTTCCTAAAACACATGGCTGCTGCTGCTGCTGCTGGTGCTCAGTGCCCCGATATGCGGCATGGAAAATGAAAATAGCGACCGACCGTGAGGATTAGGCAAGTGCAACACAAAAGAAGCACCAGCTGCGGCAAAAACCGTTGAAATCTCTGAAGAGTCTCTGTTCTCTAGCTCCACCGACCCCCCACTCTGCGTAGTGGCAAGAAGACAAAAGCGAAATGTTGATCCAGGGGCGGACAGCAGGAGGAGCCACGGGCTGAAGCAGGAGCCGAACCAGGAAATTGCACACATCTTGGCAGAGGGCCCAGTGCAAAGTGAAATGGATGCAGCAAGAGCCATGCCGCAGGTCGAACTCTGGCTCTAGGCTTCCCCTTAAATTCAATTCAAAATAAATGAAGCGACGCTCAAGCAAATTTTCAGGGCGCTGCTTAAACAGCTTTCAACTTGACTGCGGCTGCCAGCAAATGTGGCAATCATTTGCGGCAACATATGCCCAGAGTTTTGTGGCAGCTGGCACCCGAGCACCACTCTTCATCACCGCTGCCTCACGCCCAATTGGCTGGAAAGTGTGTGGCACGGCCACGGCACCCAGACCGAAGTCAAACCTCCTCAAAAAAAATCGTAAATTAATTGCAGCCTCAAAGTGTCTGCTCTTTCTTGTTGCAACGCACTGCTGCTGCACTTTCCGGCGCCACACTTTCAAATGGCCTCCAATTATGTCATTAGACGCAGTCCAGATGGCCTGCCATAAATTTCTCTGGTCGGAGCCATAAACAAAAGTCAGGTAGTACTCCCTCTCTCTCTCTCACTATCTCTCTCTCTCTCTGGGACGACATCAAAATGTTGACTAATTTCTTGTTTCAGTGAAAGGCCAAGCCCCGGCCCATGCGACGTATACGCAATGTTGACAAACTTCGCTGCAATTCGTCGCCAGGGGAAGACCCATAAATCCAAGCCTTAGCCGGCCTGAGGTCCTTGGCCTGCCCCGATCCGTATCTGAATCAATTAATTCGAGGTATATGGCTGAGCCCCGGAAAAATTAGAGACCGGTGCTGCTCTAAATGTACTTGAGGGAACCGGCAAAAGTACATAAAGTGTTTAAGAATAGACTGCTTGTAAGAAAACTAATGATGTTTCATGGGAAACAAAATAAAATTGGACATGTTTTCAACTATTTTCAATCATCAATACCTGGCTGCTCTTAAAGTTCGCAAACTTTTTCAAGCATATTTTTACTGGTGCACAAACATGATGCGCCACTACGAATGTGGTCTGAAATAATTCTCGTGTGTGGTGCAGCGGCACTAACAGCTGCATTAGCTGCAGGATGGCCACAGACGATGAGAGGCAGAGAACAGGAGAACAGGAGAGGCACGGCACTGACCAACAGAGGCACCATAGTGTACCGGAGGCACTCCGCACTCTGCAGGAGTGGAACCGGTCCCATGTACACGGCTATTAGATTACTTTGCGGCCATTGAGCAAGCAGCAGTCGTCGTTGTCCATTGGCAACTTTTGCGCCTTGTCCGGGTCTAAAAACTCCACGCACGATTGATCTCCTGAATTGCAATGCCATTTTCATGGCTGCTCATGATATGTGGAGCTCCCTCGCTCAACCGCTTCATCTCTCGAGGTGGGACTTGCGCTCTATTGGTTATAGTTGCACTCCATTTTGAATGCAATAAAGTCGCGGGTCGAAATTAACCCAGTTTCTGGTTGACTTGTCACGTACACATCTGCAATGGGCATTTGCATCCATCTGTTTCGCTCGCCATTCAGTTGAGTTCATCTGCAATTCGTGCCTCATGGCGTATTCTTGATGTCTTTTGCGATCAGGAGGAAGGAGGCAGGAGTATGGGGGTATGCCTTGATTCCACTGCACGTAATTAAATGTTGGACTTCCGCCTCCACAGCGGAAGCAGAGACAACGATTTACGGCTTAAACGTTTTGGTTAAGTGTATGGCGCCAATCAACAGGAACAGGAAGAGGAACAGGAAGTGGGGGATAGGTACAGAAGTGTGCCGGTAGGGGGGTATGGGGAATGCAGAAAAAATGGCTGAAACACACAGCAAATTAAAATTGTCGCACACTTGGCCAAACATTTGTCCAGCTCTTATCAATTGCTAGGAGTCGCTGTGGCACTCCATGGAACTTGTAACTAACGAGAAAGCGAAGCCTTTGCTGCCACTTGATGGAGCACACCCGGTACGCCCGTACGCCCGTACTGCCGTACTCCCTTACCCCCTTCCACAGCAGCACCTCAATTTCCCAGCACTTAAATCGGAAACGGAAGCGGCCATCGTGGACGGCCGACAGAGAAAGAGGGAGAGAGAGAGAGAGACAGAGACAGAGAGGGCGAAAGATAGATTGAGAGTGAGTGAGTGAACACTCATTGTCAAGCTCAGACTCGAACTAAAGGGTGGGGGGGTATGGTCCGTCGAGCCATTTTCCATTTTTGCTGTTTTGGATTTTGGTTTTTCTCTGATTTTCCTCACTTTCTACGCCACTTTTGCTGGGTTTTCCACCATCTGTACCTACTCTCTTTTTAAGCTATCGCCTAAATACTTGGCTCTAGAGCGTGTTAAAGTACATTTGATTTGATTTGATTTGTTGTCGACGTCATGGCTATCGTTAATGGACATTTGGCCCAGACCGATGCGACACTAATCGCTCACTTACCCACTGCGGCACCACCCCAAAACACCCCTTTCTACCCCCAACCACCCACTCATGTAGCTGTCTGTCAACAACACAGAGAAAGAGATAGATAGAAAGCTAGATAGAGAGAAAGATAGCTAGTGGGGGGGGCACGGGGTGGTGCCACATTCGAGTGGCATGGAATTTTTAATGCAATTTGTCTGATTTGTTGTTGACGTTGCTGTGTTGCCTTGTTGGCTTGTTGGCTTGTCGTGATTTGTTGCTGATTTTGTCAGTCATTTAGTCATTATAGAGTTCTTCTACACACACACCCCAAAAACCTACCCACACCCAGCGGTAGCCATCACTAATTGTCATTCAAAATTAAGTGGATTTCCTGTTTTAATTGAAATCGTTTTTTGGATCGGTCATTCGGTCAACATACAGCATTGGCATCGTCTGTCTGCTTTCTGCTTTCTGCTTGTTGACCTTTAAAGCCAAATTAGGCTGATTCCCTCCCTCCCTCATTCCACTTAAAGGGCAAAAGCTTTGTTTGGCTCTGGAACTCTGTACAACAATCAAATGCCTCCTAATTGTTTCCCTAAAGATTGACCAGCACAGAGTGGGTACAACAGGACCGACCAGAGCCACCTGCCACTCGATTCCCGCAAAAGTCTGAGGCCAGACTTTGGCCAGAAAAGCCAAAGCCAACGAAAATTCCTTCTCCTAGCTAATTTTACGAAACAACGAACTGTGAAATACCCTAACAAATGCATCAGTCACTTAATCAACATATAATTTACCTGAAATGAAAATATCATAATCACAATTTCAACAAACATTATAAATTGAAAGATTAATTGATGAGCAAAGAAATAACTCCCACAATGTGCAGCATTAGAAATCGCTTCTCTCTGCGGCTTGCTTATTTTCAATCAAAATTATGTTAACCTCACCCCTAATAGAGTATAATGACATCAGAGGCTTCCCAGGCAGTCACTGCACTGCAGTCTGAGTCCTAAACAGTCAGCCCCAACCCTGAGCCACGCTGACAATGTTCGAAGTCCGTGTGTTGCGTCGCATACAAAGCCTTCTCCCTTGCGCTGCAACGACTTTGGGTGGAGTCTGTGCCCCAGTGTCAATGCGGTTCGGGCAGTGCGTGTGCGGCAGACAATTACATGACCAGCAACCACATGACCTACACAGACCTACCAGCACTCATCCACCCACCAGTCAGACAGCAATCAAGGCTGATGAGCAGGAGAGCGAAAAGAGCAAATGTAGAATGGGATTGGGTGCATGGGGAAAGCTTGGTAATTTTCTTAAGTCAAGGTATGGCATTATAGCGTGATGAGCCGCATTCAGCAATGGCAGTTCCGAGCTGGTTAGACGATGGTTAAATGGGTGAGCGGCTGCTTCCATGGGTTAAGGGGAATGTCTTTCCCCATCCGGTGGGGTCACACGGTTGATGCAATGAAACGGCTTAAATGATGCTAAATGTTGCATCCTTCCAAGCAATAAAAACCTCAAAACTTTTCGCCTACTAAACTAAAAACTTGATTGTTGCAAATGGAACCCGACAGCAGAGCAGGAAATTGTTGACAGGATGTTAGGGGACGGATGCGATTTAATTTGTATATTCAATGGAGCACCAAGAGTCCCAGACAAGGGACAAGTGGAATTCCGAGTTGAAGATTGTTCTCGAAAACTTTTGCGCCCAGGCCCAAGGACATTCCGCCCCAGACGGAAGTGTCTGTGTTGAGTTCATTTGTTGCAGTTACAGGAAATTATTTAATTATTCTCACAGCCTGGATAAAGGACTCGCCCAGACCCATAGTATCGCATTCGTCATATGGCAGGGTACGACCCAAAGCAAAGGGATGGGGAAGTCCATCCAAAATTATGACTTTATATGGTCCTCAGGATATCCTTTGGCCTCAGCATTTGGCAGCGCGTAGACTCTGCAAGTGGCGACTCCTAGCTTCTGATATCCCTTCCCCAGCATGTGGCACATCAACACCTAATGATGGACACCATCAGCACATCATGCCAGGCGATAGTCCTGGGACCAGGCCAGGGCCCACCAGCTGGCAATTATGGCTATCCAAAAGTCACGTCCCTCGGCAGGCAGCTGCTTTCCCCCAAATTATTTCATAAGAGTCCGCCTGCTACTTTCCCACGGATGAGGAAGTTTTCTTGTTTTATTCTTTATTAAAGCCTCACTGAACCACTTGTTGGGGTTTTCTTTCAATTTAAAAGTCTAGTCTTTGGCAATGACATATCTGATAAATTGCGTATACACAGCGTGTTGGATTTTCCTCTGTTGCTATTAATCAATTGCTGTCCTGTTGAGTCTGGGTATGGCTGGATATCCAAGTCCAATAATAGCCTAAAATGACCATTTAAATGGTTCTCTATAGGGGGTGGTTCTACAAGCTGTGTCCGGCCAGGTAAACAGGCTTCAGATGGAACTGCAATGGGTAGCTGCCTTATCGCTAACCAGAACCAGGAGGTGGACCACGTTGTGTGCTGCCAGTTTTTGCTTCCCTTTGGTACTGAGAGACTTCATGGTCACAGGGTCCCTTTCCTCTGCTTCCTTTTTTTATTCATAGGCCTCTCTCTGCTTCCATGCTTCCTTCTAATCGAAGACCTCCCGGTTTCCGTTCCTATCTGGGCCTGCTTTCACTTCCTTTCGTCCTGCGGCCATGGCAATGCCAATAAATAAAATATTGTGTGCGCCTGTTAAAGCAGTTCTGACTGTGGGTATACTCGTGTACGCCATATTTGCACAATGTTTTAAATCAATTTATCAGCATGAGGCCCATAAAAGGAGAGGAGAGTGTTCTTGTTGCCTCACAATGCAATTGTCATAATACACAAAGTGTTTTGGAGGGCAACGATGAGCAAATGACTGAAAATGAATGCGGAATGAAGCGACGCCATCTCCATTCTCATAAGGATCAGCGCATTCACTAGTGAATGCGAGTAAAGAGCCATTCGGGTTTATTGATACGACTCTGAAAAGCCAAACGCGCGGCAGAAAGTACACAGTTTTACAGTTATTACTGAACACCCGATTAAATTCTAATATGAATTTTATCGCGTTGTGTTGTATGTAGGTGATATCAAAGCGCTGCGAATTCTGCCAGACAGTTAGTTGGGGGAGCTGTCATTAAAAGCGTTTATTCTGATTATAAGGCAAGAGTGCCAAAATGAGTAATGATTCGGCGGGGGGAAGCAGTGGCTGGAGCTTGGATTCACTTGGGTTTTTATTAACGCCTGGCAAGTGGAAAATTTCGTCGAGTTGATAAAGATTGATTGATGGGATGGCTGCTAACCGGGTTCTTCTTTCAGTGTTTTCTCGGTTCGCAGTTTCCTTTGCTGCTTGTTTGTAGGGACAAATTGAGTTGTCATAATTTGAATATTTTCGTCTGGCAAAGACACAGAAAGATTTAAGAAGCTTTACTCAAGCTCCAGCCATGATGCATTCACCGAATCTTTCTGCTCTTGCGTTCCTTGTGATATTTTATGGTAGCACTCTCAAAGCCAGGGCATAATAAATTTACATCAAGTAATTACAACGCATGCGGCTGCTGTGGCTGTAGTTAAGCTTTTATTTACTTCCACCCCGCACCATTCCACAGCATTTTGCAGTACCCTGCCAGACTCTGCAATACCTGACCCACACACACAAACACACACGAACGCATTTAGCGTGTAAACAGTTCACGAGCCAAATTAAATATACTGCAACACAAATACACAAATACAAAGCAATGAAATGTAATTTAGCAAACGAAAAAAAAACGAAATCCATAACTAGAGATGAGAGCGTGCCTGGGTGGCGGAAACACGCACGAATCATCATCCAACGAGATTTAAATTTATATCAAATGTACACTCAAATAGAGATGACCTTTCTGGGTTTATTTCACACAAGCAAAACTCATGCCCATCTCTACTTCTCCCCCCACACACACATGTAGGAAATTAGGTATACGATGCAGCCACCTGGCGAGTGAATTTTATAGCTAAGTAACTTCCCCCAACACAACCCCTGGCTCCTATCATAAACAATGGTCATGCCTCGCATAACGGATCACATTCTACTGGACCCACGACTCTCTCACTCTCTTCATAATTAGTACCGCTATGCTGCAGCTATCCTGCTTTCTCTTTATGCTGAGTGCGCTGCTCAGTTACCCATTTGTAACTGTAACTCCTCTCTCTCTCTCTTCATGATGATGCTAAAGCTATCCTCTCCTCACTACCCATTAGACTGAATGAGGCCACTGATTGTGTTGAGTGCTGGTTGATTAACGCAACTATGTTTATGGCTAGTGCACCCCGCCACCCGCCAACTCCTCCGTCTATCATACTGCACGTGTGGTCATGCAAATCCATTAGGAGGAGACCGTTGTACTCCCCCTCGGAACTTCTCGGAGTACGCAAATCAAAGGAATATAGCGTTTTCCCTTACAAAAACAAAACAATGTCAGACATTTACAATTGTTGCCAACTGTCAGGCCACTTGTCGCGTTCGTTGTCGCTGTCGCTTCTGTTGCCTTTGCTGTTGTTTTACATATTTGCAGTTGTGCTGCAGCTTTTCTTGCTTTACGGTTTTTTGAGGGGGAAAGAACGCAAGCAAATGCAGCCGAAATGGTTTATAGTCTCCACCCGCTCACACAAATGTTACCAATCCCACTGCTGCTGTCTTAGCCACCACCCACTTGTGCTTGTGCTGCTGTAGATGCTGTTTCTGAAGGTACATATATAAAAGGTAAGGAAATACATGGAGATCGTTCCATATTTTCATTATCTTCAATTGCATATCTGTGTTAGTAGTTGTAGTTTTATACGGCGCAGTAAAATATATTAACATTAATGAGAAATAGACTTTGGAGTATTGAACTTTCCTTAATGCAATCTTCTGGCTTCTTTCGGTTTTCTTTATTTCTAGCTCTATCCCTCTCTCTCCCTAGTTGCTTGTCGCATGCCTTTAGTCTCAGCTGTCAGCTGTTCTGCCACTACAAAGAGAAGATAGTGGGAGAGTGGACGAGAGACCTAGCGGGAATGGTGGCCATTGCAAGTGGGAGGGAGCTGGTGGAAGTAATGGTGAATGCTTACAGCTTAAAGCACTCTCCCTCTCTCTGATATAAAAACATTCAAACTATTTCACGTTTGATTCTGAAACTCCTAAGCTCTTTCTCTTTCTCAGGCACTTTCATCAAGTCCATCAACTTTTAAATACTTTCCACAAATGCATTGAACACTTTCATTGGATTTGGAATACCCCGTAAACAGGAAGCAGGCATATACGTTTCTTGCAAGCGCAGAGATATCAAAGGGTTACTCTGAATTGATTGGAGAGAACACTTTGAACGAGATATTAAGTTACCTTCGCAATTTCCATAACCACTTATTTTTAGCTCTACGAATAAAGTACTCCTATTTAATCCTTTCTATTGTTTAAGAGGTACCTTAACGTCTGGTGTATTCTCTCATTCCTGTGCGGTTATTTCAGCCAAAGCCGCTTTCCTCACCAACACACACCAACGCACCAACTTTACTGCTATTAACGGCTACGGAGCAGGGGCCATGGAATGCAGATGGAAATGGACTTAAGCCCTGCCAGTTGTCTTAAAGTTGACCCTAGCCTCACATACACAGTCAGACACACACATACACAATGATGGGATACATTTCTGTGCTGTGTTATAAATAAATGTATTTAAAATAACTTTTCCCTGTGCTGTGAAGTGCATTTAAGCTTTTGACTCCAGCCTCGGACCCAGTCTCCAATTCGCCAGCTACGAGCAAATGCAAAAGTTAGTAAACCACAAGCACACACATTCAACATAACCCCAACACCCAACACCCAACACCCAACACGTAAAGAGAGGTAGAGAAAGGATTCTGACAAAACTTGCACCTGTTTGCATCAAATTACAAGTTGAGTCCAGCTCCAGGTCCATCTACAGTTGCAGCACCTTTCGTGCAGAAGCAACCTCAACTTGCCTCCTAGCCTGCACTGACCTCATCTGGCATTTTATACGGATATTCGTATATCCCACACCCAGAACCGAGAACCCAGGAACATACACGCACTTTGTGTCTCATTTTCTGTGCGAGTGGCCGGACAGAAAGATCTCTGTGTATATATTAAGTTACCCCCAGTACAAATATAAATATTTAACATTTTCGTACAAATTGTTGAAATTTGGTTTTAAGCTACAGAGGTCCAGGAATGGCCAGGCGAACACGTTTTATGGACAAGTTTGTTGCAAAATATTGTTTTGCATAGAAACCCATGTCAAATAAACGTTTGTCTATCACACATACTCCAGCACACACAGAACAGAGCCAGAGAAATATGAAGAGGGAGAGAGATATAGATACGAGGTGGAACAGAGCAAACAGATAATCAAACAAAGCAAATATCTAGCAAAAGTTACACAAAACAAACTTTGGCATCTTCTACTTCCATTTCAGTTGGTGCTCTATGCTGTTTCCTTGCCAAGTTAAAACTGCCAAGATGCGTAGAAAAATATATACATATGTACCAGTAATCAAGGCAAGTCGATGGAAGATTTTGATCTCCGAACTCTATTTAATTTTTAAGGTATTTATTTTGTATTGTATTTCAACTGTGTATCTATGGTATACATTAGATAATGCTTTTATCGTTTAATAAAGAAATTATGATGGCCTATAAGACGTTATGTCTATAAGTGTGGATAAAACAAACGACGTACCCATCTAGATCACCATTAGGCACATATAATCGTAGTTGAGGTCTCTGCGGCAAAGGAAGCTCACTCTTAGAGCTGAAAGCACGAACACTCCACCCCAGTATTTAAAGAGGCAGCATGAAAATGGCAAAAACAAAAATGGAAAACAACGCAAAACAACTTTGGCCACACTCCAAGGTTTTGGAAGTCAAGTGGGGAGCAGAAGCAGAAAGCTTTTGTCGGTCAGCCGCAGGTGATAAAAAGTTGAGAGTGGAGGCCAACCTCAAGCTGCTGCTGCCACGCCGCTGTGGAAACGCCAAACATTTACATTATGTTTAACAATATTTGCGGCTGCTGCTCTCCCAACTCGCAACACGAAAAAAAAAACTATTGTTTCGTGCGCCAAATAATTTCTGTTGCTTTTTGATGCCTTTGACCAATCGCCGAAAAATATTTTGCACCGCACCAAACCGCAGAATCATAAATATTTTATGTTGCGGCTTCCTTTTATTTGATATGGTTCTCTGTTTGCTAAATGTTTCTTTTTTCGGGAATTGTTTCGTTTAGCGTTTGCCAAAAAGCAGCGAAGCTAAAAAAAGAAACAGACGCGAAAATGGAAATTATTCAAATTCTATTCAGCAACGCATTCAGCTTTAATTAGGGAGAGTGCTCTCTGGCTAGTGTAATTAGCACCGTGATGATGCTGCTGCTGCTGTTCCTGTTACTGTTGCAAGCGAGTGGGGCTGCCGTGTCCTAATCCACGCCATAAAAGGGGAAGATAAGCTCTTACGAACGTTCTCTCTCTCTCTCTCTGTCTTAGTTTTTCTATCGCTCTTTCTATCTGTCCCCCATTATGTGTTCTCTTTTCATACCCTTTGGTGAGGGTATTATAATTAAATGGAGAAGGAAATGCTCTTAACAGAAGCAAAATATTTTAGTTCCTCATCAGCTGCAACTTAAGGAGACTTTAAGATATTGCTAACTAGGTTGAAAGGTAGATTTCTGCTTTACAGATTTTCAAGATTTTTGGTGATAAATGAGACATCTTTATAGGGGGTAAGAGTATTCGCAATTTGTAATTGCTGTCATGTCTCCCTTGCTATCACTCCCTTTTTGATTCCCTTTGTGGTCGCTCATTAAACAAAGGACATTAAAGTAATCAAGCGCATTGCACTGACCAACACAAGGATAATCCCGAAGAGGAAAGGAGAAAGCGAGAAATGGGAGGCAGTTAGAGAATCGGAGAGACAAGACAAGGCCAAAGGCACTCTCGGCACCATTTTCCGGGCAGAAGGTTTCGTAACAGTTGATCCCATAGTTTGTCAACTTTGCAATCAATTCAATCGCCCCCAATACAATCATCCGCCTGTCCGACGTTTAAACATCGATTGACCCATTAGCAAGGTGAACCATTGAACTCCGGCTGCAGGACCAGCTGGACGCCAACACTCCTGGGCTCCACTTGTGCTTGTCCGCTCCACTCTGGAGTCTGTGGGGGTGGCTGTTGAGGCCTTAATTGTGACAGTCCTTGCAACAATCCTTGGGGGGACGTATTCGGGGCATTGTGCTGAGGCTGCAACGGCAGCAGCAGCTGCAACAGCAGCAGCCATTGTCATTGTGGCAGCTGCTAGATGGAGACGGTTGCCAAGGACAAGCTGGAGAGGGAGGGATGGCAAAATGTTGCAATTACCATGCACCATGCCACATGACGTGCCGTTATGACTGCATCGCTCTCTTCCCTCTCTTCCCTCTCGCTCTCCCCATATCTCTCTGTGTGGCACGAAAAGTTCAATATGTAAATAGGCATGTGTGTGCGTCTGTGTGTCCGTGTGTCTGTCAACACATCGGCAAACGAAAACGAAACAGTCACCTTGGGAGCCATTGCTGTGGCAACTGCGACATGCACATTTTGTGGGTCACTGGCACGGCAGGAAGAGCAGCACGCGACGCAGATGGGGTGGAGTTGGAGGTTCGGATGGGGTGGGATGTTGGTGCCCCACAGCTAATGCAAAATTTAAAACATTCAACTTGAATTCAGCGCACACACTGCGGAACCCCCGAACCGGATACCAGAGATGCAGCGCCACACACTTTATACAAAAATTCACTTTCTGGCACACGAGTTTGGTGGGCGGCAGCTAATCATTTTCGAAATTTTGCGAGTTTTTCGCGCGTTTTCCAGTGCGTGAAAGTGTGCGAAAACGCGCACATTTGCCCCCTGCATTAATTAAGCCAAGAGATGCCACTCAGATATTGCTGTTGTTGCTGCTGCTGCTCGTGGCATTTCATGTTGCTGCAACATGATACTGCCATCAGTGTGGTCTCCCCGCTCCTATGCCCCTACATGCCAACTTAATTAAAGAATCTTAATTAAATGATAACACAGCAGCGGCCCAATACGTTATGCCAACTATTTTCACTTCTCCCCCAGTGTGTGTGGCAGCCTCACAGTTTGATGCTCTTATTGTTGCAAAGTAACATAGGGAACAAGGCCAGATACGAGTATTTCAAAAAATAATTACAGGATGTGCCCAACAGGTACTGAGAGAGTAGAGCCATGGTGGTACAGCTGCAGTGCAGCTCCCCTCAACATTTGTCCCCAGTTGTAGTAGCAATTATGGCCTGAATGCCAGCGATTACAGAAGGATGGCATAAAAGACTGAGCTAAAAATGGTTTCGGAGTCCCACTACCCTAGAGTATTTAGTGAAAAGCTGAGTACATTAGGCGGGCTAATGGGAAGCTTAGATTTTTGTATGTAAGCTTTCATCTAAACCCTTAACTTAGAAGCTTTAGATTAACCAACATTATTCTCTTTCTGTTGCCAATAACTTATCAAAATACGAATCTATCTTGCTTTTTCTTTGTATTTCCAACAAGGCAATCCATTACTGAACAGTTTACTAAGTACTTTATCAGTTCACCCAAATCATGGCCTAATTTCTTAGATTTTCAATGCTTGTTCTACTGTGTATCTACTGTGCATGAGTGAGAATGTATGGTTCCAGGTTGGACAATCTGAAAAGGGCTGGCAATCGTTCCCAATTGCTGGAGCAGGAACCACAGCACCACGGCAGTCCCCCCTCTCTCTCTCTCTCCGCCACTAGATGTCCGACTGCAGTACAAAGGAACCAGACATATTAGCGACCAGAAACGTACACATACACACATACATATGGATACACATGCACAAGTGTATGTGTGTGTGAATGGCAGCACTTTTAGATGACTATACCGAAATGGCTCTATAAGTGTTTATGCAACTGTCCCCCAACCCATTTCTGTGCCTACGAAAAGTAGTGCCACCCACTCCACATCTGGCCAAGAAAACAGTGACACTTTTCTGCTTGTTATGCCTGTTGTTGCAATTGTTTGCACACACACAGACATACGGATACACACACGTACATGTGGAGACATCTGCATGCATTATGCCATTGTCTCTGTCAATATTGTTGTTTCGTGGCACTATTCCCACTGTGTGTCTGTGTGTGAATATTTGCGAGTGTGTTCGAGTGTGTGAGTGTGAGTGAGTGTGTGCAGTCAAGTAAGTCCCCAAAAACATTTGTTGCAGACTTTTAGCCTGCTGCTGCAGCAAATGCAAGTCCTGGTTTAACGAGTACTCGTACTCGTATTCGTCCTCGTGCTTCTGCCGCCTGCTGGTTATTTGTGGGACACTTTAAAGTCCTCATTTCTACATTCAAATTAAGTGGAGCACAGGATAGAATGATATACCCATACATGCAGCATATGTATCCTTTGCTATAAATAATGATCATTCTGTAAATTATTCACCTCAAGACTGCCTAAACTCTACTATTAATAATATCTATTGAGAGTTAGGCTACCAATTAATTTTAATACATGAACACGAATGCAATGCAAGGCTACCTTAATTAATTATTATTTTATAGCTATGCTGCCAAAGATATTTTCATATAAAATGTCCATAACTTTTATAGAGGTACAGAAATATTAGGACCCATAAATACTACTTCTTTTTTCAGTTTAAGTAAAAGAAAGATGTTAATTATGTTAATGTTAATCTACACCAATTTCCTAAGGGTTTGGAAATCCTACTCTCTGCTCATTGACTGCAAACTGGTTTCTGCCCAAATTGTGTGACGGCCACTCAATCGCATGCCGCTTTCCAGTTCCATTTGTGGCATTCACTCTCAGGAATGGCAGCACATGACTTGATGTCAACAGCAGCCAACTTCCGGTTCCGGCGGAATTATGCTCGCATGCTCCGCACAACGGACTCGCTTCAATCGTTGTCCCGACCTTACTTGCACTTCCTCGTCGTTCTTGGTGCTTTCGGTACGTTCCTTGTTGTTTATGCGCCCTGACGCTGATGCAAGTGCCAATGCAAAACGAATTTTACGAGCACTTCTATCGGAAAGGTGATGTCAATTGTTTTATTCGAAATGCTTTGAATATTGATTGAATTTTTAAGACATCTACCGACAATGCAGCAAGCTGTACAATAAGCATACGCTTTATACAATCCATTGGGAATTATATGCACTCCAAGTTGTAACAAAAGTATGTTAATTCCAAAGGTCTTTACATACTCTTAGGCATATTCCTAGAAATATTTCTTAAATTTACTGGAGATGAATACAGGAACTTAACTATATCTCATAACCTCTTTCGAGATTAATCTTTTGTGTTTATTTTAGTGCACTTTTCATTTATGAATAGTGAATAAATCACCTGTTCCCAAACCAAACATTACTTTAACTTACGGTACGTAAGTTTGGCTCTCCCATTGTATCCTACATGCCGGTTCTTTATGCCTCCAATGGCAGCAAACCTGCAACGAACCAACAACAACTTGCAGTGAACCTCAAACGAATCACAATCGAATGGCCCTGCTCCCTATTCCGTCCAACGTTTTAAATTTAAATTCTGTCATGATGTTTAGTTGTTTGTTTCTGTGAGAGCTAGATGATATTTTGATTTTGTTTTTGTAGACATTTCGAATTTTTTTTGCTCCATATATAACTGACGTTGGTCGTATCTCCATTTGGCAGCATTTTTTTGTGCATTTTTTGTTGGGTTCTGCTTGTAAATTGCAAATGACGATTTCCACACGCTCTTTCTCTCTTTCCGCTTTGCCACTGGCTTTCCCTTTTCGCCCACTTTCCACTGGCTGTGTGGCATTCTGCAACTGTTTTTTATGGCATGTGGAAATTAGAAAATCATTTTGTATGGCTTACGAAGGCAGCTCTTTTTTGTGTGAAAGCGTTCCGTTGTTGTTGGCTGTTGGCTGAACTTTACATAAATAGTTTCAAAAGCATTACGCACACACACACAGCACACACGCACAAAGCACTCTCTCGCAACACATACACAGATGTCAAATTAAACTTCCTGTCTGTCCAAATGGAAAACTTTACACAAATGTGTAAAATTCGCATTTATTTTAATGCATAAATTTGTCACCCATCCTCGTACTTGTCCTTGTACTGCTCCCAAGTTCCTGCTCCTGGAAAGACCCTCCATTAAATCACAAACAAATTTCTTCGTGCTCCACTAGTTGAAGTGAATGTTATACAAATTGATTTTTGATAAGCGACCCCAATGAAAGCAGTCGCCCCCATCCAGAGGGAGAGCAAACGAGAGACACGAACAGAAAAGAGATTAAATCCCAATAAACGGACAAAACAAAGCACAAAATACGAGTAAGGTTCCTAGAGGCAGATGCTTTTGATACCCTTAAAAGGGCGATTGATAGCTATATATAATATTTGTTAATGGTACATAACATAAAAAGTAAGTATCAAGTAGAGGCAGACAGACAGATCAACGATCGTGAACTCATTTTTATGTACATTACAATTGAAAACACATTTTTTTTTTTGTAAATATCAACATACCCCAGCTTCAAGGGTATTCCAAAACAAGCCAAAAGTAAGCCAAAGTAGGGTAAAAAACATGGCAAAATATATGACAGCCACAAAGATAATGTTGGCAAACTTTTATAAGCAACAACATGGTGCTCTATCTGTCTAAAGCGAGGGGGTGGTGGCGGGTATTTGAAGCCGGGGTAGCTCGAGGTGATGGCAAGTTCATAATGAAAATGCGTTTTCATAGAGAACTTTTCCCGCTGGCGGCGCAATGGCAAACGTTGATTGATTTTGTGTTGGCCTTCGTTGACAGACAGCTGACAGTCCTTGCGGTAGGGGATGGCATCCATGGTATAGTAGATATGCCATGACTTATGGTGGTTCTTCCTCATGGTTTTGGCCATGGCTTAATTAAAGTGCCTGCACGATAAATGAACGGATTATCAGCACTTAATCAATCGAAAGAAGTTGAAAGCGTTTGTCTAGAATGAAAAGTGGAAGCGATTGAGAAATGTCAAAAATTTCAGCAAGTTTCATCATTAAATAAGCTTTCAAAGATCCTTGAGTGTTTCGTATATGTAAGGATCCCGCCAATCCATAGGGTTATCCCCGTTTGGTTATGCAAATATTATTTTTAATTTGCTACACAAACCGCCTGATTCCGATGGCGGGGCGATGATACAGGTGTGCGCCGTATCGGGCATGCCATAGCCGTCGGAGCAAAAACAAATCACAGCACTGTTTGAAACGGAAAAGTTTTTAATGAGTTGCGACAGGGCTGTGGGCCGAAGGCCTAGGACGAGGCCTGAGGATAAGAGATGCCGGCAGGCAGTCACTGCGGGGGCGTCCTTTTTCACCAATAATTTAACGCACGTTGCGTATACGCAGCGTAAACGTCGCCCAAAACGCAACCGCACATGCCACTTGCTGCACAATCCAATCAAAAGTTTACAATTTACGCTCGAAATGTTGCGCCTGGGACGCGACACACATTGATAGGCGTCCTGCCACAGCAGCAATATCTCTTACAGACACTCCTCCTAGGCCCTCTCCCTATTTGTCTGTTTCTCTCTCTCCATTTCTCAGTAAGTGAGTGCAGGACGTAGCAAAAAAAATGTATTCATCGCTTTAAATACTTCTCGTTTATGTATGTGTATGGTGGGGGAGAAAGTTTTCCGTCTAGGACTGGCCGTGAAGCATGTCAAAGCCGCTTAGCAGCCTCAACAGGAAAGCGGAAAAAACCAAAAGAAATGCTCATGCCACAGCACTGAAATCTCCGCCCCGCGTATGTTGTCATGTATTCATTTTCATTTCCTTTGATGATTATGATTTAAGGTAATTGCAGGGGCACACCCCCCACCCCCCCTGTATATCTTTATATGAATGTATGTGTAATATATCTCATGCACATGTTTTTACACTCAATTACAATTTACTTAACTCTGCAGCAGTTTTATTATGCAAATGTTTGAGTGTGAGCGGTAGGTGAGTGGAGAGAGGTAATCCCGAAGACACATACAATCAGGGACCTTTGAACTGGACATGCACATCGAAAAGGGGTTCATGGGGTTATCCCGGCCCATAATTAATTACTTTCACATGCACAAAGGCGTCTGCCGAATATTCGCTAAGGGTGTCAGGGCAGCAAACCAAGAGGAGAATGAGAAGGAGAAGGAGTGTTTGCATTCGAATAGTAATCAGAGTCCTGCGATACACACGTTGAAATTTGTATAGTAGATCACCCTCCAACGGTCGATGGGTGATGCCACAAACTTCCACTTAGTTATTCATTGCACACGACAGCTGCAGCAACAAAGCTACGGGCAAGTGGCAGACACGCCTCCTTTGGCAGATACAACTCCCGTTTGTATTGCTCCTCGGCAACTGCTGGTAGCGACATCGTGGCGCAACTGCAACTCTATTAGGATCCATCAATGTCAGCCAATTTATGCGCATATTAAAAATGCGGTCTGCCGATGACAAACACAGGACGATGGCGCACACAGAGCTAGGATGGTAGCCAGATCCCACCCGTATGGGGACTACGACTCGCTTCATGACGCACGTGGCGCTCACAATGGCAAACATATGACGATGCGCAAAATTGAGGAACAAGTCGCAAACGTGACAAAAGCAGGAGCTGAAAGCAGAAGCAGCAGCAGCAGCAGCAGAAGCCGAAAGACGCACATGGAGCCCACACATGGAGCACACTGAGCCAAAAATAGAAAGAATTGAAGGAGGGAATGGAGGATTCCAATGGCAAAATGCCTGAAGAACACAGGAGCAATAACATCAATGTTTAAAGTTGTAAGTGGGAATGAATGCTTAAGGTGTACCCTTGCAATACTGATCGCTGCATCATTTTACACACAGACATAACACATTCAATCAACAATAAATCCAAATTAAAACTGTTCAATTTGTATTCCCAGTTTTTCCAAGTGCCACCTAGATATATCTAGAACTTTGGCTGCATAAAATGTAACTTTAATGTAGTTCAGGCCAAGAAGAGAACAAGCTGAAGAGATGTGGCGCTGCTGATGCGATTAGTGTTTGGGTGTGGGTGTCGGTGGGGGAATGCTCCCTTCCTCGCACAGGTTAGGTGCAGAGGAAGCACACTCCGATGCCAATTATGACAAATGCATAGAATCGAGCTGAACTGAGTGTCCTTATCAACGCACCAGGTACACCAGTCGAATGGGACTTTCACCCTCAGCTTATCGCCGGGAACAGGTGAGAGAGTCAGTTCATTTGTATGTGGATTTGTTATGTGAACCCCACGCCCCAGAACAGAAGCAGTAGCAACGTTCGATAGAGGTAGAAACAGTGCTAAATTTAAACTTAATTTGCTCTGACATCGCCCCTGGCTTTCATTTTAAAGATTATAAATTCTGCTGGTCAAAGGACAAGCTGAGCAAAAGATAGAACAAGATAGACCATAAGCCACCACCACAGCACATATCAAAATGCAATTCATTAACTTTATAACCTCAGAAATGAGTTGACCACAGGTCAATAAAACCAGAATGAAATATTTACAAAAAGGTTGGCTCTTGTCGCCAATGCAGCCAATTGAAGCAATGGAAGTCAAGCTGTGACATTCTACTATATATACACAGACGTATCTTCCTATCCATACGTGTGCATGAGGATATGTGTGAATGTGGTAAGCCTTTTGGGTTTCAATGAACGAGAAGCAGAGAAACCATTGAAGGGAGACCAAGTGAAACTGGAACTGACACAATAAGGATGATTATGGCAAGACCATAGAATAATTATTAATTCCAATCAAATTTATCCACCCACTTACACACTACGAATAGGGACACGTTTACGTTTACGCATAGAAAAGAGCATACATATCTATCGATTGCATTTAAATTGCAATTTGTGGGCAGACCACAAGATGTCAACCCAAAGATTTATTTATTTATATATTTCAATAGATATGAAAAGTCATTCGCATGCCGATAAAGACTTCTGAACGGTATGAAAGCAAAGTCAAAGCGAAGTTTGTGTAATCAGATAATACCGGCTAATCAAGAGAGGATGAATAGAAACTTAGAGGCAATTCTAACAATTTTATCAGCATTTAAAGATTATCATTTTCGATATCATATAACTAATTTATTAGTAACTAAGTGGAAAACGCTACAAATACCTTTTATACCTAGTCAAATGTTGGTTCGATAATAAATAACTTTTAATGATTAGCCATAATTAGCGTGCAAATATTCGGAAAGCTAACTTTTAAATAAATACTCCTATAAATTATTTTTGTACGAGATTCCTATTACAAATTCAAATAACCTCAAATTACCAAATCAAACTGATTACCGATTAATTATATGATAGCTTTATTGCTTTTCGATAACGTAATTGTTGACTAAACTTATGACAAGTCAATTCCATAACAGTTCTACAACTTTCCGAAGCAAAGCATAATTATTGGCTCTATTTTGTTAATTTATCATATTGGAACAGGCCATTGCTCGGCTCAAGCTTTACGCTATAGACTCGTACTCCTATATACGAAATTATTAGCCACCGAACCTTCGATTGTGTTACCCATAAATATGTAACGCACTGTCTGTAGCTGGCATGGGCACTGTAGAGCGCTTAAATTTATGCAAATTTGACCCACAGTCAGGCTTTGGGGCTGTGTGTGTAGTTTTCCATTGTATTTGCCCCCCCCACAAAATGCTTGTTCCATTCACATATACGAGAATCCCTATAGATATTACTTACATATATGTTTGTGTTATGTTTATTCTTGTTTAATATTTAAACAATCATTTGCTGTTCCCTCTCTCCAGAGTGAGAGGCTGCCATGGAGGCTGACATGTCTGTGCTGAAATGTGGGTCATGGCGAGCATTTGTTATGATTATTATTAAACCCTGTTTCTGCTACGAGTAGCAGCAGCTTGCAGCCTGGGTATTAGTCTAATTTTGTTGTGTATATTTCACACAATTGAAATTTGTCAGCTTAGGATTTAGTAAACTGTCGATCCAACAATAAATCTACAAAAAAAACGTACTCTCAGAAACCTTCAGAACGACTAACAGTGCGTATGGGCAATGTGAGGGGTATAACCATTAAAGAATTAATCTTTTGGTTTGCTTTTGGCTCGGTTGCATGCCTCATTGAGCGCACACATACTTCCACTTACTCTTGAGTAATTCCATTCCGACTCATTATCTCATTTGATTTGATTCGTCGTTAATCAGAACATAACAAAGCTCCGCACACTCCAGCGACTGTCAAAGTCAGGCTAGACATGTCCTACATATAAGTACATAGATATCTACATACATATGTATATGTCAGCCTGTCTGCCTGGCTGTTTGTTAAGGACAAACAGAGTAACTGGTAGACTGCCTCCCCCTTGTTCAAATACTTTCCATTTGGCAATTTTCACGCACAAATCTGCACAAATCAGTGGAAAAAATCAGCAAACATTTGGAAAATATTAACCAAATTATTTAAATACCAGAAAAATGCATTTAAAATTACTTTTCAAACAATTCGGAGAGCCTGAAAAACTCTCAGCTACACGTAAATCGCCAATAAACTGCGAGCGTGAAAGTTTTTCTTCTGAAAAAAAGTTGAAAAAGTTGGTGGCGCCTGCGAGCTGGGAGATGGGAAAATTAAGTTCCACATACATTTGGGGGGGCGGCGTGCGTGTTTATGTGAGAATTTGTACATCAAACTAAATGCAGGTGTTGCGCAAAGGAAACATATACTTAAAGACCTACACCTTATACCTTATACCTACACAAATTATGTATCAGCCTTGCCTACTCCATAGATTTGTATTCTTTGAAAGGCCTCAAGATGATGCCCTCCTTTCGACAAGTCATTCCCCATCATCCGCCTATCAGTTGATATTTCCCACAGCTCAACTTAAATGAAGTTTATTATGTTTTTGGAAACGTCAGTCGAGGATACGGATACCCCAAGCATGTGTGTGCTGCCAAGGAAAATGGCACAGTGCCAGCAGAGGGCAATGGCAGTTCCAACAGAGAACACAGAAAAAACGAAGGAAAATGTAGAGAGTGAACTAAAAAATGGCATGGAAAAGTAGAATACACATCGCGGCCTTATCATTGCACATTTCACTGTTGGTGTAACAATTACGCCAAAGCCAACAACAACATTTGGCAAACATTCAAAAATGCCAGTAGCCAAAATATACAGACACCACACACACAGAGTCCACATCATGGACGAAAACAGAACCGAACTGCTACCGATGCTCTGTTTCCTGCTACAAATGTTTTTGATAATATGCAACAATGCAACATACTAACTAACGAAAGCATTCACTGTACATACATACGTACATATGATATACATACTATGTACATACACGTACATATGTATGTATGTGTATACATAATTGCTTTGTTTACTGGGGTTTTTGTGGAGACATAAGGTTTTCGGGCAGGAAATTGGCTCACAGACCCCTTCTTGTTTTGGTCTCTATCTCTCTCTCTCTCCCTCTTTCACTTTCTTTCTGTTTCAGTCTCTGTTTCTCTCCTGTTGTAGATAAACCCATCTAATGGGGTCGACACCGAAATGCAAAACGGAAACCCAAGGACCTTGCCCCACAGCCAAAAGGCGCTGCGGCTTTGCATACACAAGTACTCGTATTTGTACGTATCTCCCCCTATATATATGTACATTCGGATTAATCTGCATAAGTATTAGCCCCAAAAAGAGTTGAAGAAAAAGCGAAAGCTATTCTTAATTAATTATTTTTATTTAACTTGAAAATGCCTTATGGGTGTTGTTTAACCATTTTTATTAATTTTTCTCGATTGGTTTATGCACTTGGTATATTTTATAGCTTACTATATTTCTAAAGTTTTTATTACTAGAGCGAACTTCTCACACTTTTTACCCCTCTCTTACGCTTATAGCACAATATTTAAAACACATAAACTCTTTTTTTTACAATTTCCTTCCTGTAAATTTCGAATGTAAGTTATATTAAATTTCGGAAAATTGTTTTAAATGCTTTAAAGTCATTTTCTTATGGAATATAAAATACAAAATGAATAAATGCCATTTTCAACAGCAGCTTACGGGCATAAAAACCCCTTAAACTTTTTCTAAAATAAAAACAATAAAAGCCTTGAAGTGGAAAATAGGATTGCATTAAAAATGCATAATAATATTTGAATAGTGTTTGTCTGAAACTGAAATAAGTGCACTCCAGTAGTGGCCCATTTTGCTTACCTTGACAGTGCCCCAAAAATACATTTATTTAAAATAAAATCAATGAATAATTTGTCCGTTATCTAATATGTACATATTTTTGTTTTCGCTTTTTTTGTGCCCAAAACTAGTTCTAAGTACACATAAACATTTGGAAAATGTAAATAATGGAAGCTTTTCGGGGGCAAAAATAAATAACTTTAAATGGCAAATAGAAATGCATTAAAATTGCATAACGCTGACTGCCCGAGGGGGCCGTGGCAACAACAATTTATTAAATTAAATTTGGTTTAACATTACAAATGCCATTAAGGAGTGAAAAATTGTGCGCAGTATGGGATAAATTTAAAATGCTAATTGCATTTGAGAATAAATCTCATATGGTCATATATTTCAAAGGACGGACACGTCACGCAGACACTTTCAATGTAAATATGTACATATGATTATATATCGCAACGGACATTTGTGTGCTAGTATAAATAGTCTTCATTAACGTTGCTGTATGGAATAGTCATGTAGATTTCATTAGGAATGCGATACGCAAATGAGGTCAAATAGTCAGAGTCCAGTGTCCCACCAGGGAGTCGGAGTCGGAGTCAGAGTTAGCGTGTTCTCCATTTGATTCACATCATCAGCATTGTGCTGTCATTCCACACTCTCTTTGCCTGCTTCGTTGAATTGCATTTAATTGCAACATACTACGAGTGTTTTTTCCAAGAAAAACGGATAAAGGAAAAGCATAAACCAAAGAAAAAAAGTAAAGCAAACGATAGGAATAAGCAAGCAAATGGAAAACAATGCCAGCCAGCAACTTTGGCATTCTTTGAAAGCTACAAAACAGTTGATCCGAGACTACCACTCGCATTCGCACTCAAACTGGGTGTCAGTTTCCAAGAAGAAATAGAAATCCGTATGGGTTGCAGTCCTGGGCGTGTGTTTGTGTGTGTGCAAACAGGCAATAGGCAAAAAACCCAAGCTAAAATACAGAAAACACTCGCACTGACACGGGGCCAGAGACAAAGAAAGGATGAGCGACAGAGCGACATTGTTTCTTTGTTCTACACAAAAAAGGATAACCACAAAAAGGAGAACACAACACGGAGAGTCGATGCTTGGCATACCCTTGTACAGAAATTATAATACAAATTTGTAGAATAAATAAGATATTTCTTGTGGTATTTAGTGAATGTTTAAGGGGTATATTTAAGTATAAGCGCACTCGTGTTACACATTACAGCTTGACTAATACCTTTTTGTAGTGTATGAATCAGCGAGGAATGAAAGTCTTGTATGGTGTTTCCCTATCTTACCAGCTCCAGCTCTCACATACCTCTTCTTTTCTCGTCTTGTGTTTGTTGCATGTCAAATTTAATGCTGTCACTGCACAAAGGCACACTCGTATCCAGATATACATGCGGAGATTGTGCTATAAAGATGCTTGGCTTCGATACTATTGTACCACGAATCACATCAAGTTGATCTACTGAAGTGTGCCAAATGAATTTCCGTGTGTCAGGACAATACTAAATTGTATAATTGATAAAGGATAAAGTTACCACTGAAATAAGTAGGATTATTAAATGAGTGGGGAGTGGTTCCCCTTCTTGATTCTGCTCTGATAAAAACACTTACACAGCCAGGCAAGTCTTTCCCACAAATAGTGGAGAATCGAACTGATTTTTCCAGACCGACATTTGTCCGCCGAGAGAACATTTGCCATTTGTACACATGTCCATTCGAATGCTCATTTGGGGTCGTACTAATCGCTGACATTTGTGAGGCAGAACATGCCAGAGGTAGTAGAGTGGAGCACCATTAATTGGGGGAGTCATCGATTTCGACTTAGGCCCAATTAGACACGCCCCTGGGATGACCAACTGTAACGGTTCACAACGCACTAATTGAGAGATGCTCGCCCCCGGTGCATGGCAATCAAAGAGGCGTGGCACTTGTGAAGTGTATGGCAACAGTAAATTATTAAATCATCGATGTTATTTCGGGTTATATATGTATATATAAGAGCGGAAGTCGCTCAGTAGCGTCAGCAATCACAATGGCAGGACCCGGGAACACTTCATCGGAAAAATGGGAGCCCATTAAGCTGGAAAGGTTTTTGAGGTATGCAAACATCTTTTACCTTTCCATTGGAATGGAGGCCTACGACCATCAGGGGAGAGGAAAGATGCGGGCGCTCTTCCTCCGTTGCATATTTATCGCACTCATCCTGAACCTGAACGCCGTACTGCTCTCCGAATTGATTTATGTTTTCTTGGCGATTGGAAGCGGCTCAAACTTCCTGGAAGCTACCATGAATCTATCCTTCATTGGCTTCGTGATCGTTGGGGATCTCAAGGTGTGGCACATCTGGCGCAAGAGGGATCAAATCACCCAAGTCGTGCGGCAGATGGAGCAGCTGCATCCCAGGGAAAAGCATCAGCAGGAAGCCTTCGAAGTGGCAAAGCAACTGGCTGCATATAGTCGCTACAGCATCTTCTACTTTGGCATGCACCTGGTGCTGATCTGGACGTACAATCTCTACTGGGCAATCCACTATCTGGTATACGATTTCTGGCTGGGCATTCGCCAGTTTGTGCGGATGCTGCCGTACTATTGCTGGGTTCCTTGGGACTGGAGCACCAACTCCAGCTACTATCTGATGTACGTGTCCCAGAATGTGGCGGGACAGACGTGTCTTTCGGGACAACTGGCCGCCGATATGCTAATGTGCGCCCTCGTCACTCTGCTGGTAATGCACTTCAGTCGCCTGGGGCGTCGCATCGAGGAGCATGTGGCTGGGTTAGTCTCACCGCAACAGGATTTGGCGTTCCTTAAGGCAGCTGTCGTCTACCATCAGCGCCTGCTGCAGCTCTGCCACAACATCAACGAGATCTTTGGCGTTTCGCTGCTCTCCAACTTCGTGTCCTCTGCATTCATCATCTGCTTTGTGGGCTTTCAGATGACTATCGGCGGAAATATCGATAATCTGGTGATGCTTGTACTCTTTCTATTCTGTGCCATGGTGCAGGTCTTTATGATCACCACCTACGCCCAGCGATTGCTCGAAGCGGTGAGTGGCAAACGATGGGCTAACTTTTGTTCAAGTCTTATCCAGACCTCTCCGTTCAGAGTCAGCACATTGGCGAAGCTGTCTACAATCACGACTGGTTCCAGGCAGATCTTCGGTATCGTAAGATGCTGATTATCATTGTCAAGCGATCCCAAAGGGCCAGTCGCCTGAAGGCCACCATATTTCTCAATGTATCACTGGTCACAGTTTCAGACGTAAGTTTTACATTGCAAAAGGTTGAAACCAACTTCATATTGATTCCTTCTCCTTCGCTTCTATTAGCTCTTGCAATTATCGTATAAATTCTTTGCCCTTCTCCGGACAATGTATGGCAAGTAGTAGTTCAGTCAGAGCTCACGGGGAGAGTGTGAGGAAGCAGCAGCAGCAGCAGCAGCAGCAGCAGCATGTGGCAGTGACAATACGAGTGCGAGTACCAGTATGTCAGCGGAATCCACCAAATCATCGTTCGGCAATAACTTACGCCAATTGCCGCAAAGAGTTGTGGCTTCTAATTAAACTAAACCAAGTAGCAAAGGGGCGATGAGTAGCGCGAATCGGACGACGTAACATGGCAACGCGGTTGGGGAATCGAAGAGCGGTCATTTAACCACAGAAGCAATGATTAATTATCGCCATTTCGTTTGCACAAAGCACTGGGCAACAAGGGGGAAATGCAGGACAAAGCTTTGGCACTGCTCTAAAATTAGCGCCAGTCTGGCCCACCCACTGCCCTTTGGTCGCTCTCCATTGGGGGTTTGACCCACCCCAACCTCTTGCTTCTCTCTCTCTCTCTCTCTCCCTCGGTCACTTCAACCTGCGATTCACCTTGCACAATCGCTCATTGCTTTTCGTACCCGTTGCCAATTTAATTAAAGATTTCCCAGTCCAACCTATGCATGAAATTTGCTTCCATCAAATCAGGGCTGCAAAAGCTGGAGGGCAATCACACGATTCTGTTAGTCATTGGAGCTGCGAAATAGAGGTCACAACTAGTCCAGTTTAGCTGGAATGTTTGTTGTTTATGTAGTTTTGTGTAATTTCAACGGTCATTAGAAGTTTCTTTGGTTCAGTCGATCAGCAAACTTTGTAGATTCCTTTTAGCTTTCCATCCCTGCTGGCAAATCAAGCATATTACAGGCATATTTAGGCAGGGCGCCTGAACTTATGCAGCGCACGAAAGTGATTGCAAAATATCTTTTTCTCACTGTGAAGTGGCTGGCAAATTGCAATTTTTTTTATGAATATTTAATTGAAAAGTTGACACAAACAGACAAACAGGGAAGAGAAAGCTGGCTTTGAGGCTAATTACATTTCTACGTCTGTCCTGCCTGAGGAGAGAAATCATAGTAGCCAGTCAGATGGATGGCAAAATTGAAGAATTTTTTCAATTAAAATTACTACAAAACGAAGAGGTCGGCCGACAACCAAATGGCAATCAAATCGGCCAAGTCAGCCGCCGGATTGGGGAGAGCGGATGGGTAGCGCTGGGAGCTTAGGGCACGGCTGACAGTCACGCCCTAATCTAATTAGAAATAACACGCGTCACGAACTTGACTCTAAGGACGGGAGGCGTACCCAAAATGAGGATGCGAATGCGAATGAATGTCGAATGAATGTAGCGATGCCTATGGAAATGTGCTCTAAATAGTTTCGACTAATTTCATTTGCGTTTGCAGTTTTCCGTTTGCCAAAAGTTGGCAAAAGTTTCTTTTTTTTTCGGTCAGACTGTCAGGCCCAGTTCCAGTGGTTCCTCACGGCTGAAAGGATGGGTTGGTTGCGACCCAGGCCGTATGGTCCTACTCTCATTGGGTGCTATGCCGCCATTAATCAAAGTAATTGCAGCGACACAAATGACAGCCAGGAGAAAGGTGAAATTACTTTTCAACCACCTCCACATACACACACACACACACATCTGGATGATGTCGGGCTTGCGGCTAATTGAAATGCAGTGCAGGAGGATGGAGCAGCAGATGGAGGAGGAGAAATCTATTTCGGATTTTTAAGTATTTACTACTTGTTATTTACTTTACTTGTTGAATCGTACTCAGTCCCTTTAATATTTTAATTCATTTATTTACCATCGTGTATCTTAGTTACTCCAAATGTTTGGACTGATTTCAGCTACAATTACTAGATTATTTCTCTTGTTTTTGCTATTTTAAAGTTCTTTAAAAACTTATATTTTTGTTGAATCTTTTGAACCATTTGTTCCAGTTGTAAGAGTTGGCCAAACAATCGTTAACAGTAATTCATGCACTCCCCTGCACTTCTGTGCTTCTGTTCGGGTAACCGGGACTCATTCAATTTTTATTTATACATTGCCCAAAGTCAAATAAATTAATTCGTGCATCCAAAACTTTTGGACATACTTTGTGTGCATGTGTCTCTCTCCTACTCGCTCTCCCCTCCGCCTCTCATATTACAGTGAGAATGGAGAAAAATGGAAGTCGAACTCTGGGAAATATTGGCTTTTAAAAATGTCAATATACGAAGCCATCGTGCGCTGATTTGGCAAGAAAATTGCAATTGCAATTGCAACCAACTTTTTGCGTTGTGCTCTCCTCCGCTCTGCTCTACTGTGCTGTGCTGTGCCGTGCTGAATCGCTGTTCCCTCACTCGCTCGTTGAGAAATTGTATTTCGTTTCATCAAATGAAGAAAAATCGTACATTTTTATAAGGCCAGTGCGAAGGGGGTCTACCATTGTCCAGAGCTTGGCGCCACAGTTGCTGCTGCTACTGCTGCTGCTTCTCTGGGTCCTTTTTCTTCTCCTGCTGAGTTCTGGATTGGAGAAAAGGAGCAGAGCAAGTACTACGTCACTTTGTTGTACCCTAGCAGGGGGGTGTTATGATGATTTTGAGCAGATGTTTGTTATGCAAGAAAAGCAGCTTCAATGCTTAAGTAGCTTTAATATCCATTGATGTAGTCAGCGAACGATGCGAAACAGCTTTTAGTATATTTTCATTGAAAAATGACAGCAACAAAACACTTTAAATACATCTTCCATTGAAACATAACCTAGGAAGGGTATCTTCAGCCTCGACTCAAAGCTCCATTTTATTTGTTCTTGTCTGTTATTGAATTTGACATATTTCTTCACTGTGTATCCATATGCACATATGTATGTACGGGTATGTGCATTGGTGTGTGTGTGCTTGCATGAGCATGTGTGAACAACGTTCGGCCAAGGGATTAGCGTCATTGCCATTTTTGGCGCATTTCTCATGTGCCCTAAGCTCCGCTAGTCGGATGCGACTCATCTCCTGCCCTGCCCTCCGCCACTCCTGCCTCCCCATCTTCTATCGTGTGACTGCAGTTTCGTCTTTGCATTGCTTCGTATCTGTGTGCGTGTGTGTGCGTGTGTGTGCGTGTGTGTATGGATATGTATTTGTCAATTTTCACTCACTTCATTTAAGTAAACACATTTGCTGCATTTCATATTTCCAGTCACGTTCCAGGCATAAATAACCCACACACCAACGCACACATACGCTGATAAACGTAACGGGACATATGCATGTACAGATACTTACGTATTGGTATAAGAACCTAGAAACGAGTTACGAGTCTTTGTTCTCATCTTCAGTTCCGCCAAATTTAAAAATATTTAAATGCGATATGAAATATGTATATATAGCACTAACTTTGAAGACTCTATATCATATTTCTATACACATTCGAATGTATAAATATACATAGGTACATCTATGTACATCTACCACCTTTACACAAATCGCGCTGAAATTCAAATTCAGAACACAAGTGTGTTGCATTTTAGCATTGCTTGACTTTACTTAGAGTTGTCACATGGGTCGTGCCGTGGCAGGGGTCTCATCGTCTAATACTAAACTTATGTACTTGTAGTGGAGTCATAAGTGAGAGGAGTCTGTTGACAATCCATTTGGAATCTCCCCTACAGCATCACATATCCTTTACCCTAACACACTCAGTCTTATTTGACATGAAAATGGCTTTCAAAAATATTGAATCCTGCGTTCTGAAGGCAGCTGAAATTTAATTTAGCCCAATCTCCAGTGCACTGTAAAACCAACATTGTGGCTGCCTTTTTTTTGTTTGCTCGGTCGGTAGCTGCTGCCAACAAAAGTTCTTGGCTAAAATATATAGGTATGTATGTTTGTACATAATTAACGATCCTTGGTCAATAGCTAAACAAATTCCAGAGCACCAGCGAAATTTGCAGCTGCTGCAAAGAGAGTTGGGGCGTGGCGCCGCCAACGTCGTCGTCGTCTGGCTGCCAGCAAACCGCAGGAAATTAAATTAAATCAAAATTGCATCGAAATTGCCAGCCATGAAGCGGTTATGGGCCAGAACTTCAAAACAAGAGTAAATCGTTGATGGCTTTGTTTGGACTAGAAGATATCTATTACATGCTGCGATTCCAAGGAAATTTGTAAACAGCCTCATCATTTTTGGACATGAATATGTGTGGCAATATGTGGCCCAACAAATATCAACTTTAAGGCCAACTAAATACGCCTCCAGGGACACTCAATGTTGGACAAATGCAACAATAATCCTAAGGCTGCAACCAATAAAAAGCTATCGATTTCAATGCAGGCTCAAACGATTTGAAATGATTGAATTTTGCAGCTTTTACAGCAGCTTAAAGCATGTTGATTGTTGCTTGTGTAGAGAATTTAAATTTCTTAACGCCCACAAAACGGTAAGCTTTCAAATCCAAACAATAAATGTGAAACAAATGCTCCAGCAAAAGCAACAATAGGAGTAGGGAGCAGAAAAACAGCACAGCAGTAGCTGGATAACAATGGAAATTTTGTAGTTGTGGAAGCAAAATTTTCCATATTGCTGAAATGCAATTGGAAAATGCTGCTTGCAGGCTTCCTCCCTTCTCCCGCCCATTCTGAAACACAGAAAACGAGAGGAGGAAAACATAAATAAACGTAACCATCAATAGTTCAATTCTCTGTGCTTCTGCATGATTTTGCGTGGAGTGTAATGGTTGCTTGGGGGGAGAATGTGGTCCTGTGTATGCGGACCGACTGCAACCGGCTCAACAAAATACATTGCACATTTATTTCTCAATTTATGCCAGGGGAATCTCTCCCTCTATCTCCCTCCTATTACCCATATGGACAGTTGCTGCAGTAGCATAGGAGTTCTCAGCAAAAGGATTGTAATTTTTTCCAAGCTTCCTTTTATCACTTCCTTTTTTTGTTCCCGGCCCTGGCCACAGGCATGTTATAGGAAAGGGTAAATGTTTTTTGAATGTTTTTTTTGGTTTACATGCATAGTTTTCACTGGCTTATATGGAGACTAATAGACTGTTTTCATTCCACTTTTTTCCCTTATCCAGGAACTACGACACTGGTCATATTTTTATTATATTTCACACCTCGTTTCACATTCAAATGTGAGGATTACATTTATATTTTACTGCCCAAACGAAACTACATCTATTAAATATTCGTAAAAGGGAGGGCAGTTTGGTATTGCTCTTAGTTTTAGGCAATTACAAAAGAGAATGCACAAGAATGCATGGAAATAGACATGACTCGTCGGCTAGTGTGTTTTGGCATGGTTTTAGAATATATGTTTTGGCACTAAGGGATTCTTTGCGGGACGGTTTCCCCCTTCTTCAATATACCTTGTGAGCAGACAAAAGTGTGGCAAAAACAGGGCAATGGAAATGGAAATGAAGACCAATGAATACTGCCATCCATTGATAGCTGCACAACAAATAAACAAGGCCTTCGAGCATACAATGTAAAAATCAACAACCAACGTTGCCAGATGAGCTGGAAACTCCTCTTCCCTGGCAACCCTGCCACAACATTGTGCAGACTTAAATGAGCGAGAAGAGAAAAACAGAGATATCTTTGTGCTAACTAATTGCTTCGCCTGCACACATCATCCATACATCCATCAGATCCATTTCCAGATCCGACTGGAGAAATCCTTTCTTTTTCTTCTTCGGCTGTCGAAACAAAAGCCACACCATTCCAGAACAAGGCCATAAACCTGCTGCCCCATTTACGCTTATCGTCTGTTGAACTGCTTGCCATACAGCCATCCTCCCCCCACCATTTAGATGCTGACTATCGTAGCCACCATGCGCCACATTTAGATACTGATTCCCGCTTGCCGTGTGGCTAATAAACCGTGTATATTTTATATCCCTCCACCCGGCAGAAGGACGGTAGACTGGGAGGCTTCGCATCACATTTTCATCAACGTGGAATCTATTTTATCGCACTCTTGCCCCCATTCCCTGGCACACATCTACATTTTATGGGCCCTGCAGCTATCCGTTCGTTCACATAACTCGTGGCGCCCACTATTTGTCTATTTTTACTGTCTACCGAACTCGGTTTATGGCCACCTGTCGTCTGTCCTGTAGTCCTTTTATACCCATGCCCATCCTTTCAACCTTCTATTGTGTGAATCTGTTTTTGGTAGACTTTTTTCTGATTTAATTAAAGGTCACAGCGGTGTGCTTCACAACAGAAGGAGGAGTAGAGTGCGTTGGAGAATTATGAATCGATATTAAATCGATTTGAGATAACTTTAGAGTCTGGAGAATTATTTATCTTTAAAGAAGAATCTTCTATTACTTTAAACTACAACTCAATCGTATGCCACATATTCTGAAAGCTGTCATGACTTCCACTCAAACTTGCATTTGTGGTGAAACTTTCTAGACACAATGCTGCAGATGTTGCCCCATTAGGTTACCCCCTCCCAAATCGATTTGGCCCAGAGCTGATGCAGTGAATAGACGACTTCCAAAGGGATGATGCGGATCAACAGGCAACATCAACACAAAATCAAATTGTCAAACAAATTTGATTAGTCGTCACTTGCACTTGCAAAGGCAAGGGATCTAATGTTCCCCAGATGACGATGATGGGTGGTCCACGCTTGTCTATCCCTTGTCCAGTGGACTTGAGTGAGTTCTTAGCAGACAGACGAGTGCGTAGGCAAAAGTGCTGAGATTGCGTAGAGTCCGGAACGATGTCTGCATGGAGATGAGCCGATGCGGATGCTTGCAAAGAAATAACAAGATTTCACGCTTGATTTTCACATCAAGAGCTGGATAAAGAAATGGAAAAAAATCCCTGTGTCGTGTGTGCAAATGAAACGAAGCAGCAAAGCAGAAGGCGAAGGCGGAGGTTGCTCCTGGATTCAGTCTGGGATTCTCAATTGTTTTTCATTGTAAAAAATTGAAGTTTACAAAGTTTCGCATTTGATGGAGATAAAGTGAAGAGATTCTGGTTTTTCTTTCGGCTCTTGTCCATGGGAGAAATTGGTTTGCTGTGCTGTTGACTTGCTACTATTCCGAAGACTCAATTTTCAAGAGGTGGTGCTCGCGCATGTTCTGCTCTAGGGCCAGCAGCAAGGCATCTAGAAAGTCGGATAGGAAAATCTTGCCATGCTGCTCGAAAAGTTCACTGGCGGTGTACTGGGCGTGGGCCAGCAGGGGCAGCTTTCGCAGTGTGCGACCGCTGAGGCCAACGCTGCGCTCTGACAGATTGGTGAGCAGTCCCTCCTCGATGTCTTCGACCTCGACAGCCTCGCACTCCACAATGCCCGCGGACATGAGCTCGACCAGCATGCTCTTGTAAATCGACCTGATGGCCGGCACGGCCGGATAGCCAATGTATTGCCGGATATCGGCTCTGTCCAAGAACGCGAGATCAATGCTCTGTGCCAGGTTGGAGGTGGCCAGAATGAGCACGTTGGGTCGCGTCTTGATTTCGTCCAGATGTGTCAGCAGCGCATTCACCACACGCATGGCATCTCGCGGTTCGTTGCTATTCATAGAACTGCGGGCATACGCCAGCGACTCCACCTCATCGATGAGCAGGCAAACCAGATTGTTGGAGTCCGCCACCAGCTCCCCGATCTTGGCAAACAGTTTGGCCACCAGCTTGCCACTCTCCGAGAACCACTTGGAGAACAGGCTGTGGCTGTTTATCTCCACCAGATGTGTGTAGGCATAGGCCTCATGCGTCCTGATGGCCAGCTTCTGTGCCAAGGCCTTGCAAAGGCTCGTCTTCCCAGTGCCGGGCGGGCCATGGAGCAGTATCAAACGATTGCAGGCAATCACATTCGTGTCCACGCGATGTTTTGAGAAGGTCAACGCAGACAAGGCGAATTTCAGCAGCTGCAAACACCACAAAGATGCATAAATTTGTCATTTGTCATTTGTCAAATAAGTTAAGAGCTTACCCTTTCCTTCAGTCCTTTCTCGAAAACCAGCGACTCCCACAAGCCCAAAAACTGTTGGGATGGCAGCAAGACGTGATTGGCATCTACGACAGCCCCGCCATCAGCATCGACGCTGCCATCAAAGAGCCCAGAGCCTGCGGATGCCGCAACTGCATGCGGCTTGTAGAAATGAAAGCAGAACGACATCGTCTCCTCATCGATCTCTGGCCTACCGCCGCAGTCACGCTCCAGCAGCACACTCGCAACCAACGAGGGGTCAACCTCCTTTAAGTTCGGCTTGAAGGCCACATTCTCGGGCAGGTTCCAATTTGATACCAGGAACGCGTTCACAGCCGGCGTCAATACAGATCGAAGTGCCGGTATTGGTCTATTAAAATAAGGGGCGAAATCAATTAAACTGCAACAGGTGTTGGTGTAGGACTTACTGGTCGGTGCTGTGCAGCCGTACTTCGACGTGCATTCTGCAGCTCATCTCGAAATTTTTGAAATTTTGCGGGAATCTAAAAAGTTTAATTGACAAGCGACGCCTCAGAAATGTGACCGTTCTCAAAAAGTCAAAAAAACGGAGCGAAGCAAGAAAATGCAGGGTGGAGGCTAGTATTAACATATCAACACATTTATTGCCCATTATCACTAGTTTTAGTATTTAATTGTTGACTCGAGGAAATATTTGTTGAATTTCTTCCAGCCGTATCGCTTTTTCGGATCTTTCTTGCTCCACGACGGACCCAGGTTGGGCATCAGGCCCGCCTTCTGGGCCATCGTCACCAGGGTGCCCATTTTCTTCTGCTGGCGATAGCACAGGCCGGTGATGCGCCTGGGCAGCATGCACCCGTCTGATCGGACGTACTGCGACAGGATGAGCACGTCGGTGTGCTTGATATCCAGGCCCAGCGTGCATTCCGGACAGAATTTGGTCTGACAGGCGGATTTCAGCAATTTCTCGGAACGCTCAGAGTCTATATTTACGCCCTCATATGTCCTCACATTGTTCTCCTGCTTCTCTTGGACTGCAAAGAATTTCGGTGAAAGGTTATGAAACAACCAAACGCCAAATCCAACTTACTCTGTTTTAACAGCTGCGGCGCGGTTGTGGCCACGCTCCGTGTCTGCCATATTGTGCTTCGGAGCGTGCTAGTCGCTACTTTTAGCAGGGAAGCCATTTTGCAGGTGGTTTTTATTAAAAACTTTATAAAACTAATTAAATGCGATGCAATGTTGTGATGGCTAAACTGCCATTCACTTGGAATAGGAAACAATCGAAAAAATACCACAAATACGCACACATGTGAATTGCGCTGGAATTACACGTACAACAAAGACGCAACGCCGGCGAATGAAAAAAAAAATATGTGTAAGCTAGACTTCAATTAAAGCGATTATACTTTATTAATTATAACCATTGCAGCTGCCTCAACTAGTAGCAAGAACACGCTTGTCTCCTCCATCATCTCCGGCATACTGAGCCTGGTTATCTTTGCCACGCTCCGTTTCTGCGCCGACTGGTTCAATGGCTCACAGTTGAATGTCTTGGTGGGCGGCTACCTCTTCTCCTGGCTCTTCATCTTGAGCCTCACCTGCGTATCCAATGCGGAAATGCTGATATTTGGCCAGGACTTTCAGGCCAAGCTAGTGCCGGAGATACTTTTCTGCATGTCCCTCACTGTGGCCGCTGCGGGCATTGTTCATCGTGTGTGTGCCACGACCAGGTAAATACGAGCGACTCCTTCCTGCCGCATATGGTTAATGTTGGTTATTCTTTCAGTATTTTGTTCTCTCTGGTGGGTTTGTACTTTCTCAATCGAATCTCCAGCAAGTATTATTCCACTGCTGTGGTGCCTCTAGACGCACCAGCCCGAAAGACTGCAAAGAAGTTCAAATGATGACCCGACAATCATGAATCGAATCTTAAAGCTTATGCTTTATGTTCTAATGAAAAAATATAAACTATAATTACACATACACTACGCTACTGTCTCAATGCCTACTTCCGATGTCGTTTCGATGTTTTCTTCAGTCAAATAACGCAATATATTTTGGTCTATAAAGCGCACTAGCTGTGAAGAAGTATGACATGTACATACATAAGTGGATCTCATTGGCTGAAGTTCTATTTCGTACGTACCTTAAAACCAGATTTACTTGAGAGATGTGTATGCTTCTCCTCGATCTTGTCGCGCAACGACGTGAACCATTCCGAGATTTCTGGGGCTATGGGCGGCATGTCGAATCCCTGGTAGCCCGCCTGCCTCAGCCCCAGATTGCACGAGTTGAGGGCCGTAGAACTCATAAGCAGAGAAAATGATTTGACTAGGATGTACGTCCTGCACAGTGACCAATCAGCTAGGATGGTTTCTTGGCTGATGGACTTAACCATGTTGTAGACCTCCCACATCTGCAAAAATATAGCTATTAGACAAGCGTTTGCCATCATTTCAATGGACTCACGTTACGATAAATGTGCAGAACTAGGGAGGTGTTGGACAGGACGCCTATGAAGGCGCGCAGCAGTCCCAGAGCAATCATCTTGCCCGTGTCGCAGGCCACCAGAATATGTGGCATCGCCTCCAGCATGTAGATATAACGGTGCTCTTCTTGGCAAGGTATCAGCTTAAAGCATTCCAGCATGGTTACAGTGGCATAGTGGATCATTGTGGGCTTCAGCGTATCCGAATAATTGAAGCTAGCGTTGAGCATCTCCAGGCGTTCATTGCACTGCCGTGGTCGATCCTTTTCCATCAGCAGGAACACCAGAACAGACACTGTGTATAGCGAAGTCACTTCCTCCAGGGTCAGGTAGTCAGCCATTAGTCTGAGAAAGCCCTGACGCAGCTGTAGTTATGATGATGAAAAGGATGATTAAATGAAGGCATTCAGGATCCATATACAGACGTATGTTTGTACCTACCTTGTCCACATCTGATTCCGACTGGGCTTCCACGCAGAAGCTGTAGCGCTGAAGAGCTCGCATACGCAAGAGAACATCACGAAACTGCTCATATTTAAATTCAGGAACGCTAAAATGGGCCAAATCCGATTGTTTTTCTTTAATCATTTTATCAAAAAACAAACCACCCAGCGGCAGGCCAGTTGTAGAGCTGGTCACACTTAAACATTACAAATTAAAGGTATTTTACACTTTTCGGGATATTTTATCATCTTGGAGAAGATGATTTTATAGAATTGAGAAAATGTTGGAAATTTCAGGCTACAGTCAAAGCAAATACTAGTCAGTCCCAAAAGGGATAAAACCATGTCATTCTAAATTTATTCTTAATGTATAAAAGCAGCTTGTAAAGACGAATTTAAATATTTTAATTTTAATACCATACAAAGGTATATCGGATGACAAGCAACAAGTGGTAAAATACGTAAGATTGAATTCACGCTTACGTTACATTCCTGGGTTTTATGCTTTTTAGTTTAAACTAATCTAGCATATCTTGTTGATAATTGATTAATGAATCTGATAAAACTAAAGTTTTAGCGCTGAGAATCCCAACAAGCTGGTAATTTAAAAAGAAAATCAAAATCGAGGAAAATTGTTTTTTTGTAGTCCGCATTGACAAGGTACAAATGTTACTAAAAATTTTGAACTAAAAAAAAAGTTTACCGAACGAACAAAAATTGTTTAGGATTACGTTATATGTAAGTGTGAACGTATATTATTTTTGGTATATATCTGTGGGATTCGGTGAATAGGTAGACGATAATGATTATTTTTTCATCATTATCCTGCGTTCCGGTGTAATTTCAATGTATTTCGACGCCACACCACTCCGAGTCAATTATATTAATTACTTATGTTCCCTTTGTGCAGTTTTCATAAAAAAAAATTTCTTTTCATCTTATGTTAAAGAAGTTAAAATACATGTGTCTACATTTTACATACATTTACAAACTGAACACAAGGTTCCCTTGCTTCCAGAAGGGGTGATTTGAATCAAAATTAAAATACAAATTCTTAAAATATAAGGTCATGAGGTGTACAATCCAATAAAAATTAGTATTTAAAATAAGTCAAATTGATTCTTCAAACGGATTGAATTATTGTTTCAGTGTCAAAAGTCTTTGCAAGCTGGTAATATTGAATAGAACATAAAAATCGAGGAATAGCATATAAGACTACGGTATATTTACAGTATATATTGAAAATGCAAGGGTATATTTTGGTATATTTTTGAGGGTCATGCGGTATGTTTGACCGACAGTCACACTATAAACAAAAATTCGTGAGGTGCAGACAAAATTTTTCGACAAAAAACAGCTCAAACAGCTACACAAAAGTTACTTTTATTCCCAGCAAAACAGATTTTTTTGTTTTAATCGTAAGTACCAAGCCAAATGTATACATATTATTAAGCCCAGCACATTTCGAAAGTGAGAGAAATAGAATTTTCCATTCCGCCATTGACGGCCATGTCTCTTTTTTCTTTGTCGAAGAAAAGGTTATGTACGAATCGGTATGTATCATACATGCATGCATACATACTAATGTATTAACGAGGTTTACTCATCAAGTAGCCAGCCAGCAGCCGTTCACGCAATAAACCATTTAGGCGCAGTTGGTTAGGCCTTTGTTCGACTGTACCCCTGCTTATACATGGCTACGTATGAACATTATTTAATAAAAGCCGCAGAAATATGCATACCTTGGCCCCTTGTCCCTACCCTTCCTCTATTCGTGTAGTATGACAAAGTGTCGCTTCAAAATGGCGCCGAACCACATGTCTCTTCGTTATCGTCTCTCGTCGAACGGTTCGGCACGATTCGTGTGTGTCATTCGCTTTCTGAATTTCATTTAACAAAGTGGTGTGCGCAGGCCAGGACTGACCGGGGGCGCTGAGAACTTGAAGCGAACATAATACTTAGTAACCGATTGTGATAGCTGTTAAAAATAGAATTCCGGACAAAGTCTGAAATTTAAATTCACAAAATTGTAATCACTCAATACAAATTCGAAAACGTAAATTCCGTTATAAGATTTTGTCCTTTTCTCTCTCTTCTGCTTTTGTCGACTTTGTGGTGCTGAGTGTGTGTGTGCGTGCGTGTCAATTTTGCAGTGCAAAAAAGCTCGTAAGCTAGAAAAGACCGTTGTCGGCGAAAACGAAATATATTCTACATCTGGCTTGATCTGTGTCCGTCTGTGTTTAACGTGTGTGTATTGGTAATCGCTGTGCGAGGTTAAATTAAATTACACATTTTAAACCCCACACACACACACACACACACAGCCGTAGCTCTCTCTTTAAATTGTGAAAAGCAACAGGCACACACGCACACATACTCATTAAAATTCTCCCTTGAATCACACAAATCAGCCCCCCCTGCAAATTAAATAACTGACGAGGACACGCGGAAGCGGCAAAAAAAAGGCCAAACTTATTTCCGTTAAGCGAAAGTGTAAGTTTACGTTTGTCTTTGTTCAATTTTTCTCCATCTCTATGTATTCGCTAATTGAATGTTTGTGTACTTGGAAATGACAGCGTATTTTCCATCTTTTGGCGTTTCTGCGTTTTTTCCCCCCGCAACCAACGGGACCACACGCACACATTGACACAAAGGTACGAGTGTGTCTTGTATGTACAATGACCTCGTTTCCCTTGCTCCGAGCTCTGCCCGAACTGCTCCACAAGTAACAACGTCAAAAATTTCACTTTATTCTCGACAGTTTCTTTGTCGAATTTCGTGTATAGGCGGGTCGTTCCCTTGCCTTGCTTTTACAGTTTTTCTTCTTTCTTTGCTCCGCTTTTTTCTGTAGCTCTGCTGCTCTTGTTGGTTTTCTGTACTTCTCGCCTTACTTTTTCCATCGTTCTTCATCTCGAGTTGCCTTTCAGTGGTTCTTCTGCTCGCGTTGCTTCTCCCTTCTTCTTTCGGCATTATCAAACTGTAAAAAGATTGTGTCTGTGTGTTCGCGCTCTCTTGCTCTCTCTCTCTCTCTCTGCACTATTGTGTTTGTGCTTGGGCATGTGTGTGAAAGCACATGTACACTCGGCAGGCGAGGATTTTAAGGTTAGGCAGCATTTCAAATGCTCGCAACATTTAAAACAACAAAACGTCCGATTGGAAAGCTAGTACTTGTGAATCGATCTTGTGACCTTGCTTATAAACTCAACCAGTTTAAAGTTGAACATTTAACTGATATAAGCACTAAATTAATTGTGAAACGTTTACACATTCATCTATCTGCAGCAATTTATTGTATGAGTCAAAAAATAGAAAGACCAGTGCTATCGGGTCAACGCATCAAGACCAGAAAAAGAGATGAAAGAGAAAAATATGACCCAACGGGATTCCGTGATGCGGTCATTGCTGGTCTCGAAAAAACTGATGGCGACTTGGAGCAAATCTCTAAATATCTAGACATCGCGGGCAACAAGCTCGACTATCGTCGCTACGGTGAAGTTCTCTTTGATATATTGATTGCGGGTGGTCTATTAGGTAAGTAACACTTAACAACTGCCTGTTCCATCGATAATCATAGTCATAACATTCGTAATGCTCTATATTTCAGTGCCTGGTGGTTCCATTTCTCAGGATGGCGAAAAGCCGCGCACCAATTACTGCATCTTCGATGCCCCCGAGAGCATGGAATCCATGCGCAACCATGAGCAGGTTTGTTTACACTTAAAAGATCATATATCCGAATCGATCCGATCCAATTCCTGCGTGTGGCTGTGTTTGCATATAATTAGAACTGATTACAAGCTCAAAAATGTAGTCGGTGTCAGATTATGCCACATGAATCGCCACATATTTACTTGTCTTTGGTTTGTTGTAAACAACCTAACGATCCGAAGATTTCTTATGTGTCAACAACAGCTGCTATAGTATACATTATATACAGTACACTCACACCTGGAGGGTCACCTTTTTCAATTGCATATTATTAGAACCGGTTACCTTATCTAAACTTTGCAATCGGTGTCAAAATATGCAACATGAAAAGCAACATTTTACTTGTCTTTATTTTGTGTAAAAAATAAAACCAACAATCTAAAGATTTCTTCTGTTGCAACAAAATTAAAACTCGTTGAAGATAATCAAGTAAAAGTAAAGAACTTTCAGTAAATGTATAATATTTTCGTTTTCAGGTATTTGTCAAGCTCATCAGACGGTACAAGTACCTCGAGAAAATGTTCGAAGAGGAGATGGGTAAAGTTCTATTGTTCGTAAAGGGCTTTACTCCAAGTGAACGCATCAAGCTTGCGCGAATGACTGCGCTCTGGTTAGGTAAGTGTTCAGAGAACCCTTGAGCTCCTTAGAGCCCACCCAGCGTACATATAGTCGAGTCTAGATAGACCCTTGTTCGATTTACAGCTGAGATTGGGCTAAAGTAAAAGTTACTCTTGGTATACTGACTCTTGGATGCAAATTTAACCAAATCCAAAAGCCACGAGCCCAAGGACAAGAATAAATCAATTTTCCTAGCTTTCTTCGCTACATTTTATAAAACGAACCTAATTCTTATTGATAACCTTATCTTGTTCTCAGTTAATGGCTCTGTACCGCCTAATGTGTTATTGGTACTAAATAACGAGCATCTGATCAAGGATGGCATTGCACTAGAGTTTCTACTGGAGCTATTTCAGACGTTCAAGCAAGAGAAGGGCATTGCATATCTGATTCAGGCGCTTAAGAAGGGTGGACTGGAAAGCAAGTAAGTTTTTCATTTAAATTATTGTCTTTATGGAATGTTCTCAGGAAGATGTTATAACCAATCAGTTGTGTATCTTTAATTGATGTTCCTAGAGTAATTTTAATGGAGTTTTATTTAATTCGCAAATGAACATTTAGCTTCATTTGGGTGTCGATTTAATTTCGTACACTTATAAAAGTTTATTAGTCCGAATATGGAATGTTCTCAGGAAGATGTTATAACCATTCAGTTGTGTATCTTTAATTGATGTTCCTAGAATAAATTTCGTGGAGTTTTATTTAATTCGCAAATGAACTGCTGCTTCATTTGGGTGTCGATTTAATTTCTTACAAAACTATAAGATAAATAAATTTAAGATTATTTTCGTGGTATGTTTATTAATAGGTACATATTATTATTATTTCTCCTTTAAGACTTATGGACTTTTTCCCACCAAACAAACGTACTGAGGAATATTTTAAACAAGTTTTTCTTGACAAGGAACTCAATGAGATCGTCAAGCTGCATAAGGCGCAGGCCAGCCAGGAGGCCAAGCGTGAGCTTCAGCAGACCCTCATCGATGATATCAACGATGAGAAGGCACACAATGAGATAACCGCTGACATTAAAGAGTTTTCGGCACGCAACAACATTCCCGATCATGAAATAATTGTTATTGTAAGTCAATCAAACGATTGATTGCCGAGAGGGAGACTTTAATTGAATAATTTTTTATTTTTGTGCACAGATTTGGTCTACCATCATGTCGTTGGGCGAATGGAACAAGAAGGAGGAACTGGTCACTGATCAGGCTGTTCGTCACTTGAAGACGTACTGCACTTTGTTTAAGGCATTCGCCTCAACAGACCGCTCGGAATTGGCCCTGATCCTTAAGGTTCAGGAGTTCTGCTATGAGAATATGAACTTCATGAAGGCCTTCCAGAAGATCATATTGTTGTTCTACAAAACAGAGGTCATCTCCGAGGAGATCATCTTGCGCTGGTACAAGGATGGTCATTCCAACAAAGGCAAAATGCATTTCCTCGAACAAATGCGCAAGTTTGTCGAATGGCTGCAATCAGCCGAAGAAGGTAAATTAAATATATGCTTTATAACGAAAATGTTCGGGTTGATATGAGTGCAATTTTTGAGAATGGTCTTGTCCTGGATGGCACTTTCGTTGTACAAAATTGCAAGAGCATTTGGGTTTTTTGCTTGCCTCGTTGCTCCATAATAAAACCAGAGCAACGCAGGCCAATGAAAACCTGGACAAAATTATGATATTATACTCGCATGCCTCTAACCAAAATCTTGGAGTGCTACAGACTCCATTGTGCACAATTCCAAGAGGTTAATTTCGGTCATGCCAAAGCAAATGAATGATTGGGTGTCCATATAACTATTCATAGTTACATTTGGCCAATAATCGTTTGGACAGACAATTCATCTTTAGTCAAATTTGCGTTGCATAGTCCCAAAGAGAACTCCCATCAGTTCTTAGCTCCGAATCAATCCAAAGTTCGTTGCAGCCATGAGGATATTATGCCAAAAGAAATTGGGTCTTATGGTTGCTTCTCTGTTTCACATAACGCTACAGCAGCTCCGATCTCTCAGTTACCCCAGACACAATTATGGTACTCTATGCCGCATGCCTCTAACCAAAATCTTGGAGTGCTACAGACTCCATTGTGCACAATTCCAAGAGGTTAATTTCGGTCATGCCAAAGCAAATGAATGATTGGGTGTCCATATAACTATTCATAGTTACATTTGGCCAATAATCGTTTGGACAGCCACATAATAAAAATTTAACTTTTTTTGTTGGATCTTTATAAGACGTTTATTAATGTTTGTAATTTTAATTTTCTAATCTTTCTAGAATCCGAATCTGAGGACGAACAAAAGAATGGCGATTAAACGCGGAGCCGCTCTCCCATAAGCAAACCATCCACATACAGACACACATCTGCAACATCCCCTCCATAGATATGCATAGCCAGCCCACATCCCAAATATCCACCCAAGGCAATGGCGAAGAGAGAGAATTTCTAAATTAATGTATACCCCACCACCCCCTCAATCCTCAATCAGTTCCCGATTTGTGAATGCAATATATTTCTTAACTATACAACAACAGCAAACGGATAGAATTGTGTTAATAAAGGTTAAAAGATTTACAATTACCAAAAAACAACTTATCACCACACACATGCAAATACACAGAAGAGGCATCTCGAACAAGAAATTTGAAAGAATTGAACGCATTATAATCCATAAAATTGAATGGAACATCCCAGATGTATTCGCCATATTCGAAAATGGACTGCAGGCCCGTTTGTATTTTCGCAATTATTTATTTAACAAATTACCCCCGGCACATATGCATATATTAAATGAAAAGAAAAAAGTAATTAGTATTCACCTTCGAGAGCGCGGCGCCAAGCCAGTATGGAATTTGACATGATTATCTTAGAAGTAAAGATTTGGAAAAGATGATTAAATAATGACTTGCATGCAAGGACACCACCAGTTTCAACGCAAATTATTATGTGAACAAAGCGTATGGAATTACGAATACTTGAATTGCATGAAAAGGTACATATATGTATACAACAACAAAATAAATGAAATACAAATGTAACAGATGAGAAAATTGCTGTGTTTTTCTGTCCTGGCTATAAAGCAATGATTGCGAATTTCAATGTGGGATGCGTTAGAATTTAATCCATTTTAAATGTTCTCTTTTATACCCCTCGAAACCATGTAGGTATACTTTTAGCACACACTATACGGTTTTACGATCACAGTAATGTCGATTGTGCCATATATCGATACATGTGTCGAAAAGTGAGACCAGCCTGGTGTCATACACCAAAAGAGTTCTTATCGGATTTAAATGCATAAACATAATTAAGCGTACTTTTGATTTGTTATTATGTTATATTACCATACGAACATAGTATTACCTGCATATCACTATTACTATCACTCGCTTATGAGAAATTAGGCTGCAATCGGAGTGACAATTTACGAAAGTTAACCATTGCCAACTGGGAATGTTGTTAAATACTTATAAGGGTCCCCAGTTGCTGCTTCAGTTAATCAGGGCAGTGAATTCCTCCCTATATTCAGTAAACCACCAATCCTACGATTATTATTAAAGCTTTCGGCTAAGTAATGTTTGCTCCCTGGAGTGCAAAAAGACTTGGATTCGCTTAGTTTAGTTTTTGGAAATACTGTTTTTATTCAACATAAATTTTTTGTTTAAAAGTAATTTTTCTTGCATTTCTCGTATTTCATTTAATGTATATAGTACTCGATGTTATATAATAACGCATATGCTATTTGTTTTTGTATTTTTGTTGTTGTTTTGCTAAATTTGTAGTTATTATTCATCATATTTGAACAATTGCAATTGGTGTGTAACTTGGTTAGAAATGAGCCTGGGGAAGAATACACTATGAACGAACATTTGGGCGAGAACATTCAGATAAAAACTTTAAAAATTATTCTGATGCATGTGCAGTGGTGGCAGTTGGCAGGTCGCAAGGCAGCAGCAGCAATTCCATAAATTGTTTTAATCCATAATTTCCATTTTTTTTTTAAGTTTTTTATATAGTTTTTGTTAAGTTATCCTTTAGTTAAGTATATATATATATATATATTTAAATGGTTTTTGTAGAGTGGAAGCTGGATTTGAGGGTCAACAAATTTAGCTACTTATGGGCCATACTTGGCAATACTTCAATCAGTGAGTTTCGGTTGGGTTTTCGGATGTGTTTATGGGTGCGCGTGCTTGCTTTTGATTTTGGTAACTGTGTGTATTCGTTACGTGTCCAACAACAGACATTGAATGAGGATTAATGATGATATTTGCGTGTATCCTGTGCCAGTGGCAATTGCGCAAGCGTACGTCACCTTCGGTTCAGCGAAATCAGACCGATATCCGATCCATTTCGGTGCTCCGGCAGGCAACAATGCTGAGTGTACGTTTGCACAGACTACCAGTGGCATCTGTGACTGCTGCTGCTGCTGCTGCTACTGCATCTCCTCACACTGCTGCACATGAATAATTACAAACATAGACACATTTGTTTAACAAAGACTATAGACGACAGAAATTAATGTACAATAATATAGTAAATAACGCAAAGAACAAGGGGAGGGTTGAAAACGAATAAATCAAAGGACAGGAATGTATGCAAAAAAATATTTCAAGTGTATGCGCCTGTGGTTCAGCAAATATACATTTAGGTTTAAAAAATAAACGAACAAACTTTAACAAACTCGTATTACAATGCACTTTTTGCTTTTCTTTTCTTTCTTTTCGTATGCTGATAGGATTTTGTGTATGCCTAAAATATTTATATATGTATATAGTAATTATTGGCATACATATACATATGCAAATGGTGTGGGTGTATGGATATCTCATATAACTGAAGACCGAAACGGGCCGGGGGAGGGGGCTCTTGAGTGTGTGATTGTTTCAGGATCAATCAGAACTATACAAAGACAACGGCAATATAATTTATAATTGAATACAATCCCTACATAGACACCAGACCTGGCTATGGCCTGACATGAGGATGAGTTTTACGTTGATTTTTTGTTTTGCTGTGGGTGGAGTTTTATATTAATCTTGAACTTTTCCTGCTGGTATTATTGGTTGTTGGTTTCTTCTTCTTGTTCATCTTCTGCATGCACTTAACAATTTAGTCGGTGAATTTACGGTTGACATTGCGGCCGAACAGGGCGTTACGGATCTCTGGCACAAGCTGCTGGGAGATCAACTCTAATCTGGACTCCAGCGTGTTGGGCACCTGCAAACAAATTGAATTCAAGTTCAAGGCAAATTTAATACAGTGGGGTGCTAATATAGTGGGGTGTGGAACGCACCTTAATGCGTCCGTTGAGGGCCAACAGCTCTACACCACCGCAGGTATCAGCAGAGAGGAAGTTTGTCTCGTCAATGATGAGATCGACATTCTGCTTCATTTGGGCTTTGTACTGTTCGACAGCTTGGGGCAGAATGTCGCGGATCAGCGACACATCGACCTGGCGGCAACGCAGTGTCACCTTGGGCTCCATCACCTGGAAGAGGCCCTGGACAATCAGCTTGGTCACGACGGCCTTGTATTCGCCCTCGTTCTTGGTGACCTCGCCCAGACGTTTGCGGGCATCATCCAGGACATTGCTCACATGATCCTCGCGCACTTTCAGTACCTAACAACACACAGATACGGTTTTAGATGGAATATCCTTAAAGGGAGGCGGGGAATTCAGACACACACCTTCAAGCGAGCTTGGTTGAGCATGTTGGATGACTGGATTTTCTTCTGGAGTTCCACCTGTTTCTCCTTCTTCTCGTAGTACTCCATGATCTTGAGACGCTGCTGTTGCACGAGGCGTCCCTTCTCAATGTTGAACTCCTCCTCGGCTTTGGCATCGATCTCCTCGGCTTTTTCATTGGCTTCCTGCTCAATGAACGCCATCATGTGTTTGATCTGAAAACGGCATCACAAGCCATTACGTTAACAATTTGTTCAACATTTCATCCTTTATTTTTTCCCCCATTTATTTATTTAGTTTGCTTGAAAGTTTTCGTTTTTTTCGGCTGATAACGTAAGGGGGTGGTTGGGAGGGGGGTTTGCTGGTCGTGTGACAGAGTGTGTGGAGGGGCAGCATCGCAAACACCCACTAGTTGTCTCGCTTCAACACATTGCACTCAATGGTGGAGCCCGTGTCACATGACCAACACGAATTTTTCTACTCACTTTTTGCGTGGAGCATTTAAATAAATAACCAAAATTTATACCAAGCAAAAGGTTTCATTTACAAAATAAGATGGCATGTCGAAAGAGTGATAACCCAATAAGGCAGCCAGGCTGTTGCCAATAGGAATGTGCTGCCATGAGAAATTCACATGACTTCAAATTCACTGACTGGATCCCATGACTTCGCCATCTTTTTGGCTGATTGCATATTAAAAAACACAATTTTCAATTGAAACCCTGCCCCTACACAGGACCATATTGACTGTCTTTGCCTTATAACATTACTTTTAATCATTTTCATCTCATATTTACCTGTTTCTGTACATCAGCGTCGCTCAATGCCATCTTGACTGATTTTTTTCACTTGCACGAAACCGAAAAGAAATTCAACTGTTCCAAAGAAATCCACGTGTAACCGTGCCTGTAATAGTTGTAATTTCAATGTAAATTATATGCCCCGTCAAATGTTTAATGTGCAACTCCAGACAATACGAGGAAATGTGGAAAACGATTAAGTTACTTTTTTGCCTTCTGCCCGACGTCTGTCTGAAAAATTTTCACTGCAAATCGATCATATGATTTTAGAGTGTGACCCTTTGCCTGCAAGTAGAGATGTATCTTACGATATCGATATATTTTTGTATTTGGGACAGAGTAATCAAGTGAATGGCAAAATATATACCGATATATATCGATACATTTACATTTATTATTTACCATCCCTACTGCCTGTACACACGCGAAATTTATGAAAATTTGTTTTTTCTTTTGGGAATAAACGATAATTAAACCTGAAAACTTCAACTTAAACTCCACGATTCAAGTGCAATGGAGACGCTCCTGGAGCAGCAGCGCCGATACCATGAAGAGCGCGAGCGCCTCGTTAAGTTGATGGTGGATGAGCACGCGACCAAAAAGCCGGGAGAAAAGGAACGCATTCATTCGGAGCACAGGCTGAAATATCTTATGGAGCTGCATCATAATGCCACAACACAACTGCGAGACCTTTACGAGGACAAGGACAACGAGAGGAAGCAGGAGATTGCGGCCCTGTCGGGGCCCAACGAATTCAACGAGTTTTATGCCCGCCTAAAGCAGATCAAGCTGTTCTACAAATCCCATCCGGCTGAAGTGAGTGTGCCGCTGTCCGTGGAGTTTGACGACATGATCAAGGTATACAACAATCCCGATGACATGAGTGCGCTCGTGGAGTTTACCGACGAGGAAGGCGGCGGCCGGTATTTGGATCTGAACGAGTGCTACGAGCTCTACCTGAACTTGAGGGCTGTCGAAAAGCTAGACTACATTGCGTATTTAATGTCCTTCGATCATGTGTTTGATATTCCGCGAGAGCGCAAGAACCGCGAGTACAGAAAGTACATTGAGACACTGAACGAATACCTGCACAACTTCATTCTACGCATTCAGCCGCTGCTGGATCTGGAGGGGGAACTGGTCAAGGTGGAGCTCGATTTCCAGCGTCAGTGGCTGCAGGGTACCTTTCCCGGCTGGTCGCTAAAGGAGACCGAGTCGGCGCTGGCCAATACGGGCGCTCACCTAGATCTCTCGGCGTTCTCGAGCTGGGAGGAGTTGGCCTCCCTGGGTCTGGATCGTCTGAAGTCTGCGCTGGTTGCCCTGGGACTAAAGTGTGGCGGCACTCTGGAGGAGCGTGCCCAGCGCTTGTTTTCCACAAAGGGCAAAAGCACCCTCGACCCCGCTCTGATGGCCAAGAAGCCCAGCGCAAAAAGTGCCAATGCACAGTCGAAGGAGCATGAACGCAGCAAAGATATCGCCCAACTGGAGGCGCTGCTCTATAAATACGCCGAGCTGCTGTCCGAGCAGCGGGCGGCCACCAAGGAGAACGTACAGCGGAAACAGGCGCGCACAGGCGGCGAGCGCGACGATAGCGATGTGGAGGCCAGCGAGTCAGATAACGACGATGATCCCGATGCCGATGACGTGCCGTATAATCCCAAAAACTTGCCCCTGGGCTGGGACGGCAAGCCCATACCCTACTGGCTGTACAAGCTGCATGGCCTGAACATTAGCTACAACTGCGAGATCTGCGGCAACTTTACCTACAAGGGGCCCAAGGCATTTCAGCGGCACTTTGCCGAATGGCGACACGCGCACGGCATGCGGTGTCTCGGTATACCCAATACGGCGCATTTTGCGAATGTGACCCAGATCGAGGACGCCATCACGTTGTGGGAGAAGCTGAAGTCGCAAAAGCAGAGCGAGCGCTGGATAGCCGACCAGGAGGAGGAGTACGAGGACTCCCTGGGCAATGTGGTCAATCGCAAGACATTTGAGGACTTGAAGCGTCAAGGACTGCTCTAGAATATATGTATGTAGGATATACACACTGATTCAATGTAACATTTTGATTTAATACAAACAATTATCAACCGGAAATATCAATCATCTCAAGCAAAGATGCGTGCCTGCATTTTCAGTCCCACATTGTCGACTGTGGCCAGCGGCAGCAGGCATACTTTCGGTGATCGCGCGTCCATCTGTTGTGGAGTCTCGGCCTGCAGCCAGGGAAAGTCCTGGTACTGTGCCTCGTGGCTGAATTGGACAAAGGCCGTCTGTGTTGTGTGCAAATGCACCTTGAACTGGCAGTTGCCGGGAAGCTTCGGCAACGGCTTGACGCGCTCCGACAGCTTGTGCAGAGCGACACGCAGTTGCTGCTCGTACTCGATCAGGTGCGGATCCTCGGCTGGCTGCCTGGCGGCCCCCGACTCCAAAATATCTAACTGCAGCATATAGCTCTCGAGTGGCTGGTTCTCGCTGTGATACAGAATGATCTCAAAGCACTTCAGTTCTCGCCGGTCAAGTAGCTCCCGCGCAGATCGCAGAACGCCGGCAAGGTATGTATTCAGCGGGGGATAGATCGATACGTATACCGGTGTGTTGTAGATGCGTCGCTTCTTGAAGATTTGTGTCGGATATATGCCGCGCACGTACAGAATGTGATTCAGAAACACCTCAATGGCCTCCAAGTGTATATCATTCGCATATTCCGACTGCATTTTGCAAACAAAAAATTATAGGTATTTCGCAAAATTGCGATATTTGTAAATATCGATAGTGCCCCCGCTGTTGTGTGGCAATTTCGAAGATGATTTCCACTGCCCTGCCAAAGACTTCATTCACTTTCCTAAATAAATAGGAGTCATTTATTGATTTTTGGTTTGTGTTATTTTCACTTCAGGCAAGAAAATACTACGCTAGAGAGCTTGAAGTTGTCTTGATCTGAAAAATCGTATTGTCAGAATAAGAGAACGTATATTCGAACTCTAGCAAAAAGGATTCAAATCGGTCATTGACCTTTCAATCTTGCAAAATAGTTAAACTCTTTTTGTTTAGCTTTCTGATCGTATTTTGAATCGATTTATTCAGCATCTAATTTTTCGAGATTCTGTTAATGAACCGACAGTAAAATACCCTTACAAAAATCAATGCAAGATGATGAAATGAGTTGGTGGGCTTCCAGTGCGAATTTGATTATTCAACAAGCCCGAGCATCACCATAGATCCCTAAAATGAATTAACTTACCTTTTATTTTTATGTTAGTCAAGCAAACCATTTGATTTATGTATGCTGACAAATAAAAGTCAGCGCCGTTGCAAATGCAAGTCCGGCAGGGTTGTGTTTTTTTCGCCGACGATGCATCCAGCGGCAAACTATCGAATGCGCATATTGGCCTAGAACTGCCATCTTTAGCTGAAAAAATGGCTGAAATCCAAGTGTGTGTGTGAACAAAATTTGTATGAGAAAATTTGCGTGTAAAACATATACGAAATATATCTTTGACTTCTACCGAAAAAGGCGTTCTCCCGTGCGCCATTGTAGATAGTTGAAACGAGTGTGCACACGAAAATGCAAGTGTATGATTAACTAATCGGCTAACAAAAAAAGAAAAACGAGTGATTGATGCCTTCCCTTCGGCCTCTGCGGACTGCAATTACAGACGGGTCACAAAATTCTCTGGGCTCCCTCCTTGGTGAAAACTGAAAATGATGTAGCTGCAGAAGCGAGAAAAGAATAGAAGAGAAGAACCGCTGAACAGAACCGAAGAAATAGCGGCATAGATGAATATTCAGCGAAAAGAATATTCCCTATATGTAATACAAGACCGACTATTCAAAGTGTACATATACACATCTATAACCTGATATACACATACGCAGTTGCATCAGCATGCCTGACCGTGATTCGGCTTCTGATTCCGGTGATTGCAGCCGTCTCGGAGGCGCTAAAATGAATCAGCAGCAGCAACAGCAGCCGTCTTGCAGCAAAAACTCTGCGCCGGAGAAGAGGAATCGACGCATCATCATGCGCATCGAATTCAATGACTCTGACGACACTGACGAAGCCAACCCCCCCAACCCTGGCGATGATCCTGACCTTGACGCGCGACCATCTTGCTCGTCGGCGGCCACGCGTTTGTGTCGCAGCGCCCGCCGACAGCGACGTCCACCTGCCATTCAAGATTCCGACTCGGATGCCGTGCAAAGAAGATCCACGCGCAATCGAAGAACCCGCTATGGACCACAAAGTGATGACTGCTCCTCCAGCGGCAGTGAGGTACACAAATACATAAACTAAAGCCCATTTTGCACTGAATTGACTGTTTGCTAATCCTTATGCTAAATTATTTTAGATCGAACAACGCCCCAAGCGATTGCACGGACAAAGCGGCAAGAGGAAAAAGCTAGAGTCCGATGAGGAAGAACCAAGCGACGAAGATGAGGCCAAGACGAGGCTCAGCCCCAGGCCTGCGCCAGCGGAGGATCCCGGTTTCAGCTCCGACAGCAGCAGCAACGAGCTGTTGGAAAAGTGTCCCATTTGTTTGTTTACCTTTCGGCAGCAGGAGATTGGGACGCCGGCCACATGCGAGCACATCTTTTGTGCGCCCTGCATTGAGGCATGGTCGAAGAATGTCCAAACCTGTCCCATCGATCGGATAACCTTCGACAGGATCGTGGTGCGGGACAACTATGCCGATCGCAATGTGGTGCGTGAGGTTCGCGTGGATCTGAGCAAATCAAAGACGGAACTGACCCTGGAGGAAGAGGAGGACGCGGATGCCACTGTGGCCGATGTTACCAACTGCGAGATATGCAACAGTCCGGAGCGGGAGGATGTGATGTTGCTCTGCGACAGCTGCAATCAGGGATACCACATGGACTGTCTGGATCCGCCGCTGCACGAGATCCCAGAGGGCTCCTGGTACTGCGACGAATGCATCGACTCCAACGATGAGAATTCCGATGATAACCTCGACCTGGCCGAGGACCTGAACATGCTGTACGAGGACATCCGTGGCATGGGTCTGCCCGAGACGCGTCTGCGCGTGAGAGAGGTTCAGCAACAGCCAAGGATACTCCGAACCCGCCAAAACGAACGCATTCGCGCTGCTGTTTTGCGTCGCACCCGTGCCGTCACATCAGCGGAGGCCGCCTCCGGCTCCACCACCACACATACCCGTACCACCCGTACCACAACCACAACGACAACAACCACACGCACCACAACAAACCGTAGACAAACGACGCAGCGGCGAAGGCGTCGCCGCACACGACATCGCACCTATGTCGTAGAGTATGACCTCAATAACTTTGACGAGAAGTTTGCCCTGAAGACGACCAGCAAGAAGGTCATACGTCGTCGTCGGCGGCGACGTCGTCGAGTGGTTGCCTCGTCGGCCAGCGATGAAACGGGCCGACGTCGTCTGACTGCCAGCAAAAGGCTGGCGGAGCAGCTGGGCGTCAAGGCGGATGGTCTGCGTTCGTATCTGAGTGGGGGAAATGCCTCCAGCTTCACGCTGTTTGGCAATGCCAACGATCTGGAGTACTTTTCGGACAGTGAGGCCGGGCAGGACGAAGCTGGAGCTGGAGCAGGAGCAGGAACTGGACTGGGCGCCACAGCAGTGCAGACGTCGGTACGCATTGCCAGCATCGGCAATCCTCGCACACGCAAGACCCTGCTACAGGGCAAGGCGCGTACAGCGGCCACAACGTCAGGGTCATCGGCCAGCGATATTCTGTCCAGCATCTTGGATCTGCAGGATCGCTGGCATGGGGCGACGCGCAACCTTAGCGAAGTGCAGATCAGTGCCGATGGGAGTCTGAATCTGCCTCAGCGTGTGGCAGCGCCAGCACCAGCATCCACTGCAGCAGCCTCAAAGCCACTCACGGAACCCATCACCCAGGCACCGGTCTATCAGCGCGGAGGCGCCGGACCCAACTTTAGTCGTGGCGGCGGTGGCGGTGGCTCTGGCAATCGCTACGGTGGTAACAGCAACTACAACAGAGGCGGAGGTGGTGCTGCTGGCAATCAATATCAGCGGCACTCTTCGGGCGGTGACGGCGGTGGAGGCAGCAGTCAAGGCGGCAGCGGTTTCAGTCAGAATTTCAACAATAGTAACCAAGGCGGCAACAACAACAGCAGCAGCAACAACGTATCCAGCTTTACGCCCTTTCATCTGCGCTTTAACACACCCAATCGCCAGCAGCAACATCAGCACCAGCAGCAAAGGAACCAAAATGTGCAGCAACAGCAGCAGGGATCAAGCCCCAACACATCATCGTTTCGCGGTAGTGTGTCCAACAATCCCTCCGCCGTGGCATCCCCAGCAACCAACAACTTTTCACAAAGACCTCCACTGTTTCCCATGAGTCACATACCAGCGCCGGTGATGCCTGGTCCTGGCTCTGGTCCCGCCGTGGGTCGTCTATCAATGCCCGCAGTGCTGACTGTGCCACCGCCACCCACACCACCGGCCAGCCTCTCGTGGAACAGTCCCCTCTTCAAGCTGAGCACAGACTATGCACAGCAGCGGCCAACATCAGCAACTGCAGCGAAGACAACAAAGCTGGACGACGATGATGATGATGCCGACAACTGTCCAAACTTTTCGATTTACTCGCAGGAGTCGCAGGCGGTGGCCAATGCCACGTCACTGCCAATTGGGCCACAACCAAGGCCTGCAGCCGAAGAGCCAGATAAGGTAGGGATCCAGAAGATGGTTTAATGTTTTTAATTTGTTTGATAAGTGGCATAAGGATTGGCATATAAAAGATCAGAATCATGTTTAAAATATTCGTTTAGGTATAATTTATTTGAGATTTCCTTTTGCGTCTCCATCCATGTATTCCTCTACCTACTAACGCAAACCAAATGTTGTTCTCTTTTCTTCTCGAATTTCTATTTAATCGAAAATACCTTCCATGCAGGAGGACGATGACATGAATGAGGATTTAGTACAATTAGACGATGATGATGATGATGTTGAGGATACTGCAGCAGTAGCAGCGCAGGAGGATAACAGCATACCATTGCCACCAGAAAAGGCCTCCGATCTGTATGAGCCAGAGAATCCCACAGAAGAGCAGGAGGACGGCGATTCCAACATCGATGGAGAGCCCATGGTGGAGGAACGCCAGCCCCAGGCAGAGGCAGAACCTGAAACGGAACGAATTTCGAGTAATAGCAACTCAAATCTGGAGCCAGCAGTCGATGAAGATGAGGAGACCAAGACGCACAGCACTCCCAGTCCCGGTCCTAGGGTGCGGGATCGTGGCAGAGTCGAAAGGGATAGAGGGAAGGGTGTGCTGGAACTGTACGACGACAGCGACTGGGAGGAGCTGGACATTGACAAGCCCAAAGAGTTTGAAAAGGCGTTGGATGCCACAGAGGCAGCAGCAGCAGAGACACCGAATGTGGCAGCCAAGCCTGCCAAGAAGAAGCACAAGGATGCGGGTGCCGCAAGAAATAGAAGGAGCAGCGATCGTGAGCCAGATCGTTCCTACACGCCCTGCCTGGACGAAAAAGGAGTCGATGACGATGACGAGGGTGCCTCTGCAGCGAGCGAGCAGCAGCGTGCCGTTGTCTCAACCAGTCCCAAGACGCCGTGCTCTAAGTCCAGCGGCGACGAACAGAATACAGAGCAAGAACCGTCGGAGAACATTGACACGGAGCTCATTTCCGAGGATGATTTGGCCAATGAAAATGATTCAAAGCAGAGACGCAGTCGCAGTCGTAAACGCAGCGAAATCGAAGGGGGTGGAGCTGCCACCGCTGCCGCTTCCGCAGCCACCTCCAAGGAGCCGCCGAGGGAAAACGATAGCAAATCGAAGCGTTCAAAGCGTGGCAAGGATGAGACCTTTAAGAAGGTAAGCAAGCGACCCAAAGAGCGCAACTATCGCGGCGATAAGCAGACGGACGATGCACGCAGCGGGTTACGACGACGCACAAAGACACCGCGAAGAAGTTCGCCGGCGTCCAGAAGTCCCCACTCGCCCAGGGGAACGCGGAGTCCGCCGCAGCCTCACAGCCGCAGCCGCAGTCGCAGTCGCAGTCCGAGCAGAAGTCGCAGTCGCAGCCCCATTCGGAGTCGTAATCGACGCAGGCCGCGAGGCAGCCGCTCCAAGTCCTACTCCAGATCCCGTTCCCGCTCACGTTCCCACTCGAATGGCCGCCATGGACGTTCCTTCCGTGGGCGCGACTTTCAGCGCGGCCAATTCCAACGAGGCCGTGGCAGCCTGCGCTTCAGCTACAACAACCGGAATCAACAGCAGTTCCACACTCGGCCGTACCAGAATGTGTACGCTCAGGGCCACAATCAGAGCCAGAGCCAGAGCCAGAACTATTTACACAACAATCAGAGCAGCCAGTACCACGTGCAGAACCAGAACCAGAGCCAGAGCCAGAACTTATATCAGCGACCCAAGCGACGGGAGCTGGCACGCTACGATGTGCGCAATGTGGTGGGCGCTGGGTCGCGGCATCACTTGCCCATGGCCATGGATCGTTATGGCCGTGATGCTATGCGCGCAGCCAGGAGTCGTTCCGGCGGTAGCTTCGAGCGTCGTCGATCCTCCCACAGCCCTGCGTTCTCGCGCAGCGGATCCCGTGGTGGTGCACCCTCCCGGTCGCGCTCGGCAACGCCCAAGCGGTTGCGCAGCTTCAGCATATCGCCCTCTCCACCGCCCGGAACTTCGCCACATCGCAAGCAGCAGCGCCGCAGGTCCATGTCGCCGGGACCAGGACGTCGCTATGTGCGTTCCCCGTCGCTATCGCCTCCCAAGCAGCGAAGGGACTCACCGCCCATGCATCCGATGCATGCGATGGATCGCGGACATAGCCCCATTTCGTTAAGATCTGGCTCCCACACGCCCACGCGAGTGAATGGCGGCCGCAATATGGCTCCACTGCCCGTGTACCATAATTCACCGCGGTATACGCCACGTTTGAGTCGCAGTCGGACGCGTTCGAAGAGCCCCAAGGCGGTGATCAAGAAGAAAAAGAAGAAATCTGACAAGAAAAAGAAGAACAAGAAGCGTGCGGCCAGCACTAGTCCGACAACGGCCGCTCGAATGAGGCGCATCTCGAGGCAACGCGATCCCTTTGAGGATGCCGATGATTTCCTGGCGCCACAAAAGAAGCGACGCCATTCGCCTCCCATCAGCAAGGGTGTGCCTGCGGGCAATTGGTCGCCATCGCCCAGCCTCTCCGATGATCATATGAAGTTCATTCACGATGGAGGCGATAAGAACTCCTCGTGGACACCGCCCTTGGGTTCGCCCAAGGGCATGCTTGGCCATCCCGGCGGCCACTATGCGGATGATGGACGACGCAGCCCCACGCCTCTGGGCATTGGCAAGAAGGCGAAACGGAAGCGAGACAAGAGCAAAAAGAAAAAGAAGCCAATCGACAAGCTGCAGCGCAAGGAAAAAAAGAATCGCAAGCGTCGCACGCAGACACCGGAGCCAATACCCTCGAAGGAGGTCTTTGCCTCTGGCAACAACATTCTCGTGAGCGTTAGCTTCAACAAGGAGCCAGCCAGCGGCACGAATGCGAGCGCCTTGCAGCAACAGCAGCAGCAGCAACAGCAGACGGTGGTAACAATGCCTGCCAGGCATGATGACCTTCTAGCGAGTCGTTTGACCGGCTCTTCCATGGATCGGCTGCTAAGCAACGCTAGCGTGAAGCCAAAGCTGAAGAAGGACAAGACCCGCAAGCGCAAAAAGTTGGATGCCAAGCCGGTGGCCATCATAGACCTGGAACGCTCACCGTTCCAAGTGCATCAAGAGCCCGCGGACGTGATTGTGCTCACGGATAGCGAAGATGCCAACGAGGCGCCGCCGCCGCATCCAATGCGCAGGGACAGAGATAGCAGAGAACAGCAGCAGCAGGAGCAACAGCAGCGGGATCGACACCAGAGGCGACGCGGCAGTGGAGTGGCCTCGCCCGCGGAGCATCACGATCTGATGCGGGAGAACGGTCAGCGGGAGAAGACGCCACAGGCTGATTCTCTGGCCACGATTATGGAGACCTCCTCGTACGAGACACTGCAGCAGACGACAGGCCCCAAGACCCCGCCAGAGCCACCAATTGTCAAGTTCAATCTACCTGCCAAAAAAACGCACAACGTGCGCAACAATCCCCTGCACGAGGATGCCGATGACATCAATTCGGCGGACGAGCTGGAGGCTGCGTGCTCCTCCAGGGAGTTGCCTGGCGCTGGCATCGCTGACCACGACAATGATGATGGACAGCAGCAGCAGCCGCATGGCCATAGCCACGAGAGCGGCACACAGAAGATCGGACCGAATACGCCGCCAGAGTCGGGACCCTGCTCACCGGATGCCTACGATCCGTTTGAGCCGACCAAGTCGCCCTCCCTGTCACCCCGATCACCGACGCCCACACCCACACAAAACCTAGAGCAGGCGCTACCCAATAGCTCGGGTTCTGCAGGTCCAGGGGATAAATCCGATAGCGACAGCCACAGTCGCAGTCGCAGCCACAGCCTTGCGCCGACATCCGTCTCGAACAGCACTGGAACGCAGACACAGACACAGACGAGTGGTGTCATCAATCCCGTGGATCTGGTGATGGCGCTGATGAACAAGCCGAACCAAAGTAACAACGCCAACAGCCAGCAAGAGAAGGCCGGCGGCAAGGCCTGCGACGTTGTCACATCCACGCAGTATCTCGGCAGCAGCAGTGCGCCGAGTGCGAGCGGAAGCGGCGGCGATGGAGGCCACGACAAAACAAATGCCGAAGGCAATACCATTACGGTCCTCTCTAATGTGCTGCTCTCGGGCAGCAGTGTGGTGTCCAGCTCCCAGCATATACCGGTGATTTCTAGTCCAACGCCGCTGGCAAAGAAGCTCGCGCCGCTCCCGAAAGCGGGTGGCGGCAGCGTGGCTAGCAGCAGCAGCTGTGGCATCGCCAATCTGCCCACCACAAGTTCTGGCCTGCGCAACGGCGGCAGCAGCGGAAACGCAGCGAGTGCAACGGTCAACGCACTGGACGACTCCTTTACCATGGATATCGAGAGCCCATATTCACCCGGATCGGCGGACTATGAGGATCTGTTCGAGCCGCCGGCGCAGCAACGCTCTAAGGGTGGTGGCGGTGGTGCCAAGACGGAAATGTTCGACAATCTCTTTGGCAGCACCTCCCCAGTGGGCAATACTGCCAAAATGTCGCGCTTCAAGAAATCACAAAGGGGAAATAACAAAGGCGAACGTAAATCTAGAAAAGGTTCGTTGTGAGTTCTTAGAATTTATGTTAGAATTCCTAATCCTTGCCGCTTGCCAAACATTTTAGAAACATTTATAATGTTGGAAATATCCGATTGGGATTTAATTTAGCTTTACAAGTGGACCAAACAAACGATATTAAAGCGAAAAATATCTATAAATGCTCGTAAACGAACATAGAAACGTAGCAAATAAGCAATCCGTGGCTGAAGCATCGCTAAAAGTTATTGGAACAACTGAGAAGAGATTATTAAGCGAAGAAATCTTTTAAAACCAAAATTTGCATATGATTTTCGGATATTATCGCGATAGTTGTACAAGTTTAACTCTCGCTTGTATCATTTTGTTTGGTCCATTAAGAATTTACGATTTCCCAATCCCTATTCATAATATTTTTAATATTTCTTAAACTTTTGTTTTAGGTGGCAAATCATCGGACGATCACAAGGCGGCATTCGATGATCTGCCCAATTCGGCAACGGATCTGCAAAATAAGGATAGAGTGAGTCAATGTCAAGCACTCAAAGCTGAGCAGACGACATATTATGAATTTCTTTTGCATTTCAATTTTTAGTTTTTGCGTAAGCTGAACCGACAGGAGAGAGTCGTTGAGGAAGTGAAATTGGTATTGAAGCCGCACTTTAACAAGAAGGTGATTACCAAGGAGGATTACAAGGACATCATGCGAAGGGCTGTGCCAAAGGTTAGCAATTAACTGATAAAAGGAGGAGAACAAAATTGTAATGAAATTGATTTTGTTTTTTGCAGATCTGTCACAGTCGGTCTGGTGAAATTAATCCACACAAGATTAAAAATTTAATTGATGCCTATGTGAGGAAGTTCCGAGCGAAGCACAAGAAATTGAGTCTCCTCAATACGGGACAGGTTAGCAGCGCCGTCAAGTGTGCCGCCTATTTAAAGAAGCTATAAGCAGGATAACCAGAGAGCAATTAATCAGCGTCTTGGATGTGGCAGTGAGTCTGAAACGAAATTCGATTGAAACATAAACTTTACTAATTATTTATTTTCATAGCATTTTTGGGGTGGAAACAAACGAAACGAAACAATTTAAGCGGTCGCATGCATTCCTAAACTTTCAATCATCAATTAAATATTCACCGGCCGCACTTGCAAAATGAAACAAAAAAATAGAGGAAAAAAAAAAAAACAAAAAAAAACAAAAAACAAATAAATGGTCATTTATGTACTATTGGAATTTAGTTGTTAAGTCAATTTTAGGTCACTTTACGAATGATTTTTAGGGCATAAGCGAACACACCACACTGAACACACTGAATTGAAGATATTTAATTATTAAGCAAACCTCTTGGCCTGCCACCCCCTCCCAATATTTCGTTTAGACCCCAAAAGTAAAGGCAGTTTATTTATACAACAAATACAAACAGATTTAGTTGATTAGATTGTTTATTATGTAGAATGACACTTGTAATGATATAACTATTAACTGTTTTTGCATTAACGCGCATGTATGTAAGTAGTGGCACGCACGGAAGAAGAGAGCCAGAACAGATTGTATTTTACCTCGGCTAATTTTAATAATTAAGTTTAAATCCATTTTTAATATGGCCCTGCAACCAGTTGACCGGATAAACCACCCCGACCCCCCACCCATTCACTGACATGGCACAAATGCAAGAAACTAACTACTCCGTACAGTTGTAGCTCGGGTTGGGGCTTATCCGGTTTTGGGTGTATTTTACTTTTGATCGTTATAAAAAAACAATTGTAATTATGTATTCATATAGACACGTAAATAGCTGTGTGCACTCCGCTGTGTACGTTTGGTGTGCGGAGTTTTGATTTACGAAAGTTTTAAAGCACTTGATTTCACATGGTCATCTGTCTGTCAGTCATCGTTTATTGAATAGAGAGTGATGAGTGTACGTTACGAGTACGAGTACGAGCATGCATTAAATATACACACACACACAAACACAATTGATAAGCGTATGAATATTATACATATATTATATTAATTGTGCTAAATCGTTTTGTAAATATCCATATAATTGAAAATAAACGCGATCATTAACTAATCCAAATTTGTAACTGTCTTTTAATGTCTCCCTGTCTTCCTGGATGTTTTTTCCTTCGAGAGGTTTACTAATAGTAGAGTTGGAGAAGAGTTTATGGCTATTTTCCTTAGGGGCTAGACAGTTAAACTGCTTCCCCTTTTTAAACAAAATATCTTGTGAGTGGTTTTTTTTAAACGTTATAAATAAACCCATCAGTCTTTAGTTTCAATAGTTTTCAGTATTATAGAGATCTTAAGTTCATTTTCCACTTAAGAGGAAGTAGGGGACAAGTTTTCCCAATAAGAACCGACTTGGAATATGATTGCAAACACACTGAAGACTGGAATGTAAAGAGTTTCGGTATAAATATAAAACTAAAATGACTTTTCATAGGGTTTTCCTGCCCCTTCCAATAAAACAAATTCGTCTACATCATTTATATATAAAGATTAGTTTTTTTTTTGGTAAATTTTATTAGTTTTGTTCTTTGTGTTCGGCTTTGTTTTTATTTAAATGTATGTATATAAAGTATGTATACTCGTATATAATAAATATTTATGCAATTTTATATAAATTTTCATCGAAAAAAGATGACAGTATTTTATTTTATTTTAGATATCCTCAGATGAAGTTCGCCAAAAATGTTGTTTCCAATCGGTTGTTCACTCTTCAATGATTGATGGATGAATCCCTGGGGCATACGAATGAGGGGGCTATGCGTGTGTGGGGAAGGGGGTTACGGCAAAAGCGGATTAAACAATTGCAATAGGTATATAATGTTTATAGTATAATAACTCGAATTCATCTATCGAGACTTAGATATCATAGCCCCTATAATAACTTTCAAGATGTACGATTGTACCAAACAAAATTGTGCTAAATCTCAATGTAAATAAGCAAATATCGTAAAAATAAATATATCGTGTGTTAACAACAAAAAGTATCCTAAAAAAGCACTTTGTTTGATTTTCATAATCCTCGAGGATCTCACAGGATCCTAACAAAAAGTTATTGATAACAATAGAGAGAGAGGCAATGACAGATGCAGATGGTATGGTTATTATCTTTCTTAAGTTGGGGGTGTGGCGCTTTCTTTTCGTGGCTATATGTTTACTTAATTTCAAGTTTGGTTAGATTACGATTTATGTTTCAGGATCGGTATATTAAATGCCAGAGCTTAGTTATTGAATGAGCGCATGGGAGCAGACAGACTTTGGCTTGCAATGCTGCCTGTCCGTGTCATGATGCATTGTGCGAATCGATGCGCCAGACGAGTGGCATCGCATCTACCAGAAGCCGGAAGACTTGCCGCCAGGTGGGTTCTTCACCTTAATGCAGGCCCTCACACCACCCCTATCGAGTTCCTCTGTAGAAAATGATAAGAATTTATTTATTATTCAAAATATTTCAAGGAAAACCCCCACCGCCACCACTCACCGCTAATCGAAAAGGATGACTGTTGCATGTCGTGCTTGCCATCGACACGTCCATGCACCGAGGGCGTGCTGCAGAGCGAACCCTCTGCGGGCATGGCCAGGTTGCCAGCCAGCATGGCGCTAATTGGTTCTTGAATGGGTATCTGGATGTCCAGTTCGGCAAACTTCTTGGCCACGCTGTTGCCGCCACCATTCTGCCGCTCCTCGGGATGGTCCTCCTGCACTGCCGACTGCACTTTGCCCTCGATAATGTCATAGACAAATGGCGGACGAACCGGCGTAGGGATGAAGCGACCAAAGCCCTCCGCCACACGCACCTGTCCTCGTTCGGCACAGATGCGGCCACGCACCAGGACAAACTCGCAGACGCCGTGAACGGTCATGCCCTCGAAGATGTTAAAGTCACAGGCCTGATGGTGCGTGTCCTTGGAAATGGTGCGGGTGGCATTCGGATTCCAGATCACAATATCGGCATCCGATCCGACAGCTAAGGAGAAGACAAACGATATAATTTTCAATCGCCCATTATTTATTATTTTTCTTACCAATGCGTCCCTTCTGCGGATAAATGTTGAAGATCTTCGCAGCATTCGTGCTGGTCACTGCCACAAAGCGGCAGGGATCGAGTAGACCCGCCTGTACACCCTTCTCCCACACCAAGGACATGCGATCCTCAACACCATTGACGCCATTTGGTATCTTGGTAAAGTCTCCCTTGCCCTTTGCCTTCTGATCCTTGTTGAACGTGCAGTTGTCGCTGCCCGTCAGCTGCAGGTCATCGCTGTGGAGCGGCAGAGTAAGAGATTATTAGTAAAGCAAGGAGATGGTTTGCAGATTCATTAATTAAACAAAATTAACAAAACAAAACGAAACAAAACGAAACACCCGCATAGAAATGTAACAAAGGGAAGTACTTACTACGCCAACGACTTCATAAGCTGCCTTGGCGTTTCGGCGGACTCGCGTATCGGCGGACTGGTGATGTAGTAGATGCGCTCCCCCTTGGCTACGCCACTCATCGAACGGCCAATGGAGCTGGCCAACGTCTCGCCAAAGACACAGTAGCCGCTGCGGCGGGCACGGCCGACAAGCTCGGCGGAGGATTTGCTGGTCAGGCCGGACACAAAGAGCGGCGTCTTCATCTAAGCGGACGAGCGAGCGATTTGTTTGTGTGAGCGTGTGTGAGTGAAAGCATGAACATTATCAGAGTGATTAACAGAGTGGATTAGCAGTTAGTGGATAGAGCTATGAGCAGGCATGAGCACAGTTTCGTATCCCAGTTAGTAGGCGTTAGTCAGCAGCATCAGCCAGAGACATGCTTAAACCCCAGAGTCGAGTCGAATCGAGCTGCAAAACTTACTTAGCCAGGAGCTTCATCAAGAATTCACGTGTCGTCGGATCGGGCCTCAATGGTGGGCTGAGCACATGCGCCGCCTCATGTTCGTAGCCCATGTGGAAGCAGCATGTGGCGTCAGTGCCCAAAGCCGCGGCCAGGGTCTCTCCCATTATGTATCGACCTCTATACCGTTGCCGTGCTCTGGCCAGCTCAATGCCCGCCGATTTGCTCATCACATGAACCACATACAGCGGGCAATCGGACTTTTAAGGCACCAACGAGAGACATTCATTCGTTTTATGTGTAGGTAGGGGTTATATCGTGTGTGCCGCATACCGCATAATATGTACAAGGGTGCATCATACACAATGGATAAGAAATAATAACCAAAATTAAAAGAATATACAACATAAATAAATATTACAGTCCCCTTGATCGTACAGGAACTGTACGTAAAACTCTTTTTCTATACACCGTCCCACTCTCAATGAACGACTTGGGCTTGGGAGTGTCTCACCTGGTGGGCCAGAACGCAGGCGCGATGCACCGCCTCGGCCTCCACTTCCTCTGGTCGTGAAAGTTCATGGCCTTCCGGTCCATTAATGCCTTCGGACAGCAAACGTTGCGTATTCTTTGCAATAATGTCGCCATTTTCAGCGTGCACCTGTTGAAAAAAATAGAGAATAAGAATACAGTTACGTTGGGTGCAGCAGAGGTGCATTCGATTATTTATCGATTAGCAAAACAAACCATAGCCACGCCATTCAATTGTCGAATACGCTCAAACACATCCAACAGGTCTGAATCATTAAGCTGCAAGTGAATTCAATTACATAACTATCGAAAATGCATTGAGAAATGTTACCCACCTGATAGAGACCCTTGTAGGCCATGAATGTTTTGAAGGAATTGACTCCCAGCTCTTTGCACAGAATGCCCAGCTCCTCGGAGACAGATTTGGACCACCAGGTGATGCCCACATGTAGGCCATAGTCGCAGCAGACCTTTGGATCGGCCCAGCTGCGCCACTTGTCGTACGCCTCTATCATCGACTCGTGTTTATTGGGCAGCACAAAATCGACTGAGTAAAATCGAAATTAGTTATCTCCATCGCGACACACAGGGATCATAAGGTGAGCAACTTACTTATCATGGTGGTGCCCCCAGCAACGGCAGCCTTGGTGCCATGATAGAAATCATCGACGGCCACAGCGCCACCGAAAGGCAGCTGCATGTGCGTATGGGGATCGATGCCACCGGGTATGATTAGCAGCCCACTGGCGTCAATGGTACGCACGCCGCCGGGTATCGTAATCTCCGACGGGGGTCCCACAAACCTACACAGACACAAGGATGAATTCTAGTGTGAATTTTCATTGATTAAATTATGACACCACATACTTGATAATTCCATCCTCAATGTAGACGTCCGCTTTGAACGATTTATCATGGTTCACGATCTCGCCTGAAACGACACCAAAAACAACGTTTAGATTTCGCTGTGAAAAACACACACCCTCCTGGCGGTGGAGTCTTACCATTCTTGATGTAAACACGATTGGCAGCGCTCTGCAAGTGAATTGGTACCTTCTTAACCGGTTTCGGGCTGGTCGACATGCTGAGAGTAGAGTCTGCAATGGAAAGCGTTCAGTTATGAGTGTTTTATGAGCGAAGATAAAAACAATAATGCTGGGGAGGATTTCCCCACAAACACGCGCAGACACATAAGCTGCCAGGGGCAGGGCACTCATTCATTCATTTGTTCATTCAAAATAGGGTGGTTCCGCTTCTTGTGGTTGCCTGATGATGAGTCATAGGCCTTTGAATCAATGTTGGGAGGAGGGGTGGAGACTGCGACTGGCGCCCAGACACGTGCCGAGCATTAAACTTCTGCAACTTGTGTGCGTCACTGCAGTCACTCAATCTCTGCAGTCTATGGTGTGTAACTGATTATGATGATGCACACACGCAGCCCAGTTCAGAACATAGTACAGCACCCAAAATGTCAATGCAGGTCGTTCGTTTCGTTGTCTGTTCAACAGATTGTTTCCCCCTTTTTAGTTCCGTTGTTTGCCACACAACTTGCAGACGAACACAACTGCATAACTGCATAAGAGGCAACACGGAATATCAATGTTGCAGCTAAGCTTTTACAAGTGCTGCGCTGCGCTGCCACTGAGACCATCTCCGACGACGACGACGACAGCCAGTCATCCAACCAGACCAGACCAGCGGCCATTAACCTTTGTTAGTTGTTAGCTGAGGCCTCTGCTTCGGTCCCCTTTGCGACTCTTTCAAGTGTTGATGTACCACGACTACGCCCTCAACAACCACACACACACACACACACACTCATAGAGTAGACCCTAACTTGGCTGGAAATGGCATTGACGATGGCCCAAAGCCGCTAAGAAGTTCAAATTGTGCCACATGAAGAGCACAACGAACTAAATAAAAAACCTACAAAAAGAGAATGGTGCTGTGCTGCAGGAAATGTTTGTTATGGCGCGATGAATACAGCCTACAGTGGTGGCCAATGAAATATGGGCCCCAAAAGTAGGGAAAGGGTGCTTCAAATTAATGGTTAAATTTAGCATAAGCAAATGGTTAGCGTTATAAGAGTGCAAGCACCCTTAGTTTCAGTAATTTTATTCAGACAAGATGCCCCTAGGTAGCGGCAGGTGTGGCACATTGGTTATCATAAAATTGGCTTCGTCAAAGGAAACCAACTACTAAAAATGTAATGTTTATTTTTGTTTTATTTAGATGGACTTTATTTAGGATTAAGTGTACCAAAGTACTCGTAACCAAAATACATGTGGCAGATTTGTGCTCCACACAAGATTCGCTGATATAAAAGCCTGCCCCATCGCATCAATAAGCCATGCGCTGACTCATATAAATTTACCCCCATCTGTATCATGTACGCTTGTGTTATGGTAATGATTATTGGGGTGCATGACGTGTTTGAAGAATACTTGCACATGTGTATGCATGTATGTTTGTATGTATGCATATGTAGGTACTACATTTCATTCATTCAATTTAAATTCTGTCTGGTGTCAGTCAGTGTAGGATTAAGTGAACACTTTCCCATAGCAGAATATCCGAAATAAACAGAGCTTCACTGTGTAGAGACAATGCAAATACATACACATGTAAATTTGTATGTAAACATGTGAATGCAATGAACTAGATTATTTGTCACATAGCTAACAAGTGCACCAAGTACATAATGTAATTAATGCAGCCGTATTAATGTAGGGGAAAATGTGCACAGCCGCGGTCTGTGCCGGAATTTGTAGGTCGCTAGTGCACTTTGGCTCTTTAATTTGTAAATTTTTGTACCAAATACATGAAAATCCAGAAGAGAACGAGTACAGCCCTTAGATACCCTCGTGGGGCTTTCATTACGATGCCAGATTACGTTTAGATTGATTTTATTTGGTAAGCAACTAGGTACATATGCCTATCTATCTGTCCAAACGGATGGAGCAGGGCCATAAATACTACTCCCTGAAAAGGTTTTAATATATGTACATACATGCATACATACATATTTACCACCCATAAGTATGTACATATGTATGTGCCTATGGCACCTCCAATTTTCGTCTAGTACAAAAGGCCGGTTTTTTTAAATTCAGCAAAGCTAGTTAACCATTCGCAGGATTCCCTCACAGCCCATGCCCAATCAATGACCATTTATTTTGTACCAGCCGTCATCTAACGTGTATTTATGCTCCCCGACATCGCGTATATCTCTGGGCGGCTTTCTGTTTGTTATTAAATCGATAAAAGACAAGAAAAGTAAGGCCTGCCAATACCAACAATGCCTAAAAGGCATTTTAAAAGCGGCGACAAGACCTGTACCTGTATCTGGAGTACCCACCCATCGGCAGAGAGGGCAAACCAGACCAGACAGATGGGGGGGCGACAATCGTATCGCATCGGGAGATGTGTTCAATGCACTTGATTAGCGGATTGATAAATACATTTATACAAACACGAGTACATATGTATGGATGTGAATTACGTACACCTGTCTGTACATTTTCGGCTTGAGAAATGTAGTCATGCGATTTAATTGTATTTAGCTTGGGAGACACACATGTATTTGTTGTACTTTCTAAAATGTTTGGTGAAAATTCCGTCCAACGGTTACAAATATTGGTAGTACAAATTTCGGCTATTTATGGCTGTATGTATGCCATTAAATTTGAAAATAGAACAGAAATTCGAAAAAATACCCACGCATTGCGCATAAGTATACACACACGAACAAACACACACACACAAACACATCACACATACGCAGTGTCGGAAAAACAAATGCAAGACAGAAAATAGACGAGAAAATTGTCTGCTCTTTCCCTTCAAATTAAATCAAATTTGTCTTGTTTTGGGAATTACCGTAAAATGGGCACAATATCACTCGATTTTCTTAGATGAACGACTTAATTTAAACTTATTTAACGTGCGCACAACAACTGCTCTATTGGAAAATCAAAAATTTATAAATCGGATTGGCGCGGCGATCTGTGGGCAGTGTGACCTCGAACTTATTGATAAAAAATACCGCTGGGACATCAGTAATTTCCCGAAATATACCTTCTCAATTTCAGGATATATACCGCAAAAATACCGTAAGTTTTAAACAATTCCCAGATTTTGCTATTTTATTTAATAGTTCTAGCTAGTTAGAATTGTAAATTTTCCACAAGTTTGGCTGGTTTTCATGAGTTATTTTTATTGGATTGATTGCTAAATTAGGTTAGAGCTCAGTACTCATGTCCACAAAATTTTCTCGAGACAGAATCAGGAATGATAAGAAATCATCCCTGAATTACCCACTCTGAAATAAAAAACTCCTCCTGCTTTCATGCAAAGTTTAAATTTTTAACGGATTTCATTTTGTAAACAAACACGAAACAGTGTACCCAGAGAGGATGCATATTGTTCACTTTAAAACATTATTTTCCTTTATAATTGCACTATTTTGTGTTGAAAGAGCTCCTCTCTCTTTCATCTGTCTCTACAGAGCTGCAAAACAACCGATAGTTTTACATATTCGTGTACTAAAAAAGCTTAGCAAGTCTTCAATTCAAAATATAGGTAGCTGCGCGCGCTTAGGGAAATTCTCTCCTGTGTCTAGAATATGAGCACAAAAATTCCCCAGAAATATCCTAACAATATACGTTCACACTAACAAACTTGGCGAATCCTATAAAATTGTCCTCGATATTGATATTCTATTCAATATTACTAGCTAGTTAGAGCTTTCAGCACTAAAACTCTAATTTTATATAATTCATCAATCAATTTTCCACAAAATTGGCTGGTTTTCTGACTTATATTTATTGGATTTATTGCAAACTAGAGGTAAAGCGCTAAAGGGTCAACCAAATAAAATAGCATTTAAATTGCCCAATTGTTACAGTGACTTCAATACAGAATTTCTTGACGATGAACTATATTTCTTAAACCGAAAAATAAAACCACCACATGGGAATTATTGAAAATATTGGGACCTCAAGTCGTGGTCACTACCACGATTAGCGATAATGTAAATAAATGTGCTGTTCAGAGTTATTACGAGGGCTGATGGAATGCTATGATGGAAAGTTGTGCGCGTTATTTGAATTTAAAATATGTATACTTTTAAAAATCGTTTTAAATTATTAAATATTGTAAAATGCGTTTTGCTGTAATTTCGAGGGAGATTGGGATCCTTTCGAGATTAATAATGAAACTAAAACCAAACGGTATCCAACAGACTGGAACCCCCCAAATATTGGAAAAATTCAATTTCTTTATACTCCTTAGGAACATCCATGGTCTAGCCTTTACTCTCAATTCCAAAATTTAAAAATCGATCATATTACTTGGACAAAATTATATTTAAATTGAAACTAAAAACAGTAAAATATATAAAATAATCGTTTGACTCTTAATCTGTTTATAAAGTTTGTAACTGAATTGTTGTTGTGAAAAAAGGTGAGCTAACTTAAACCTGTTGTGTGTGGCTCTAGGCGACAGCCACAAAAAAACCTGCTGGGCAGCATTTGTGGTCGCTCCTAAATTGATTGATGTTGGTTACTTTGCTGTGTTGACTTAAAGCTATTAGTTTTTGTAGATGTTTTCTTCCTGCGCACCTGGGACACGGCCGCTGGCCCACGCCCATGCAAGCACGCCTGCTGGCCGAACTGTTTAGATAAGATATAATCGATTTTCGTATTGCCATCACGGTTTCAACAGTTTTGACCATAGATATCCGCTTGCCAGGGTCTATCTCTCTTATGAAATAATGCAGCTACTCTTCTCCTGGGGATTACCATTCTCGTTCTCAATTAGAATCAGTAGCTGATGAAATATATCTCCAACAGACTGCAAAAGGAGTTATATGAAAATCGCGCAATAATCTGAATAGCCAAAGGGTTACTTGCCTCATTTTGTTTGGCGGATGTTTCAAGAAATGCTGCTCGCCAGGATTCAGCCAGTTTCTTGCCCTCCTCTGTGGTTACAGTTCGCTCTTGATGCAAATCGGTTTTATTGCCTACTAACACTACAGGTACACTGGAAAAAATATAATAGTTATTAAAGAATTGCTATTGGAGATTACAAGTTTGCGTACTATTTCTTGCCCATCACATCTAAAAGTTTTTCGTATATAATTTTGATAACCTCAAAGGACTTTTGACTCGTTATTGAATAGACCAGGACATAGCCATGGAAATCCATGCTGTATTGCACAGGGAATATGCTGTATTCGTCCTGGCCAGCAGTATCGATCAGCTTCATATCATACTCCTGCGAGTTGACCTTGGTCTCCTTGGTGAATGCTAAATGCAATTTAAGAAAAATTACGTGTTACAATTTGATAGTCTGTCAATCGCAATGATGCATGCTGCCATCACATGATGATGATGCATCTCATCCTGCTGCTCCTGTAAGGGGAAACAGCTGCTGTCTGCGCACGCACTTACTATTCTCAATTGTTGGGTCATACGAGTCCACGAATTGGCCTTCAACAAACTGTATGCTGAGCGATGATTTGCCTGCAGGTAAAACGTAAATTATTACTGAGAATTTTTCGTCGCTTCGTCAGAGTTGTTGCTATTGCTGTGTTGTGCTGTTCGTCTGAAATACTACGCAATTACAGAGCCAAACAGCAACAACAGTCATCGCATCGCTGGAGGGCCACTGGAGTTCAATCAAACACTCACCCACGGAACGGTAGCCCATTATGGCTATATTGCGTTCTTTTGGTGGCATATTATGCGTATGTTTTACACGCAATTATGTTTAGACTTGTTGGTTTAGTTTAGGGGATTTTTTGTCACTTTTTTCCTATTGTTGTCGCCCCTTTCGACTTTCTGTGTGTGGGTGACTCTCTGCGGGCGCGAGTGGGGGCTGCCTAGTGGGCGAATGATTTCTGTACTGATGTTAGCTCAATATACTTGTTGCTATCACAGCTTGTAGCTTTTTTAATGATATTTAATTCAATTATTATGTATTATTTCCACAGAAACTACGATTCAGCCAGTGTGACCGCGGATTTATCGATAAAATATACTGCTTAATGCTCCGAAATATATCAAGGGAAACAAGGCCTTAACCCACTTAGCCCACTCACATTATTTTTCCCATGAATTGCTCAAATGTTATTAAACTTTTGTAGTATTGGTCTACCTTGATCGATTAATATATATAGAAAACATTTTAGAAATGTTTAAGGTATGTCAGTCTAACAAAAAGTCACTACTAATGTTTAAAGCAGCTTGGAAATCGGAGTTGTAATATTAATTATTGGAAATAGGGTACACAAGTGCTACTTTAATTCTACTTTTTTGTTTGACCTGCTTAGTTTTAACCTTATTTTGCAATCAATCCAATCATATATATTATTATCATTATGGTATATTTGCGATATATTTTTCAAATGAAAGGGTATATTTCGGTATATCTCCGAGAGTCTGACGGTATCGATAATTGTATCGATAATTCGGCATCAGCTGTTGAAAAACAGCATTTTCTGTGAAAATTTATTTGATTTTGAAAGTTTTAAAGCGTTCTGAAATAAGTAAATGGGTACGAAGCGTCGCAATATCGAGGACGAGCTGTCTCGCTTCGAGGCTGAAATCTCCAAGCCACCCGCGCGGAATCTCTTTGTGCCCAACCAAGTTCGACCGATCATCGCCGCGAATACATACAACAATGTACAGCAGAAGCTGCAGCAGCATCCTGGGGCGCGATTGTCAGTACCGCCACCGCCAATTCCACCACCCCCATCGTTTATGTCGACCTTTGTGCCGACAGGCAACAATTCTTCATCAACATCGCCCGTCAAATCCATGGCAGCCACACCCGTGGTGCTGAGCAGCGCCCCAAAATTGTACCAGTGTCGGCAGTCAGTGCATGTGCCGACTGTGGCTGCGGCACCGTCGTCCATCGACATCAACGCCGTGCAATTCGACGTCACGCAGAAGTTAAAAAAGCTGAAGGCGGAAAAGTCCGGGCCCAATCCAATAGCAGAGGAAGCCATCAAAGCAGCTCGCGCCTCGTCCGCCTTGCAATCTTTCCAGACCACAGAGCGCAAGAAAAAAGATCGCAAGACTGTGCGGATTGCCGGTGGCACTGTCTGGGAGGACTCCTCGTTGGCCGACTGGCCCGACGATGATTTCCGCATATTCTGCGGAGATCTGGGCAACGATGTAAACGACGAGGTCCTCACGCGTACCTTCAACAAGTTTCCGTCGTTCCAGAGGGCGCGCGTGATTCGTGACAAGCGCACCGGCAAGAGCAAAGGATTCGGCTTTGTCAGCTTTCGTGAACCCGCGGATTTCATACGTGCCATGAAGGAAATGGATGGACGCTATGTCGGCAGTCGCCCGATCAAGCTACGGAAGAGCACCTGGCGGCAGCGCAGCCTGGACGTGGTCAAGAAGAAGGAGCGCGAAAAGCAGGTGCTCTTGCAGGCCTTCAATTCGATGAATTGAGAGCCAGAGGAAGTGTCTGTCTGTCAATAGACCTTTAGGCTAGTTTCGGTCACTTTGATGTAGCAAATTTGAATCAATTGTTTGGATGTTTTGCTGCAGAGAATGAGCATTAAAAATTACTTTTAGTAAATGACGTGACTTGTCTGTTTTATTTATTTAAATATGACTACACCTACCCATTTAGAGGTAAACAAACCCCTCCCTCTCCATTCCGGGATTAACAATAATGTGTACAATAATTACAGGCTTATGGGAATACAGCTTCAATGACAGTGGTTCGATATAATTTAAAAAGAGCTTAGGGGAAGAGCAATAATTGAACTACATAATACGTAAAGCTTTGCAATTGAAAGAAGTAGTTTTAGTACCATTTGGTCTGTTCTTTGCCACCGAGCAGCGGCCTTCGTAGCATATCTCCGCCAGCCCCAATATCATCTGCGGCCCTGTGCTTATTATATTTATTTCCCTGTGTCCTGGGCCAACGGATCGACGGGGTGCCTGCCTGGGGCCCAAAAATGGATGGATAATATTGTCTATAGCTGATATAGCCTGTAAGGAGACCAATGATGGCACCCACAGTCACATCCTGCCAGTGGTGATGGTAGTCGCAGGTGCGACTTACCGCCACCAGAGTGGCGATGATCAGCGGAATCACAGCAATGCACAGACGCCAGGTGTGGCCGCGTCCTCGGGCATCAAAAGCATGCAGCTTCGCGCCCACATAGTAGGCAATCAATCCAAAGCTGGCAAAGGCAACTGAAACAAGTCAGAAAGGGCGGGAATTAGTTAAAAGTTCAAGACCAAAAGTAGGGCTAAAACTTACAGGACGAGTGTCCGCTGGGAAAGCTCTTGCGACCCTCGTTTATGTCACTCGTAATTCCAGTACAATTGAAATCCAAAATGGAACTACTATCCGAGATGATCGAAGAGTTCAACACCATTAAGCCGTCGGGAAAACAGCGATAGAAAAAGTCTGGCCTGGGTCGGCCGACTGTGATTTTCAGCATACTCGTGGGAAGGCCGTTCATGCATAGGGCCAGGGTCCAGGCCCAACTGGCGGCACGAAAGTCTCGCTTGTCCTTGGTAAACACATAGAAGACAACGGTCACAATTAGCGGAGCCACAATCACCCAGAATAGCAGCTCCCCGCCCTTGACGATGTCCGGACGCCTGGGATTCTTGTACAGCCACAGCTCCTCGGCGTGTATTTCCCGCTTGAAGGCCGACATTGTCTCCAGTTTGCTGCAAATGATTAATCATATCAATCACATTTCTTATCTAATACTAATCCCAATCATATTAACAATAAAAACTCACAAAAAGATAGCGACGAAGGCAAAGCGAAGAACTATATCAACCATATCGCTAAATCTCTCATTCCGGTGTCGAAATCTGGAGTGTTGCACCTGCTGCTGCTTCTCTGGCTGTGCGGATGAACTTTCGGCGCCAATCTTTAGCTCATTGCGCCACATTCCGTTGCTGTTTCCGTTTGATGCGTTGATTCCTACACGTTCAGGCTCTTCGGAGGAGCTTTCGCTAACTGTGCGTCGACTGGACATCAAGTCCTGACCTTCCTTCCCAGATGTCATTATGGTCTGCTGGGTATTGTCAATGTGAGGGTTAATAATGCTCGCCTCGCTTGTTTCCTGAATAATTAAACAGATAAAGAAAGCGCTGAATCATAAGAAGTTGCTTTTTGGAATGGGTCCGTCTGATAGCCGGACATACATTAGATAGACGTTCTTATCATACAATAAACCAAAATTGTGTTCATAGTAATCCCAAAAGAGTATTTCCCTTGGCGGCTTGACTAAATTCATCATATATTATTGTCGTCACATAAGTGTGAATATTTTCAATGTTTGCGATAAGATAAACACATGTCCGTCAACGGCCACGCTTTTCACCAATATTTGTCATCCACCGCGCTTACGTATTCGTACAAGTATCGTCGCATAGAGAGATGTTTGGCCCCCCATGTAAACACTTTAATCAAAAATAGTTTTTTTTTGCTGGCTGGATCGCTGGCGCACCTTGTCCATAATCCGCGCAGTCCCACTTCCGATATCGTCGCTGCCTTTGATTGACTTTTCGCGTTTGCGACTTCGCAAGTTTGCGGTCAGGCTATATGCCATAATCGGCAGTTCTCTGGTTTAACTTTGAAACTGTTTGCACGGTCAAAATGGTGGTGTAACCGTTTGGCATACACTTGTTGCTGCTGTCCCGAACTTTGGGGCTTTAAGGGGTTCTTCCAACTGGCGGCTGAATGCTAATTACCAGCGTTTTTATAAACTTTCACTAATCTGGCAACAGCATCGTAAAATAAACATTATCCCTCTCTCGGTTGCTCTTTTGGCCAACATCGCTCACCGCTCCAACGAGTGCACAATAAACAGAGGGTATGGCTGTAAAAGCCTAGGTTGCTCATTTAGACCCTGTCAGAAACGTTATTAAATAACCCTTTCCCAAATAGAGGAGGACAACTCGGCATCCCTTCTCTTTGATATACCTTGACAACAGCAGTTTTCTATGGTAGCGGTTTTCTATGGTACTTTCTTTCCAGTCTAGCTCGGGGGTTCCTATAATTTGCTTTTCTCCCGCCCGGCCTATATTACATTATATTAAGTGTATTTAAGCGTATGTGAATTAATTTGTTTATACCGAGAATACCGCGTCACCAATATATGCTATCGATTATCGATTATTTTCCGCTGTCAGCTGTTGGGGTGAGAGCGAGAAAGAAATGTTGTGAGCATTTGTTTGTTTTGGTATTTTTCTAATCGACTATCGATAACTTACCATACTTGTGATCATATGACTGCAATTGTTTTTTCTGCATTTTTACATTAAAATAATTAAAATCAAGTTATATTATGGTGGCTGACAAGGTAGACAAAGAGGCTGCTGGCCAGCTGCTGGATGCCATGTACCTGGATATGTTCCACTTAATCGAAGAGCACACCCAGTGTCGAGTGAATCTGGAGAGAGCCAACGCCAGCGGAGCCATACTCTTGGCCAGAACGAGGTTCCAGGCTGGGGGCTGTAATTCCGTATCCAAGGCGCAGATCCCAACGGAGAACAGTGCCGAATTCAATGCCCTTTGCCGGGTCATAAAAGCCAAAGACGAGAATGAGGTCAACATCGAGAGGCATGCGGTGGATAAGGCCAATGGTTACGTGGAGCCCCTGCACTGGTTCTCGTAAGTGGAATGATTGATGGTAGACAATTTTCATGAATGCATACATAATTACATGAAATGTATGTGTTTTTCTTGTAGGGTTCTGCCGCCCATGAGTTTACGCCACGCAGTGACCAAATTCCGGGATTGTATTGAGCTCGTTGCAGAGAGCACTAATCTGCAGCGGCAGCTGACAGATGTTTTGTCCTGGATCTCGCAGCTACGACAGAGTATGCTGAAGCAGTAGATGTACCCATTGAGTATGCAAACAATTGTAGTATTAAGAATAAAGTTAACGCGTACGCTGATGTAAAGTTTTTCGGCACACATAGGACCACACGATGATTATTGAGCACATTCAACGCCGTAAAGCGAATGGGACACAGGCCACAGGCAAAGGGTATTGCCAGCGAGCAGCTCGTGGTAAACTTGGACATTTCGGCAGAGGGCTTTGTGGGTTTGGAGGCGAATTTTGGCTCCTCCGATAAGGGATTTGCCAGCAGTTGGCGAAGGTGTAGCAGTGGCTTATCTGGCTCAGGAAGACCTGTTTGGGCCGATTATCCTCTGGTCGAGGCTGTGACATATGGCACATAAATGGAATTCAGTTTGTTGTAGTTTTATCTTCTAGACGCCCGCCAGTGTTTGCCTACCTTTTAATGGACGCGTTTTCACACCATTGGTGGGGTTTTCGGCCTGCCGCTGCACGGTCACACTCCAAGGCAGCCAGAGCTTAAAATCCAGCTGTTTTTCGCTTTCGTGTTCTAGCAAAAATTCAATTCAAACGCGTAATTAAGTTGCGTTGCTGTTTTTTCACGAACAGTACATGGTGAGTAAACTTTTCGACTTGGGATGACAGTGCCAAATCGAAACTATTATCAAAATGATCAGAACATTTTGGAAAAAGGGCACTTGAAATCGACTAAAAATCGATAATTGCCACAAAAAACAACTATAAATATTAGAACAACAATTAAAAAATGATGAAATAATCAAATTTCAGCTTGAATAATAGAAGCATATTGTTCAAGAACATGCATACGAAGCGGAGGAGATAACAAAGCGTACGCCCGAAAACTGACAGACAGAACCGAGAAGAAGCAGCAGCAGCAACAACAACAGCGCGGGCCCTTTGTTGTTGTGTCTGCCACGAAAATTGTATTTGTAATTCTCTTCGCCACCCAGCCACCCCCACACACACGTGCCTCGAAGCTCCCACACTCTCAACCATGAGCAATGCGCTGGATAAGGCGGATCCGCCACTGCTGCAGCTCGAGGATGAGCTGGATCTCATCGGAGACTTTGTCAAGGACCAATCCGTAGCGCCACTCCTCAACGGTTTCGACACCAGCACCAGCAATGTCGCTCAGTTGACCACAAAAGTCGAGGTGAGTGAAGACTGAAGCCAGCCCCCTGCCCCTGCATATATTTATCGCTTGCTTTTCCGCAGATTAATACAATTGGAGTTGGGAAGCGAAAACCCAAGAAGAAGGTGAAGAAGGAACGTGAGCCAATGCTTCTGTCGGTAGACGACGACGATGTCGACAACGATGAGAATGAGAATGACAGTCAAGATAGGACTGTGAAAGCCGGTGGGGATGCGGCGGTGGATGTACATCAGAAATCGCAGCTGGATCAGTTGCTTATCTTAAGCGACGGCATCAACACAGACGGCGACGACGACGACGAAGTGGAAGTTCTACTCAACCGAAACCCGTCGGGCAACGTTGCGAGTGCCGCCCTGCGCAATGGCATTGTCAACGGTAGAGCAAAATTCAAAAATCACTCTGAGGAGAGCAGCGAGAGTCGTAGCTCTAGTGCCACGCCACAGCCACAGGTGATTAGTCACATTGCAACAACAAAGGCGACAGCATCAGCATCAGCACCATCCTCTCCTCTCAAATCGACAACGCACGTTGGCATTGGACGTCACCACCCGCACGACGAGGCCGACGATATTTGCCTGGTGCCAGAAATCGACTTTGAGGGCATGTCCACGGACGCGGGCAGCGATAATCGGGAATCACAGCCACTCCTCGGAGGCGGCAGTGCCAGTCACGGAAGTCGCATTAGTGATCTGCTTGGAGGACTAGGCCGTGGACACGATCATGTGGACTTTATATCGAATACATTTGGTGGTAAGTGCAGAATCACAAGTGAAGAAGTCATACAAGTGGCCATCCCAACCCATCCAACTGTGGGGCTTCCAACTGGTTGGTATCTCTCTCTCTCTCCGACTCTCTTTTCTTTATGTTTGAGTGCATATTTACATGTATGCATTGGGTGACACTATTTCATTCTTTTTTATTTGCGTTAGCTAAGCCGAGGCTTAATCATACTCTCTTATCATTTTTAATGTGAATACCCTCTCCAGCAGGTCTAGAATTGTGCTGTAGTAGGACTCTACAGATTTGTGAATGGGAAATACAATTTGGAAATACAAGCTTGAGGCTTAAGCAGATAACTTGCTTTTATCATTAATTTATTCCAATCCTCTTTTATTGTCATGAGAGTATTCCGAATTCGTTTAGGAGCAGCTTTACCCACTCCCGGAAAGTCATAAAGCATTGAGAGATAAGTTTTTACTGGCATTTGTTCAGTGTCCCAGGGCTGTAGAATGGAACGTAGGGTTTGGCTAAACACACCAATTGACTCGTCTTTAATAAGTTTTGATCAACAAATGTACATTTTATTTTTCTTGTTTTTGTGTCACAACAAATTCTTAGTCTTGCAATCACTGTGAGTCTCTCTGTTGCCACACAATCTGTAACCTGAGCCGTGTGGGAGGAGTGTGACTCAAAAAAAATATATAAGCAGGCGTATACGAAAATGGAACTTGATCTAATGATTACTGAACTACCCGACTGGACATAGGGAATGACAAAAAATGAACAACGATGATCAGAAGGAACCCCCCGAAACCGAGCAGCCGACGACGAGCAAGGCGGCTCTGGCCGCATCCGACAGTGCGCGTTCATCGGTGGACTCCAAATCCGTTGATTACGTCTGCATGTGCTGTGAGGTGAAGAAGTGCCAGGCGCCAGAGAAGAACTTTCTTGAGTCGCCCTCGGATGCAGAGGGGGAGCCGCCATTCATAGTGACCGCCCCATCAATGTTAGACGGCTCCCAAGACACAGTCACCGTTCGCATAGTACGCCCCCGCTGCCAGTGCGCCAATTGTCCGCTGAAGAACATGTGTAAGTGGGCCAACCAACCCAACCCGAGCGAGCGTGCCTTATCGAAATGCTTTCGCCATGCTAATTGCGACCTGTTTTGTGTCCATTTATCTCTCGACTCTTTCGCGTCTTCCACTTTACTTTTCATTGTGGCGATCAAATGTCGCGTTTGTCGAGCTGCCGTGGCAGTGGCCAGAATTGTGTGCAGGAAGTGTTTAGCATTTGCCAGGATGATGAGCAGGGGGAATTCAACGAAAACTTTGACTTTATCGGTACTTTATAGGATTCTAGTTGGTTGATTTCTCTTTTATAATTGTTGCTTCTTTGTCGTCGGGTCTCAGTCGTTCTTCTTTTCTCCAAGTTTCAAGGAATCCACCGCCGTGCTGTGTCGGGTCTGGGCTATTTTTTAGCTATTTTTAAACGACAGCTGGCACGCAAAGCCCACGAAGAATAAAACCCTCATTAAACTTGATTATTTAATTATTTATTAAACTAACCTGAGAACACCGCAGTCTGCTTTCTGCTGCGTAATGCGAATTTTTGTGCTTCGCACAAATTTTATTAGTAATTTTAGTCCTTAATCCATTGGAATATTTAACAATTATATAATTTCCATTTAAACTTACAGATGATCCGCTTTTCTCGGAGATTGTGGCACAGGCCGAGGTGGCCATTGAGAATGGTGTGCTGCCAGAGCGCATTTATCAGGGAAGCAGTGGTTCCTACTTCGTCAAGGATCCCTCACACGTAAGTGGAATTAAAGTTTTACTTGCGTTTCGCAATGGGCTCAGGGCGTAAAAGTTTGTTGGCCCTGTAACCCACAGAATGAATAATTAACGCATAAATGAAAGATTCTGGCAAACGGGGAAGTTCTCGTAATTGAGTTATTTTGCAGAACTTTTGGTTTGACCCAGACACAGTTGCTCTACCTCAGAGGTTCCTTATGGACAAACAGATTTATTAATTATGCATTTGCAGCAATGCCTGGCTGTGTTCAAGCCAAAGGATGAGGAACCCTATGGCCGACTGAATCCAAAATGGACCAAATGGATGCACAAGCTCTGCTGTCCCTGCTGCTTTGGACGTGCCTGCCTGATACCAAATCAAGGGTAACATCACCACATATTCCGCTTGACTTTTTGACTAACTTTTTGTAAACTCTTTGCGTAGATATCTATCGGAGGCTGGAGCTAGCCTGGTGGATCGCAAACTCAATCTAAATGTGGTGCCCAAGACGCGTGTGGTGCGTCTGGTGGCCGAGAGCTTTAACTATGCCCGCCTCGATCGACAGAAGGCCAGGCTGAAGAAGCGAATCAAGGAGCACTATCCATCGGCCCATTTCAATCGCATGAGTCTGCCCCTGAAGGTGAGAATCTTGTCCTGACCCACAGTAACTTTTTGCTCATGTTTGCCCCCCCTTGCAGACGGGTTCCTTTCAACTGTTTGTGGAGGGATACAAGGATGCGGACTATTGGTTGCGACGCTTCGAGAGTGAACGAATAGCGCCGGGCGTGGCCAAATCGTTTCAGTTGGAGTTTGAGCGACTTGTCGTCCTGGACTACATCATACGCAACACGGATCGCGGCAACGACAATTGGTTGATCAAGTACGAGGCACCCAGGATTAGAGGCCAGATAGGCGGCACTGGTGGCAAGATGATGGGCGTTGTACTGCCAAAGATGCCCGCATTAGTGGGTCAGCAAATTGTCGATATAAATGGATCGCCACCCGAAGATCTGCAGCGACCGGCTGGTGGAAATCAAGCACCCAAAGTAAACGGACAGCAAGACGTCAACAGTTTGACCAGCAGCGAGGAGGAGCAGCCCACCACAAGTACCAAGAACATATCTCCCTCATCGGAGAACAACTGGAATATGGTGGACACGGCATATATAAAAATTGCGGCCATTGACAATGGCCTGGCCTTCCCCTTCAAGCATCCCGACTCTTGGCGCGCCTATCCCTACCACTGGGCCTGGCTGCCGCAGGCCAAGATCCCCTTCAGCGAGGAGATCAAAGAACAGGTTCTGCCCCAGTTGTCGGACATGAATTTCGTGGAGGAAATCTGCACAGAGCTGTTGTATCTGTTCCAGCAGGATCGGGGATTCGATAAGCGTCTGTTCGAGCGTCAGATGTCTGTGATGCGTGGCCAAATATTGAACCTCACGCAGGCACTGAGGGATGGCAAATCACCCGTGCAGCTGGTCCAGATGCCAGCCGTAATCGTGGAGCGGTGAGTGTCTTACAATTGTTTTAACGATTCCAGTTGATGCATGAGTTTCGTTCGTACAGGTCCAGCGGCAGTCGTTTCTTTTCGTTTACGCAGCGCTTCCAGAACAAGAGTCCCTTCTTCTCCTGGTGGTAAGTTAAGCTGATGGGTGCAAGTAACCTTTCTATGAGCTAATTTCGTTTGTTCTTCCTTGCAGTTAATTGGCCATTGGATTAAACCCGCACCCGCACCCACCAAAAACAACCAAATCAGGGGCCCCCCCCCCGAGTCTGTTGCCTCGTCAATGTGTCTATGCGCTTCGTCGTTGTTGTCTAGTTTATCGTCAAAAGTGTTTAGTTTAGTCATTCGAGAAAAGTTTATTTACATCTCATATTCCTTGTTATTCTCGTTATTTTATCTGTCTTATCTTCTATTGTGGCGTAAAAATGAAAGCAAGAAAAGAATTCTAAATGAAGGCCATTCCAAAAAAAAAAAACAAAACCCTAAACGCTTCAGCGATTTAGCATATAATTTATATACTATACTAACATCAAACATATCAGTGGAAAAGTAATCAAAACTCATGAGTATTCTTTAGCACTGAATTATTGTAGCCTACCCAAGTGGCCTCTATGTTGATTTAGATTGATTGTTATTCACATTTATACTTATACTTATACGCTATCTTTAGTTATTTCTTAATACATATATAAACTATAATTTAATTTATTATAGAATGTACGGGGAGTAGTTGCAGGGAAGGTTGCAGCCTGCACACACATATGGAACTATTTGAATATTAAGATGGATTTAGTGGAATATATACATATATAATAGCAAGTTGCAAATATATAAAAAGTGTACTCTATAAAGATCACTCCCCTGAATAGAAAAAACTTTCCTGAGAACAGAACAAGCAAGTTATTAATTACAGAAAAAATTTAAGAATATTCTGAGGAGTCATCGGAGCCAATCATCGGATGCATCTGAGGTGACTCTTAAGAGTATGGATGAATTACCCTCACTGGGCTTCGACTTGACCGGACTTTTGATTTTGTCAGCAACGTCTTTGCTGGCTTCATCTTGTGCTTCTTCTGTCGGTTTACCTCCGACTTCTTCCGAGGTGCTAGATGAAATGGTTACATGATCAGGTACGACACCTTTCCCCTCATCAGAATCCTTTTCATCCACTGGGCTCAATGCCATTTCGGTTCCTGATCCTTTGAATGGCGGAACAATACGTTTGGGTGTGGCCATAAACGTCGTTATTGATGGTTGATATCTTCTAGGCATCATAGACAGACGTCCTTTGAAATTATGCCATTTGGGTGGCACCTTTCCAGTTACGAAGAGATCACCGCCCACCGGAACCGTGCTGATAACCCGCTTGGGCTTGAGGAAACGCACAAAGCGCTCTAGCTCCTTGTAGCTGGAATGTTCCGAGTACTCGATGCCAATGGTGCTGATGCGCTTCCCATAGGAGGGCTTGCTCTTCTTCTCCCAGCCACTGGGACGAATGGCCAGCAGCATGTCGTATTGATCTTCGAATAGTGTGAAGTACTCTGACAAATGCTGCAAATGCAAACACACAAAATTTAAGGACGAAAAACCAAACGATAATGAGTCTGTCTTACCAAGTATCCAACTTTTCCCATGGCTATGACATGCAAATTGGCTTGGTATGGATCGGCAGTCATGCGCGTTTGCAGTTCCGGCCACTCCAGGCAATCTATGGCAACGCGACGATGCGCTTCCGTCCAGACTTTCAAACAGAATTTTTTGGCCAAAGCCAGCCAGATTTTTTCCTTTCCTATCACATAGGCACCGCAAACATAAAGTATGCGTTTTCCTGGGTTTCTTTCATGAAAGTTCTGCACTAAATGCAACAAACGACTGACACTTTCGGTCTGGTGGCAAAAATCGTAGCTTTCAGATAGATATGTCGTGTCCAAATAGAGCAGATCAATGTCGATGTTGTTCCAAAATATCGGTAGAGATTCCATTTCAAAGCTGGCACGAAAATCGCCCGTATGAAGAATGCACTGCCCAGAGGGCAGCCTAAAAAAGAACATAAGAGCGCCCGGACAACTGGAAAGAGGGAACATTAACTCAATAATATTAGGAAGTTTTATTTTACTTACTGATTTGCCTCTATACCGGTGATCTCGATGTTTTCCACCACGATTGTCTGATCCACATCAATCTCATGGATGTACATATCGTCTATTTTTATGAAGGCACGCACCAGGCGCGCCGTTGTGGGGCTCATGAAGAGTGGAAATGTAAACGTCTTGGTCAGACCAATATAATGATCTGCATGGTAGTGGCTTAGGAAATAATTTGTCACTCCGGGTATGGCGCCAAACTGGAAGCCATCGACACAAAAGTGTGTGCCCTCAACAACTTTATAGGGCGGACAAGGTTTGGGCGCCCTCTTCCCACGTCCTGTGGAGACACTTTTCTCAGACGAAGCATTTGCAGTGTCTGGCGATTTAGCTTTGGAAACGATTTCATTGGGCATTGGCGGTGGCGTACCGGATGCTAGGGCATCCTTTTCATTGGTAATTACATTTGTTGCTTCAACTGGAGAAGCATTCCCTTCTACTGAAGTACTTTTTGTGGCGGCTGACGAGGACTGACTGAGCAGATTTTCTTTAATGGATACATCTCCAAGAAATAATTCACTGGGATTTGAAGCCATTGGCGAAGGTGGACACGGCTCGTTTTCTATCCGCGGAACTTTGGGGCTTTTGGGTTCTGGTGGCGGTTCCATCTTGACGCTTTTCATGTCGTCAGACTCGCAGGACTCCGACTCTGAGCAGAGATCAACAATATTCGCCTCGGTCATACTTGTATTCTCCTTGCCCTTTGACTTGCGCGGCGGCTGGACACGCTTTTGGACCTGTGGCTTCATTTTCGACATATCACTGGACGTTGTGGCAGTCTTCTCGTCAAACAAGCGCTTGCGTCCTTTGTGCGCCTTTGGCGCAATCTTCCGTTGCGACGTCTGTGCTGTGTTCTCCACTTTTAAGCTTTTCGAGCTACTTTTGAAGAATGAATCGATGCGCAATTGTCCAGGCAGGGTCGTTTTCTTCGAGGAACGTTTGACAGTAGTATTGGTTACGATAAGAGCGTTATGTTTCTCCACATCCGATTTGGTTTTTCTCGTGGTTGTAGCACTAGTAGTTTTTCCCGCTTTTTTCTTCTCAGGTGTTTTCTCATCGACTTTGACTGATTTAGCTATGCTTACGTTTATGTCGGTTGAAGCTTGAAGCTCTTCAAAGGATTTAAGTCGAATTTTGCCTACGTTTGACATTGTAATTTCAACACACAAAAACAATACACAAGGACACACTGTGTTTTCCGGGGATCTATCGATAAAATACGAAATATACCAAAATAGATCTTCTCTTTTAAAAATATACCGTAAATCTTAAATAATTTTCCATGACTTCTCTATTCTATTTGATATTACCAACTAGTTGGAACTCTCAGCGCTAAAACTATAATTTTATCAAATTCATCAATAAATATTCCACAAGATTGGCTAGTTTTTATGACTTCCTTTTATGGGATTGCTAACAAAATAAGGAACAAACTAAAAAGGCCAACCCAAAAAAATAGCATAAAACGAACATAATTTGTTGCCAACATGCTATGCTGGTTACTCTGCTATCCAGCTGATACTCCATTTGAAATGTTATCGATAGCTATCACGCAGTTAATTTTCAAAGAATTAAGGCAAATCGACAACTCTGAAATACAGCTGATGATTTCGAACAAAAAAAAACAAGCTGCGGGGCGTAAAGTTATTTGTGATTGAAATTATTAAACTGGGACTGTTTGTCCGAGCTTTCAGCATGGCCTGGCGTTCCGTTGGTGCTAGCAATGAGGATCTTATACGCCAACTAAAAGGTAAGTGGCCTTTTGCATGCCTCAAAGGCACGAATTATAATTGGTATCCAAAATCCACAGAGTACGGCGTCATTGCATCCGACGCAGTGGCAAAGGCAATGATTGATACGGATCGAAAGCATTACTCCCCACGCAACCCCTACATGGATGCGCCCCAACCAATTGGAGGCGGAGTCACTATTAGCGCACCGCACATGGTAACAAGTGTCTGTTGGATTGGATTATATACTAAGGGGTTCTTGCACTCATCTCTCTTCGCATAGCACGCCTTTGCATTGGAATATCTGCGCGATCATTTGAAGCCTGGTGCTCATGTGCTGGACGTGGGCTCTGGTTCTGGTTACCTAACCGCCTGCTTCTATCGGTACATCAAGTCGATGGGGGAGAGTGCCGACACCTGCATTGTGGGCATCGAGCACCAGTCCGCGTTGGTGCAAATGAGCAAGACTAATTTGAATGCCGATGATCGTAGCATGCTCGACTCTGAAACTCTGAAAATTGTGCAGGGCGACGGACGCAAAGGATACCCAGAGAATGCGCCATACAACGCCATACATGTAGGCGCCGCTGCTCCCGATACGCCCACCGAACTACTCAATCAACTGGCTAACGGCGGTCGCCTTATTGTGCCAGTTGGACCCGAGGGCGGCTCGCAGTACATGCAGCAAGTGGGTTCGATTCTTGTTACATATAGTTAAACGACTAACGTTCCTTTTTTCCAGTATGACAAGGACAAAAATGGAAAAGTAGAGATGAAGCGCCTTATGGGCGTTATGTATGTACCTCTCACGGATTTACGCTCTTGATGCCACAAACTAGGACAGGTGCTAATCGTTGTGCTGCTGATTGGCATAGTTATATACCAAATTTGGGAGTTTATTCGCTAGTTTAATCATCTGTTCAGCGGTCAGCAAAACGAACGTTATGAATCTACATATACAACCAACCCTACAAAATATCAAGTCCTTTTCTTAAGTTGAATTAATATAAATTATTTGTCTACTTACATATTGTGCGGAGCATAAATACGTTAATTAATATAATCATATTCAGCTTTTAATTCCCGAGCTTAACAACATTATGCGGAATTGATTTCTGATATATTAGTCTGATATCTGAGTATTAGTTTTTTGAGGATTTGTAGGGTGTTTATTGGGTTAAATCCGTTTTTTACTAGAAATATTTTTCAGATGGTCAGGCGGGATATTTTGCAATCAATCCAATAAATATAAGTCGTAAAAACGATCCAATCTTGTGGGGAATTTATTGATAAATCGGATAAAATAATAGTTTTAGCTCTGAGACGCCTAACAAGCTATTAATATCAAATAGAACATCAAAATCGAGGAATAGTGCTTGTATATGTAAGTGTGAACGTATATTATTTGTGATAAGTGAAATAAGATTACCAAGTACCCAAAGAGGAAATTTAAAAATTGTCTGCAAGAGAACGATCTTAAATAAAGTTAAAACACGGCTCAAAAAAAAAAAACAATGTCTTTCATCGGATTCATAGTCGCGCAACCAATTCGCTGTAGCCTCACACACACATTGGCGCCTGCGGCGAAACTCTCTCACACACATAGCACAAAGTCGTCGGGTCACTTAACTAGGGTGACCATTTAAAGATGATATATTTTTCAGCATATTTTGACACGAAATTTATTCATTGTATATTTACGGTATATTGGTATGTAATGAATTTCATCCGTCCATTAAATTCTATTTTAGGGGTATATTCAATAACATAGGGTATCCAAACACCCCCAAGAGGAGAGTTTTCGCCCGCAATAATGGAAAATAATGGAAAACAAAGGAACATACTACTGGGTGGCCAGCAACAAAATGTCAAGTAACGTCACAAAACATTCTAAAAACGTAGCGTTTATTCATTAGTTTTTTTTCTTACCCTTTTAGTTATATCGCTGTTTTTGTTAACAATCCAATAAAAGATGTCATAAAGCGTAGGTCAATCTTGTGGCGAATGTATTGCACAATCGTAAGAAAATTGTAGTTCCACGGCTGAGAGTCTTAGTCTTTAAACTATTTTTCCTTTTGCAGATTGCCCTCGAATGGAGGCTGTAATCATGGTAAAACCAGTGACATTGATTAGTGAGACGCGGGAAAGATGAAATTCCTTGTTCCATTCCTTGTTCCTTGAAACCCATTTCAATATTTTACCCACACAACATGGTTTAATTTTTTATCAAACGGAAAACGGAAGACAACCAATTTATAAAATTGATGAATTTTCTGCCCTGAAGAAAACATTGCGAAGATTTATTGGCGAACTAATCCTTGCGCTTCTTAAAAGACATGAAATCATAGAATATTTGGTAAAAGTGTTTGCGACAACAAACTTCAAATTTGTCAATGACAAATTGGATACCATAAAATCATTAAAATTAGGCATAAAGCGGCATTTAAAAAATAAATATTAAATGAAATGTATAAAGGAATGAGAACTAAATTCCCAGAGGAATTGCAAATATGCCCAGAAAATAAAACGCATAATAAAGGATGGCTTTTGTGATTAGATGATATTCACAAAATGCTAATATACCATCCCTTTTATAAATTATCGATGCCTGCCGAAATGTAGAATGTCCGACTTACCATATTTTTCCACGTTGAAAGAGAAAAGATCGCTGATGATGGAGGAGCTGTATCCTTCGAAACAGTCACAATCTCAATGAATTTATTAAAAAATTTGCAGCAGCTGATCAAATGGATTTATAATTTTAAGTATACCAAATATTTTATATTTTCGGTTGACCTTTTCTGCTTTTACCTTATTATGCAATCAATCCAGGAAAGATAAATCATAAAATCACCCAATCCTGCGGGGAATTGAGTAAACACATTTAAAATGCTGAATATCAAATATAACATAAAAGTCTAAGAAAATATTTTAAATTCACGGTATATTTACAGTATATTTTGAAAATGCAGGGTATATTTCGGTATAGTTTCGAGGCCCTGACGGTATATTTTACCGATAATTTCACAGTCACGGTCACACTGCTGTACAATGTGTATTTGTTTGTCTGTTCGCTCAATAAAATAAAAAAAACGGAAAAACGTTGGCTTTGCGTTCTCTATTCGTTATTAAAATGCATATACTATCTAAAACCACAGCAATTTGATATATGAAACAAGGTAAACGGAGATTTCTGAAAGTCGAAGCTGAGAACAATCAGTTTAGAACAACTGGATGGTGCGGCAATTAAACAATAAGAAGTGCTGGGGAGTTGGTTAACTAGTGTCTCTTATAGGGCGTGGAACGAGGCATTTAAGGGCCCCCAGACCAACCGTGTAGTTCGTCTCACTAAAACAAACGAAGCGCGAAATTAAGTCGTAAGTTGTGGTAGGTGCTGCCTGCTACCTCCGTGTGGCAGGTGTAATTTGAGTTGTGCGAAACGTCTGTCCCCACACTCCACTCGACTCGACTCCACTCCACCACCTTTCCAGCTAGTTTGTCAAACCCGTTTGGCCTTTCTGGCAAAGTGGCAGAGGCTAATTTGTGATATGGGAAATTCGTTTTGAGTTGAGGCTAAAAAAATTCAACGCGATTCACATTTGTTTACATCTTATCCGAGCCCTCTCGCACTCGCACTCGGTCTCTGTTTCTATATCTGTCTGGAATTTGTACAATTCTCAACCATTACACATGCGCTGCGCGAGTGTATTTTCAATTAGATCATTAATTTTCATATTGCGCGCGTTTGTGCGATTTCAATTAGTTTGGCCTGCCACTAAGAGTGCCACTCGCAGGCCGAATGCAGTGATACCCTTCTATAAATTAAAATCTCTTACTGCGGCAGGGCGAACTAGTCTTGATCTATACCTTCTCGAAGGGTATTCACGTTCCGCAATCATAACTTTTAAACACACAAATAAACAAATTCTCGTTCTTTCCAGCATTCTCTTTTCGGATCACGCTATGGAAGCCGAAATATTAGAGTGAACGGAGGTGATCGGTCAGAAAAGCATGCCCATGTCCCTGCAGGCAGCTGCAGCCCCGGCCCCGGCCCTGGCTCCAGCTCCAGCTGCCAGTGCCACGGCCGGCAACCAACTGCTGCGCCCCCAAACGCTGGCCGGGCCCGAGCGTGAGCCCATCGAGTTCAACATCAATCTGGTGGGCGCACCGCCTGAGGTGGAGCAGCTGGTGCAGCAGATCAAGAGCGTCGCCGAGCAGTTCCTTTATCATTGGAAGAGTTTTCCCATCGGTAAGATGCAAGGCAAGCGTATTTGGTGCCTGATCCCTTCTAATCGTGTCTAATTGCAGTTCTGCCTCAAGCATTGGCCAGCAGTGGCCTGAATCTGACGGCCAGTAATGCGACGAACAGTGTCAGCAGTCGCAAAGCGCGTCCCATTAATCTGCGTGACCTATTTATAGCGCCTCCCTTCGACGAACTGGATGCAGTGGCATCCGATGGTAGCGGCGAGCCGCGCCGCCTCACAAGCGCCCAATTGAAAACGCTGCGGGAAACTGGGTGAGTTTTGATGTCAGTCGCAGACGAGAGCCTGCTGCTGCACATGATGAATAGATTGATGGATGAATAGATGATGGATGTTGGTTGGAGACACACCATTATGCGCTAAATAAGAAGCAAAATGCAAAGACACGTCTAGTAAAAAAGTGCAGCAAAACAGTTTTGCCAATTGCTGGTCAACTTAAGCGCTTATGTCACATCTCCTCACACCCCCAAACACCTTACCGTTTAATGATTACAATTGTGTATTTCCTTAATTTCCCTCGAAACATTCGCCTACATCATTCCTTGACACTTTTGCACTAAAAGCAAACGCAAATGAATCAAATTAAGGCATGCCTCCAAATCCACCAAAAATAATAAAACTAAAAGACGATACAGAGATATTCGGGTTGTCTGCTATCTGTTATCTGTTTTGTGTTTAATTTTATTGTTTACTTTCCTATAACTTCTCCAACTACTACTACTCCTACTGCATGTACGAAACTGATTCGAATCGAATTGAATCCTTTTGTTTATCAAACATGAAAACGGTTGACAACAACAATTTGTATGTGAAATATTTCTGTAAAGCTTGCAAAAGGATAAATATGGAAAGCCGAAGAAATTAACTTTGGAACAATTGGAAACAATACGTAAAAATGGGTAAATAATCAAACACTAAACACAATAAAGCCAGCGAACAAAAATCTACTACTACTACATACTGCTGCTGGGCAAAGGCATAATTCAATCGTAAATGTCTTTCTGCCTGTCCTGCCTGTCTGTTTCAGTCGGTGTTCTTCCGTTTGTACATATTTTCATTTACTGAATGTTGTTTTATTAATATGTTGTTCTCTGTTGTTTAATCATAATCTACTATAAAAATGCTCTGGAAATTGTGCATGCTGAAACAAATTGAAACGAAAGTAAATCTATCTGCATGCAAACAAAAAAAGAAAACCCTGGAGAGAGGTTCCTAAGAAATCCCCATACTAGTAGTTACTGATTATAATTTTGTAAAGCTCTTAATGGAGCGAGTCTTAAACTATTATACTCGATTGTCCCCCCACCCCGCACACATATTCTATGTACTCTTTACAAACCTTGGAATCGGGCAAACATAATTCTGAATCTGAATCTGGTACACGCTTGTGCATGCCAACAATTTGTCATTTAATATAGTGTTCATTTATGTGTGTTTTTATGTTGCCTTCAGCTTCTTCTCTTTCAACCATTAACCATGTGACTGACTAATGCTCTTTCTCTCTGTACTGCCTATTCCTACAGCGAATTCGATGTGCCGAGCTTGCATTTTCCGGGTCAGGTGCACAAGTGGCGTCTGTCGCAGCTGCTGCTGAAGGGCCGACTGCGTGCCCACGATTCCTTTCTGAGTGATCTGGCCCTGGCGGCCCGCTTTGTGGTGGTCACTGCACGGTCGCGTATCTTCTCGCACTTCTTTTCGGTTGTGCATGCAGTGCATGGCTTGATCGGGGCATTCACCAAGCTGGCAGATATGTTTATTGGCGTACCCGCATTGCTGGCCCACAATCTCGACTACAAGATCAAGGAGGAGAGGTGTCGTTTCCTTATAGCCGAACTGGTTTGCCGGGTAAGATTTTAGATTTATCTGTTTGATTGATTTATTAAATCTCTCCTTCCACCTACACAGCCCGAGTTCGAGGACTGCCTGGATGGCCTGTGCTCTTATGTTCGTAAAATGCTGCGCCGTGCCACCATGGAAAAGTTCGATTTCAATAGCTGTGAGGTCAGCCAGCCCGTGCCCTATTTGTTCCTCACGCCCAAGGGACAGGAAATCGATTTGCGTCTGTTCTGTCGCGACATCATGCGCAAGGCTTTGCCCATCCTAATTGGCATTTTGGAGAGGGAGACGCGTGGCTGGTTTTTGCATTTCCGTGAGCGTCTGATTGCCGAGCTGAGGGCCAAGAAGCTCAACGATAAGGAGATCGAAGAGGAGGTTAACGAGGCCGTGATGAAGGAGTATTTGCAGCGCGTCTACAGCTCCATTGTGGGCAATGCCAAGTTGGCCGAGCTGGGTACCGGCGTGCCCGAGCTGCTCGTCCAGCAGGCCCAGTCCGTGGTGATCATGTACAAGGCTGTGGACAAGGTGCAGCAGGACATCAAGCGCACGCGCGAGGATCACCAAAAGTGTCTGTCCAACGATCACTCTGTGTTGTCGCGCGTAGCGCCCTGGCTGCGCTCCAAGCTCCGAAATGCCGAGGAGAACCGACTGTACAAGTGCGCCTGGTCGGCCCATGAAGAGGCGCTGAAGATGTGCACCCAGCACCAGCTCCATCAGACCGCCTACTTCCTCTCCCGCGATCTGGCCTTCATGAAGGAGCGTGAGCCAGTGCTGCTGAAGGAGCTGAAGAACGCCAAGACGCCCACTCGCAGCTTTCAGTGGGCCTGTCGCATTTGGTCGCCGCAATCGTGGATCATTCGCCGCAATTTCCAGGGCCAGTCTGATGTGATACCCACTGTCATCAGCCAGCATGCCACTTCTATTGTGACGCCACGTTCCGACCCCAGCCAGCCCGTGTTCCTCGTCGAAAAAGAGATCATACGCACCACGAGCACGCGCTGGCCCTTCTGGCGACTGCTGAACATGCTGCAGAGAATATGGTGCTGGTCCTGGAACATGATGTTCCTTCTCGGCATACTCGTCCCATGGTGTAGTCCTCTGGGACTGCGCGCTCTCTGTTATGTGAAACCCTTCATGCCGGACCTGGAACTGTCACAGATCAATGGAACGCTGTTTCCGCGAAAGACGAGCATCACACAGACCATGGCCTCGCGTCTCATTGAGCTCTGGCGGCACATATCAAAATCACGCACGCATTTCGAGACGGAACCCGATACGGGTAAGTGCGGATGATAATCTTGGTAGTTCTTCGCTTTATTACGTACATTCATGGCAGGATTTATTGGCAAGGGATTGACGCGTAATCTAAATCGCACATGGAATTACTTCGTGAAGGGTTTCCTGGGGACCGTTATCATTCTGTTCGCATTTCCATTGATCTGTCTGGCCACCAGTTTGCTGAGCATTGGCCTGGCTATCACTGCCCCGCTGTGGATACCCGTCTTTGTGCTGCTGTTGCACATTTATATGATACTCATTTATGATCTGGATGCGCCGGATAATACGAAGAATCGTTATTGCATTTTACTGGAGGCCATTGTTTGGAATCTACTAATACAGGGACTGTTGCAGCCGGTGGCGGCGGTTCTGGTCGCCACACTCATCTGTCCCTTGGCAGCAGGGATTGTCTTTATAGGTAAAAAATCTATCTGAGTGCCATGAGATCGTGTCTGTCAATCTTTTAAGCTGTACTTTTCCAGTTGGTGTCATTCGGTATACACTGCGGCTTGTCTGGGACTCGCTCACCTACCATCTTTTCATCAAGAAATGCGGACGCGTGCCTGCCTCTGATAGCATTGCAGTGAAACGGATTGCTGGACCTGGTTTGGCCCTGGACTACTACTTTATAATCAGACCAGAGCAGGCCCTGGCCGCGCTAGAGGCTAAAATGGAACTGGACGAATTGCAGGCATATCAACATGCCACCGAACGGGTGGTTCTGCAGCCACAGCAGGATTTCCTGCAGTTTGTCGAGGCCTGCTTTGGACCCTTCTCCGCTCAAATCAGCAAGATTGGTCCGTACTTGTCGCTTGATCGAGAGGCGCAGGATTTGATGAGCACGCTGCACGAGAAGCTGGAGAAACGGCGACGTGAACTGCAAACGGCACTGACCACTCAGGTCAAGTCGCGCATTAAGCTGAATACCAAAGAATTGAAGGTACGTACCATGATGAGAGTGAACCCAAATGAATACTTATCCATTGGTGTCCCGTAGATTGCAATACAATTGGCCGCCCATATATTAGAGAAGTATTATCCGTCTCATGTCATCGGCAGACTGTCGATTACCGAAGAAGAATTTTGGGATAACAAGGTGAGTGTGAACCTTACCTTATCTTTTGAATTAAAATCATAAATAATTGTTACATTTTTACAGGGTCTCACGGTTAACGACTGGCCGGGTTTGGCTGGTCTTATATACACCGACATATTTAGTTTAGATTTTCTAACGCCATTGACTGAACACGATACCCATTTTAAGCTAGAACCACATGCCTCACTCGATCTGATGCGCTATACGGAGATGGTGAAGAATGCCAATGATGTGATCGGCTCCAAAGGGCTGGACCTGCTGGGCAATGTGTATGCCCCGCGCGGCAATGTGCAGGTACATCTGCCTTTTCTTGAGGTGACCGCTTTTAATCCGCGCTCCCGCATAACGCTCACTTTCCGCAAGCCCGAGAAGCGGGACATGTCTGTGGGTCTGACCACGCCGCGAGTACGCGCCCATCGGGCCCAACATATACCGAAAGCGGGGCAGGATGGCCAGAAGCCCTGGAGACCATGGAAGCAGCAGTGCGGTGACAAGAGTGTGACGGAAAATCTGCTCATACCTCTGCCAGTGCCGCATCCCGTGCACATTGCCATAGCTATTTTCAATCGCGACACGGAACAGCCCATTCCTTTGGACTCGGAGCTGGTCTGGGAGATACTGAAATCAATTGAGGATTGCCAAGGCGGCGATGCAATGGTAAGCTGTCCCATAATCAGCTCTGAAATCTATATGTCTAATCCTTCTCCATGTATTATAGGCTGTCCAGTCTGTGGCGCGTTATCGTGGAGCGGTGATCGAGTCCAGCAATGATTCGCTGGACAGCAGCAGCAGCATTGGCAGCACCAGGGACTCTGGCTCTGGTTCAGTCTCTGGCTCCGCTCTGGGTAATGGCACCGAAACTCTGCCTTGTGGCAATCGTGAGGTGAGATAACGAATCATTCTTCTTAGAGCCATGCTTTATTGACTTCTCTGCATTTCCAAATAGGTGTGTACGCAGGTCAAAGTGGACGCTGAACCACCATCGGGCTCCTCCGGCTTCCATTGGACCCTAAGTAATTGGGGAGCTGCACAGACCGCCCGTCGTCGTACCAACTCAAATGTGCGCGTAGATTTGGCCAGTCCCGAGGATATATCACTGGACACGGACAGTTCGCGGGCTGTGTTTAACAATGCCTATGGCACAACTGTCTAACAGGCCCCACTGTCTCTCTGGTTCGGGGGCACACAAGTATATATCTAACCCATATATACCCATAGAGATATGCGTGGCTGCTCGCTTTTAAATGAAGATATGCATAATCCTGTTTTTATCTCGATTATTGTTTTAAGAGTTGTCTTTTATGTCCCTGTATCCCTCTATGAAACCGCTTTAAAAGTTTGCAAACTGTCCAAGCTTCTTTGGAGGACTCACTCACTCCCCTTTTCATTGTAGAATCACCAAAAGCAGCCGCGCTAGTTAACGTGTAATATGAACAAATTTATCCCATATATATATATCTATATTTACATACATATGCGTATATGATATACATATATGATTTGTTAGTATATATACTAAATATATAAAGTATCTACACTGCATACACAACTCGAAAGCAAAGCAGCAGAAAACTTCAATCTAGTCGCAAGCTAATTTTATGCAGCAATTTAACTCGAATTCTTCTTATGCAAAACTACTAAACAAATACCAAAACACAAACGCAGCCCCATGACAACGTTTTTTACCTATTGTTTTCCATACCACGAAATAGTTATTAATTATATATACAACAAATATGCCATGAGATTTTTTCTTTGTACCTCTAACGATACAAAAACGAATATTAATTTTAAACCGAACCGCAAGAGAAACTAATTTGTATTATAATGCCTCGAATTGTACTAAGAGCAGTTGAACAAATATTGTTAATTAATAACTAATTTATTTATAGAAAAACACACACACACACTCTGATTACTAAATACCTACATATGTATATGTTTTAACTTCTCCAATAATTTTTCTTCCAACCAAACTACATTTATGGAAATTATTAATGATGTTCAACAAAAGGCAGCGTAAAGTAATGATAAATAGGAAAAGAAGGATAAACATTTTTACATTTATATATACAATATACATATATATAGTAGATATATTATATTCAGGAGGTTATCGTAAATTAAAAAACTGTTGAGGCGTTTTTTGTATCTGCCATTTTCCAAACCCAAATCGAATTCCAATCTGACTCCCTCCCCAGAGCAAGATGCCCTCCAAGTATTTCGCAGACACTAACCACTATTTTTAACTGCCACAAATTCAAGTATTAATATTGTTTCCTGATTACGTATTTCGCACTCGAAAACCCATCCGAATTTCGTCATCGTTCCGGCAGCTTTCTTCCAATGTTTATATGTTTAGATCTTTTAACTGATTTTGTACAACGTTTTTTATATTTATTCTAATTTGGAACAATGAAAGGCAATGCAAACCAACCAACCAATGGAATGAATCTTTACATAAAAATATACAAAACATTTACATCAAATACGTAGATATACAAATTAAACAAAAGCAAAAGCAAAAACCAAGCAAATTAAAACCGAGAACGGCAAAGCTCATAAAGATGCATTAAACAATTTTATGTAAAACGTTTAAACAAAAAACCAGATGTAACAATAAACTATGAATGAATGATGTGTGCCGGAAGCTTTTCAAGTGTCCTCAAGTCGTAAATGAATATTCAATTATTCGTTTACAACCTTCGACCCTTGAAAAGCTGCTCGCAAACTTGTAGTGTAATATGTAATAATAAAAATGTTGGCTAAAAATAATCAAAGCTAATCGTGTTTTTATCTTGATTCTCCCTAATCTGGAAAGGCAGATCCTTTGCGGAAGTGTAACCAATTTTAGTATCATAATTAAACCGGATTTCCTATCGTTTTGCAAGCGTTGCAGTATACTAGTAGCGTGGGATAGGTAAACCCTTTAAAGATGATCGCGTCTTAATTTCATGGTCTTTATTTAAAAGATATTTATGTATATGCATTTATATGTAAAGATATAAAGTTGCACTTAAATGTAGTTTAGTTTTTCTTAGGATACAATCTAGATGTTAGCTTAGAATGAATTTAACCAACAAAACTCGTTTCGAGTACTAAGTAAACCATTCAAGGATGAAAACGGAACGGAATCGAAATATAAATGGAAGAAAAAGGTGTAATCACAATAATTAGTTTTGATTGCAAATCGATTGTTTCTGATATTAAAAAACTTATGAGAAATTATTCGTATATTTTATTAACAATTAACTAAAGTAACTTAAAACAGCGTAAAACTTTTCCGAAAATTGTTTTTTGAGGTCGCTCGGCGAACATGTTCAAGTTAACTACAGCTCTAGATTCTAGCATTCAGGTATTTTAGAGTCAACAAGGGTATAAGAGGGTGGAGGGTAGAGGTAAGGCGGAAAGACCTTGTCTAGATTGTGAAAAAAATGCTTAACACGCCCACTAATTAACATGTTAACAGCCCTAAGTTCTCTGAGTGTGAGTTCACTATATATTCAGTTATTCAGTTAGTTGTTGGTTTTAGCATATAAGATTGCGAAGATTATTTCTAGAGGGAGAAGTGTTATTTGAGCAAGTTTCTATGTTGCTCTTGGAATTCGAATCTAATACAGAAGAAGTAATTCGGGGACACTCGATACGCGAGATAAATAATCTTGTATCACTCCAGGAGTGTACCCTCTGAGAATGAGAGTTTCTTTAAGGTTCTCATATCTACGTGAGTGCATGGGGAATGTTTACCAAAATTAAGTGCAAAGAAGGAAGGGTTACGTTATCTATTCTAATCGGATTTATCTTCATTGAAACGGCAGGAGGCTGTTTGCCGTTGTGTTGAGCAGACCCAGGCGCTGTTTCTGTTTGCGCTGCTCGGTCATATGGTCCTTGAGCTCGTGCAGTTGCGTGGACAGATTCTTGATGAGCAGTTGCGTCTCCAGCAGTTGGGTCTGCATGCTGCGCAGCTCAATCTGCTCGCCATCCGCATCCACAGCCGCCAGGGACATGGCCCGCAGGCGGGGAAACCATTCGAGTATGCCGGCCTTGACCATGGCATAGACATAGCTTTCGGGACCGGTGAATTCGGTGGGGTCCTTCACCTTGACCAGGACAATAAAGTACAGATAGTGCCACATGTTGTGCTCGCTCTTGATGTGCTCCTCGAAGCTGACTGTCTTGTTGTCGAATGCCGACCGATTGAGGGAGCACACGAAGCAGGTCGTCTTCAGTATGGCCTCCTTTTGTTGCTTCTCCGATCGTAGATCGGCAAAGGTGTCGATGATCACACCAAAGATTAGATTCAAAACGATAATGATCACAATGAAGAAGAACAGCAGATCGTAGATTACTCGAGCCACAAACAGACCCTCCTGCAAGGAAACAAACACACATTAGGAATCGTCAGGGAAAAATGTATCAAAATGATATCTGTAATACCTTGCTAGAGGGCGCCCTGAGAATATCACCAATGCCGCCGCCATTCCGCAGTCCCTGATTCAGTGTGGTCACAATGCACATGACCAGAGAGTCACACGAACGTTCCTTTACATCTCCGCCAGCACTGGCGCTGCTAGCTGCTGGATTGTTGCCTGCACAATTTCCCAGCGCATCGGGTGACGCACAAAACTCTTCTACCGCTGGCGGCACTGAGATCGTCACCGGTGGCATGGCCAGCGGTGAGGCGGCATTCTCCTGCTCCTCAAAGTCCACACTGACCAGGAAGTCATCTCTAAAGAACATGTAGCCAATGATGGAGAACAAGTAGACCAAAATCAGAGCCAGCACAGCAGTCAGCACTATCGAGCGTCCATTGCGTGTCACCGAACGGATGACATTGACCAGCGTCTCCTCGCGATAGACCACATCAAAGAGCTGGTGGAAAACATATTCGATTAAAGATCAAAATAATCAGAAGGATCATTAGACATACCAACAAGGAATAGAAGAATGGATGAACAATCAGACCACAGAAACAGAATGCAATATAAATGCAATGATAAAGCAACTGCATATCGGTGATTATTTTGATCAATTTCTTCTCCAATGTTCCCTTGTTGCCCATTATGCTGACTATGTGAACGCTCTTGAGTGTGACCTATAAAAAGGATTTGGAATAACAGATTACAATAAATTAAGGAATCTCGAGTACATACCGTGACAACTCCAAGCAAACAGAGCGTTGACTCTGGTCCCAGTAAAAAGTTTGAGCGTAATATGGCGGAGGCTATAAGTGTTCGTATGCCAGATGCACGTGGCAGCATTATCACAAAGACCAAGGACAGTAGCATTATGATCCAGAATAGCAGCGAAATGTGCGGACTCAGTTCTGAAAGTGAACAAAATATAAAATCAAATTTCGAATTTCCAGCAGATTGTGAAGAATGCAGCCTGATTTCAGCTTTGAAATCTCATTGATAATTATTTATTTATGCTTTTCTAATTGCTGTAAACATTGCTCTATATGTTTTAATACGACAGCTAAGCATCATCTAAGCTGTTCTCTTGCACAATCCCTTCCCAGCTTACTGTATAAGCTGTATATATTCTCACCTGGTACAGTATTACTTTTGTCAAAGGGATAGAAAAGGGCCACAATTATATTAATGACAACCACACAATTGAAGAGTATGTTGCTCCACAGCGACATGTAGCTGCTGATCCAAAACAGTAAGGGTTGACCTAGAAGAGTGACAAATCCTTGAGTAATCAATCAAAATGGCAGGTGTATATGCCTACTTCTTAGCTTCTTTTGCCATTTCATCTCGTTGAACATCTCCTCGGCTTTGTCAAAGAAGTCAGCCACCTTTGAGCCCTGATCATCCCGTTCGGCAGTGTTGAGAATTTTGATTTTCGTATCCGTGGTCAAGTATTCGCAGATTTCTGGTATGGGAAAGACAATCTGCTCCAAGGTGCGATCATTGCGTACAATCTATAAAGAAACCAGGACTTGAAGGCAATCCCTAAACGATCTATGGGTTGGTCATACCTCAATTTGTGCCGTGTGCGTGGCATAGTACATGAGAGCCTGGCTGGTCTTGGCATCAAAGCTGGCCGATTGTGGATCCTCGGAGGCCTTGAGCAGCCCGGCCAGCTCCTTGTTGTGCTGCGCCAGCTGATGACACAGTATGTAAATGTTGTGGCCCACTTCGCGGGGACTCACAGTAGCATCGTCGTCATCGGTCGCCGCATCCGGCTCATCCGCTTCGTCATGCTCATCGATCAGTTCCTCCTGGTGGTAGGCCTTGCAGGCCACCTCCACCAGCTGCTTGGGATTCATGTTGTAGAGTATGCGCTCCGCATTCTCGCTGTCGCCGCGGCTCTCCATGATGGCCAGCAGCAGCTTGGAGGCGTTGTTTTTTAGCTCCAGTACCAGATCCATGCGGTTCTCGCCCAGCGGATTGATGTTGTTCAGAATCAGAGCCGTGATAATGTCCAGCCCATTCGATTCGTGGGTGGCAATGCAGTTCTGGTTCTCATGGCAGGGCCCCTGGCAGTACTCGGTGAGTGTTTCCAGCGTCTGGTTGATCAGCGCCACATTGTGCTCGTTGATGTAGAGCCCCAGGAGTCCCAGGCCGCCGGTGGTCGAGCCGCAGATGCAGTCGAGGAACATCAGCGTCTCGGACACCAGATTGTTGTTTGTTTTGTTGTTCTGATTACGCAGCAGGTTCTGCATGTCGGGATTGTGGTTCTCGCAGAGGAGCTGCAGGAAGCGGAGGATCGGCTGCATGACGAGCACCTTGTTGGAGAGCTGATTGCGCTGCTCCTTGCTGTCCTTGTGCTTTTCGAGCTTCTCGGCCAGTATATCCTCCAGCGGACTGTTCACACTGATCGAGGAGCTCTCCTCACCGGAGTGGATAATCCGTGCATTGCCATACGCCCGCACTGTGGCCAGCCCGGCATTGTGAAGCTCTCGCTTCAGTTCCTCGGTGATGACCACTCCATTGCTCTTTAAGCCATGCTTGCGGGAGACCTTATCCAACTCCAGATTCGTGTCTGTCTTGTGCTCATGCGCTTTGGCGGCAATGTCCGTGGTGTTCACGGTAACCGTGGACTTGATTTCCTGCTGGGCATCCTTCATCTTCTCGAAGAATACCTTGAAGAAGGCCTGGTTGAGGTCGTCGCTGAGGAACTTTTGGAATATGCCCTTCTGGATGATCGGATTGCCACCCTCCAGCAGCGCAATGCCCAGCTCCACGGCCTCCACGAATATGTTGGGCGAGTGCACCGACTTGATGACCAGCTCCACCACCAGATCGGAGGCACCCTCGCGATCCAGATGGTTCTGCATCTCGTGTAGGGTCTTGCCCGCCCTCGCCAGGTACTTGGCACCCGGTCCGTGGGTCACGAGATGGTGCTGCTTGGCCATCTCCGACATGGGCGGCACGGCTGCGCGGAGGGGCAACAACATGTCCTCCTCCAGCCTGGGTGTGCTCTTGCACTGGAAGTAGCGCAGCAAGAGCGTCTGACGCAGGGCATCCCCCTTCTCGCCGTAGTTCACATCGATGGCCATCATTTCGCGGAGTGTGCGCAGCACCTTAACGCACATGCGCTCCTCCTTCTCCTCCAGCAGCTTCTCGGTGTGCTTGATCAGTTTGCGGATGAAGCCCCCGCTCTCGCAGCGCTTGCGGGCCTCTGTGCCAGCGGGGAAGAGCAATTCCGAGCGGTAGAGGATGTCCACGAGCAGCGAGAGCTCCGCCTCCACCACGGGCTTCAGCTGATCTTCCAGCAGCGAGACAATGTCCTGCAGGCCCTCGATGATCGAGCGGTCCCACCGCATCAGGCTGGCCGACTGTTGGGTCTCGTATTTCGGTTGCTTTGAGGCCAGCAGCCACTTGGTCGTCTGGCGCGTGAGCATGGCCGTCTTGCTGGACATATTGGCTACCTGCTGCTCCAACTCCAGCGGCAGGGCAATGCTGCGCATCTTGGCCGACTCGACCAGCGTGCGGATGCAGTTCTCGACATTGAATCGGTCCGCCAGCGACATCCATTTGCATTGGGTGAGGCGGTAGGCGGCCTGCAGGAGCTGCACGAAGATCAACTGACGCGTCTGCACGATGGCGCTCTGGTCTGAGAAGGGGCTGGAGAAGAAGCTGCCCAGCAGATTGGTTACCCCATTCAAAACGTACGCCTGCAGCGTCTTGTTCGCACTGGCGGCGGCATTCGAGATCAACTGATGGATGTCCACCAGGAAGCTCTTTTCGAAGAGGTTCCACATGTGGCCCGAGGCATAGATTTCCTTCATCTCCACCTCCGTGTCGACGTAGCAGTGATTGAGGAAGTCCACATAGGCCTCCTTCACCTCGGGCATGCACAGCGGATGGCAGATGATCGTGACGATGTCATCCAGCGAGATCAGATTGTTGCACTTGATCTCCGTGTACACGTTCTTGCCCATGGTGCAGCAGGCGAGAAGCTTGACCAGCTCCACGTGGTACTTCAGCGGACTGTCATCGCTGAGCTTCTCCATTCGGGACAGCTGCTGTTGCTGCATCATCTGCACAAAGTGCTGGAACGAGGTCTTATCGTTGTAGAACACGAGCACATCCTCCCCGGAATTGATTAGCTCCTGCATTACCATGTCCTGGCACTTTCGAATGAACTGATTCTCCGCCTTGACAATGGTCTGAAGGAACTGCAAATAGGCCACATGCCTGCCATGTATTTCGATGCAGTGCACAAAGTGCTGCACCACCTTATCTGTCACTTCATTGCACAGCGCCAGGTTATCCTTGAAGATGGCACACACTGTCTTGGCCTCGAGTATCTGCAGATGATTCCATAATTAGTACAATACTTAGAGAAAATATAAATTGAAAAATGTTTTACTCCAGGATTCAGGAACAAATCGAGATGATTGTGGAGCAGAACTTGATTCTGCTGGTTGCCCAGGCAAAAGTTTTGCAGGAATTCGTGGGCCAAGCACATCAGTTCCTTCATCAGTTCATCGTCCTTCTCGTCATAGGGATTCTGTAGCAGATCCAGTACGACCGTGTGCACACCCACATTCCTTAGGAGTCGCTGCTCATGCTTGCGCGGCTTCACCATCGATGATCCGAGGCCATGCCCAGAGGCCGTGACGCAGAATTTGTTCATTCGCATTAGGATCTCCTTGACCTTGCGGTACTCGTTGCGCTGCTCCTGGGACAGAGCCGCATTGTACTCCACATTGACGGCATCCCCAGCTGGATCTGTGCCCCCCAGCTCGTCCGTGGCCTTGGCCTTGTACACCCACAGCTCGGACTTCTCCACACTCTGCCGCAGTATATCCAGATCAGATTTGATCTGCTTGTACGACTCCACATCGCTGTCCGAGACGAGAAGTTGCACCTGCAAGGGGCAGACAATAATGCAAGTTAGGAGCTGTTTAAGGAATCCTCCTTTGAGGTTTCGTTTTGAAAATATCATGGGTACATACAAAATCAAAAGAGCGTTCAGTACGGTATGCGGAATACGTCCACTATTGTTAGTTAGTTAGTTTTTAGCATACAATTGTTGGTGTGGTTTTTGTTATTTTGTTATTTATATGAAAAACGATTGCATACGATATATAGTGATTCGGTTCGATCGAGATACATATATATGATGGTTATATTGTATAGAGAGAGAGATTGAGAGAGTTAGCACATGCAAACACAAGAGAAAAGATGAGTATTAGATCGATTAAAGTGTTAGTTGAATACGTTAGCTACATATAAGATCAACGGCATGCCGTAGGACTACAATACTCTTGCAAATTTCACTAATAAATTATAGAAGATGGGTAGATGATGGATATATCAGTGAATCTACTAAAATTATAGCTATATAGCAGATGTGGGCACATTTCGGGGTCATATTAATGCTCGACTCGAGACGCACAAGCGAAAAATTCAAAAGAGAATGCCCTCGAACCTTGAAGCATCATTCTCTAGCATTAATTCTACTTTTACAACATGAAATTCTACATTCTTCATTATATCATTGCAAGAGCATTTAAAAAATCAAAAATCAATGATAAAATGTAAACTCTCTCTCCCTCTGGTAAACACACACCTGTCTAAAGGCCTGTAGAACTTCCTGGCGTTGGCTAAAGTGACGGAAAAGCAGATGCAGTGCACCCGAAACCAAAGGCGCATAGTCGTGCATTATCAGATGGAGGAGCACTCGCAGAAATGTGCGTCCGCCCTGGCCATCCAAATCCAGATTGGCAGCATCACTGCGCTCGCAGTCAAAGATCCCCTCCGCCTGCACCCCTATGGACTCCAGGTCGATGTTCTTCTGTCTCGCTGTGGCAGCCGCAGCCGCTTCTGCTGCAGCAGCCATGGATTCTGCGTTGGCCATGGGATCGTTGGGATCATTGGAATCATTGGGTGTGCTCAAAGGTGATGGTTGTGACTGTTGCTGGGGCTGCTGCTGTGGCTGTGGAGTGCCAGACTCTGCTACATTTGAGGCGGAAGCCGCCACATCGGTTTCGTCAAACTCCCGTTTGAAGATGGACAGCAAGCAGCTGATTCTGTAGTCCAAGCGCACATCCAGTATGAATTGGAGTATCTCTATGATCTTGAGTTTGGTGTCCATCACCAAAGGGTACTCCTTCATTAGTTGGGACACACTCTTGCGCTGCTGCAGGGCCATAGAAGGGGCCGCAATGGCCTGACCCACCGAACCGAGCGCCAACGATGTCATCACTGTATTTATGTCACCAATGGAACGGAGTACACCGCCTTCAGCTGTAATGTGTGGAAAAATAGGAATGATTAAATGAATATCTTCTGCGGTTCCTTAGGATCTTCTCGAAATGAATGATTACCATCGGCTTTTGTCTCCTCTTCGACAGCTTGTCAATGAAAATACCAATCAAAATGACAAATGAACAAATCTCTAGATGTATTTTCAAATATGTTTTTGTGGTTACTTACAATCAATATCTGTGCTGGCAAAGGCTCCACCCGTAGAGGTATCCGACACACAGTCCAGAATGGAGAGCAACGTCTTGGTTAGCCTCAACAGATCACTGAAGCTGTAGAAGCCAAAGTATATCAAATCTCTAGCTAGCTTTACCACCTACAAGAGATTCATTCAGTTAGATATTTTGGTAGATTATTTCTATGGGTTTTCCCACCTCAAATGTGAGTTTATTTTGCTCTTGATCGGTAAAGAGCCAAACTTTGGTGGCCACATTGCACAGATAGTTCTCCACAAAGGCAATTGTGGTGTTGAATTTGGCGCGGCAAGCCTGCTTATTCTGATCCGGTTGCTGGTTCTTGCCATCGTAGCTGCAAACAAAAGAAAATCAGAAATGCTAAAAAGATTCTTCTCAGATTTACTCACTCCATAATGGACATCTTTGTGTGAATTTCACTCCACAGACGTGCATATTTGACAGGCGTAACAGGCTCCTGTGGATCACGATCCACATGCAAATGCAGCATCAGACGACAGAAGGAGGCACGCAGCTCGTAGGGCATCGTTTCATCCGACATGCATCTGCGGAAAGGTTAAGTGTTAGCAGGAAACTCTATTTGTTTTCTTTAATAATTATTCACTTGAGAATCAAATCAATGTCCAGGAGTGGCGAGAGTTCATTCAGAGCCAAGTACTGACGGTTTAGGCACATATTGGAGAACAGATTTAACTGATGGCGATAGTAATTGAGTATCGCGGCATCCTGCTCAGAGCCATCGGCCACTGAATCGGCCAGATCTGCCATCGATCGAGAGGTCTACAAAAAGATAGAAAATATAATCTTCCATTGCTGCGTCGCTATCTGTTTGCCCCTCACCGGCTGTCCAGTCCATTTCAAATGTATTTCATATTTATCTCCCGGCGACATCAGATCCTCCTCTTCATTCAAGCTGGCACTATCCCACGTTGTGGTGGTAGATGTGGACTGCACATCGGAACGATCCTCGTCATCGCCTGCCACTTCGGTGAGCGTGGCCAGGCACACATCCTCGGTGGTGCCCTTGTAGCAGCGCACCAATGTCGAAGTGTTCTTTAGGGCCTTCACCTGTGTCTCGATGAGTATGTCCTTGTTCTTATCGCTGAGTACACTCTTGCAGATCAGCTCCTGGGTGACGGCAATGGCTTTGCGATTCGACACACACAAATCAGACAGATAGTCGAGGAAACGCGAGTCCCAGTTGTGCATATTCTTACGCACGAGTCCCACAAATGTCTCAATCTCGGCGGCGGTGATATGTTTCTCTAGCAGCTTGCGATTGTTGTGCAGCAGCGCAGTGATGGTGTCCTCGGCCAGGATGTCGTAGCCGATCTGCTTCTGCATCAGGCCAAAGTGCTTGGCTATGTATTCCTGATTCTTGCGGTAGTCCTGCTGCGACAGCCGCAGTATGCGGTAGCACAGCCTAAAGATGTTCTTGTAGGGCGCATTCTTGGGGTCCCCCAGCTCATCTAGCCTTAGGAAAGGACCATCGCCTGCGGTGTGCTCTTGGAACGGTCCCTGGAGTATCTTGAACAACTGTTTGAGTATGTACTGCTCTCGCAGCAGCTTCTGGCGGTCCCTGATTGGATTCTTGATGGTAAACTCCAATGCCTTTGTCTTGTTCTGCTCATTCTCCATTCCGGCTATAAAGTAGACAATGTCCTGGAGTAGGGAGATCAACGCCCGCCGCTCATTGATCGAGATGCTGCCATTGTCCAGCTTGCTGGTGACCAGCGCCAGCACCTTGCACGCATCGTTTGCAAAATCCAAATCACGCACTTCCACGGGGGAGACGGGTATCAAAGCAAAGGCCTCCTTGTCCTCTTTGATGGGTGAGCAGCAGACCTTCGACATCACCGGCTTGTCGTCATCCGCATCGATGGGTATCGATGTGGCATGCACCCACGTATTGGAGCAGATGTGCTGCAGCCGCACATAGCTGGACTGTGGAACCAGACTGTCCGGTCGGGCCATGGTGGTTGCGTCCAGTACAAAAACCGAGGCAATGTCAGCGGAATAGGGCACGGAAACGAGTCGATATTGCTTCTCCTTGGGTTTTTCTGTAAATCAAAAGAGATTATAAGAGCTACAGGAACATAATCGCAATGCCTCACCATTTATTGTTGAATTCATTGTAGAACTCAGTCCCGAATCCTTGCTGCAGTCCCCCAGCAGCAGTTCGTGTGCCGCCTCCACAGAGGCAGAGATTCCAGCGGCCACATCCACCTCTGCTTCTGCGGCCAGATAGTGTCCCGTGGCCAAATGCTTAAAGCGATAAAGGGAATTCCAGTCGCCTGCACCACCGCGACACGAGTCATGCTGCACCACTTCAATCTCCCACAGGGCCTTGCTGCTGGTGGCTGCCGTGGCACTGGTGCGTCCTGTGGTCCTTAGAAACACATGATACTGCTTCTTGTACTCGTCCATGGTGAGGAATTTCTCCTGTTCCGCATGGAACAGACGCACCACATCGCCACCCTTGAGTATGTGCTCCTGGTTCTCCTTGTGCTCCATAAATAAAGAGATCTTCCACGATGTGGAGGAGTTCAAGACGTTCACCTCCTTGCAGCCGGGATTGTCGGGCAGCTCGTAGCTGGCCGCCACATGTAGATTCTGCTGATCGGCATTCACCGGACTGAGTATCACCTTATCCCCCACCACCACATAGTCCCCAATGGAGCGGAGTTTGTAGAACGGTTTGATGTAGAACCAGGATCCCTCATTCCCATTAGCATCCAGATACACGCGCATCGCGTTCTTTTCGAGGAGCGACGGCAGTCGCTTGTTCACAGTCAGATATTTGTTGGACTTTAGATGCAGAAGCTGCACTACAGCACGGCCATATTGAATGGATGTGCCCAGCAGCTTCTTGTTCTCCGTTTCGTTTTGTTTCTTCTCAATCTCTGCTGCGTGCTGTAAATAGAGATAGACATAATTTTTAAGATAAAGTCTTCCCTGTGGTTTGGTTCCTATTTTATGCTTACATGCAATCTCTTGAGCAGATTGGGATCTGTGTTGGAGTTTGCTGATTGTTTGGCTGCCTTCCAGAACTGTTTTTGTGCTGAATATCGATTCATTGGACATATTTTGATCAAGCAATCTGTGGAGTTAGACACAAATAAGTGATTTTTCTTAGTGAAGTTTACTTTTATTTGGCGACTTACCTCGAAACTTTTTGGGCGGACAACTCAAGTCACCCGCCTCGGGGCATACCACCGTACGATCATCCACCAGACTGTCGAAGAAGCAAACGTTTAGGTAAAATATTCAGTAATCGTTTTGCTGCAGGACAACACTTACCCGAGTGTGCTCAAGAATCCACACACGCTGCCCTCTGCATATAGGGAGACAATGTCCCCCAAGTGCAGGAAGCTCGCAGAGCCTATTATATTGTCGCCCATGTTTTGTTTGGCGGGTAGGGGGCCCAGAGAATGCCAGGGGTGTGATGAGTGTGTGTGTGCAGTGGCCTTCGGGGGTTCTCTGCCTCTCTCTCATGTGCCTCTCGTGGCTTCTTGTGTCTTCTCGTGGCTTTTGTGTTGGCTCGTTTACGCGAATTAATTGCAATGATTTGTCCTCCTTCTCGTCTATCCTGTGGCGTTTTATAGAAAAGAGAACAAACATTATGTTTACTACATGTCCAAGGGGGTAATGGGTGACTCGTATGTTTATAGACCATTTATAATTGATTTAAGTTGCGTTTTTAATAGCTTTAAATTAAGCAAATAAACTCTATATATATAAATTAATTAAAGCAAAATGATTTGATTACATCATTAAACCCTCAAGTGTGCGTTTAAGGGCATTGTTTATGAGATTCGGCATCCATTAAAGCTCTTAGGTATCAAGTCATTTTGTATTTTAATTTGTTTACGCCTTCACCCCCACATATTTTTTGCATCTTAAAGCATTTTTAATAGCATAAAAAGGCAATAAAAGCGAAAGAAGCGACCAATTAGAATGTGTTTTAGCCGTGTGATTGATATTCATAGAAAGGTTATACATACAAAGTAAAATTAAGGAAACATATCCTTTGTTTAAGTTTTTGGTCTTAAAATGTAAAAAAATTGTATCACACGGTTCTCTCGGATAATTTAAGATTTATGCACATATACAGAATCATCTGTATAACGTCTATACATACCTACATATATATGTATGTACATACCTACATATAATTTACAGCCTGTGTAAGCCTTTAATAACTGTAATCTTTCCTACTTCTAGATTATATTTATGGTTCCCAGTTGAGTTTCATCTTTTTATCTTATTTGTACAATGAAATTCGTCTTTTAATAGTATTTTCCATGAAATTAAACTGCTCCATAAAATCAACCAAAAAGCACAAATTTAAGTCTAAACTCTCCCAACCCCATCTCTTTACTTTGCAAATCATTTTCAATATTATTATTTTTTGCTGATCGTATAGATTTATATTTTCCCTAATTGGTTCCTCCCACTGACCTCAATCTGATATAAAGAACTGTCTTTTCACTGGGGTGTTATTTTCTTCTGTCATGTTAAATTTTGTTGTTTTCTTTTTTTTTTTTTTTTGTTTTTGAGTTATAAAATATTTATTGACCAACCCCTCTGATGGCATTGCGCCGTTCAATGGGTACCACCCTATGGAGGAATATACGTGCAGTGTATGGTTAATAATTATGAGAGAGTGTTTCCACCCTCTCATGTCTGTCATTTCTTGGTGACACTCTGGCGTATGCTTAATACTTCCAACAAACATTTCCATTCCCCCGGTTGTTTTGCACCATTCCCTTACCTTTTTTCCCATTCAAAAAGTTGTCGCTTTTAACGATTTTTGTTGGACGCTTGTAGTATGCTTTTTATGATTTATTTCCACAATTGTCTGTAGATAATGGCTGCATTACGAATGAGCACAGAAATTATTGTATGGGTGGACAAGCTACATACGTGTACATTCGTGTCTGTATTTACAGAGCCATTTCATTGTTTCTTCCGATTTTCAAGCCATTGAACCACACATACAAGTTTACTGAAGGGTGTTTTATTGTTTAAAGGAGCCTCTCAGCAAGTGCTCGCAAGTTTTTAGTAAAATGTAAGCGAAAGTTGGCTTATGAGAAAAGTTTGCCACCCTTTTGGGGTGGGTATACATATGTATGTAAATATATGTATATTTCTATTTTTGTATGTATGTGTGTATTTTTGCCAACCATAAAAGAAAAAAAAAATGAAAATCTCATAACATTGGCAGTCTCTAAGTATAAACAATTTCATTCTATTGGTAAAACCCAGAAATACAAGTCTATATTTTGTAGTACTAATCTTGATCTATACAAGAAATTAAAAATATATACTAAATATATAGAATGCCTAATGCTTTCCATTTCTATAGCAATTAACAGATTGTTTACTTCCCATTTCCCACAATTTTAGTATGCATTAATGATACCCAAAGTTTATATTACACAATCTATAAGTGATTCCAAGAGTACTTTTAATACTTCCCTAAAATATGCAAGAATATTTGTTTTTTTTTCTAGGAATTCGGAAAACCTATTTTACTTCAATTATGTGCAGAAATCATTTTGAATTGTTATAATTGTTTGTATATTTGTATCAAACTTGTGTTAACGAGTAATACTTTTCTTTTTATAAAGTGATTCGCAGATACTCGGCGAATATTCTTCCCCTTATCCTTCTTTAGATATGAATTTTTTTTTCTCTCTCTCTCTCTTTATATTTACAATTTGTTTGTTTAAACAATAAGTAAATTGTAGAATTAATATAAAACGAACAGAAATAGCAGTTTCCAAATGAGCCCTGCTATTATATATAAAATAATTTAGACATTTGACTCAAAAGATTTGAGCCTATCTGAAATCTACATATGTACATACATAATATGTATGTATGTACATTGGTATTTCATTATTTAATTATTCCTGCTGCCCTGGCCAAAATAACATATAAAAAAAAATAAATACATGGAGAATGATCGATATGAGTGTTTTTTGTTGTTGTTTATTTCTGGTGATTAGTTGATGCTTGGGGGAATACCCCAACGGAATACAAATGAGAGAGCTCACACATGGTTTTCAGAAATGTCCGCAGATGTGAGCAACAATCCAAGATTGATATATGATTTAAGTTAATCACTCTGATTGACAGCGGCAGTCAGTAAAGCTTTATTTTCTGGCACTTTTCTTTTAGATGAAAAGGAAGTGCTTTCCTTGAAAGTCGAAGATTTAGATACCCTTGCAAAAATCTGTTTATACTGCTGCTAATTAAAGATTTGTTTTCACACAGTTATTCCTCATTCCGTTTGGTATTCCTTATGTTTCAGCCCATATAAACTTACATTCGTTGTTGAGAAAGCACAATTGACCATCTTTTCATGAATCCTCCTAAAGCTAGTAAGTCTGCCAATCCCCTTTTAAAATGGGATGCAGCCATTTTTCCCCAAAATCCTCTTAAAGGTGCATACCCTACTTCTTTAACATTTTTAAAGGGTATTAATACTCGTGTTATTAGCATAAGCCTCTCGTAGTTCAACTTCCTTTACGGAATGCCAATGTCAGTGAGTGAAGGAAATGAAAAATTCATAAATTTCTCCTCTCCTTAGAGCTGGAAGGCCACTTAACGGGGGTCGGTGGCCCGCTTCAGGAATGCGCCCAAATCCGGCTCAACGCAGAGGATGGAGGGTTGAAAGTAGCAGAAGGAGATGATTGAAGTCAGGAAGTACCGAGGCAGCTGCAGCGACAGCTGTGCCATCAAATAAAGCTTCAGCCACAGCTCCAAAACGACATTCACATCTCAGCTTTTCGTTCCATTCTATCACCTTTCCCTGAGCAGCATTTCAATTATTTAATTTACTTTCTTTTGCAATTTCACGGCATTTTCCGGAAGGCGGAGGGAAATCTGTTGTAAGAGCATGGCAATTATTTTGTTATCACAACAGCTCTCAGCTTCTCCACTTCTCCTTGCTGCTGCGAACAATTAAAATGGGATTTATTTTAGATATACATATATTCGGTTAACACGCGGCGCATCAATTAAAATCACAATAATCCAGATATTTCTACCTACAGCAATGTTGAGCGTGGAGAGGGCGGTAGATAATAAACATACATATGTACATAGATACATACAAACATATATGTAGATATACACACAAACACAGACGAATGAATCTATGACTCGGTATTTGAGATATTTTTTTTCCCTTTTTTTTTATTTGTGGGTGGCGGAAGCTGAAGCTGAGGCCGCCGCCACACGAAGGCTTTTCCCCCCGTAGAATCTCTCCCTGTTTCTGTTTTTCCAGGTGTACATTTTCAACTTACAAATTTCAAGTAAACACAAAATAGGAATCCGTTTGTTCGGGTTCGCGGGTTGTTCGTAATTTTTATAATAAATAACAATCTTCAATGAATAATTGCTTTGGGAAATTATTTTTGTTTGCGGTGGGCAACATTAGCACTTTGAAGTGGAGATTTTTCTTATTTTTTGGGGAACACGGCCCCAGAGACACGAACCGACGCGAACCGACGAAAGGCCGACCTATAAACGTCTAGCAGTTAAATGAAAATGCTGGAAAAGTTCTCTATGTCGAGCCAGAAAGCTCAGGTCATAAGCTTTTCCAGAGCTTCCACCGCCGAAATGTCCAGCTCTCTGCTCCAATTTTGAGTGGATTCGGAAAGCAAAAGCACTCTTCCTTTCATTCATGAGGCTGGTTGATGTTGTGCCTGCCTGTCTTTCCTTCTTCTGCTCGTTCCACACTCTTGATTCTCCAATCACTCAGCTAAGTCTACGCATCAACGCTTGGAATTAGCCTTGTTAGTGCTGCTGCTGGTAGTAGTTTTCTGCTGCCTGTGCCTTCGCTTGAGTGAGTGATTCCAACCCACTGCCATCTGCCCCTGTTGCCAGATGAACATTCATATATTATTTCCTTTTGTTTCTTAGGTTCTTTCATGCGATAAGAAAGCCGGGTCAGGGACACGGCTTAAGAGAGTTTTTAGCCTTCTTTTCTTGTGGATAATTCATTTGAGACATATGTACATATGTAAATTCCCACCTCATGTGCAAAAGATGGAAGCAGTTGGCACCGATACTGTTAGATTGACACTGGAACATCATTTTGAGCCGGAATATGTGTATATGCCTCGAGCATCCTATGGCAAATGAGTTTATTATTTTAAACAAATGCCTCCTTGTGGTATATGATCCTAAGATCCTATTTTAAGTTATAAACAGCCCGAGAGTACCAAAGATTGAATACGATAAAAAAAACCTAAGAAATAATTGTAGTTCCTGTAAAAGTTGTTAAAATATACCTGAAGATAAGATTACAGGGTGAAGAAATATGGGGAAAAAAATGCTAAACAACTCCGTTAATTCTTAAAATAAATGTATTTTTTTTAAATAAGAATACAACTTAATATTAATTATTCCCCCGGACAAAAATTGCCGCCTTCCCGTCACATCGGTTAGCCCGCGACTAAAATTTAAGTTATAATTTAAATATATTCGCATGACTCCCCCGCTATCGGGCTGTCAAATTAGATTGAAATGATAATCATCGAGTGCTCAAAAGGCAATCAATTAAATGGTTGGTTAAATGGATTAACTAACGTTTCGCTCGAGTACGAGTACTCGCTGCGAGAATACACTTTACATGTAGCCGGAAAAACCATGAAAATCAGCCAAGCAACTAAACGGAAAGCTCTCTCGGTGGCGTGGCCGTGGCGATAAGTGGAGCGTATCACATGCGTGTGAACCGCTGCGAAAGAGCTACAAGTGGCACCGCCAACGTCGCTGCACACGCAGACAGAGGCAGAGGCACTGGCAGTGGCAGCAGCAGAAACAGCTGCCCGAACACGTGTGTAAACAGCTGGAGAGGCGAAGGAAAACAGCAAAGAGTAAAGCACAAAATAAAGATGGATTGGATGGAATATTTGTTTACATGCACCAGGCGCAGGCGTAGCTTAGCTTTCAACAAGCTTCCAAATAAGCTTAAAGCATGAAAGCTTATGGAGAGCACAAGAAAAAGTTCGAAAGGATTTTCAGTTGTAGAGCAAGGCGCAAAGCGCCAACTTGTGCCCATCGAAAGGGACTAATTTCGGTTTACGGAACGGAATCCTCGAGCACTCGAGGCGGAGTCTGTCGAACGGAAGCCTTGCCTTGCCACACGCCACACGGTGCGTATGGCAGCCAGCAGCATCATTCGATGAGAGAAACGAATCCTGCTTTGTGTGTGACTTTTGTGTGATGCTGAAAGCTCTCAGGCTTTTCCTTAGTTGTTTAATAGAAAAAATAGAAAATTTAGAAAGATTAATTTTCCAAATACAATAAATTCCGAGTTAAGAAAAGGAAATACGGAGTCTTGTATCCTTGTACGTGTGTGTTGAAAGTTCTCTGCGTGTATCTCTCTCTCACTCTTCCTCTCTTTATCTGCGTGATTGTGTGTGTGTGTGTGTGCGCAAAAAGAATAGAGAAAGCAAAGCATCCCGTAGGAGTGGCACACAAAAGTGTTTGCATAACTTAAAGCCCTGCCTCCTGCCACTCCCGCCCACTCGCCCCTGCTGCTGCTGATGTCCCTCAAGCCAATAACTTGATTAGAGGCGCCTCACCACACCCCGCCGCGAAAATCATACAAAAAGTGAACTCAAGAGTGAAAACAGTAAAAGGATTAGGATATGGATGCCATAATAGTTATGGACACGTTGGCATCCTGATGTAGTACCACGACTGCAAATGGTGTCTTCTTAAGCGACTTCTTTTTTTGATTGAAAGGTGTGGCTGCTGCTTCTGGTATCCCCTTCATAATGGATCCCTCAATGACATCCCAGTGCATTGTTAGGGCCATCGTAGTTGGTGTTATCATTATCCTTGTGTGTTTCTTCATCTACATGCTGTACCTGTGGGCCCTGGCGCCTCTCTTTGATAAGGTGTTATACCCCCATCAAAGAAAACAGCGAAATTTCCCTTTACATACGAAATTACCATTGTTCGATAATGATCCAAGATTAATGCCATTGTTTAATAGTTCCTGGTTATCGGGAAACGCAACTTCAAATAGTGCATACGATTGACAAGCGAAAGGATTTTTCGCAAGAAAACTACATAAAGTGTACATAAAACATACAGACTTATTTCTATGGAAAGCTGTTAGAAAGTTACATATGTAAAATGTTTTGAGGGTTACTAAATCAACAATAAAGAAGAACAATTTTCCAAAGAATAAAAAATGTTGTGTCTTTAACTGATGTGAAAACCGATTTTGAAATTAAAATATTTTATTAAAAGAATTATAATGTGAAAGATCCTTAAACGAATAGCTTACCTTAGTATCTTAGTCTCAAGAATGCAAACGATAATTACTCAGCTAATTTATATTTTTCATTTAACTTTTCTCTCTTTTCCTTTATATTATTTTCTTTATGTGCAGTGAAGCAGAGAGCAAGCAATCTCTTCAAATATATGCTCTATTTTTTCATTGAAACCTATATAAATAGTTGCCCAAGCCCGTCGAATCGAATCGAATGACTCTGGCCATAAAGCACTTATCCCCAACAATGAAGAGAAATAAGAAAAAAACGTGGAGACCATCAATGGTGCAACGCTTGAAATCATGCACAGAGTGAGGGCTCCGAAAACTGGGGCCCTGGCTCAAAGGTCTTATCATCAGTATTCCTTAAGGGATGGGGATTGGGGGAAGCAGTGAAGTGGAATAGGGCATACATATGTTTTGGCTATTCGTGTGTGAAAAATGGTTGTGTAAAATTGCCTACGAAAATACGAGTATGGCTGTAAAACACACAAAAAATATCGAATGGAATTGCGAACACTTTAGCAAAAGTCCTGGGCTTCTGGACGGACATCCTTGACTTGGTTATTAGCTTAGATGGCTTTCCCCTTCTAAGCCACAAAACGGAGCACACAAAGAGCACAATGAATTGGGGCAAGAAAAAGGGATAAAAGGTTAAAGCAACAGGGCGTAGATACAGGGCGGACTCCCAGACAAAGTTCAAAAGTTCTTCGGGCTGGGGACTTTCTTGATTGAAGCTTTTGTCTGCCGCCAGACGACAACGAAGACGATGACTCTTCTGGGATTTGTTGTTGGCACTCAAATAGGGGGCACAATTCCCATTTATATTTTTGTGTACAAATTCAATTATCTTACAATTGGCCTAAGGACGAGCCAGGACGATCGACTTGGATATCCAGGATATCCTCAATTTAAACAGTATCCGATCCGATGCCAACACAGAAACATTGAAATTCAATTTGCAATTTGATGAACAATGAAAAAAGTCAAACAATTTGCCCTCGCACCTGCTGGACCTTCATTAAAAAGTATCTCTATCTCTTATGTCAATGGAAAAATAGACATTACAAATAGAAAATCGAAAACCGCAAATATTTCAATAAAGCTTTTCATCAAATGCAGGCCGTCGATGTCGAGCATGAGATTCCCTTTCATTGTTGTCTAACTGTCAGTTCAAATTACACTGAAGCCGCCGCTACATCCACATCCACACATCGACACTCGCTTGGGTGGCAGTCAGTTTCAGTGGACTCTCCTCGTCCCACATGCAATCAAGCTCGGAAACTGCATTACATCCCCGCACCCCGAAAGCCCAAAGGCACCTAAAACCACAATGAAAATTAAATGAAATGTTAGCCATGGCACGTACTTCGTGGGCTATATTAAATAGTAAAACAAAACCTGTCAGCGCAAATTCTATATATCGTCAGTCCGCACTGGGAATACTCTAATGGATATCATTAGAAAAGCAAATAAGCCTAATTAAAAAACTATTCTTTGAATCGATTTCTTGATAAAATTGTAAATCATCCGTCACTTGAAATGGAGAGACTATTTAGTAAATTCTTCTCTGGCCACTCATTAATCCACAGATGGTTTTAAACTTTCTACAAACTATAGTTAATCTGAACTTATTTTATGGGATACCTAGTATATAAACAGTAAAATAAACAATCATTTGTACGTTCATACATATATGTAGGTATTAAATAGAGAACAAACAAAGTGAAATTGACTCAGCTGCTGACTAAGATCTGGAGTTATCTCTCCCAGCTTAGAGGTAATAAGCTCGGAGATTAATTAATAAATAAGAAATTTAATAGCCAAATACAATTGAAATTGTATAGTTCATTAAGTGACATCTGACCTACTCATTCGATTTCTGCATTTCCAATGAACCATTTAGGGTATGGGATTTGAATCAATGGAAAAGGAGAGTAACTGTAGCTTTGTAGCTGAAAATTAAGAGTACTCTGTTGGAGAGTCTCCTGAACTTGAGGGTTCCCTGGAGGCCATGAGCCATGAGATTCTCTAGAACAAAAGCTGCTGAAAGTCTAATCAACTATTTATAGGGATTAATAAGAAATGAGTGCGGTTGGTGGAGAGATGAGAGAATGAACACTGATGAAATGAGTGCGAGTAGAAAAGTGAAAACTACTTAGTAGTTTAGGTAGATTTAAAACAATTGTAGAATCATTAACACAAAGGGTTTTCATTACAACAATTATTATTAATAATTAACCGCCATAAAGCAATTAAAAGTGGTACTCTAGTAATTATGTGTTAGAAGACACCCTTTCCCCTATGTGTGTGTAATGCAGCTCTTTTTCTCAAGTCTGACCCTTGTCTAGTCTTTGAAAGGTCTCTATTGAAGGGCTCGAGAGAGGTTCACCTGGGGCAAAAGCACTCAAACACCAACACAGCTAAGCCACAAGCAACGGAGAACACTTTTTTCAACATTCATGTCTGCTCCATTGATAACCACACGACCTCCACACACACATACTCTTGTTAATTGCAATGAAGTGTGCTCGGAGTACTTTCAAAAAGGGCAGGGAGGTAGAGGAAAGCAGAGAGTGTACGAATGAGTTGCTATGATGTGGGGGCATACTTTATTTATAGCCTGAAATTGTCGTTTACACAATTCAATGTGTTCCAGAAATCTCCAGGGAGTGCGGTTTGCGGTCCGCCTGTGCAGAAACAGTAAGCAGAATTGAGAGTGTTCCTAAAATCTTTCCCAAAAATTTCAAAAACTTTTACATCAATATTTTATGTAATAAAGATTAAATTCAAGCAACATTTTTTTCAAATGAACCAGAGATCTCTTTCTTTAGATTTTAAGAACCGCCACAATTGAGTGCTGTGTTTTCTGGTTGCGGGGGAGCGGTTTGCGGTACACCAATAATTGCCTACGGCAACATCAAGGCTTTAAAATATTTTGGTTGCTTTTGAATGGCTTAGCGGTTTTCGGAACGTCCGCGAGTTTGTCTATTCATGTTAATTGCCGGCGCTACCCAACCTTAAACTTTGGCGCTCCATTCAGCTGCATTACACATAATCAAGGTGCATTAAATTAAGGTGGGTTGTTGCCACAGATACGAGGGGTTAAGGGCAGAAAATGTTTTCTTGGATGTCGAGAGATTGCCGAAAGGGACATATTTTCATTAAATTTGTTGTACTGAAAAGTGAGTCAATTCTGCGCCCCTTATATAAATGCAATCTGAATATGAAGAATACCAATTTGTGAACGTGTTTGTGTGTGCACTCTCTCCAGATCCAATCATTGATTTCCACTGAGAGTTTAATTGACTCTCATTACGTGTCGGTGTCGTTGTGATTGTGTGGTCGTATTAGCTGTCGTTGCATTAATAAATACTTGTGTGCGTTCGTGCATGATTGCAGTAAATTTGTGCAAAAATTCTGAGTGGAAAAGCAATTTTTATGCCAAGCAATTAAATTGATTTCATCGCGTGCAGCTGAAGGAAAAGCAGCATCAAAATATTCCACCTCCCTCTCCCTATCTGCACCCAGCAGCCATTCAACAGAACTCTCAGTTGACTGCAGGCAAGAAAGCTCTACTGCTCTCTCACTGCTTCCCCCGCCGCTCTCTTGGACCAGGCAGTCAACAATGTGGCGCTTAATTAAACACGCGTCTGCCTCCTCATCTCTCCTCACCACTTCTCATTCAAGATAAGTGCTGGCGGTGGGAGAGTGAGAGAGAGAGAGAGTGCAAGGTGTTCTCTGCATTGCAATTGATTCTGTGGGTGGGAGAGTGAGGCTGACGGAAAAGGTTTTGGTTTGAATAGAGGACGTTTTCCGTTTGGTAGTTGTTTCTTCTGTTCAGTGCAATGTATCAAAAGAGGGAGAGAGCGAGTCAGTTATTCTCAGAAAGGTTTTTGTGCAGCCTTTGATTTCTTTTCTATTATTCAACGGTACCCACTAACAGTCTGAAATGGGCGTGACGGTCGGCCAGATAATAGTTATCTATATAATTAGCTTGATATGAAAGAGCGCTTATTGTCTGGATGGAATGGATGATGACCTACTTTAATCAGCGGCTAGCCCTTTGGGAAAACCTGTTAAACCAGTGCGCAAAAGAGCAACAGGTTAATACTGGTTTTAAACTTATTCTTTATAATTAAAGGGCTGTACTTACAGATCGCACTGTATTCCAAGGGTATTCAAACACACAAAAAAAACTGCTTCTGGTTTGCTCAGCCACTGATTCATCCAGCCAAACACGAAATGGCATACAGCTCGTAAATCGAATTTGATTTGAATATTTATTTGATTCAAGCACTTGAAAGAACTTTAATATATTTTCACCTTGAGTGCGCGCACTTAACCACAAAAAAGAAGAATAATAAATAAAGCAAATGGCGTTTAGACTGCGGAAAGCGAAGCGATTGATACCCTTATAGGAAATTCGTTTTCACGAGAGGTTTATTATTTATTCTTTCAATTTTGACTTCTATTGACGAGAAATTGAAAAAACACTTTTAACCACAGCTTGCTAATTTTTTGTTAAATTATCATTGGTAACACTCGTTTTCATCTATGCCAATTCACAATCACAATACCTTCACTTGTGAGGGTACAAAAAACCGCATATTATAACAATAACAATGCTGCTTGAAGAACGAGAGAAGAGCGGGTTAAAGAGCGGCTACAAAAAGTGGGTACAGAGTCAGAGAGAGAGGTACGGTTGTCAATAAGAAAGACACAAAACGTAGAAAAAAACACGCGACAAACAATTCCGGTTAAAAGAAGGAGAGGCAAAAAGCGAAAAGAGCTGACAACAACGTCAACAATTGGGTTTCCCTTTCCCGGCCCGCGCACCACTTCTCCAGCCAACAAGCACCAGCGTAGCACCAGGCAAGGCAAACCAAACGCGCAACGCGATGGGCAATTTTTCATACGTTTCCAAAATTTCAATTTTTCTCACTTTTCCACTGCACATTTCCAATTTGTGGGGCACGGCTTACGCCCACCGCCGGCAGGCCAACGAATTGGCCATTATTTGAACCATAAATTAGCTGCTTAAAGCGTATGAAATTGTAATTTTCCAGCACACGAACTGAACCGATTTTGTTGTTGCGCCCCGTTTTGCCAGCGTATGCGTAGATAAGGCGGAAAACAGCAACGACGTCACAACGGGCAGCACGACCGAAACACGTCCGACCGACACGATAGAAAAAAACGAAACAAATTCAAATTCATTGAAAAGCAACAAGTGCTGCCAGAAAGCTCTGACCATATGATCGTGCACAACGCTGCCATCACGTCCAATATTATATTTTTTGGACGATCTGGCTGGCGAAACGGAACTTTTTTTCATCGATGCGGCGGTGCAGTGATCTCTTGTCTTTAATTCGTTTAAATTAACATTCAAAATTATCTTGCCATTGCAGAAAATGTCCAACGTTTGGGTGGAAAACAATTGAATCACATCACACACAAAAGCCACATTTCCCCCCCAAAACAACTTTGTGCCCAACAATATGGCTGCCTCTGCTTTCCCTGCCGTCGCTCGCTTTGTTTATCGCTGCCTTTTGTTCGCGCCTGCCATTGTTGTGGGACTCCTGCTGACGCTGCCAGCAATTGCCGGCGCCCAAAGGCACACAGCATCCGATAATCCCTCGACATACAATATTGGAGGCGTATTGAGCAATTCCGAGAGCGAGGCCCACTTCCACACCACCATTTCGGTAAGAATTTAGGCCTGTTAGCCAGGCTAACTGGATTCCCAATCGGATTGTCTACTGTAATGCTTCGCCTTCCTTCTTCGTGCAGCATCTCAACTTTGATCAGCAGTATGTGCCGCGAAAGGTCACCTACTACGACAAGACCATCCGCATGGACAAGAATCCCATCAAGACGGTCTTCAATGTGTGCGACAAGCTCATCGAGAATCGGGTAAGCCATGCGATGCAGAATGCAATTATGCCTCCACTTCCGTTTGTGCCCCAATCCTCTCCACTAGGACATCTCACCAGTGGGTGCTTTTGGTTAGCATCATTTTAATAATTCAACAGGAAATGGTTCGGAAATAGCCTGATGACAGACGGTAATTTGATTGTGAATATCTTGTGGATGCCATTCTTTGGTTGGCTAGTTATAAATGGGTAATCCCAGTGATGATGTACAATTGACAGTAATACAGCTTTCGAGCCCATAATTTGTTCGTAAGCACCACTCGGATATATTTCGGACCGTCTGGCTACTCCCACTGTAATTTTATGATCATCCATGCTAATTTTTTCGCTGATCCGGCAGCTCTACCAGCACAAACAGTATAACCAAAATTCATGGCTTTAGTTTTGAGTTTTAATTCAAAAGTCATGCGTGTTGTAAAGGTTTAAAATCTCTGCCATTGCCCCCGCCAACCATGCACTTTTGCACCACATGCACTTGCACTTTTTAGCGGCAAACTGATTAGAAGGCTATTAATCAGCGCAGTCGTTTACAAGCAAAAACAAAAAAAAAGATTAATGATGAAGATTTTACAAGCGTGTCCAAGTGCATTGCACCCATTGCTAAAAACCACTCAAACATCCGCACATGGCAAGTTTTTCGGCCACGACCACCGTCCAACTACTGGGATCGTGCTACGCATTCATCAATCACATATCGGCGCACATTTATCTGGAGCAGTGGCTGTGGGAGTGGGTCTGGGTCTGGGTCCAGGAGCATAACCGTCTACGCCCACTAGGGCAGGTCTAAATCAATTCGCTGCCTGTATTCGGGAGCGGACATTTGTCATCATTAATGCCAAAGTGAATTTATCATCGTTTGGGCAAAAGATGTGCGTCCATTTTGAACCTTTCATTACCAGGCGAAGGAAACAAATCAACTGTCATTGACTCCTGTGGGGGTTGCCATAGCCTACAGTGTGGCTCAAAACCATCAGACATGGGAAAGTTTGGAAAAAAACTCGGATGAAGTCCACTAATAGAATCACTCCGCTGGTTTCAATCTGAATTATTATAAGCGATATAGTTCCATCCCCTCCTAATAGTTATGTTCCGCACTGTACCTACTTTTTCTGGGCATATTTTTTGCGAAGCCAATTGAACGCCCTCTCGGCGCCATTTACACTTCCGCCTGTTTGGCTCTGCCTTCCCCCTGTCGCACTCCTTCGTCACACTTTTCTCCTGCCATTTCCCTTGGCATTGCTCATTTCCACTGATTTGATTTCCCACCTCGTGTTTTCCCCCAGGTGTATGCCGTAGTCGTTTCGCATGAGCAAACCTCTGGTGATTTGTCGCCAGCGGCTGTAAGTTACACGAGCGGATTCTATTCAATTCCCGTCATTGGCATATCCTCACGGGATGCGGCCTTCTCCGACAAGAACATCCACGTCTCGTTCCTCAGAACCGTGCCGCCGTACTATCACCAGGCTGACGTCTGGCTGGAGATGTTGAGTCATTTTGCATATACAAAGGTAATGTCGCGCTTCCTCCGGTACTCTTATTCCTACCAAAAATATGACTTATTGACTCATTGAATTTGTCTGCCTCAATGGCGGCGACAGGTTATCATAATACACAGCTCCGACACGGATGGACGTGCCATATTGGGGCGCTTCCAGACCACATCACAGACCTATTACGATGATGTCGATGTGCGTGCCAACGTTGAACTGATTGTAGAGTTCGAGCCGAAGCTGGAGAGTTTTACAGAGCACCTTATAGACATGAAGACAGCCCAGTCGAGGGTATATTTGATGTATGCCAGGTGAGTGGGGTACTAATGGGTATTTAATTTAATTTCTGGACGGATGGTTTGATGTAAAAGGAAAGGCATTATAGATCTATTAATTTGCAATCGAAGCCCAGAAACCATAGTTGCCATTGGTTGCCCCTTCAGAGTGTTTATTAGTTGACTTTAAATATTCAATTTTAATTCACAAAATGTCTGGAATTATCTACTACCTAACATACGCGCTTGGCTTGGCAATCGCTGCCACTTATGGCCACGAAGCGAGCATTTATTGCAACGACTGTTCAGCAGCAAATGAAAATTGTAAAATCAGTGAATTTGGACGCAGTTGCAGGGACCTGCCCCCTGACTACAGCAACAGCAGTGCCACAGATTTGGGCACCTATAACCCTCTGGAGCATGGCCACAGTAGCAGTAATCTAGCCGACTGCATTCCAGAAGGTATGAATGTACTAGGTAAAAAAAAGAGATACTTCAATCTCTAGAAATCCTAAAGATGCCTTAGACCTCGTTACAGAGAATCACTACTTCTGTTGCACTTGGTCCAAGGAGCTTGGCTGTCAGCAGATCAAATTCACGTCCCACCACCTCTTTGTGCAGTGCAATTGGTGTGTGCCCGAGAAGGTTCCCGCTAGAAAGGAAGATTATCATCGTTGTCCTTGCAACAAATGCCCTGGGGAACTGTGCGACGGCACCTGTCTCATTGCGCTTGGCCTTTCCTTCTATGGTGTTTTCAAACGCTCTTTGATTTCCGCTTAAGAAGGATTCCGCCTCTTGCCGGGAGATGCAGACAGTCATAGCACATTTCTGACTAAAACAATTGCATTGGAGCTGAACAAGAATCAGAATAAATGAACAAAAATAAAATGTATTTGCAACAAGTCCCCGCTTTATGGTTTTCTCTACCACAATCGCACTTCCTTCTCGTTTATTTATTTAAAATTTCACCCACAACCGCCTGAAAAATGTCCTGGAAATGGGGTGGCTTCTGCCATTTGCACATGCCATTTGGCATTCAAAAAATTATCATAAGCGCTCTGGTTATTTATGCACTGGTTTATTCTCTCTCTCTGTGCAGCACTGAGGATGCCCAAGTCATCTTTCGGGACGCCGGCGAGTACAACATGACCGGGGAGGGGCATGTGTGGATTGTGACGGAGCAGGCGTTGTTCGCCAACAATACGCCGGACGGAGTGCTGGGCCTCCAGCTGGAGCATGCTCACAGCGACAAGGGACACATTAGGGTAAGTGTGAGTGGGTCCCGCCACTGATTCGAGCCTCCATTATGCATGATGTGATTTTCATCTGACAGGACAGCGTTTATGTCCTGGCCTCGGCCATCAAGGAGATGATATCCAACGAGACCATTGCAGAGGCGCCCAAGGACTGCGGCGATTCGGCCGTCAACTGGGAATCGGGTGCGTCATTGGAGCCGTGATCTTTCCTAATTGGGGAGCCGTTCTAATGTCACCTTTGCAGGAAAGCGTCTGTTCCAGTACCTGAAGAGTCGCAATATTACGGGGGAGACAGGCCAAGTGGCGTTCGATGACAATGGCGATCGCATCTATGCCGGCTACGATGTGATCAACATACGCGAGAAGCAGAAAAAACATGTTGTGGGAAAATTCAGCTACGATAGTGTAGGTTCTGCAGAGATACTCCAGCTTAAGATAATACTTTAATGATTAAAGATCCTTTTTTTCTGCAGATGCGTGCCAAAATGCGAATGAATATCAATGACAGCGAAATCATTTGGCCAGGCAAACAGAACCGCAAGCCGGAGGGCATTATGATTCCCACTCACCTGAAAGTGCTGACCATTGAGGAGAAGCCATTTGTCTATGTGCGTCGCATGGGGGATGACGAGTTCCGCTGCGAGCCAGATGAGCGACCCTGTCCGCTGTTCAATGCCACTGATTCCACTGGTAAGACTCAGACCTGGATCATTCACTGAGAGCATTCCTCTAACTTGTACTTTGTATAGCCAATGAGTTTTGCTGTCGTGGGTACTGCATCGATTTGCTCATCGAACTATCCAAGCGGATAAACTTCACCTACGATCTAGCCCTCTCCCCCGATGGACAGTTCGGGCACTACATCCTCCGCAACAACTCGGGTGCGATAACACTGCGCAAGGAGTGGACGGGCCTTATGGGGGAGCTGGTCAATGAACGGGCCGAGTAAGTTGAATGAAGGGAAACCAATGAAATCCACACTAATCGGGAACTCTCCGACTCTCACTTCGTTTAGCATGATCGTTGCACCATTAACCATCAATCCGGAGCGTGCCGAGTACATTGAATTCTCGAAACCCTTCAAGTATCAAGGCATTACAATACTCGAGAAGAAACCGTCACGATCGAGTACTCTCGTGTCTTTCCTGCAGCCATTTAGTAACACGCTATGGATTTTGGTAATGGTGTCGGTTCATGTAGTGGCTCTGGTCCTCTATCTGCTGGACAGGTGAGTATCTTCCCCCTGCCGAGCACACCATCACCCGCAATCCCCAAAACACTTTCAGAGAGATCGTACATAGTAGTAGCCATAAAATAAACCATAAATGATCGTTGCATTGGACGGTTGAATCGCAGCGATCCGTGCCTGGCTGCTATTCCATTCACCCATTCACCCTGGACCTTCGCTGCTCGAGGATTCGATTAACTCTATGCTTTCTACACTCAGATTCTCACCGTTTGGACGCTTCAAGCTCTCGCACTCGGACAGCAACGAGGAGAAGGCCCTGAATCTCAGCTCCGCGGTCTGGTTCGCCTGGGGCGTCCTCCTCAATAGTGGCATCGGTGAGGGAACACCGCGCAGCTTCTCTGCCAGAGTGCTAGGCATGGTCTGGGCCGGCTTCGCCATGATCATCGTGGCCTCGTATACTGCTAACCTGGCCGCTTTCCTCGTGCTGGAGCGGCCCAAGACGAAGCTGAGCGGCATCAACGATGCCCGCTTGAGGAACACCATGGAGAACCTGACCTGTGCCACCGTCAAGGGCTCATCGGTGGATATGTATTTCCGGCGGCAGGTCGAGCTGTCCAACATGTATCGCACAATGGAGGCGAACAACTATGCCACCGCCGAGCAGGCCATTCAGGACGTGAAGAAGGGGTAACGTGGGCGCCACAGGCCTCGTCCATTTTCGTAGCTGAAATCTATAGAGTTGTATAGTCGCATGTTTGCAGAACGCAGATCTTCTACATCTACTGCTCGTACTCGTGCTCGTACTCGTAATACCCTAACAACAACAACAAGTACTCTTCTCACTCTTCAAACCAAAGAACTTAATCTACACAAATTACCACTGTCTCTCTTTCTCTCTCTCTCTCTCTCTCTCTGTCGCTGTCTCTCTCTTTCTCTCTCTCTCTCTCTGTGTTTCTCTCTAGTAAATATTGTACTCGTTAATGGTATCGTGTTCGAATTGTTCTTGCCCTTCCCCCCGTACTTAAACGACCCCGTAAACCCTTAAACCTTAACTTCTTCATGTTTTTTAATCGTACTTGTTGTACCAATCCCTTGTTAATGAATCCCTCATGATACGTGACTAAAATACGATCTACATGTAATCTATAATCACAGCAAACTAATGGCCTTCATTTGGGATTCATCGCGACTGGAGTACGAGGCCTCGAAGGATTGCGAACTGGTGACCGCTGGAGAGCTCTTCGGACGCAGTGGCTATGGCATAGGCCTGCAAAAGGGCTCACCCTGGACAGATGCTGTAACCCTAGCTATCCTAGAGTTCCATGAAAGTAAGTGCTGAGAGTACACTCCCAGTCCACGGATTGCTAATCTTTCTCCTCTTTAAGGTGGCTTCATGGAAAAGCTGGACAAACAGTGGATCTTTCATGGACATGTACAACAGAATTGTGAACTCTTTGAGAAGACCCCCAATACGTTGGGTCTCAAGAACATGGCTGGGGTGTTCATTCTGGTGGGTGTAGGTATTGCTGGAGGCGTGGGTCTAATCATCATCGAAGTGATCTATAAAAAACATCAAGTGAAAAAGCAAAAACGTTTGGATATAGCCCGACATGCAGCCGATAAATGGCGTGGCACCATAGAGGTATGCGATATTGGGATTATTTTATACTCATTTTATAGACTCATTTAAACCTCTGAAATCATTCACAGAAGCGTAAGACCATACGCGCCTCACTGGCCATGCAGCGACAGTACAATGTGGGACTCAACTCCACCCATCCACCGGGTACCATCAGTCTGGCGGTGGACAAGAGGCGCTATCCACGCTTGAGCCAGCGTTTGGGACCGGAGCGTGCCTGGCCTGGCGATGCGGCCGATGTGCTGCGAACACGTCGCCCCTACGAACTGGGCAAGCCTGGACAGTCGCCAAAAGTGATGGGTGCCACGCCAGGGATGCTCGGAAGGACACGGCCACAGCAGAATGTCTTGCCACCGCGCTACTCGCCCGGGTACACCAGCGATGTGTCTCATCTGGTCGTTTAAGTTAACATTTTTTGCCAATGCATTTAGAAGATAGTAGAAAATACGTTTACTCGTATATCATTGCTCAAATGGGGTTCATGGAGAGTCAGGAAATTGTTTGTTATCGATGTACGACTATGTGTGGAATGGGGCCGGGACCGGGACTTGGCAAAGTTTTACAATAATAATTTTAACCATGCATTTGATCGGTCCGTTCCGGTCCTGTGCCTGCAATAATCTGTTATATCAGAGTCTATATGTATTTACAGAAATTATTGGATAGTTTAATAGGTCAGCATTTATTTGATTGCAGTTAAGTTTGTGTAGTTTTCGATGGATTTGTTAAACGAGAGAGAGATTTAGCAGGGAAGAGGGAACTGGGAATTGGAGTTCCCTTCGGATCGGAATCGGATTGCTTTCAATGTGCTTACTGTTACAACTTACTATCTATATACCCGCTTTAGCTTTTTTCAAATGCTTTTCCATAAGAAAACTTCGATCTATTGTTATTCTAATAATTATTTCTACATATTACATCACAGAACCCACCCACTGTTACAAGGTGTATGCTAAATTATACTTAAACCTTATATACTAAGCTCGAAACATAAAACGAAAGCTCCGATTGCCCGTACAACTTACATATACTTACCTTCAGCTGATCCTGGACAATTGCTAGGATCGGATTTACTACCTAAAACTTACCGAAAAACCTTTTTATTAACCACAAAGTCTTAGGGAGAAAACCTTCAGCAAGCGATGGCCTAAGAGTAGCAAACTAATTAAACAACAAAAACTAAACTCGATGAAGCTTAAATGAAATTTAAATGAAATTTAAACAGAAAACAAATTATATGTATACATATTATATATATATAGTATTATTATATATTATATATAGGTAAGATTCAGTGTGAAGTTAACAGCATGATTGTGGAGCATTCCAAAGGGGAAATTCGTCAAACCAAATACAATTTAGTAGCGAAATATGAATTTTAAATGTTTTGAATGTGTAAACAGTTTATGCCACCAAAAAAAAAAACCAAATAAATACTTAAAATCAAAGTTAAAACAGTGTGATCCAATGGGTTCTGATATCAATGCTAAACAGATCCCATCTTTCCCTATTTCCAAATAAATTCCTATCCCATTCCCAACACCATCGCAAGTAAATATTTATGGATTTTGCAAATATCTATTCTTAGGTCTCTTGTAAATGCACAGATCGATTGACTGATTGACATGCTGATTGAATACGCATATTTTCCTGATGATGATTGATGTGCTGATCAACTTGTTTGCCTTTTAGCTTCGAGCCAATTGTTATTCTGATATTTATTTGTTCCAGTTACAGAGGAGAAAACTTAACAAGAGGACGCCAATGTGCGATGCTTGGATGGATTATCTATTAAAAATACCATTATTGTACAAATAGAATTCCAGTTAGTAAAGGTTTCCTTACCTTACCTTATCAGTTCTTATCGGCGGTCAAGTCAAGCTAGTATAAAAGACAATTTAATAACAAATGATTAACAATAAGTCCTTAGGAATGCCGGCTGTTAAAGCTTAAGGCAATTAACAATCTTTTTGAGACCGCTATATGAGTGACCCTTTTTCGAAGGCTTTCGCCGAAACCTTCCATCCGAAAAATATAATCAGATGATGCTGCATCTATAAGAAAGAGTTATCCATATACATATACAACACATCATATCACTTTTGCAGAGCGTGCCAGCCTGTCGTCGAACGGGGAAATTATATAATTATGACAATTAAACATTTGATGGAAAATTATTGTGGTTTGTGTTTACCATCAATTGTCACACTGGTCGCTGGATCTCCGCTCAGACCAGACCGATATTCGCAGTGAAAACTGCAATGAAGCGGTTCGAATCGGTCTCTCATTAGGGCTTTGCTTCGAATGCTGCTGATGATGACGACAGCAGCAAAAACTCCCCATCACATGCGCAACTGGAACTGCATTCTGGGAACTGGATACACAGCAGCTCCTTCAGGAGACCAGGAGGCCGGGTTTGCAACCTAAGATGAACACTGGATGCTGGTTAAATAATTACATTTTCGTTAGAGTTGTGCCAAAACGTTTTGAATCTGTCTGTGGGTCATGATCAAATGGCTGTCAAAAACAAATAAGAAAAATATAGCATAGTTGAGTGATTCGACTAGAAGATGCTACACATCCAACTCTTAGCAGAAGTGTTAACCTGTAAGCCAGAATATGACTAAAAGTACTAAGTGACTAAGAAAGTACTCAGAAAGAAATCCAGGCATTTCCAAAGAAAGAATCACATGACCCTAGATCTTCTGGGTTTCTTTAAAGACGTTTTGTGTATTTCATATATTATCATATTATATATTTTAATACATCTACCTAAAGTGATATACCCTTGTTGCTCTTTGATTAATTTGTATTCAAAATAAGAGGTATGAACAAAACAGACTCATGTTCCGGTAGATAATGACCTTATGACGTTTCATTGACAGATGTGGGTGTTATTAATTTGTTTGTGCATCAAAGGGAGTTTCGATGCCAAATTGTTGATGCTCTAGAAATTCTTTGACGTGGAGTCCACGTGGACGTGGAGAGATTCTCCTTCATCTGTGCTTTGCATACGCACAGCTTTTGATGATAATTAGAACATTATCACTTTTATTTTTATCCCGTATTCAATATTTGAGCAATATTTTTACCCAGAATCCCAGCAAGTGTCATCCCGTATTTATCCAATCAATTATCACATAGCCAGATACAGAAACGCTATCCAAACACATACCAGTCAAATATTGTAAGACGTTCGAATACGATTGACGTCAAGGACGGTTAGGGACGTGGAAACGGAAACCCGATTGTATCTATATTGCTTTCTATATGTGCGGAATGGAACCTCGGATTGCTCCAAATGAAAACTCTGTTAAGGTGGTATAAATCAGTTAATTCAATTAAGAGACGAGTGTCAAATAATGTCACCGGCACACGATATGATAGCACTCTGTAAGGCCACGGTCGATCCACCAAATGTCGAATAAAAACTCGAACCAATGCCATGGATGAGGTGTTATCATCTGGCTCATGTAATTGGTCATGAGTGCCTGCCTATTCCGCTGACAGCAATTAGCAATAAACGATTGTTATACAACATAGACAACTTTGTCAAGTCTTAAATATATAATTTCAGCTGTAAAACAATAAATTTGTCTGTGGTGCGATATGTTGATTCGATCAATTATGGAATTCGTCTCTAGTCTAAATATCTGCGGCCTGGAGATGTGTTAATGAGTGCAACCGTCCCCTGCTGAGGGTTAACCAAATCCAGCTGTAACTGGTTAACATTGGTTAGGGCCCATTGTCAATATCAGGTTGACTTCCTATGAAGAAAATATCTATAATGTAATAGACAGATAAATCGGGGAATATTACTACGGAGATTCCGGAGACAATCCGGAGATTTTAATTGATTTTAAAACCACATCTTTGCCCTCTTGGAAAGAAATTTAATATTATTAAAACTTTATTGATTTCCCTGATTAATGCATTGTTTCCCTTCGTATTATATGAGATAATTAAGACTTATACAAGATCAGTTGCCAATTAAAGTTTTATTTCCCCAACCATAAACAAATTAAGTGAAAAGTGCAAACCAAACAAAGAGTAAATCTAAATATAGATTGACCCCCAATAAAAGAAAAGAAAGATTACAAGAGAAATAGGGAGATAGTAGACAAAAACAATTGGAGGATATGACTGCATAAATAAACTATGACTACACATAAAACAATCCATATATTGGTGCTTTATTTATAAATACCACATTTTCGAACATTTGGCCATTTTTATGGCGCTTCAAATTCTAGATTTGAATAGAGGAAATTCAATTTGTATCATTGAAAACGATAAACAGACTGTCTTAAAATCTGAGGAACACGAAGAGCCCATCAATAAAGTTTTTAGAAATGAGCCGAAGCGAAAATGGAAGAAGTGTGAAAAGTATATCGCAAAAGTATAATAAAAATCTGTTCCGCCAATCGGTGATTTTTGTGTATTAATGGTTTATAAAATAATACAAATATTAAATCACTCACAAAATATTAGTAAAAATAAAATCGTTTATTAAAATGCAATCAAGTGACAAAATACGTTATTCCCTTCTCAGTAGTTCTCGAGATCTACGGATAGTCTTATACAACTGAAGTTGGTTACCAAATGGATTGCATCTATCCATGCATGGGACCTATTAAATACATCAGCAGCCATAACATCTGATTCTGATGAAGGTGGTGATTTCGGGTAAAACTATGGGGAATTTCTATTTGAATAGATTTAAAATGTTCGAATTTTGCATGCGCTACAAACAGTAGATTAGATTTCCCTTCACCAATACCCAAGTGATTCGTTATTGGACATATAATTGGTTTGTAAAGATAAGATGTTCTGATTTGAACACCTCTTTATGTCCGTTATAAGGCGGTACCCTTTTATCAAACTAATAAAGTAGATTAGGCCTTACTCAATGAACATAGAGAGTAACTTTAAGGTATAATAAAGAACTAAAATTCAATTGATCTTCATTAACATGTACTCTTAAGTAGCATCTTATGTATGTATATCTGAAGGAGGGGAACTCTGTACATTTTACAAAAGAGCATTAAAAGTTCTTCAACATTTTTTGTTTCCAAAATTCATGGCAGAGCGGAAATCCGCAGATATGCAAATAAATAAGCAAACTAAACCAATAAAAGTAAAATGTACAAAAAACTGAATCATGGGAGAACGAACAATTAGGAAAATAATCGTTGAACCGATAAGAACAATGAATCTTAAGAGAAGAAACACTTAGCGAGGTATCCCAATAAATAGGCAAATAGAACCGATAAGAACTGTTGGATCTTGTTAAATCGAAGAATCACTAGCCATAAGAAAGAGAAACGCACTCTGGAGAGCGCACTATAGCAGCTGGTTATGGGAATGAACAAGAGAGTACAGACTCAATCATTTGGTTTAATAAGGAATAACTCTGTTTGCACTTTATGGGAAGCTACGGCAAACTCTGTGACGAATTTAATTCGATTAAGGGGGTTTATTCGTGTGCTCTTGCCCTGATCGCTGTTATTGTCTGCCCCGCCGACAATGACTGCGGCTCGACTCGCCGACTCGAGTTGGCTGATAGTAAAGATGTTATAAGGCTTTTGAGTATGTCTAAGTATAAGTGTGAATACGGCTGTGAATGAGTGTGGGGAATGGAGAAGAGCCAGCGGATTATTATGAATTGGGTAAACAAATGAAACAAGTTTAAAAACCGCAATGGCCAGCGAATGTGCCAAGAGCGTGCCAAGGTGCAGCAAAAGACACACAGCACTGCCTGTGGTGTCCATTGGGTTACATTATTACCATAATATGTATACCACTCCAATCGGTGATCATCCTGATAGAGAAGACATTTTTGTATGCAAAAAATGAGTAAAAGAATTAACATTGGGGTTATTTGGCACAATAAAACAGTGACCCATTTATGAATTTTCCTAAAGAACCGGCTGGGTTTGTCTATGATTCATGAAGTATCATTATTGCAGGATATAGTTTGAAGATTTGTGAATATTTTATTTTATTTTATTTGAAGTTTTATGTGTTTTCAAGTGAAAATTTTAATGGGAAACAAGTCCAAAGTAATACCTAAAGAATTGTTTTATTTGTCCCCAAAAGAGTGGACACTGCTCAGTGCGATTGACAATCGAGTCAAAGAGGTTGACTCAGCAGACATTTCCTTTTATAAAACAAAGGCCTAAAAAGGTTTATCGTGTTTTAAAAATACAGTCTAATCTACCTTAAATAATTATAAACTGAAAATGAGAAACCAAGAATTAAAATCAATTTTGCAAGTTTCTTTGTTAACAGATTGCTTCAAAAATCGGTTAGGGTATCTCATTGTCGCTAGGACCACACATCTCAACTGTACCTGCTCCCCTAACAGGGGGTTCGGAATTGGCAAAGAGAGCGTGGCGCCACCGTCTTGTACGCGGCGACCACAAACACTTGTTGAAAACTCACCACACTCACGCACACCACACAGAAGCGTCTCCGTGCGTTCTTATACACATTATGTTGTATAGCATTCGATTGGTATTAAATCCAAAAGCGAGATACAGCGGAAGCGGCAGAGCAGAGCAGCTGACGACTGGCTCCAGCGCAAAAAAAAGCCATAATAATCAGGCGGTTAACACTTGACAGCGCTCAAACGCCGTGCGACAGTCGCCGCGTCAAGTTGTAGTTGCCGCAACACGAATAACAGTAGTGTAGTAGTATATCTTGCTCTTCACACGAACTGAATGAAATAAGTCCACCCGAACTGCGAGTCGCAACAACGAGTGCCAAAACAATATTTCGAAATATTCGGTTAAACGTAGCTGGAACTTTGCCTAGTGCACAACGCAACGAACATCCTGGCCGCGTTCCGTGTGTGTGATATCATATTATTCCAGGCCCCAAAAGGGGGTGCACCATCCAAATTATACCGAATACCGTGTGTGAAATGCAAATGTGTCTTGTTTCTAATAAATAATCATAAAAGTTGAAGTAGAGGAGTCATACCCCCGGAATCCATCACAAACAGAATTTGAAACAACCTAAACGGACCATCAGCATTATGGCCGATCGTTTTCAGATCTCAAAGGTAAACGGCACTGCCAATGCCGGCTATGATGGAGAGACTGCAACAGCTCCTGTCGATCAGACGGACTCTGGTCTTCAAGATAATCATCTACAGGCCAAGGTCATAGGAGAGAACGGGGACAACCGTCGCAGTTCCCGGCTATCCTTCAGAGGATTTGGACACTTCTTGCGGAAGTCCGATGCGGAGAGAAAGTTCAGTCTGGCACAGCTTACAAAGTGAGTTTCAGATTCAGCAAAATTCTCCATGCATTTCCGATTCGTTCTAAAAACAAGAAAAATTATCACACCCTGCAGCCTACAGAGCGTGTCGAAAACCCTTTGGTGAAACATTAAATCAAATGCTGGCTACTTTCAATAGAAAGCGATTTTTTGATAATTGCTTCTTAGATAAGCTTCGGATGTGATTCAGCAACATCCTCTGTTGCGGGTCTAAAGGCGCTTGAGATACTAATTTCATTTCCATTCATTAGCGCTCACGTGGAGCGCACCTGAGTCTAAAACAATTTAGAAATAATGCAACAACAATTAATTAAAGTTTTCCCAAAGCAAATTTATCATTAATTTTTCATTCCGTAATGAGCTGCAATTCATTTCACGACACATGGCGTCTCCCCTTTTTCCCGTTTCTGTTTGCATTTAATCTAGTGATTGATCCAGAGTAAACTTTTTCGTTAAGTAAAATAAATAATGTATGGGATGAGTTCATGGGTTCAGAAAACAAAAGAGAGCGCTCTCAAAAGGTTTAAATTGATTGTAAATACATCCAAATAAAGGGACATTTAAAAACATGAATGTTTAAGTTTTGTATTACTGAATATGAAGGTTACTTTATGCCAATTTATTGTAATCACGTTTAGCATATAAAACACAACAAAAATTAAAGCAGATTGAAAAGTTTTTATCAGAGTGCAAAATCGGCAACAATTGGAGTGATGTGGCACACACGTGATTGTCAATTGGTACAGTGGTCTGTCGATATATGGGAATGTAAAATTTTTGTTGAAACTCGAGTGAAGTTTGTTTGCTTTTCATCCACATTACATTAGAATTATATAATATGTAATTGATGTGCATATTTTTTGTGCAATTTAATGGAAATGTTCTATATGAATATTCATTGGCTTCAAATTGTTTTAAGTTTTTATAGAGCTTTGAATTAAAAATGTCATAAATTAAATCATTAAGAAATTTTCAATGAAATATTTATGTAAATAATTGGAGATTACAATGAGTACAGTGTTCCGCAGTTATTTTATGTTTTGGAGTTATCTACCATTAGTAAATGGAGTAATTATATGCTGATTTAGATGTTGATTTTCTTTAGGACTTAATAGGTATTAACTCTCAAAATAACTTACAATTCTCTCATGATATAGTACATTTCACACCTTTCCCCAATCAAATATTCATAAAACGTTACAAACCATTGACAAATTGCATTGGTTTCATTTTAATTGCCATTTTCCTTGTACATTTTCGCATGCTCTGATTATAAAATGGTTTTTGGGCACACGACAGTTCACAGATGCGACCTTCGCACGACCCTGACCCATGTGCCAAATGTTTTGAACACATTTCCGAATTAATTATTACAATTGCTTTCCTTTTGATTTGCCCACTTTGTAAGCACATTCGCGCATTCAGGCTCAATTCCATTAAATGCTGCCAAAGAGCTGTCCGAAAAGAATTCCATTTTGCTGGAATGAAATGTAGACAGAAGATGATTTGTTTTCCCATAAAAACATTTCGTGTGGCAAGCAACTTACATCACAATCGCACCGAACATTTAATAAAAACTCAAATAGGAAGAAAAGCAACAAGTTTTCAAAGCCATCCATTTCGGGCACAAGGATTTCTAATCGGAAAAGTCCATCAAAACGCACTTCACACAAGCAGGAGCTCTCTCTCTCTCTCTCAGAGTTTAAAGTTTTATTATTTGGAGCTTGTAGCAAATAAATTAGTAGTTTATCAAGTGGTTTAATCGATCGTTCATGAATTCAATTGATCGAAATCTCTCCCTCCCAACCAGCTTAACCTCAATGAAACCGGCAACCGGCAAACAATCAATGCGTATCCACTTCGTATTTATGTATGGAGGTTCATATGTACATATGTTCGAATGAATTCCTAGTACATACATGTTCTTATTTATTATATTATGCCTTCTCATACTCGTACTTGTATATGTAGATGTTCAATTGTAAAATTGTTTCTTATGCGCAGTCGTCGCTGCCACTGCCGTCTGCCCAATGAATTGAAAATGTAAAATGGAATTATAAGGAAAATCCAGCAGGTTCCTGGTTCCCCCTTTATGTCTGTAGATTTATATAGTACGCCCTCGAGAGCTTCTTCATTCGCTTTGCCTGTCTATTATTAATAAACATGCATAACTGATTGTGGCGTGGGGGTGACGATCAAGGGGGATAATTATACGAGATACATAGGTACATTCATTTATGATCCAGTAATAAGAATTGCCTTCACTACTAGGTATATTTATTATACTCCCATTATGTGATCAAATATCAATTATACTTATAATAAATCAATTTTAAATTTCCCTGTCAATCCCTTTTCGAGTCGACGCCAATGTCCAACGGTGGCGCCGAATTATTGGTTTCCCATTCCCGTTTTTGGCTTTTTAAGATTTTAAATTATATTTTGGCATTTCTTTGGCTGAAGCTTTTGTTATTCTTATTCTTATTTGTTTCTGTTTTCAATTGCGATCAGTAAATATACATACATATACATCAAGAGATCGCTCTCAGTAAAGGAATTTTCTGATAAAACTTTGCCCCGAAAGTGGAACCCCTGCTGACCATCACATCCCTCACTTGTGCGGGGCTACCTTTGCCTTTGGCCATTTTATTGTCTTATTATTTATGTGTTTCCGAGCACACATTCTCGTATAACTTGGTTCTTCGTCTGTATTCTTTAAATTTTCCTCACTCATTTGAGGATTTGCGGCGAGTGCGTGCTGGGTGTTGAGTAGTGGGCTCCGAGGTGGATGATATTTGTGCTCGGCTCGCTGCAGGCAACGGTCATGCTGTCCGAAGCGATGATTATTCTGCTCCCGTATCATCAGTATGGAAATTTTCCAACCTCCTGCCCGCGCCAGTTCGCGAAAGTGATTCCTATTAATGGCTTAATTGTTTGATTTCAGGGAGACACTGCCGCGTCTGGACAATTATCGCATTTCTATGCGCAATCTGAAGCGTCCTTCCATCGGAGAACTTCAGGGAGAGCTGCAAGACCAGGTAAGTTCTCCCATTGTCATGACATAATTATGCAAAATATGCTTTTAATAAGTGTGTGTTAACGGAGGAAAGTCCTTGGTTTTCAATTATTTAAAATACGATTAAATAGGTTTAACAGTCAGTGAGGAAATTTAATCATGTGATATGAAGAACAATTCTATAATAACTGAGATATAGAAACCGATTTTTTGGGAATTAAAATAGCTGCGAGAATTAAGTATGTGTTTTACAAAATATATGTCTGTAAATTCACAAGAAAACCTATTCTCCTAATTTCGTATTGATAATCCATAATCATTTAATATATAAAGCAAAACAATTAAAAAAAAACACATTTGAAGTACCTTTAATCTGATATATTCCCAATTCTCAACACAAAAAATAGATCTATTAGCCTCGTTCCAATTTGGGTCAACAATTATGTTTGACAACCAGGGTCAATAATATATATATTGATGTCTATAAGGAATGCTCTTGAACAAAAAGCAACCATAACACCAAATACTTACTTTAAACGTGTTGCATTTTGATATTGAACATGAATTAATAGTGATAGCTTCAAGTGTTATTGTCACTGAAAGATGAGTGTCTTTATCCCTATGGCACTCGTAGATTCCACGGTTTCTGTTTAGTGTTCTCTATGGCATAATCCTTGCAGAGGGCACTTCACTCAGTGCCTGTACATTTCAGAAAACATTTCAAGTACTCGGCAAATAAACAAAAGCTGAAGAACAGAACGAATTCCGCAAAAAACAGAACCAAAACAAAATTATGGATCCAGCAACAGATCAGAAAAAAAAAACAATCTTTTGGGGTAGCTCGAGTCTCGAGGCAGTTTTGTATATAGTTATGTCTGTCTATCATTAATATGCTTGTCTGATCTATTTACTTGAACAATTTTCACATTTCCGACGTGCAAATTGTGAGTTTTCCATGACGTACGCAATTTTGAGGCGCTCGAGTATAATTGATTGTATTTAGCGCCTACAGATTTGAGCGCTATTATCATGATGACGTTGGATACTTAAGATAAGCAGGCCGCACCTTTGCCAAGGCCACCCCCCTCTTCCGAACATCCAAACTCCCCTTCGTTTTCCATGTAACGCTTATCTCTGAGAGGTTGGAGGCAGAGAGGGAAGCAGAGAAACTACAAGTATAAGCTATCCCAGTGCCACAGTTTTTATGGTTATCGCTGGGGTAATAAATTTGATGCGTCTATAGCGTCTTCTCTCATACCAAAAGTGGGTCCGGTCTGTCTCCTGTGCTACTCATATTTTCTATACGACTATCGTTTAATTAATTCCCTTTTTTCCGGGCTACTGATGGGCGAGGGGCCGCCACGGCGTATGATAAATATCATAAAAATTGCATTACACTGCCGCCCGCTCATTAGGGGAATTCCAATTCCAAGACATCAAATAAACTGACACAAAGAACGCGCCCTGGCGCTTTAAGTGATAAGATAGCTTTTGCCGGAGTCCGTCTAAGGCAGCTTGATAATTCACTTCAAATATTTACCCAAAGAACTATGCTGGAATTTAAGCGGAAACACATATATGAACTTACGACTTGACAGATGTTTGATATGTATTCGAAGTCTGCTAACCGATTGCAACTGGTGGCTGCTAGATTGAGGCCGTTCGAACAAGATACATATTTAGGTTGACAGATCTAGATACGGACTTGTTAATATTTCTAATGCGGTAGTACTACTTTAAAGCTTTACAAATGGAGTTTCTCTCTTAGAGCTTTTCTGGATCTTTCTTAACAAAGATTAATCTAAAATAAACCCTATGAGATTAATTTTCCATTATATTACCGTATTTTACGTGTAACTTTCAGCAACGAAAAGTTTCAAATTTAAGTTAAAGATTACATGCACCCCCTCCTTTAGCCGCCGAGCAAATCCTTCAACAAATGTTCATATTTTACTTAGGGATTACATATAATTTTTTGCTTTAGAAAATTACCATATTGTCCTGTTGCCTTGCAGATTACTTTCTCCTTGCAAATATTTCCATATTTTACTTTCCGATTGCCTTTAGTTTACCCTTGGGTATGTGAAGGCTGCTGCTGGCTGCAACACTCTGTTCCCTGTCAATTCATAAGTAGATTTCAACGCACTCAGCCATAACTCATGGCACGTTATGGCCAAGACGCTATCGATGACAACATTGAAGCCAAATTAATTGTCAACAAGATGCAGCCATGCATCAGCCATGGACACTGTTTCTAGGGGGAGGTGCACATTTGTGTCTATGTACATACATATACATATGTACATATACTCGTAGAGTAAACAACAGGGTGAGTGTGAGGATAGTGCAGGACTCGCATGTCGTGTCATTAAAATTGACAGCCACCGTTTTGCAGATGGCGCTGGAGCCTAGAGCTGTTGGCATTGACGTTGGCTGATTCGTTGCTTATCAGAAAAGAGTACAGAACTCGATGGGTCGGACCCGCTCCAGGGTACACTCCACAGATGTGTGCGTGTGTTGAACCTGTCAGGGGCTGCTGACAAGACGTCACTCCGATAACAGTTTTGAGTTGAAAAATGTATTATTTCTTTTCACTTTCCATCAATTAAATTGACACAAAAACCACTCAAGATGTATCGCAAAAAAAAAAACCCGAAAAGTGAAACCAATTCCAGTTCTTAGCAGATCGCAGAGCTCTTCAAAGTTTTTTTGAAGAGGCGTTCCTCAACTCAACACTTTGGAAATTTTAAATTGTCAAATCTCAATGGAAATATCAGAAAGTATTATCAACATCTTAATGCTAGGCGTACATGTGTACTTTGTTCGTCTGAGCATTGTTTGCATCATTCTCATACTCTTAGACGGCGTACTTGCCATTCCATATTCGCATTACAATTCGGTAATTTACAATCCATTGAGCTGTGGGGCTATTTTTATACGATTCTATTGATTTCCTAATGCACAAATCTTGCTCCAGAATTGCTTTGTTTACCGCGCTGCCATTAAATTATTGGGGCGTACGAGTCTAACAATATGTTTACCCCTCATCTCTGTTGCATTTCCCATTCTTCTCATCATTATAAATGTGGCAGAGAAATTTAATTTGCGTTGAGTGTTGAAACTGCGTAAAAATAAGTGCAAATCGAGTGAACTTCAAAGGGGGTTTCACCTATTTGAAGTTTTGCATTAACCTAAGTTTATCTCCAACAAAATTTAAATATTTTCCCACCAGAATATTAGCACTTTAACCTTAAAGCTGCACAATAAATTGAAAAATAGTTCCCTATCAAAAACAAATAAGAGAAACTAATTCTTTTTCTATTTATGGATATTGTGATTATCGCTTTCACACTCTATTCTTTCTTCTTCCCTTCTCTCTCTCCTTACTTTATTTCCATTTTGAATCATTTTTGTCTATTAACTGGTCTCAAATCACTGCCACAAGCGGCCCAGCATAATGGATTATCTCTATCCCTGTCTCTGTATTTTTTTCCCCCAAAATACCAATTTCAATTCCAATTTTTGTGCATGACAACAAAAGCGGGGAAACAAAAAAAAAACATAACCCCAGAGCAAAATGCGTCTTTAACTAAATGAAAAGGGAATGGTGAAGTCAGGAAGGATGGCAGGTTGGCAGGCAGGCAGGCAGGAAGCGCCAGAGTTTCATACTAGTGAGACCATAAGTATCCCCCTTTCCTTTTGTCCTCTCTATGTGTTTTGTTCTGTGGTGTCTGTCTGTGTTGGCCTTCGCTGGGGAGCCGCCAAAAATGTGCAAACAATTCACATTAACCACCCATCGAGGGCGACTAACTAACCAACATTGCGTATACGCAGCGTGTGCCAACGGGGAATGGGTCTGTCAATCGATGTCGTCCTGCCCAACCCTGTCGCACTGCCTGTCGCACTGCCCCTTGCCACGTGTGCCATTTCCAATTGGACGCCTTTTTAAAAAACATTCAATTATGTGGGCAAACAATATAATAAATGAGCTTCAGGCTCCAGCTCCAGCTCCGTCTCCAATGATACCAACAAACCACAAATAAATAGCAAAACAATAGCCGAAAAAACAGGCGGCCCAATGTCTTTTGTAAATTATTAAATTATGACAATCATAAGAAATTGTTCTGTTGTTCAGTTGAGTTGTTTTATAGTGCTTAATAATTGCCTGCTTGGAAAATTACCTCATGTGATAAGAGAACAGTTTGGAAAATTTTTGTGTAGGAATTTATCGAGGAAAATAATGGGGAAGAATATAATGGAAGAGTTTTGGGTTCAAGGTTAACATTCAATTTCTTTAAAAACGTATCATATTTGTGAGTTATCTTTGAAGTTAAAGTACATTTTTTTTTCTGTGTGTCACAAACTTATCAATGCTCATCCGCTGTACAGATGTACACATCTGTTCCCTCAAAAAAAAGCCTTGATGTGTTAACATCTCCTAAATGACATATAATCAACAGAAAAATTTGACTAAAAACAAGGTGACTCATACAGTTTATCAATTTAAGCATTAAGTTCCTAAGGGCACTCCATCCAAACACTAAGAGCTTTTGGATTTAATTTCCCTTTCAGCAGCATTTCCTCTATAAAGTCAAAGACAGTCATAGAACTGACATTTATTTAAGGATTTAAACATCCCCACTGAGCCCAAATAGCACAGCTTCATGCAATGGTTAATTTGATTAGGTTTTACTTGAATGTTTCGACTTTCATTTCAACATTTTTATATTGTTCCCTGGATTTACGAGTAGAGCTGCGATAAAAATCAACTTTAATTGGAATGGAACGCAATTTGATGCTTCTCATAATCTGGTTGTTGCTCCTCCTGCTGCTGCTGCTGTTGCTCCATTTCAGTTGCTATTGTTCTGGCCTCTGCCTCTGACTACGGCGTCGACGGGTCGTTAATTGAATACGAGTACTAAATCGCACACATGACGTATGAGTAATGCCTGAATGCCTGGTTCTTTTGGCGGACAGCTGTTTAATTCGTGGCGAAATTTACAGAATTATTGCAATGAAATTGTTAACAAATATTTGCCAGGTTTTTTAACAGATATTCCAATGGAATTGTAACCCCATTTTCATATGGATTTGTGAGGATTTTAACAATATCAATAACAAAAGCACTTAGCATTAACCTTTTGCTTGTGGGCTTAAAATTTTATTAGAGCAGATTAATGTGTCAACATTTTAATAAATAATTCAACTTGCATTACCAATTCCAGAGCATTACCATACCCGAACCGGAACCGGAACAGGTTGGCGGTCACATCAAGCTCGGGTGGATCGTGGGCGTACTCATACCATGTCTGCTGAACATCTGGGGCGTGATGCTCTTCCTGCGCCTCAGTTGGGTGGTGGCGGAGTCTGGCATCTTGCAGACATTGATTATAATTACGATCGCGGCGGTGGTCTGCGTTATAACGACCCTCTCACTGTCGGCCATTAGCACCAACGGCGAGGTCAAGGGTGGTGGCGTCTACTTCATTATATCCCGCTCTCTCGGACCCGAGTTTGGCGCATCCGTGGGCGTGGTGTTTGCATTCGCCAATGCCGTCTCGGCCTCCATGAACACCATTGGTTTCTGCGAATCGTTGAATGGTCTATTGAGTAAGTAAATATTTAATTGGGGGATGAGGAAATATCTTTATATTAATTTTACCTTTAATTCCTCTTCTCCCAGAAAACAACGGTCTGAAGATCGTCGACAATGGCATCAATGATATCCGAATTGTAGGAACCGTGACCATTCTGGTGCTCATTCTGATCTGCTGTGTGGGCATGGAATGGGAGACAAAGGCTCAAAACTTCCTAATTGTCACGATTCTCTTGGCCATTATCAATTTTGTGATTGGTGCCGCCATCGGTCCACAGGGCAATGAGAATCTGATCTCCAAGGGTTTTGTTGGATTCTCCTGTGAGTTGATAGATCGAGGACCAGCCTTTCCTATCTTATAGCTAACAATCCGCTTTCGTTTTCAGGGTCCACCTTCAAGGAGAACTTTGGATCGGAATATCGCTATGCGGAGGGCGTGAATCATGACTTCTTCAGTGTATTCGCCATCTTCTTTCCCAGCGTGACGGGCATCCAGGCGGGCGCTAACATTTGCGGAGATCTAAAGGAAGCTGGAGCGGCCATACCCAAGGGCACCTTCTGGGCGTTGCTCATCTCGATGACGTCTTATGCCCTCTTCGTGCTCTTTGCCGGCGGTGCTGCTGTGCGAGATGCCTCTGGCTTACCCGGTGACCTGATCAATGGCAGCCTCATTTCCTCGGAGCTACCATGCATGGCCACTGGCAATTGCACCTGGGGTCTCTTTAACTCATATGAAATGATGCAGACAATGTCCCTGTGGGGTCCCCTGATCTATGCCGGATGCTTTGCGGCCACTCTCAGCACAGCGCTGACCAATCTGCTGTCTGTGCCCCGCTTGGTGCAGGCCCTGGGCATTGATGAGATCTATCCGGGACTGATCTTCTTCTCCAAGCCGTACGGCAAGCATGGCGAGCCCTATCGCGGCTATGTGCTGACATTCTTCATCTCCGCTGGCTTCCTGCTGATCGGAGAGCTCAATCTGATTGCGCCGCTCATCTCCACCTTCTACCTGGCCTCCTATGCCCTGATCAACTTCTGCACATTCCATGCGGCCTTCGTCAAGCCCCTGGGCTGGCGGCCCACTTTTAAGTACTACAACGCGTGGATCAGTCTCTTTGGTTTTGCCATGTGCTTGGTCATTATGTTCCTCATCAACTATGTGGCTGCCATCATCACTTTTGGCATCATCTTTGCTCTCTATCTGGTGGTGATGTACCGCAAGCCAGAGGCCAACTGGGGATCCACCACGCAGGCGCAGCAGTACAAGGCCGCCCTCATGGCCGTGCATCGTCTGCAGAATGTCTCCGATCACGTGAAGAACTATCACCCCCAGGTCCTGGTGCTGTCAGGAGATCCCAAGACAAGGCCGCCCCTGGTGGACTTTGGCTATCTGCTGACCAAGAATAACTCTCTGATGTTTGTGGCCAATATCATTCCGGTGCGAGTGGGCTACAAGAATCGCCAAAATCTGGTGAAGGATGGGCAAAAGTATTTGGATGCGCGCAAGATCAAGGCCTTCTACAATGTAATAGATGGCTTTAGCCTCGAGGATGGCATCAATGCACTGACCAAGTCCACTGGCTTTGGCAAGATGTCACCCAATATTGTGCTGGTGGGCTACAAACCCGATTGGAATCGCTGTCGCAAGGAGGAGGTCGAGAGCTACTTTGCCATTTTATAGTAAGTGCATCGATATCTATATGGTAGAAGCTCTTACTGATTCTGTCTTCCTTCCCTTAGCAATGCTTTCTCGCAGCGCATGGGCGTGGCTCTGCTCCGACTGCCCAACGGTTTGGATTTCTCGGAGCTGAGTTCGGAGGTGAATTTGCCGCCGAATGGCATGGGACATATGCACACAGCTAATGCCCAGGGCTTCACCAACGAACTGATGCCAGCGGCCAACGCCGCCTCTGAGCTGCTGCACATTGACTCCAATCTGAATCTGGCCGGCATGGACAGCCCCAACTCCTCGTACACTATGCCCCAGCCGCCACCCATGCCCAATATGCAGCGCAGCTCCCGCAGCTACAAGGTGAACAACCAGGATGATGCGGCAGTGACTTATCACACCAAGGGAGGCTCGGACATTCCACAGAACTTGCTAGATGCGATGACCATCTTCACGCGCAAGCAGGCCAAGGGTACCATCGATGTCTTCTGGCTTTACGATGATGGAGGTGAGTTCTAAAGAGTTCAATCTTTTGGCGTTTTCCTTACTGAACGTTGAGTTGCCTTGCAGGTCTCACCATTCTGCTGCCGTACATCATCTCCATGCGCTCCCACTGGCAGAACTGCAAGCTGAGGGTCTTTACCATGTGCCATGGCAAGGACGAAGATCAGGAGGAAAAGAGGTAAGATTAGCTTAGAATTTCTTAGGAATTGCCACTCACCATATCTTTCTCTGCAGCATGGCCAGTCTGTTGACCAAGTTCCGCATCAAGTTCTCGGAGCTGATCATGCTGAAGGGCGTGTCCGAGCAGCCACGCACGGAGACCGTGCTCAAGCATCAGCGCCTCATCGAGCCCTTCCGTCGAGGTGCACGCAACGAGTACGGCATCACGGACGAGGAGCTTCATAGTATGTCCGAGAAGACCAATCGTCAGTTGCGCATCCATGAGCTGGTGGTCAAGCATTCGTCAAATGCCTCCCTGGTGGTCATGTCCCTGCCTATGCCCCGAAAGGTATGACAAACTCAGTGAACCTTTCTAATACTTTCTAATACTCTGTATATATTTTGTTTTCGCTTTGCAGGAGGCAATCTCTGCGCCGCTGTACATGTCGTGGCTGGAGATGCTCACCTCGGATATGAAATGTCCTGTGGCTCTGGCCCGTGGCAATCAGACCCCAGTGCTGACGCTCTACTCCTAGGCTAATTCCCGCGACGCTTCCAGTTCCGAGTACAACTTAGTATTATTAGCGTTTAGGCGTTCCCCCATGCAGTTCCACACGTAGACAAGAGCACACAGAACAGGCTCTGAATACTCTACTCAAGTACTTTTTATATGAAGCGAACACCCTAAACATCCTTGACGATAGTCCCTAGTGAAAACTTTGTAAAATATACATTAATGTGTCTCTGTTTCACACACCGTAGCCCTAAGTTAATTACGAACTATTCAGACTAAATCAGAAAACATAAACATTATAATTAATGTACATTAACTGCATTTTGTTTAATTTAAACAAGTTTAATTCAAAGTCAGTGAACCGTAAAGCCAATGCAGAGAATGGGTAATAGTTTACTTTTTGTTTTTAAACATATGTGGGGTGTTGCGTAATGGTTGGGGGGCTCAGTGGCTGGATTCTAGTAATATGCCCGACGTGGATTATTCTGCAAGAGAAATGTAAAAGCTTAGTGGGACATATGTATACATAGCTATGCACACTCACCAGTGGATTGGGTCGAAAGCGATAGGCCAACATCATGCGCTTCCTATATGCATCATATTCATTATCGCAATCCTCTGGTGCTGCAGCGCTGCTGACACCAAGTCCCTGATTGCCATCACGCTGCGGTGCCCTGTTTAAAGCAAGAAACCACAACTTATGTTTCGTTAAATCAAAAGAGTTCCCATCGTTCAGCCTCACTTACTTGTTCACGGGATCTACAATACCGGCACCATCCTGGCCCAAACCTTGTCCCTCCTTCCAGCCCAGTTTCTGTAGCATTTGAAAGCCAATATTGTCCTCCTTGAGCTTGTACTCCTTGTAGTCGCTAAGATCTGGCTGTCTGTTGTTCTTCTTGGCCTCGTATTGTTCCATGAACTTCTTGAGCTCCTCGGGCGGCAGGAAATCGCCAATATGATGCTTGCCCTCGCTCTGTTTGGTCAAAGCGTTTGCCCACAGCGAGGTGGCCTCCATTTCGGCATTACGCAGCTTGTGCTCCCATGTACCACCCTCAATATCCTCATCGGAGTCGTATTCATATTTGAATTTTCCGCCACGTGCCAGTCGATCGATTTCCTGACGCTTGCGCATCATGTCCTGATACAACAGATTGACCTTGTAGTGTTCCTCGCACTGCTTCCACTGCTCATCGGTGAGCTGGGTGGAGCCATAGTTAAGGCGGGCATACTGCAGCAGGGCAGGATCTGTGCGCGTAATGGTGGACAGCATGGGCTTGTTCTGATTGGCAAAAGTGCCCGAGGAGCCTAAAAAGAGATTCGATTAGAGAAGGACTCATGGATTCATGATAATGGATAATGTTTGAAAACTCACTTGAGCAAGGCAGCAGCTGTTCCTTTTCGCCCCAGCGACTCTTGCGTTCGCGCTTCCTCCGCTGCCGCTGAGACTCCTTGTCCTCGGCGTCGTCTAGTTCATCACCATCGATACCGGCAGCTGCCGCCTCCTCACGCTCGCGACGCTCCTCATCGCTGAGCTCATTGCGGCACTCGATGCGTCGCTTGATGTTGTCTCGATTGCGATCCATCATCCCACGCATATACTCATCATCCGAATCAAAATCCGCACTGATGGCCGACTCTGGGTCGTATTTATCCGCCGCCGAGTTGCTATTGTGCTCTTCCTGGTGTGGTGGCAGCTGCTGCTGCTCCTCCTTCTGCTGATTATGCTCCCTGCTCAGCTGCTTTTGCTGTTCCCGCTCCCGTTGTCGCTCAATGCGTTGCCGCTCGTAGTCAAGGAGTTGGGATCGATAGCTTCGATACTGCTCGCAGTTCTTATCATAAAGAAACCTATTATCAAAATTCAAAAGAAGTGAAACATATAATGAAAAGTGCTCAATGCTAATCACGTGTTCGAAAGACATTATATGAATAACTGTTTTTTGGTTTGAGGCGGCGCCCATTGAGATCAGGAATGCTTTCTTTCAGAGCATTCCCACGTGCCAGCTGTTCCTCCAGATTACAGACGATGATCGAGTACGAGGGACGAGTACGAGGGTTACAGAGTGCTTTTCGACGAGTCCATGCAAACATACTCCCTACAACCTACACAACAGTCTGTCCAGTAAGTCTGTCAAAGCCTCATAAGCCACAAGCAACAAACAACAAAAATCTGCATCTTGTTTGAACATTAATACGAAATATTATTGATTTAATTCTTTAGAAATATTTGTGGAACATTCGTGCTTTGGCCTTGCAAAATTTCTTATGGCAATAGAATTAGGAAATTTAATTCTAGAAATTTAAACTCAAACAACTAAGGAATTCTGTTCAATTCAGCTAAAAAGAGGTAGTAGCAATACAATATACAAGCAATTACTTTTATAATTAATTTATCTAGAATTAGGGACTTTCTGTCTGTCTGTATGTTTGTTTGTTTGTATACCCTCCCACCCGCAAATGTCCTTCAACTGCTGAATGCATGTCTTTGGTCTGCGCGTTTCGGTAATCAAATGTACAGGTCTCATTTACCACAAAGCCGGATGCAATTCGCTTCTATGCAAACGTATTTTATCTTCATAATCTTCACCATTATCCGCGACCAGTGCGATTAGGTTTTCTAAGCACGTTGGCAATTGTATGCACGTTTCTGAAAAAACTACATAAATTGCTTTAAAATCGTGCTCAAACGATTCGTAAAATATATATCATGTAAATAATAAATTAAATGAAAGGGATGTCTGGATGTGGATGGGGATTTGGGAGTTTGGGGTAGAGTATGGAAGGAGGAGTGGCTGTGGCTGTGGCAGAACAGAACAGACAGCAAAAATTGCTACAATAACACTACACACCTTGCGGCAGTGGCCTTGGTGGTGGCTCTACAACCACTGGATGTGGGTGCTGCTGAAGTTGTTGTGGTGGCTGAGGTGGCGGTGCAACTGGTCCTCCATGCTGCAACTGATGCTGTTCCAATTCCAAGTCCAGCTCCAATGGTGGCGGAGGAGGCGGTGGGTGAGAATTAACTGCCGCAGCAGCAACTATATGTTCCGGCAGAAGGCCAAGCTGCTCCGGCGCCTGTCCACCAATGGTGGGTATTTGTATGGCTTCTAGATTCACTTGAGGCTTTGGTATCGCATTCAAGTCAAAGTCCTTCGGCGGCGGAATGGCATTCAGTTGCATGCTCTCAACTGGCCCTGGTCCAAGTTGCATGTAAATTTGACCCATATTGGCCAGAGCAATGGGCATCTGGGGAGGTGGAGGTGGTGGCGGTGGTGCAACGGCAGATGGATGCAGCTGCATGGGCAGATGCCCATGGAAGAAGGTTGGCATTTGCATGGTCTGCATTTGCGGTGGTCCCTGTTGCATCAGTGGCTGATTGAATGGATTGAATGGTGGTGGCGGCGGTGCTGAAACTGCCATGCTAAACGCCAGGTGACTGCTTGCCGAGCTGGTCACAGTGATGCTGCAGGGCATGGAGGTAGCAATGCTCCCAGCGGAACTGCTGATTGCAATGGGCATTGAGTCCATCTGTGGAGTGTTGTCCTCGCCACCCGAGTTATTGTCATCATTGCTGCAAGCAAGGGTAACTCTTACATAAAGGAAACTCCTGTGCATTTGCTGCGTTACTCACCTGAGCGCTGGATTGGTTATCATAATGGGTGCCGGGGGTTTCTCATGTTTCTCGAGAATTTTCTTAAAGTTCTCCAAAAACGAACCGTCATTGCAGAACGTGTTCTGCACTTTGGGTGGCGGCTGTTCCACACTGGGCTGTGGCAGCTGCTGGCGCTTCAGGCCAAATGAGATTTTACCAGTCTTGCTCGTGAAGCTGTTAAGCGTACTCTTGGTCGTAGTCGCGTCATCAGCTTTTCCCTTTCCAGCTGCCGTCTCGCTGCTCCCCGCCTCCAGGCCATTGCCCTCTTCTATTGGGGCAGCTGCGCTGGAGGACAGTGTTATGTCCACCGGTAGCGGGGGCTCTTCCTCCACCTCTTCTTCGTCTGCAACGGGGGGTGTCTTCAGAGGAGGTGCTTCTGTGGTCTTGAGTTGCGCCTGCAAATTTTGTGCTGCAGCCACCGCCTTCGCCAATTGGGCTGTTCGTTGCTTCTCGAGTATTTCCTGGCGCTTCTTGGCTATTATCTCCTCCTGCTTGGACATTTGAGCAAATCGATCGACTCGGGGGTGATTTCGTTGAGCCATATTTTCTGTTTTTTTTTATTTTCGATCCAATTTCCAATTTTTTTCCTGTTTTTTTTCGATAGGGCCAGTGACTTATCGGGATTATCGATAAAATATACAGTGAGGTTTTCGAAAATATACCAAAAAATACTTTTTCATTTTCTAAATATACCGTGAATCTAAAATCATTTTCCTCGATTTTGATGATCAATTTAATATTACCAGCTGGTTAGGACCTTCTCCGCAGGATTTGCTGATTTTATGACACATCTTTCCTCAATTGATTGCATAATAAGGTTAAAACTAAAAAGGCAACCAACAAAATATATTTGCTATACTTAATAATATATGTAAATCCATTTACACAACTGCTTTTAACCTTTTTATATGTTTTGTATGTGCTTCTGCAAATTTTTAAAGTAATTCATTGAGATTGTGACTGTTTCGAATCTTTTCTTTCCGACCGAATTTCTGTCTCTAAAACAATTATTTGTTTGCAACGCTCTTGATCTCGGATCGTAAGCAATTGCTTAGATTATTTCAATCAATATTCTGAGATAAATTTTCAAAATCTCTATTTATATTTTGCAATGGATCTGTTTCAATATTAGTCCCATAGCAGTTGATACAATTGAAACAATTGGAGCAACTATGGAATGTGGATCAACTATTGGAAATTCTCTAATGTCAATGGGTCCCATCGCAATATCTCCAATAATTTCGATTGGATCAACTGCATTTACTGTAATTTCGAAAATTGTATTATTGGGAAATGCTACAACATTTTTTGTTACCATTTGCTGAACAAGCCAACTTGTTCATGATATATTTTTTGTAGCGGTAAAACTGTACACGAATGAAAGAAAAGAGGAACGAAAAATCGCCAAGAAAGAAAGAGGAAAGAATATCTATTTTATTACACGCTATTTATATGTACATATGTACTTCCAGAAATTTCACCAGACATGAGGACGGTGCAAAAGCGCTGGCGCGAGCTAAGGGCCTGGCCAAGGCTCGACCGAGGGTCATTAGTTCATCGAGGTGCCCATTCTGCTTGTGATATCCAGATGAATCGGAGACAACAGGTTGGATGGCAGGTCATTTCCACATTGAATCTGTCACTTTGAAACTGTTCCCCTTTAACTGTCTTTTGCAGGTCCGCAGGCCAATCTGGTGAAGAGTAACATTCTTATGTGGATTGATAGCGCCTCTGCCGGTCTCAATGCAGGTGCTGCCTCTGAGCTCCGATGAGTGGTTAGATTTACATCGCAACAGCGGCGAGGAGGCGTTGCCGGAGGATCCACAGTCCAGAAGACCATGGACTAAAGTCCCTGCCGGTGACCACAACAACAACCCGTGGTGGGTGGTGGCGCAACGTAAAATACTCGTCGCAGACCAACTTAAAGCCAGAAAATGTCGCACCCAATAGTGGTAGCCACCATTAATGAGGAGGATTTGGACTCTGCGGACGATAGCGAAGAGGATGATCTGCGCTATCCCACCCTAAGTGGCCACGACAGCAACGAGCGGGCCGTAACTGAATCCATCTGATGATGATGTCGACGTTGTCGACGAAGCGTTGTCATTTAATTACTTGTGATGCACATTCCCAGCTTTTGCCTGTCCCGGCGCCAGATGATCGCTGGTTTCAAAATGATTACAGCCTCCATTCGATGCCGATCTGCAAAAGGAACAATTGTTTACTTAAAAAAGGCGGAGAAATCAGCCACCAGCTGGCGCTCCTGCTGGTCTCCTCCACACCGATTTCTATAAAGAATTAATTTGTATTTCTTAATTGGAGCAGGGGGCAGCAGTTATCCAAAAATCCATTGAAATCTATTTTGAATTTGAGGCATGGCTGAAACGCTTTCGAGTGACTGTTCAAACTTAACTCACTGAAAGCCTTTTAAATAGGAAAACACTTTGTCCAAATTGGTGAAATAAAACTGCTTGTAAATGTTTTTTGTAGCCACCCATCCCCCCTGTTTACGAATAAATTCGAATGGGCACCGCTTTATTCAGATAAACTGCGTTAAAAATCTTTCAATTTCATCAATTTCTTAGTTTGCACTTAAACACCCATTGGTCAACAGAAGGTTAATCGGTCTCGGTCTATGACATATTTACTCGATTTAAATATTCTGTTTAATGTTGCCATCCAACTAAGACTCTCAGATTGCACAATACATTCGCCACAGGTTTATGACATCTTTTATTGGATTGTTTACAAAAATAAGGATATAATTGAAAGGGTTAGAAGAAAAACGAACAATATAAATATAAATATAAATATAATATTATATTATATTATATATATAAATATTATTATTTTGAATGTTTTGTTTATTCAGCAATTTGTTGCTGGCCACCCTGTAGTTTGTTATTATCTCTAAAAGATATACTTGATTTTTCATTGATTATAGCACTAACCAAATAGTATAGGTTAGTGATTTTTTGGTTAGTGATTATAGCCAAGGCTTTCCATAAATTTCTCAATTCGTGGACTTCCTTCCCTCCAAGGGTACTAAATGTTGCTTATTCCATGAAAAATGTTGGGGAACAGTGCTGCTTAGCTGCTAACTTTTAGCAGCATGCTGCTGATCCGTACAAATTATGTTGCCAACGGTAAAATACGTAAGTGGGAATGGAATTCAACGTAAGTGGGGATGGTATAAAGACTCATTGCTGCGATGAAAATTCCCATGTTGCGAGAGAGAAATATCCCTTAAAAAAAAAGAGAAAATGTCCTACGGAGAAGAGAGAACGTCCTCAAGGGATATTTGAAAAACATACGTAAGGGAGTTTGGATACCCTATATTATTGAATATACCTAACAAGTGGAATTTAATAAGCCGATTAAATTCATTAAATATACTATTATATAACAATATATCTTAAATAAACAATGAACTAAATTTCGTGGTCAAAATATCCTGAAAAGCATATAATATATGTTAAATGGTCACCCTGGCCAGTATGACCCAGACCCACATAAAATTCATTTTAAAAATATACCAAAGTATACCTTCTCATTCTAAAAGTATACCGATAATATATTGTAGTTCTAAATCATATTCCTCGATTTGTTTGTTATTTTTGATTTTACTAGCTTGCAAAGACTTTTAACACCGAAACAATAACTTAATCCGTTTAAAAAAATTAATTTGGATTATTCCAAATACTCCGATTTATTGGATTGTATACCTTATTACCTTACATTTTACAAATATTTATTTGAATTTTACATACTAGCATACAAACGAAGCATTTCCATTGATTTCATAATAACATTTTTCGCAAGGATAGCAGAGTGGTCGATCATATCCATTTTAATTTGTCTACCTCAATACGTTTTTCAGCACTAGTGTCGATACACAAATCTTTTATTTCTATCGAGGCGCGTCCACCACTGAAATCCATGTCTCGATATTTCTATCGAGCCCTCTTTCTTACGATGAACCCGGTTAATTTTAACTGGATTTTAATTAATCAAATGAATGAAATTATATGTAGAAATTATATTAACGAATTAACAAACTCCCCTGCTTGGATTGAAACACACAGCGGAACCTTCCACTGCGATGAGGTTTTATTAAATTCAATTTTCAAAATTCCATGACAACCAACAATGGTTTTGAATGGGATTAGGCATAGATATTATTCAAAAACATTTGGATATATAGCAAACCTGTGTATATTTTGAATACAACAACACCAATTAGACGAAACTTTCTAGCAACACATTTATGTATCTTTGGCAGTGTTCAAAGTAATGGAACAATTCATATATGCTTTTTAAATATATATCATCAAAGTTTTAGCTTGGAAAAATTCGGTTAAGTCACTTTAGGAGAAACACTTTGTAAATAGTAGTACTAAATTTGAATAAATTGACCTAAATGCGCCTAAAAATACAAATTGTTAATAGCTCGAGTATATGTTTGGTATGTGGGGGGGTTATTCAATTGTTCTTCCATTTAACTAGTGGTACTTAGGCACTATCAATCCTTTCAACATATCAAAGCTATTTCCATCGGGTTGTACAGTTTCGATGGTACCAGTGGGTAGTTTCACCTTCAAGAAGCCAAAGTCGTCGATTCCAATTATTTCGGCATCTTTTTCCTGTTCGTTCTGAACGCAAATCTTGACGGTTTGTCCGCTGCAAAGAAGAGTTATTCTTAGGTAAGAATGCCTATAAAAAATGATGAACTTACCTATGCAGCCAGATGGAGTAGTATAAGGCATAAAAACTCTCAAAATCTCCATTCTGTATTTCAGCTAAGAGTCTTTCGATTTCATTAAATATCATGGCTATGAATTGCTCATATTTTAGCAAAGGTAGTTTATTCAGGGACCCCGCAGTGTTATTATGCTCCCGTATCATATCGTTAATGCAGAGGGTGGGCTTTGAATTGTTTAAATTGATTCCGCTGCCGATATTAACAATTGCCTGGGAGCCCAACAAAGTGGTGTTGACGACCAGTCCACCAATTTTATTGCTTCCATGTGAATAAATATCATTTGGCCATTTAAGAGATATGTCGAGAACCTGAAACACACACAATTAAAAATAATACACACACAATTAAAAATAAGAAATAAAAAATACATGCCTGATAAATATAATTTGCAGATTTAATTTTTTACACAATATGTAGCAAGTATATAGTTACCAGAAGGTGGATTTGGGTATATTATGGGGTATTTTATGCTCGTGTTTGACACTATCATGATGAATATCAAAATTGACGAGTGGTATATTTCAGTATATTTCTTGTGTTCGGACGTATATTTTCTCGACAAATCCGCAGTCACACTGTGGTGTAGAGAAATTTCGTGAGCGCAGCAACAACAGCAGAAACTATAAAAATTATCGCATTTTTCGCATTGGCAATGGTGTCTAGAGCTGCGGGCGTGTGTGTGTGAGCGCCTTAAAAACGACAACGAACCAGAAGGTTGACAAAAACGCTACAGAATGTGGAGGAAAGCCTCAGAAAATCGTGCCATCATCCAATCTCAGTGAGTGCGCGTCTGAAAAAATCAATCGGCGAGTTTTGTTGCAGGGCGGCCGTACGACAACAACAAAATGAGCAGCGCCGCCCAGCTGACGACGTCGGGAGTCAGCAACAACAATGCCACTGACTCCAGCTCGAATGCCAATGCCAACGAATCCGGGTCCAGCGACAGCAACCTAATCATTATTCAGGACATGATTGATCTCTCGGCCAACCATTTGGAGGGTCTGCGCACCCAGTGCGCCACCAGTTCGATGCTGACGCAACAGGAGATACGCTGCCTGGAGTCCAAGCTGGTGCGCTACTTCTCCGAGCTGCTGCTGACCAAGATACGGCTGAACGAACGCATCCCGGCCAACGGGCTCCTGCCCCATGCCACGGGCAACGAGCTGAAGCAATGGCTGCGCGTGGTTGGCCTTAGCCAGGAGTCGCTGAGTGTGTGTCTGACCAGGCTGACGACCCTGGAGCAGACGCTGCAGCTCACCGATGAGGAGCTCAAGCATATGCTGGCCGAGAATCCAAACCAGCGGGAGGAGGAGCTGCGTCGCCTGACCAGGGCCATGCAGAATCTCCGCAAGTGCATGGACACGCTGGAGGCCAATACGGCCAGCAACAACGACCCGGAGCAATGGCACTGGGACTCCTGGGACCGACCCATACACATCCATAGAGGTAGTGTGGGGAATATTGGCTTGGGCCTGGGCCTGAACACCGCCTCCCCGCGGGCCCATCACCGACAGCATGGCTCTAAGGGGAAGGGTGGCGGCAACGCCTCCTCCACCTCGCGCAGTGGCCGCCAATCGCCCACATCGATGGCAGCGACGGCAACGGAGGATATGACTGGCAGCACGCAGGGTTCCCAAATGACTCTAACTCTGACGCCGTCGCCACCCAACTCCCCGTTCACACCCTCCAGTGGGACGGCAGTGAGCAGCAGTCTGAATGGCACACCACAAAGGAGTCGCGGCAGTGGCACCCCACCGCCAGCCAGGAAGCACAAGACGACGCTGTTCAATCAGACGGTGGGGGATGGCGAGCCGCCAGCACCACCGCGCAATCGCCTGCCCACAGATCCCAGTCCGGATAGCCACAGTTCGGCCAGTTCGGAAATATTTGGCGAGAGCAGCAATAGCAATCCATTGGCTTCCATTGGGAATTCATCGAATGTCCTGCTGGTGCCCAGCTCCCCCAGCGTGGGCCCCGTCGGGATGGGGCACACCATCAAGCATCGGTTTACGAAAGTGCTTGGGTTCATGGCCACCTGCACACTGTGCCAAAAACAGGTCTTCTCCAGGTGTCTCAAGTGCACCTACTGCAAGTTCATTTGCCACAAAAGCTGTGCCCCCCATGTGCCACCCTCGTGCGGCCTGCCACCCGAATATGTGGAAGAGTTTCGTCACATCAAGGAGCAGCAGGGCGGCTACTCCACCCTGCCGCATATGCATGGCTCGAGCAAGGGATCGCCCCTGGTAAAGAAGAGCACCCTGCACAAGCCAATGCAGCAGCATCATGGCGACAGCAGTTCGCCCAGCTCCAGCTGCACCAACTCCACGCCCAGCAGTCCGGCTCTGTTCAATCAGCGCGAACGGGAACGCGAGCATCCGGACCAGGCTGGCAGCTATGGCGGCTCTTCGGCCGGCGGCGGCAGCAGTTCCAGTGCCAATCTCCTGCTTACGCCCTCCCTTACCAAGCACCATCAGCAGCAGAGTCAATTCAACTTCCCCAATGTGACCATTACCAGCAGCAGCGGTGCTGGCAGCGGCGGAAACGGCGGCAGTGCCTCGCACAATGTGCAAACTCTCATCTCTAACGAGAATCTGTCGGAGTACCAGGCGGCTCCCCCTTCACTGCCAAACAGCATGAACGGAGGAGGACTAATTGACAGCCTGGTGAACAGCTCCAATGGTCACATCAGCTCGCTCATCAACAGCCAAGTGTCGAACGTGTCGAATGCCTCAAATGCCACAAGCAGCCTCGTAAACTCCACGACCACAAGCACTACGAGCAGCTTCTTTCCACGCAAACTGAGCACTGCGGGCGTGGACAAGCGAACGCCCTTCACCAGCGAGTACACGGACACCCACAAGTCGAACGACAGCGATAAGACCGTGTCGCTGACGGGCAGTGCCAGCACAGACTCGGATCGGACACCTGTGCGCCTGGACTCCACGGAGGATGGAGACTCGGGCCAGTGGCGACAGAACTCCATTTCACTCAAGGAGTGGGACATACCCTATGGCGATCTACGGCTGTTGGAGCGTATTGGACAGGGGCGCTTTGGCACCGTGCATCGAGCACTGTGGCACGGCGATGTGGCGGTGAAGCTGCTCAACGAGGACTACCTGCAGGACGAGCATATGCTGGAGACGTTTCGCAACGAGGTGGCCAACTTCAAGAAGACGCGACACGAGAATCTGGTGCTCTTCATGGGTGCCTGCATGAATCCGCCGTACCTGGCCATTGTCACATCGCTGTGCAAGGGCAACACCCTCTTCACGTACATCCATCAGCGGCGTGAGAAGTTCGCCATGAATCGGACGCTGGTGATTGCTCAGCAAATCGCTCAGGGCATGGGCTATTTGCACGCACGGGACATCATACACAAGGATCTGCGCACCAAGAACATATTCATTGAGAACGGCAAGGTGATTATCACGGACTTTGGCCTGTTCAGCTCCACCAAACTGCTGTACTGTGATATAGGCTTAGGAGTACCCCACAACTGGTTGTGCTACTTGGCCCCGGAGCTGATACGTGCCCTCATGCCCGAGAAGCCCAAGGGCGAGTGCCTGCAGTTCACCTACTACTCGGATGTGTACTCGTTCGGCACCGTCTGGTATGAGCTGATTTGCGGGGAGTTTACGTTCAAGGACCAGCCGGCCGAATCGATTATCTGGCAGGTGGGACGCGGCATGAAGCAGTCGCTGGCCAATCTCCAGTCTGGCCGTGAGGTCAAGGATCTCCTAATGCTGTGCTGGGCCTACGAGAAGGAGCAACGGCCCCGGTTTGCCCAACTCCTGTACAAGCTGGAGCAATTGCCGAAGAAGCGACTGGCAAGGAGTCCCTCGCATCCCGTCAATCTTTCACGCTCCGCGGAGTCTGTCTTCTGAGGTGCACCAACAACAGCTGCTTGGGTTCTATTAACTATTAACTATTACAAATTGCAACTACTATGAGTATCTAGTACAATGTTCAATGTAAGCTGCTGCTGCTGCTGTCTAAAACCAATCAAATGTCTGTCTCGCCCACTCCCTTAAGTGAATGTATCCTCCTCTATACAAGGACTCCTCCACTCCTAAACAAGTTCAAAAATATATGCAAAAATGTGTAAATAATTCCTCAAACTCAAAAACATTTAAATTTCAACAAACAAAAATTATAGCAAAAACGATTTTAAAATTTAAGAAATTATATACAAAATATTGAATGCAGAACAGAGAGAAGAGAAGAAAAGCAGGAAAAATCACACAAATGTTAACTTTGAAAAAGACAAACCACGTTCAAAATGTTTAAATTGGAATACATGTATAGAATGAGAATATATAAATATATATATAGTAGGATCTAAAGTATGTAAATCGAACGAGGAGAGCACTACTGTGTGGCAAAAAATATCTAAATGTAAAATGTTGAAATCAGGTGAGCAATTTCTAAATTGTTAATTATGTGTAAGCAAAGCTATATTCTATCTGTATCTATGAATATATCTGTAATGGTATATGTATATGAGAGATACTAGTATGTAAATCAAATATTGTGCAGAAATGTTATGTAAATAGCAAAAAGGGAGTTTAAATGCAAAATTAAGCATAAATGTCAAATAAACTTATCACTACAACCAAATTATAATCAAATTGTTTGTGTATCTTCTGAAGTCTAAAGTGGAAAAATGAGATATTGGGTCACGCAGCGGGATATTAGCTATTTAATTCAGAATTTATAGATAATTGGGGCAGCCTGCAAAGCCATTTTGAGCCTCATTATCTCTCAGCACCCAAGCTGCTCTTTCCTAATTTGGCCTATAATATTTAACAGTCTATAAAAATGGTAGCAGGGACATCTTGTCGAGAGAAATTCTAGGAATATTATGAAATGAAGGACAGAATTTAGGGCTTCATTTGGCATGTGATGAACGTCCATCGTTCGAGATAAATTCTCCGGCAACCCGAGGATGGACAAGGGAAAAGTGGAAAAAAGAGAAGAGGAGAACGCAGAAGCTAAAATACAAGGCCAGACCAAGAATCCAATACAAAAGACTCAAACCTGGGACAACGAATAGAAAAGCAATACAATCGAGAAGGGACGTGTGAGACGCTTCTTACGCGTCAGTACTACATCTGCACCTTAGCGGTGTTTTGTCCAATTTTACATTTTTTCTTCAACTGTCATCTACATCTACAACACGCTCCTTTAGCTCGCCGCCCTTCCCTACACCCACACACTGCAGACTCGCGGCAGAGGCAGAGGCAGCGCCCGCACACAAAAAACGTGTGAGACGCTTTTTACGCGTCACAACTTTTATACCCGGCACTCAGGACTACATCTGCACCTTAGCGGTTATTTGTCATATTTTACATTTTTTCTTCATCTGTCATCTACATCTACAACACTTCTCACACCAACACGCTCCGTTAGCTCGCTGCCCTTCCCTAGACCCACACACTACAGACTCGAAGCAGAGGCAGAGGCACCGTCCGCACACAAAAACGAGAAGGGACGTGTGAGACGCTTCTTACGCTTCACAACTTGTATACCCGGCACTCAGGACTACATCTAGATGTAGAAGACATCGCCAACCACTAGATATCGTTTACATTACAGAACACGTAGTAAAAGCCTACTAACTAAAATGGATCAAACAAATTGGATCAGTTAATATTTTCCAATTTATGAGATATTTAAAACAGCAATAAAATTGATACATTCTTGGACCGATAGGTTTCACAGCAAATTTTTCGAAAGTGGCACCATCTAGCGTTAAAAACCGAGTCTTGGTTAAAAGTCGGAAGAGTCAACGCCAGGGGGAGGGCAGAGGCAGGGGCCGAGTGAAGCAGAAGCAGAGTGTGAATGAGAGAATGTAAAAAGAGCAACAAAAGCTGCGGGACAGGGTGGGTTTAGCCACTGGAAATTAATTTATCCACTGTGGCTATAATAATGCTCCGATCGGATCCCAATTTGGTGATCTGAAAGATATGGCCATTTCCTACGGAATCGAGTTTTTAGTTTTCTTTTATCTTCAAAACTGTAGATTTGGGAGGTGTTCGCCCTTTTGCAGGGCAGAAGGGGGCGTTTATGAGATCATTTTTGAAATACACTGGTTTCAGTGTGAGCATACAGCAGACCGGAGCCAAAATTTGGTGGCTCTAGCTCTTATAGTCTCTGAGAACTAGCCGACAAACAAGACGGACAGACAGACATGGCTCTATCGACTCGGCTATTGATGCTGATCAAGAATATATATACTTTATGGGGTCGGAAACGCAGAAAACCTTCTGTGCGTTACATACAACCGTTATTCGCACAAATACAATATACCCTATTTACTCTTTGAGTACCGGGTATAAAAACTTGCCCATAGGTACTATTAAATATATTTATGTATCACTCACCCCGTATATTGGATGACTCCTTAGGGTATTGACAATGGCAGTACCAATTAGGTGCTGGATCAGAGGCAAACGAGAGCCCAATGGTGAATCCATGGCTATGTGAAGTTGCAGTGAAAACATGGCACAACCCAAAGGACTAAGCCACTGAAAAATAAAACATTAACAATCAGTCATAGTGCAACTATTTATAAAGCTAAACTATTCGCACCTGATTATTGCTGCGACCAACGCCTGCAGTCTGTTGAAGCGGCAACACGGCCAACCCGTTGATGAGCTCCAGATTATTGATCACATGCATGGAACTGCTGACGACAGGCGCATAGATGACCAGACGACCAATGTCCTCCGTGTGTAGATGCTATAGGAAATAATTATAAGATTAATAATTGTTCTAATAAATAAAATTCAACCATTTGACGCACATCAAAGTAATCTACGGTGGAGAAATCATCTGGACAGGAATGTATAAGTATGGGCAAGACATTATTGTTGGCCGTGGGTGGCTTATCATCCTTGCCACAGAATTTCATAGTCAAATTGGGTGTGGCTATGACATTATCGGGGCCACTGCAGCGCAGGCGTAACTTGTCGAGGAGTTCAAATTTGGACTAAAAGAAAGAAACATTATTTTAGGAGTAATCAAAGTGAAACACCGTACAACTTTCGTACCTCATGGCGTCCCAGGAAATAGGCGTGCTTGTATACCACTCCTGGCTGGGACTGTCCTACTCCTACGCCTTCATCTGCCTTCGCGACCTGTACATCCAAGTATTTGCTCAAGAGATCCGCAAAGATCTCTAGACGAGTGCGTTCGTACTGCTTTAAGATGGAATATTTGGCCTCATCCGCTTCAAACTCGCTAGGATTTGTCTCCAAATGAATCTGTTGGTAGAGGAAATCATTTGATCTCAAGTAAGTAAAAATCGAGAGAAAGATGGGAGTATAATTGTACCTGCGAGAAGACGGCCTTGCCACCGCTCTTCAGGCTATTGGCCAGCAATAGACTGGGCGTGTTCCAGGTCTCCTCAGTGCCCAGCACTTGGACATCCAATTTGTGGCTGTGGCCGGCCAGATCTTTCAGTTCCATGGACCTTGGACATACTAGAGCTCTGAGCAGCGTTTCGTTTGTTTTTTTGTTTTATGGTTTTCGGTTTATGTTTTTTTGTTTGTTGTATTTTATTTTGGTTAATGGTAGGTAGGATTATAATAGTGATAGCACACAGATATAGGAAGCACACACAGAGATGGAGAATGGGCAAGGACAGGAAGAGAGAAGAGATCGATCACACAGGCACGCAGAAAGAATTAGAAAGGAAAGGGAAATTTCAAGCAGTAACAAATAAAAGAATCCAATTTAAAAACGACATTTATGTATGTTAATTCATTCATAGATTTTGGAGGAAAGTTAAGTTAAAATAAAATATTATTAGAAGAAATTCGTTGAAATAGGAGGAATTCCAACAGGAAAATACGATTATGAAATGATGATCAGAAAATAAGCCAAATACATAGAGATTTGAAGCCAATTTGAGCCATGAAAACATTTGAGAAACAATATATAAGAATTGGAATTAGTTAGAAATTGTTTAGTTTTAGCAGGGTTATTTCAATATAAATTCTCCTAGGGATTCTGCGCAAAATATAACTTATGGAAGATTCCAATGGTTATCATTTGCGTTGGCCTACACAGCACTACTATAAGGGAAAATTCGTTGTTTCAACTTTTGGCATTTAAACAAATATTTGTACAATTTAATACTGTTTTAGTTTTAAAAATGTATTTTCATGTTTATTTTTGCAGTTAGCTCTGCAGTCTTTTTACAGCTTTTTTAAAGTTGCATTTAAATTTCATTGATTAAATGTTTTTAGTTGGCATCTAAAACCCACATAAAATGTATTCAAAAATCTGTATTAAGGAACTTGACTGCCTGTTTCCATAATGGAATTTTATTGCACATAAAGCTGAACTCAAAACACAAGTTTGACCTTGACCAATAGTAAAAATACGTTAAGTCCGTAAACAATTAAAAAAGTATCTACAAAGAGCTGTAGTCAAAAGTCAATTCAAAACCAAAATTACCTTTACAAAATCTGAAAAAATTGTACAAAAAATTGTGCATTTTCCAACATAGTAAACTGTAGCAGCATTGGAGGATTTCCCCTTTTAATAGTGCGCCTGCTGTTATGCAGTAGATAAGCAATTTGCTTTAGATTTTTGGGTGTATAAAACATGCAATATAGTAGAGTATATTTTATATATGCTCTTAGGTTATGGATATTAGTGGTACTTTTGTCATTATAGGCTACAAGTTAAGAGGTCTTCAGTCTGCATGGGGATTAGCTTTCTTTTCAGTGTATTTCAAAGCAACAGCACTACTTACGGTCTACGGGAATGCGACTTTGCCGACTCTTCGCTGTCTGTGGAAAAGTGCTTCTTCACTGGCGATGGCTGATAGCAGAAGATGTGGTGCATCATCTTAACCCGCTGCCACTTGTCATAGGAGAACTGTACCAATTCGTGCTCACGAACCTGCCAGAACAGAAACAAAAGTAATTACAATACAATCCACTCAAGAGTACTCCAAAATGTCACCTCTGCTGTGCGATAGTTGGGCAGAATAAAGTGTAGTATATCCGAGCAGAGGCTCAGCACCTTGCCGCCATGCAGAAAGTAGTCCACAAGTATTTGTCCAATCCCGGGCGAAACCGAGCCGCACACCACCAGCAGCGCTGTCTGCTCCGTCCAATGCTTTTGGGCTGCCTGCTGCGGCATCAGCGGATAAATGGTGTAAACATTCCGTTCGAGCAGCTGCTGCAGCGTGGCCAGCGTAGAGTCCCTGGCACTGGCACTGTCCGAATAGACCAACACATTCAGAGGCTTGCTCTCCTGCAGGCTATCCTTATTGCGCCGTAACACGGGACGTGCAGCTGCAGTGTTAGCTGGCGGTGAAATAGGTTGCACCACCTCAAAGGTCTTCGCAGGCTTCACGGCCTCCACAGTAATGGATGGCAGAGTGGCCTCCACAGTAATGGCAGCTGGCTTCACAGCCTCAACGAGTTTTCTGGGTGTAATCGAAACCGCTTTAGTCGGAGTCCCATCCACGGATGTTTTCTGAATCTGTGCTGCCTGGGCAGCAGCCAGCTTCTCCAGCTCGCTTTGGGGATTGGCTGCTTGCGAGGCTTCACATTTGGTTGGAGTTGCTTTGGCTTCGCTTTTGCCTGGCGGGGACTTATCCGCGCTTTTAGCGGGAGTTGACTGGGCTTCGCTTTTAGCCGAAGATAGTTTTGAATCGTTTTTAATTGGACTGATCTTGGCGGCCTCGTTCTTGGCAAATGATGCCTCACTCTTGGCGGGACTCGAAGCTCCCCTGGGCGGGGACAAGGCCGCTGTTTTATTGGGCGTGGGTTCTACCACAGCGACGGCCTTGGGCACGACGGGCGGCTCTGGTGTCTGGGCAAGGAGATCTGGCTTTATGAGGCCCGTTTTACCCTCGGTGCGATTCTTTTGGTGCTCAAACTCAGTAGCCTGATGGGCCAGCACACTGACAGCACGCAAATCCTCCAAGTGCTTCTTCCAGCCTTCCTTTTCCAGGTCAGCGGTGGTGCGAGACTGCCGCTTCAGATGCTTGGCCAGCAGCTCAAATGGCTGTGGGTCGCCGGAGCGCAAAACAGCTGCAAGCATTGAGAGAACCATTCATTAGACGAGAGTTAGATGGGGCATTTGGGAGTATAAATGATGATGATTTCAGTTTTCCGCTTACACTCAATCCTCATCAGGGGCAGGTCATCGTTTATGCATAAATTATTTCGTAAAAAAGTCGCTATCAACAGTTGGGTAAAGTGCTCCACATCGGTCTCGACGAGCACCGCCAGGTGGGAGTCTATTTTCCAAGCAATTAGCTTACCATAATCTTCCAGCTGATGAGCGCCAATGCCATGGAACGGGTCACAGGTCGCAGGTCATGCAAGCAAAAGAATGAGAGATGAAACATAACTGAGAATACTTTTGTATGACGCCAGCTCTTTGTATCGATTTAACTAGTTCAGGCATGGGTTATGCATGTACATCCTAATCACATTACCGCACGCACTGCCACCACCCAACACGACCAGAAGGGTCGTGGCCATTAAACTGTTTAGTTTATGGCTTGCAAAACCGTAACAGAGAATACCCTATTGACGTACCCGCACAGCTATGGTGTCCAGGGTGCTCTCCTTTTGGCCCGGCTCCACCTGCGTCTCCAAGAGCAGCTGCATATGCTGTTCCTTGTCCGTTGAGAGCGTCACTCGCTTGGGAGGCGGCTGCGACGACTCAGTTGGCGTGGTCACCGGCGTCAAGATGTCGGCTGCGTAGGCAAATGGCAGCAGGGCCGGAGCCGCCGGAAAGCTTATCCACGGCGCGATCTGAAGCGTCTGCAGAGGGCGCAGGCAGCAGCCGTGCTGGTTTCCATGCAACCATAAAATGTCCGTGACCTTGGCCGCATTACGATTGCCGCACAGCTCGGAGCTGGCAAACGAGGGATCTGCACAGGGAGCAGGATTGGGAATTAGCTAATAAAAATCATCGTCATTCGATTCTCACCAAAGCCATCATCACTGCCCGCTGGCAGGGCATAGAAAGCAATACTCGAGGGCTGTGCCAGGTGCTCGGCGATTTTGTTGCAGACCTTCTGGATGCGCCAGGATTGCAGGACGGTGGCACTCACGTAATACAGGGTCAACATTTTATGTTTTACCGTAGCTATGCCCTCTATGCCATTTCACAGTGAAAATCAATGTGCGGTTTCGTAATTTCCTTCGGCAAAGAAGCAGCAAAAGGCAGCAAGAGGCAACGGTTGCTATGTCCACGGCCCCAAGGAAGTGTTCTACAGCGAAATTGACACACTTTTTGCACTCCTTTGCTCCCACTGACATTTATTGTTGATTACTGCATTCCACTTCCACACACCACACATACACCCCCATGTATTAGGAAGCTTTATCTCTCCGCACGAACAAATTTTGTTTGGGTTGGGGGCCAAGAAAGCGCGGCAGACGTGTGCTTCTTCTTATTGACAAATGTTGCCATTCGCCGGGAAGCGTGCACAGCCAAACATTGGCCATTCGGAGAAAGACGGAGCCAACAAGAAAACCAAAACATCGACTAAGCGCTCATCCAAAGGTATTTGCTTTTCAAGTTGAAGCTAACTTTGCAATCAACCCAATACATATTAGTCGTGAAAACTAACCAATATTGTGGAGAATTGATTGACAAATCGGATAAAACTATAGTTTTAGTGCCGAGACTCCTAACTAGCTAGTAATATTAAATAGAACATCAAAATCTAGGAATATTATTTAATATTACGGTATATTTTTAAAATGAGAAGGTATATTTATCCGCGGTCACACTAAACACAAAGTTGTTTTCATTTTAACAAGTCATTTACTAGCGTGTTTTTTGCCGCGTTAATTAGTTATTTCAGTTTAAGATCGAATCTTTTTAGTAGTTAAGTGACGGCGGCATGCTGTTGGGCGAATACGACACCACGCGACGACTCTTGTTAATCGTGGCTGTTTTGGTTTTAATTTTATATGCAAAAACGTACCTGCTGCCCGGCGTCGACCTGGATTACGATTAGTAGTTAGTACACCCCGCAAAGCAGCATTAGCAGCAGCGTCCCCAGAACCCAAGTGATGACAGATCGAAGGGTATCCTACTTCTACAACGCCGATGTAGGTAACTTTCATTATGGCGCGGGACATCCGATGAAGCCACAGCGTCTGGCTGTGACCCATAGTCTGGTCATGAACTATGGTCTTGACAAGAAAATGAAGATCTACAGGCCGTACAAGTGAGTAAAACAAACTATCAGCGATAAGTGGAGAAGACTAATCCTTTCCCTCACCAATTGCAGAGCCAGCGCCCAGGACATGCTCCGGTTTCACAGCGACGAGTACATAGCCTATCTGCAGCAAGTCACGCCGCAAAACATTCAGTGCAATTGTAAGCTTACAATTCGGCTAATAGCTGACAAATATTAATGCTCTATGCTCTCTTTTAGCTGTCGCGTATACCAAGTACCTGGCGCATTTTAGTGTGGGCGAGGACTGCCCCGTGTTCGATGGCCTCTTTGACTTTTGCGCCATGTACACGGGCGCATCGCTGGAGGGTGCCCAGAAGCTGAATCACAATCATAGCGACATCTGCATCAACTGGTCGGGCGGCCTACACCATGCCAAGAAGTTCGAGGCATCCGGTTTCTGCTATGTAAACGACATTGTGATTGGCATTCTGGAGCTGCTGAAGTACCATCCGCGTGTGTTGTACATAGACATCGACGTGCACCATGGCGATGGGGTGCAGGAGGCATTTTATCTTACGGATCGGGTGATGACGGCGTCGTTTCACAAGTATGGGAACTACTTCTTTCCCGGCACGGGCGACATGTATGAGCTGGGAGCGGAGTCTGGTCGATACTACAGCGTGAACGTGCCGCTCAAGGAGGGCATTGATGATCAGAGCTACTTCCAGGTCTTCAAGCCGATCATCTCAGCCATCATGGACTTCTATCGGCCCACGGCAATCGTGCTGCAGTGCGGCGCAGACTCACTGGCTGGTGATCGGCTGGGCTGCTTCTCGCTGAGCACGCGCGGCCATGGCGAGTGCGTGAAGTTTGTGAAGGAACTGAATGTGCCGACCTTGGTGGTGGGTGGCGGTGGCTATACGCTACGCAACGTGGCACGATGCTGGACACACGAGACCTCGTTGCTGGTGGACCAGGACATTGACAACGACCTGCCCGTCACGGAGTACTACGAGTTTTTCGGGCCAGACTTCACCCTTCATCCAGAGATTAATTCGCGGCAGGACAATGCAAATTCGAAACAGTATTTGGAGATGATTGTGAAGCATGTCTATGAGAACCTGAAAATGTGCCAGCACTCGCCTAGCGTACAGATGGTGCAGACGCCGCCCGATATGGATATCGAGGAGCTGCGCAACAAGGAGGAAACGGATCCCGACGTACGGATATCTCAAACCGATGATGACAAAAGTGTGGAGGCAAAGAATGAGTTCTACGATGGAGATCAGGATCAGGACAAGCCTGATTCAGCGGAGAGTTGAATTAACTTAATTATGTGCTAGTCTAAGGATGCCGAATAAGTCCAGAACAACCACAGTAATACTAAATTAACAGACTACCGAGTAGATTTTAAAATCGACAGACACACGTGTATTTGAGTTCGGGGATTGCCGGAGATAATTATAATATTAAGTTTAGGATTTGCTCGTGGATAATCAATCACCAACCGGTTGTGGTGTTGGCCAGTCGTCGCATACGACGTGTATTTCTGTCCTGATCTCGTATCTTCTTCTCCATCTCGGCATCGGTTAGCGTCTCTAGGAATGGGGCCCACGCATCCGCATCGCTGGGATTCCGGAACGGCACATCGATGGTGGACAGGGGTGCCTCGCTGAAGGCGTATGTGCGACAGTGCCACGATAGCTGGCCACGTATACTATATGCTATGGCCGTCACGAACTCTCCACCCAATCCCAGTTCGGCGCAGAGCTTGATGGCAAATTCCTCCGGATTGTTGTTCTTCTCGGACATGTCCCACTCGACCTGGTCGACGAGCGAGGTGTTGCCCACGTGTATGTTGAGCTTGACTATGACACGCTGGTCGCAGCTCTCCTCCAGGATGGGCGGATCGTTGGGGAAGGCCTCGATCTGCTGCCGGATGGCCTGAGCGATGGCCGGCACAAAGGGCAGGGGATTAAGGTCCAGATCATCACAGAGTACTTCGGCAAACTGCTCGGGCGTGATCATGCTCTCGTTTTTGTTCCAGGTGAAGGTGTCGCGCAGCTTCTGTCCCTCCAGCTCCATGTCCAATCGTATGGGGACCAGGCATTCCTTCTGTGCCGCATTCTCCAGGCTCGCCGTCGGGTCCGTGTCGTCAAAGCACATGGGGAAGGTGCGCACCTTCTTGGTGTGCACTCGATTCCGGTTGATGGGCGTGGCCTGCGGCACGGCATCTAAGTGACTCGAGTTGGGCATCGTGGGAACATACTGCGGCTGCTTTTTGGACTTGCTCTCACGCGGCACTGGCGTGTCGGAGGTGTTTACCGAGACGGCACGATATCTGGAACGAGCAAGCATTAAAGTAGTCTCAGATTATGTCTGGGTGGGCTCCGCCAACTTACTTCTCGTCGTTGCCAGCCATAATGTCATCCACTTCGACCGCTCGCAGCAACGAGACGGAGCTGGCCAATATGTGTGAGCTAAGGCCAGAGTCGGCCAGTCGCTTGCGCTCCTCATTGGACAGGACAATGCGCGTCATACCCGGATACTTCTTGTAGAGAATGCCGCGGAAGTGTCGCATGTAGTTGCCCACCTCGGAGCCCACATAGTAGTATTCGCCTCCCTCCTCCAGTTGGAAGGCCACCGGCTTATCACCGTATGTCTGCAGAGCCATCTTGAGTTTACTTGGAAAATCAGCAGTCTTGGTTTCTTCTTATTTATGGTTGAATTTGCAAATTTTCAGACCAGACCAGAATTTTTCATGCCGCATACACAAACAAACACACACACAGGCATATGGACATGGCGTCTTTTACATAAGTGTTGGAAAGTGCTGTTGGAAAGTATACTTCTAAGGGTCGGACGGTATATTTCATCGGTCACCAGGGTGGAAAAGAAAATCGAGGAAAATGTTATAGGATATACGGTATATTATGAAAATGAAAAGGTTTATTTCGGTATATTTTAAGGGTGGGCCGGTATGTTCTATCGATAATTCCGCGGTCACATTGCTGGCGGTCACACTGCAGTTAATTAATTGTTTATTTTTCCTTAAAAATGTCATTTTTTCGATGTGTAGCCGGTGTACTGGTGCTTGCCAGGCCACTTAATAGTGTGCGCACAGGTATGTCTATTCGATAGGAGCGATCTTATACAGTAATCATGTTTATTTTGGCAGTGGAAGCACGCCGTCACATTAAGCGCTGGGTTGCGCCGACGTTACGTGAGCTCGCCCATCGCCAACAGAAACAGGGACCCCAGAAGCCGGAGCCACGCGCCGGCTTTGTGGAGTGGAACTACCGTTCGGAGCTGTTTGCCTTTGGCAAGCGACTGGGAGAGAACTTTGAGTTGCCGCTGCTGCAGGAGGCATTCACACAACGGTCGTATGCGCACCAGGAGGAGGAGAAGCAGCGAAAACTTGGCATTGAAGAAGTGGACCTAAAAATAGCCGATAATCAGCAGCTGGCCAAGAAGGGTGCCCACATTGCCAGGGCCTATGTGGAGGCCTTTCTGAAACAGTCACTGCCAAAGGTTCCAAAGGAGGGACAGGATGCCATTGCCAGCTATTTGCTGAGCACAGAGACTTTGGCCCATGTGTCGTCGCATCTGGGAACCAAAGATCTCATCTTCACTACAGAATACCCGCCTTCCCCCGAGAGCCTGGCCGAATCCCTTCAGGCGGTGATTGGAGCTCTGGCAGATTCCAGTGGCGTGGAGCGAGCCTTCCTGTTCGTCAGAGACTTTATCTGCACGCAACTGAATCAGAAAGACTTGCTGGATCTGTGGACACCCAAGCAGCCACTGCAATTGCTAGACGAGATCTGCCAGCAGCGTAAACTGGGAGAAGTGGAGCCCCGTCTGCTGGGGGACTGTGGCAAGAACACAGTTTTGGCTGCCTATCAGGTGGGCATCTACGCGAATCGCCAGCTGCTGGGCAAGGGCTTCGGCGAGGATGTGCCAACAGCTACAGAGACGGCGGCACTGGATGCGCTGCAAAGTCTCTTCGATATCCACGACAATCGCAGGCCCTTTGACTTTGGCCTACAGGTGGAGACGAAAAATGTGCGTTTAGGCTAAGAGGAGACTTGGGCTGATGTTCTGCATTATTGCCTCTTTGTTGATTAATGTAATTTGCACTATCCACATGTACTTTCTGAATGGGCGTCAAAATAAGATTGTGTCTTTAAAATCATTTAACTACGGCTCAACAACATTTGTGGGCGCTACCACGCCCCGTTAATTAGTGGGTATCGTCGCGCTTCTTGTCGTACTCCTCCGGATGTCCCGTGCCGGTGGGCGTACTTGAGGCAGGTGGACTGATGTCATCCGGCTTGCTTTCCAGCGAGAATGGCGGAATCTTGCAGTCAAAGGAGTAACCGTCCTCACGCTCCAGCCGAAAGGTGCCCCACATATGCCCACTGGGCGCCTGCAGGCTGACATGACTGCTGTACTGGAAAGCAGGCAGACGCGGGCTGAGTATGGGCTCCTGCCCCACCACGCCGCGGCCACGCACCGTCTCCAGAGTGCCCGACAGGGAGAATATGCGCCAATGACGTTCGCGCAACTGCACGCTCAGCTCGCCCAAGTTCTCCAGACGGATGCAGTAGCGCCACTTAAGAGAGGGATAAGGATTAAAGATTGGACTTCAACCTACTGAATTGACGTTACCCAATAGACGGAGCTGGCTGGCGTCTCCCTGCAGCCCATATAGAATGGAATCACGGTGATTCGTACATTCTCCGTCGTCTCCTTGTGCACATCGCTCATGTCCAGCCAGGGATGGTTCTTCTCCTGCCAGGCCTTCAGCGTTTCCTGTCCCGCAAACGGTGGATCCGATTCCGGGGCAGGCACCAGGAACTTGTCGAATAATTCATGCTGCAGGGGCTGCTTTTCGGTGGAGCTATAGGGCATGATGTCCTCGTGCGCCACATAGTCCAAGCCGGGTATGGCATACAGGCTGCGATTGGAGTCCTGATTCCCCAGAAAGGTTACAGCTTCCGTTTGCGCACGCTGCAAAGACAAGTCATATTAAATTCTAGTAGTTTCGAGGCTTAATTAATGGTCTTACGATGTGCGGGCAATCCCTTGTGTCGATAAGCACCTGATAGAAGGTTTGCACTTTGCCCCGCACCTCTTTGGTGTCCACCTGAGTGTGGGTCGTTGTCTTGGCGGTACCCAAGCTGGTGGTACTTTCGGTACGGCTGCCAGCGGTCTGTGGCCCCGTCCAGGCAACATCGACTGGCTGAAGCGATGGCGACGACGTTGCAGATGTTGGCTTAGCTCTGAGCGAAGAATCTTTGGTTCGTTGTTCTTGGGGCGGAGTGGCCGACGCCGTGGCTGTCGCTGTTGTCGATGCATTGATCTTGCTGGGATTGTGCAGATCACGGTCGTAGACGCGGGCTGTCCATGGAAAGAGTATCACGCCACGGTAGCCAAAGATGCGATGCAGAAAGACCTGTCCGGTCTCGTATTTATCGTCCTTGGCCTCCACCAGCCGTCCCACTTCCGCAAGCCTGCAAAACAATTTGGATTATGCAATAATGATTTTTTGGTGGGAGAAACAAACCACAGAAGGCTAGCCTGCTGCCTGCCTCCCCCACGAAGCAAGGACTCACTTGGTTGGATATGCCGCATTCTTCTTGATGCCGCGCTTCAGCAGTATATCGCATCTCTGGAGTAGATGCCACCGTCTCTCCCATTGGAACACTTGCATTAGCAGACCCATCTCAATTCATTCAAAATTCACAGATCACAGCGGAAAGAGTGCAGCAGCCCCGAAGGAGGAGGGGACCAAGAGCAAACAAAACTGCTTTATGCAATGATTTGGCCGACTATGCGGGCGCTTTATGCTCGTTGTCCTTTGGCTTTTTGGGTGTACATGTGCTTTAAATTTTATATTCTAAATTCTAAAATTTATCCAGATTTCGACATTGTTATGAAAATTTTGATTTGTTTTCGGTAGAGAAAAAAATACACTCGATTATACTTTTTCGATATCGATAGACTATTTTCCGGGTGCCATGGAATTTTAATATTTTGCAGTTGGCTTGCGTGATGGCAGAACAATTAAAAATTGAAATCGTCTCATAACATTATTTATATTAATTTTATTAAAACCCCCCATGCTTAAGGGTTTCCTTCAAAGTCATTAATCTGCCGTTTTAATTATTTGTCTTCGATATGTGCATACTTGAAAAAATTGCAGAAAATTTAACTACAAGGTCTGTTCCATTTCATGATTATATTAATTAAGTTAATTAATTTTCTTATCGATTCGTTGAGCAATTCGATGACATGAAAGCAGCACTGAAGAACTGCCCTGCTGCATTGGGGAAGATGCAATTCTCGGTATATTTACGGTATATTTTAAAAATAATACGGTATATTTTGGTATATTTCCGCGGGTCTGTTGGTATATTTGATCGATAATTCCATGTTGACACCGTCGGTCACACTTCTCCCTCTTTCCGCCATTTGACATATTTCCGGTACGTACGCGATTTTTTCGTAGCCCACAAAATAATGCAAATATATACATGAAAATGCATGTAAATTTGAGAAATAGTGCCTCGAAAGACTGTGTGGATATGTGTGCTATGTTGGCAGACAGTTATTGTGCGCCTAATATGTGATTAGCTGTGCGATGTCTGTGGATGAAATAACCAAAACAAATGCCCAGTGCCACAGCCACAGTATAGGCCAACAATACTAGTTGTGAATGTTACACAGTTTTGTGCATGTTTTAATCATGGAATTGTCTGCTCCTACAGTTAAGCCATGGCCGACACACAAGCCAAGTCTGCTGCTGCGCCCAAGGCCGCCAAGGCCCAGAAGGCTCCTAAGGCCGCCAAGGCACCAAAGGCCGAGAAGGCCGCCACCACGGAGGCTAAGGTGTCCGCCAAGAAGTACAAGCGTCACGGTCGTCTGTTTGCCAAGGCTGTCTTCACCGGCTACAAGCGCGGTCTGAGGAACCAGCACGAGAACCAGGCTATCCTCAAGGTAGGTCCATCACATTTCGGTTCAAGAAGATTCCAATGTAAAGTGTAATCTCTTCATTTCAGATTGAGGGCGCCCGCCGCAAGGAGCATGGCGATTTCTATGTTGGCAAGCGTTGCGTCTACGTCTATAAGGCAGAGACCAAGAAGTGCGTGCCACAGCATCCTGAGCGCAAGACCCGCGTCCGCGCCGTCTGGGGCAAGGTTATCCGCATTCATGGCAACACTGGCGCTGTCCGTGCCCGTTTCAACAGGAATCTGCCCGGTCATGCCATGGGACACCGCATTCGCATTGTAAGTTTACCCACAAACGAAATCTTTCTTTCCCCATCATTAACGAGTGTTGTTTCCATTGCAGATGCTTTACCCATCAAGGATTTAAGTTAAAAACAACTTAATTAATTGACCTGCAGAGTAAAAAAAATCCGTTTTATAATAAATGAAACAATTTAAATTTAATTACAACTCAAACTTGGGATCAACTACATCGATAGCTTCGGTATGCTCCCATGGATGGATATTTTAGATTACTGCGGAACTATGAAATTGTTCGGTCAGGAGGAATATTACTGGACTTGGCTTTAAAACCCCAAAAAATCAATGAACCGTTTTCTGGTTAGATTGGATCAACCACACTAGTAATTCGTCGTGTTGCTCCGTTTTTGTGAATGGATTCTTAGAATTGTTCCGAAAAGGAGAACCGCATTTTTAGCTAAACTGCATCTCTTGTGGCGTCTTAGGTGACATAATGAAGCTTAAATAAGCACTTATTACGATACTTACGCCTAAAAGCTAATGGTGTTGGGGGATTCGGAATGCCTTAATTTTAAGGGGGTTCAATCTTCACATTCTAATTTGGACCCGGTGCTCCAGGTTCTCATTCAGTCTTCCGTGGTATTTTCTTAGTATTTTTCAGCAATGACGAAATCTAGACTTCATTTGCGTCAAAAATGGTATTTTCAGACAGTAAAAATCGGGTCACACTGCACAGCAGCGTGTTGCGGGTAGGAACGAAAACAAAAAAATTATTTAAAATCAAATGTTTTATTTTATAATACAATTATATGTAAAAATAAACATTTAATTTTGTTGTGCGCGCCGGGAAGTTATGAGGAAATGTGAGCCGACTTTGATGGGTGCTCCTGCTGCTGCTGTTACACCACCAACGACCAAATTCGCGTCAACACGTCACCGTTGCACAAGCCAATTAATACCTAATTTATACATTCCATAAACACCCAAGAACACTAACACAAATCATCAGAACTTACGTATATGTACGTATAATGGGCATACAGGATGGACTGAATGGTGTCTTCACGCAACGTCGACGCAACCTGATCCTCCAGCTGACCATGATCACATCGATTGTGGCGGCATTGGTACCTTCGTCAGCGGCAGCAGGAGCGGGAACAGATTCGGAACTCCAGCAGGCGGGCTCCCATCCCCCACCGGCCCTTACGCACTGTGTGGAGCGAGACGACCGCCGGATCGGACGGCGGTAAGAAGAAGCAGGGGCCAAGTGTTGTGTGTGTGACCTTTTCCATACGCATTCTAAAGAAAATGTTCTCGAATGTTCGCTCTACACCGCAGTCACCACCCAGAGTGCAGTGCAAGTGAAAAAAAGCAAAAGCAGCTAGGCAAATATTGAAAAAATTATGTTTATTTTTGACTAAACTATTGGAAAAATTCGTGTTGACTGCGCCTAAAACGAAACCCTAATGAGAGGCAGAGAAAATTTAGTGTTTTGGTCGAGTTTATTTCGTTAGAATATCCAATTGGCTCAAGGCCAACCGCTCATCCCTATGAAAATATCTGTTGACCCTCTAATTACGCTAAAACAGTAGTAATCAGGGAACGCACCTTATCAAGCATGCGGTGAGTCATGTGCAATAGAAAAAAGTCAACTGTTTTTAGTCTAGCGTTTTTGTTTGTGCTAGTCAAAAGATACGGCTGAGATGTACGATATGCTAGTTATGCACACAATATGAAACGGGTTTCGTTTCGTTTATTTTTGTTGTGCTTTCTGCGAGTGCGAGTTTGTTTAAAACATTTCGAATTTCACCATTCTTGCGTTTGCTTTGCGCTACATTTGGAGGGCGCCATTTTCGTCTCTTCCGTGTGTGCGAGCGAGATGGCGCGCAGAGAAATAGGGGCCAAACCACTTGTTGGTTTTTTTTGGCACCGCATCAGCTGTGCTCCCCCTCTCCCGCATACCAGCTGACAGTGTGACCATTTCGAACGGATAATAACGGATATCCATGCGGTGTACTTTCTTTAAATGATGCAATCATTTGATTTAACATTAAATAAATCAATTGGCGATAAGAGTGAATCTGTTGATTAGGTCAGGGACTTGACTTGTTGTTTTTCCTACTTGAACAAAAGCTAATCGCAGTTTTCTTGTCTCCTGCACAGACTACTCTACATAACAACACTAGATGGGCGTTTGAGCGCCTTGGATATAGCCAAGTCGGGGAAGCTGCGCTGGAGTGTGCTCACTGGACCTGGACCACTGATCTCCTCGAGCATCCACCGCCTGGAGCTCACTAACAATGGGCAATTCGTTCGCATGATTCCCTCGCTCAGTGGTGGGATATACAAATTCGATGGCGACTCCATAGATCCCATACCCATTACAGCGGAACATTTGCTTAGTTCCAGTGCCAAGTTTAGCGATGATCTGGTCATATCGGGCGGCAAGGAGACCCGCACATATGGCGTCTCTGCCCGTACCGGTCAACTGCTCTACGAATGCTCCATCAATGGCTGTGTAAATGTCACGGCCGAGGGTCGCGCCATTAACGACACCATCGAGGACCTCAAGGAAGAGCCGTTGCCTGCCGACGCGGCTGATGATGATGATGACCACATTAGAGATGAGGCTGGCTATATTGTGGCCCATGATCCGCTTCTGGACGATGTCATTGTGGTGCGCCGGCAAACGCAGACTGTGAGAGCCGTGGAATCCCGCACTGGCATGGAACGCTGGAATTTTAGTGTCGGACAGCACGAGCTGGACATGGTGCGGGCCTCAGAGTGCCATATCAAGCCACGCGACGAGCTGGAACTGGCCGTTCTGGATGTGGACATCAAAGTAGTGGTGCCAGAGGGCATCATCTGCGCCTTCAGCAAGAGCAATCCCCATGACATGCTCTGGAAGTATAAGGTGAGTGTCGGATCACAGTCTGAGCAAGCCCATTTATAAGCCAATCTTATGATCGTGCCTTTCCAGTTCGATCATCCCATTGTGAGTGCCTGGAACACCAATGCCGACGATGAACTGAAGGCCATTGATTTGTTCAGCTCGGCCCAGTGGCTGTGGGACCAGGATCAGGACGAGATACCCAACAACAGACCATCCAGCGCGCCCTCCATCTATCTCGGAATGTATGACAAGCAGCTGTACATCCAGGAGTCGATCCGACTGCGACAGGAGATAATGGACCAGACGCAGGTATACCAGCAGCTGACAGGCGATACCAGTCTCATGCCAAAGATACCCTGGAAGCCGATAGCAGCCAGTAGCCATTCCCTGGTGATCTTCCAGGCGGATCAGATAAATCCCGAAGTGATTGGGGAGGAGCCGCCAACGCAAGGAAACGAGCTGGTGCCATATGATGATCAGAATTTTGCTGTGGCCGCCCAGTCTGTGCTGAATGCCTCGGAGTTTGTGAATGGCAATGGATATTACTTCTTCACTGGATCCAACGAGCTGGAGCAACCGGCGGAGTGTGGCACGAACGAGACACCCACTGGACTGCCCGCCATTGAGGCGCCACCTTCGTCTTCGGGCAGCAATCACAGCATCAATGATGATGTTGGCTTTAGCCTGGACGATATCGATGCTCCTGTGAAGGTTGTGATCCTCTCGCTGTGGTTCTGGTGGAAGGAGATTGTGGTGATTGCCTTCACCTCTGCGGTTATTCTAAACATCTTCATGGGACAGCGAAATCAGCGTGTGGAACGGGAGTATTTGGTGATTGAACGGCATGTGCCGGTTCAGACAGCCATCGAGGCTACTGAGGCTTCCACCCGGGCTCTGCTCGGACCCGTTGTGCCAATGTCACATCATCATCAGCAGCTGCAGCGTGCTGGCAATCGTTTTAGCTTTCCGAGCAGCGGAATTACTCAGCGTTCGCTATCCGAGTCCACCACACACTCGGGTGAGCATTACACCTCACGTTTCCAGACCGATTTTGAGCTGATGACATGCCTTGGTCGCGGCGGCTTCGGTGTGGTGTTCGAGGCCAAGAATAAGCTGGATGAGAATCACTATGCCGTCAAGCGGATTACGCTGCCCAACAAGGAGTCATCCCGGCAGAGGGTGTTGCGTGAGGCCCGCACTCTTGCCAGCTGTGAGCACCACAATATTGTGCGTTACTTTCATGTGAGTTATCCTTCGTGTGTAATCAGAGAAGAGATTATAATCGTTTAATTTGTTTGCAGTCCTGGACGGAGACCCCGCCAACTGGTTGGCAGGAGGAGGAAGATCGCAAGCTGCTGGCTCACGAGCTCTCCACTTCCATACAAATCGAAACGCCCGACGAGAGCACACTGCCCTCCCTAGCCGATCAATTGAAGGAGAAACGGCATCAGCAGCTTCTGTCCTGGGTCTCGGATGCGGCCAATAGCACAGCCTGTAGCCATGATTTTCACGGCAATGTCGATACCAGCGGACTCAGGAACATCAAGGAGTATGACGATGATGATGAGGAGGAGGATTCTCTTATTGAGTTTCGCAGTGAGTCGCAGTCGGCAGCTATGCGAGCAGGCGATCAGGATGAGGAGGATGATAATGAAGAGGATGATGAAGATGATGAGAGTAAGAGGGTAGGACCACTGCATGGCAGCTCCGTGTCTATTGATATCCATTCTGCTTCGTTTGATTTGAAGAACATTAACTACTCGCAGCATCAGCTGGTGTCGAACTCTTTTCAAATCGAATCCGTACGCTCCAAGGGCAACGCCAGCGACGATGCTGGGGATTCGGATAGGCTCCGCAAGAAGCCACTCACCCTGGCCCTGGCCCAGAATCACAATCACAATCATTACCCAAATGGCAGCCATGGCACTCCACCGAGTGCCACCATGCAGAATGGAGTGGTGGCCAAGCCTAGCAAGGTTTACCTCTACATCCAGATGCAGCTGTGCCGCAAAGAAAGTCTGCGCGACTGGCTGCGGGAGAATCGAACTGACGCTCGGGCGTCGCATATTGCCGACATCTTCCATCAGATTGTGGATGCGGTGGACTATGTGCACCTGAAGGGTCTCATTCACCGTGATCTGAAGCCAAGCAATATATTCTTCTCGCAGGATGGAAAAATTAAAATTGGAGATTTTGGCCTGGTCACTGACATGGCGGACATACCCAATCTGGTAGCCAAATGTGGCGATGAGAGTGGACTGCCATCCTGTGCCCGGCACACACAGCAGGTCGGCACCCACCTGTACATGTCGCCGGAGCAGCTCCTGGGTCGGCACTACGACTACAGGGTGGATATCTATTCGTTGGGACTGATCTTCTTTGAGCTTCATGTGTACTTCTGCACCGAAATGGAGCGCATCAAGACACTTCGTGGGCTGCGAGAGGGACAGTACCCGAACGACTTTGCCAACAATTACCCCGGTCAGTATGAGCTGCTCCAGCAAATGTTGTCCGCCAATCCAGATCAGCGGCCACAGACGAAGCAGCTGAAGAATCAGCTGCACGACATTCTGAGACTGCCAGACCACCTGGCAGACGGACGCACAGAGCAGGCGGCTCTGGCTGAGGCAGCTCGTCGCCTGAGTCGCAGCCGTACCTTCAGCAGCTCCAGCGATCATCAGCAGAATCAGCAGCATAAGTGATAGACGACGGCCCGAGGCAGAAACCAATTTCAGTCATCTGTTAACATTTCGTTTGTAAGTTATGTATTTACCAAAAGTGTCCCATCGCCGTTTCTGTTTTAATCATCCACTCACCTGGCTATGCCTCGTCCGCAGACCTCGGACACAACCACAAAGTCAGAGAATAATTTATTTGGTAACATTATATTTAATAGGTTTTGTATTACGTTCACCTTTTAAAACTCTTGCGTGTCGCAAAGTGCTTTTGTTTATAAGACTTATGATAAATATACACATTGATGTACTCCCAAAAAAAGTCGCTAGAATAAGTTTATGATACACGATTTACGATTGAGTTGTGCCCCGCCTCAAATTGTTTGTCCAAGTTTGTTTCTACCGAAGTAGCGCCGTATCAGCTAATGCGAAAGTTTGTTTTTAGAGATCTAGGCGATAAGAAGAAATAAAAATGTTTAAAAATACAAACAATGGAAATGTTTTCTAATTGTCGACAGCGATAATGATGAATTGATGTTATTAATGACATGACATTGTCAGGTGATTGTCTACAGAAATACAGGTCCGGTTTGGTATTTCCAAGGGGATCGGGCGCTTTATTGTAATCAGCAGTGGGCAGGAGCTAAACAGAATCAATTTTCTCTCAGAGAGCCGATAGCGAGAATAAGAGATCAGTCGAAGTCGCCACTCGTACTCAGTCAGTCACGCATCATCTTGTTAACGCGCATAATTAAGAATACCCTAATTCAACAAATGTTAACCTGGAGATACTTTAATAAATATAAGTTCAGCATTACATAATATATGTTCGAATTGCCATCAAGCAGCATTCGCTTGTGCGTTTACAGTCCTAGAGCAAAGACGTTTAAATAAAAGATAAACTCCACATTCATATTTTGTATCACTTTATTTTGTGTGTTTATTGGCGTCTTTTTGCGCATTTTCCAAAAACTTTCTCTACAGTTCTAACGATTAGTCGTCGAATATTCATCATCGGTAAGTACACTGCCGGTGCACACTGAGCACAATTTGTTTGTAGACAATATTCGGGATGGGGCTTTTCTTTTTATTTTTGTTCGGTTTTTATATGTATATTAAATTGCTTAACATTTAGGTTTTCGGTGCGTTTGCGAGCTTCTTTCCGATTAAACATTTGTTTTCTACGCTTCATTGCATTTGATTTACAAAAATGTAACAGAGATCCGTTTCAATATTATGCATTTTTGTAATAATAGGCATCTAAATTTAGCTGCTGCTGCTTTCACTTAACTTATATGGCTCTGAACAAACAACAAGCGGCTGAAGCATTTGATTTATCAATACATTATTTAAATGTTTAGATTTTATTTATTATTTTTTATTACATATTGCTACACTTATATTTGTATGAATATTTTCCGATTCCACTTGCTACATTCGGTTGCAGGGGCAAGGCGTTGCTTAAACTTACAAAAATTCAACAATTGTTGCGTTTTCTTTTAATTATTGTTTAATTTCCTTTCAACTGTTTTAGCGTTTAGCATTTTTATTATTTTCCAAAAATTAACAGCCATTTTGACGAATCCGTAAATGTTGAAAATCAAAGGCAAAAACTCGAACCAAATACATACAATTATATTTAGATTTACTCGTATATATGTATATGGATATATATCATATCAATGTGTCCATGTTAGTGCTTGTCGTTTGCTTACTTGTTGAGGATAAAGAGACAGACTGTTGCTGGGATCAGTACAGTGCTGGTGAACGAAATATGAATCCTTTTTGGCATTGAAAAATGGGGATTTACAAGTAAGCAACTTAAGCCACATTTGACAATGATTTGTTAACAATATATGTGTTTGTGTACGTATGTATGTCCTTTATCAAAGATACAATTATGGAATTTGTATTTGTATTCTATTTATTAACAGTATTTTGTTTTAAATGTTGTATCATTTAATGTGTGTTTTATTATCGCCATTGCATTGTTTACCCTTCAAATAAGTTCTAAAAATTTGTTTTCCATTTTGGTTTTTGTTCTACTTAATTACGAGTACGTCCTATAATCTTAATCGAACACTCAACTGGGAGTGGAACCAACTTTGGCAGTGCGCCCAGTTATCTACTTTGAATATCAGTTAGATTTAGAATTATTTATGTATACGTATACGTACGTAACTACAATAGTTCCGTTCACCACCCATTAACACTTATATTGCAGTAAAAGTAGGTTCATAGCATATATTCGCATAGATCATTTTGTTTGAAATCTCTATGTACAAAGTCAGCCTTGATTGCTTTTCTTTTGAGTTGCTTTGAGTTTGTTGCTGCTTGAGGTAAAGAAAGAGATCGGTTCTGTGTGGTATGTATTTATTACGTAGTAGACTCGCAGTGAAATCAGCTACCTAGGCGGTGTCCAACAGATAGAGTGATATATGTACGTACGTTACCTAACTAACTAACATTTTGCCTCTACGCCACTACGCTACACAAAACACCTGCTGTTGCACCTTATCCCTTATTTCTAGCCTAAGGTTGAACATATTTTGGGTATGGTATGGATTAGGCCGCTATCACTAAAAATATTAACACAATCGTCGGTATTTTGTGCGTTTTAATCAAGTTATAATTCTCTTAGTTTGGATGTGTGTATCGGTTGTTCTGTTTTTTTGTCTTAAGGCTTCATGCTTAGGGTTCTCTCTCATGCACAACCCTAAACAGTCATTCACACTTACGAGTATTTATCAAGTATAATTTATTATTTCTAACATCTTTGAATGTGATGTGCAGCAGATATTATGGGTATAAATTGATTGAGCATTGTAATGGCATGATTGTAATACTCGTACTCCCTCAAACACTTAAGGCTATTCTATTTCCCCAACTTGCTCTTATGTTGACCTAAAATTACGTACATTACATTCTTGTAATCCAGTTTTGTTGTTGTTGTTGGGTGTGGATGTTGTTGAGACTTGACATTCGCTGACGCTTTGTTTGTGGTTTTGCTTAAGAACTAATTCTTGAAATGATCACAACGTTAAAGTATGTATGTTTATCGTACATATATGTATGTATGTGTTTATGTATAGCTTAACTATAGATATTACTTATACGATTCTGGTTTGGTTTCCATAACAAGGTTATTCGTTCGTTACATAAAATGTATTGTAAATTATGGTGGGATTAATTGCCTATTTACGATTCCACGACGAACAAAATAATAGCTATAGCGACAGCAATAATAATTAAATGATATTAAAACTTTTTCAATTGTTATACATCTTCGGGGATACTCTTATTGTTGTGTTGCATATTCATGTCTGCTGCGCTGCTCCTCCTGCCTGGCTTACGAGCATTGAATTGCAAATGCAAATGCGAATGCACAAAAGTTGTCAACAAGAGGATGATGCTCGTTGGGGCTCTGGCGTGGCTCTTGCTCCTGGCCAAATGTATCTGGGGTATCCAAGGTTCGACTGACATTGCCATGCCATTGCCATTCTCATTCCCATTCCCATTCGCATTGGCATTTAAATGAGCGGAGCTCTTGCAAACAAAAAAGCAACGCCGTCCATAAAAGCAGCCAGCAAAATGTTGTAATAATTTCACACAAAAGCGAGGGCAAAAGAAGAGGGGTGGGCAGGGGAGTCGACACACGGGGACAACTGCAAAGTGTGGCCACTAAAATGTATGCTAAAATATGCATCTGCCGCCATTGCCAAGGGGCAACAATGTTGTTTCTTCAGTTGATGTTGCTGCTGCTTCCGCTGTTGCTGCTGTTGGCCTCAAGGAGATTGCGTATACGAGAGCTTGCCACCACATCTTGCCCCCATGTCGTCGGCAACAAACATATGCGAAAGTATCCACCCGGGACACTCGTATTTACGCGCTAGATCAAAATGTTTGCTTAAAAAACTTATGCAACATTTGCTAAAGTATTGTACAGCGTCCTTTATTCCTAGTTGATTGTGAGAACTCAGTGCCAAAGCCACCGCCTCCTCCGGCGACACCGCCACCGCCAACGCCACCACTCATGTTGCTCCCACTGCTCGTGCAGCCCATTAGCTCACGGAATACGTCGCCGATTTTGTAGTTGTATCTACAAAAAAAGAGCCAGAAAACAATACCAGTTAGTCTTCCTTGCCAGCCTGCGGCTCAAGCAATTGATATACGAGTGCTGTGTGGATATATCTGGGCATTTGTGGGGTATCTGTGGGTATCTATGGGCATCTATGGGTTTCTGTGGGTGTACATATATTGATTACTCACTGCGCCGAGCACTCGACATAGCCGCAACGCCAATGTTTGCGCACCAGCGTGGAAATATCCTTGAGCTCCTGCCAGGCCATGACGAGTGTGTGTGATGAAAAAGAAGAGATTCAATATTGAGTGGAAATCTGTTGCAAACTAATAACACAAAAGGAGAATCGATAGTAGATAGGCTTTCTCAAGCGATTCTTCAAAAAATGCTGCCAGAAGTTTGCTTTATATCAGTAAAATATTTAGAAAAATATCTTTATACTCTACAGACTCTGACTTTTGACTCTTTAAAGCACTAATAGCGTCCTTACCTGCGAGTTGGCCTGCGCCTCAGTCACATTGTCATATTTATTGCCAACCACAATTATGCTAAAATCACGATGACTGAAACTGTCCAAGATTTGATCTCTCATCGAGCGGCAGTACTGCAATCGAATGAATTGCGTGAATTGGCAATCAATTAAAAAGTTAAAATCTGCATGCCATAGGGGGGCTATCAATGATGATGATGGTGATGATGGACTCACCTGAAATGTTTCCAAATTGCCCATGTCATAGACTAGCACATATGCGTGCACCGTTCGCAGCCCCAGCGGATGTCCGTTGTTCCATTCGGCGAAGTTATCAGCCGGAAATCGCTTCTGGCAAGGATTGCCATGCCAATTGGTCGAGTGTTTGTTTTTCATCAGCAAATTTTCGACGAGGACAGCGCCAGCATAGCAGAGAATCCAGGCACGCAGCGACCAAGATTCCCCGTACGTGCCCGTAGTAACAGGGGAGAGTATCGTATCGTATCGTACGGCACACAGATGTGTCAATACGGTCGGTTGAGTTGTATTTTTGTTTCGCATTATTTTGGAACGCATATGAAAAGCAAATATGGAAAAGCGGAAAAAAGGGTTTTATGTCATTTAATAGCGGTACACAACAGGCAGATGGATGACATACATAAATACGGAAGAATAATACAATGTTTTTGCAGTGAAAAAAAATGCAGGAAAATGTTTATTGAGTTTATGGTATGAGTGGAAACACGAGCTATGGTTCATCAAATCAAATGCGCTTATGTCATTATAATATGATAAATCGTTAGATAAACGCAATTGGTTTCTATACTAGTTGATGTATGTACTCTTAATGGTCTTTAAATTGGGATTAAATTCAATGGACTGAGGGAAAGAGAGAGAAAAATAATCCGAAATAGAATCCATGCCAACCTCGAACTATAAATGGAATAATCCCAAACACGGAAAATCTCTTTGTATCGAATATCTCTGATAAAATATTTCCTTTATGTGAAACATTTAGATAAAGGGCATTGGGGGGGGGGGTTGGGGGTCTCCCACATATTCTATTTATTTAGCATTTACTTTACCACAATTGTGGCTGTCGTAATCTTTTTAGTATACGTTGCTTCAGCAAAGGAATTTATTTATTTATCCTTGTTTCGGAAAATACCCTTAATTACTGCCAGCTTCTCGTTTATTAAGAACAACTGAAACTCTTGTTACTGCGGTTATTCCTATGTCAGAGTCACTCTCATAATAGCCGTAAAACGTAGCAGAGTTACAACAGAGTTCTTGTAAAATGACTGTACTAGTAGTTAATGCATTTACAACCATGTGTGTGTGGTGTCAGCGGTTTCCCAGGCAAAAAATAAACTACTGCTGCTACGGGAACTTCCCGGACTTTTGCATAAATCAGTCCCCAGGCAGTGTTGCAGTTTTGGTGTAAACAGGACCCAAAAGTCAAATCAGAATCCCACAACAGGCTCTACGTTTGCGTCTGCCTACCCTCCTAAACTGCTAATGAGCAGGAGATGGAATGAAGGATAGGAGTGGGAATGAGCAGCAGAAGCAGAAACAGAGTCTGGGGATGGGTCTGAGTTTCGGTTTTGTACGCCCACAGCAAGACAGTAAGTAAACGTTATAATTAAATTTACGGCGCAGCATTTTAGGCGCAAATAAAAGTCAAAGGCCGACTAGACAAGAGACTCTTAAAAGAAAAGAGAGGCCAAAGAAGAGACTCGAACATTGAGGGAGGAACAAACAGCCGGAGTACCAATACCCCACCACTCCACAGATGGACAGCAGAAGCTGAAGAGTCCGCCAGTTCCTTGGCGCCTGGGCGTCTGGCCCTTTGGGTTCTTTGCCCCTTGCCCCTGTCCCTACATCGGCATCAACCTCCTCTCCTGTTTGTTTGTGTATTGTGTCATTCTCCACTGGCTGGCAGCCAGTCGACGCCACTCCCGTCAGGAGGCAGTAACTTAGCTAGATTTACGTTTTTGATTAAATTTCATTTAATTTGTGCTTTTCCCCGGCCCCTGGACACTGGCCCCTTTCCCGCAGCCTTGTTAATTAACGGTCTGGGCTGGGTTGAGCTGGGCTGTGTGTTGGCCTGAAATGCGAGCAGCTCGTTAGCCAGGATGTACTCAATGTCTGTTTCGTTGTAATTGCTGCACTGTTGCTGTTGCCGCCTTAGATTGGTCTTTGGAGCTCAAGTGGTGTAACGCGTACTCCTCCTCCTGTATACTCCACAGAGTGCAGCCGAAAGGACACGCAAACAACTTTTACACAAAGGGAAGTAAACGAATTAAATGCCACAAGTCTGGATGGATGATGGATGGAAAGTCGTGGAATTTGAATTATTTATGAATTATTTTAGCCTTAAAGTGGTAAGTGAAAACTAGATCACTTTGCTGCTCCCATAGCTTATCATCCATCTGAGTTCTTCTTTGAAAACTCTGTTAAAATATATGTATGTAAGCTGTGTACATCCATTACCCAACTGTGAAATATGTTACAACAAAAAGTTTGCGTCTGAATACATGCCCTACAGGCATCGTTAGTCCAGGTCATTGAGTCCCCCAGTTCCGACCTGTTCCCATTCTCTGGGGGATGTCGAGAAGAGGGCTCTCAATAAATTGTCATTTCAAGTTGCTGGACTTTCGCAGCGGAGGCCACTTAGAGTAAACAATGGCTAACTAAATGGCCTACCCACTCACTCACACAATCACAGACAAAGACATACATATATGTCTGTATACATATATCTACCTAGAACAGATGTTTTTTCTTTCATCCCTGTATTATGAGTGTGGCGAAAATCTGTTGCAAAACAAATGCTACGCTGATTGTACAAGTGGAACCATTAAGGTGGACTTTGAGTTATGACTGCCAGGCGGCAGTGCACTTGACGATGAAAAATTTACCACAATAAACAGGGGTCACCCTAAGTCCTCTCTTACCAGCTCTTACCAGCACCATCCCGCTGACTCTTTTGGCATGGCTCTTAGACAAGCCGTCAGAGCCATTTGGTCAACACAATGGAGGAACAACAAACAAACAAAAAAACGAAGTATAATAATGAATGAATGAAAAAAAGAACTGTACTCGAAAACAAATTCACGCCAAAATGGACATGAATAAGTTGAAAGGCATTGGAAAGGTGGCCAGTGGTGGCAAAAGGGGGCATGGCAGTGCCGTCAAAAGCGGTTACATGAACGGGGAGGAGGAGTGGTAGCATTTACATAGTTAATATGACAATGGATGTGGCTGGCCGACTGCCGATAGTCCCCCAGCCCAGCGACTGGCAACTGCTTTTTGCTGCCTGTCAACTCTTTTGCATCGTTTGCCATTTCAATGCAAATTTCTTTGGGTACTAGTATCTGTGTGTGTGGCCCTGTGCATGTATTTGGCAATGCTCGGATATTTATAGCGACTATACAGAGACTTGTCCCTTTGTTGTGCCTGGCCTACATTGTCAGCCCACTCACTTGGCCCAGTTTTGGTCTTTGTGCTGCTATCCCAGACAGCGATCAGAGGGTATATAAGATATACCATCAAGTTGTGTAACAAAACCCACAAAACACCAAGGGATCCCTGCACTGAAGAAGCTCTGTTGGTAGGACAAAGACAGGCGTGCCAAGAACATTCTCGCTCATTTTAAGTAATCCTTTTTTAAGGCTTTTATGGGTCCAATTCGGTAAGTGAAATCTGGAACTATCTGGCTGTTCCATGGAGCAGTTATAGGACAGAACCTTAAAGACTGTATGCTCTAAATTTTAAGTGGCCTTCTTCGAGGAAAACCATTTATATGTGAAACCCACAGTTACATCCTCTTTTTAGCTGGCCTTTCCTCTACTTTGCATAGACAAAAACTTGCTCCACCGCCAGTGTGCTCCCATAAATATTTTATGATTGTTAAACGTGGTAAACAAACACATTTGGGGATAGGGCGTGAGAGTGGAGGGGAACTGTAAAGAATGAAGAGATGCAGGCCAAGCCGCAGGCAGACCCTGGGCACTCTCCTTCAACAGTTTCGGTGTCAGTTTGTGATTTGAGGTTTGACCGAAAACTGTTCTCTAATTGCCGAAGTCAGTGGCGCAGTCCTTGGGTCCACTCCAAGCAAGGACTGGTGCAGACCAGTGCCCTGAGCTTCCAGGTTTATGCAGAGCAAACTGCCCCCAAAAGATAGACAGAGAGTTAAACCACAGACAGGACGAACTTTATGGGCAGGCCATAATTGCTCCTCCATGCGAATAATAGTACGAAATGGGGGGCATGACGACGTCAAGGACCTCGTACGACAGCAGACACGTTCAGGCATTTGAGCGAAAGTTAAAAATTGATAATATTTACCTACGAGTATGTACATATATACAGTCACAAAAACTGCCCACCAGAACCACTCTCCTGTGCTGTCGGTGGGCATATTAAAAATGTATATATGCAACCACTTTTTATGGGCAGAAGTGAAGACTTTAATAAAGTAAAGTAAGCAAAATAATCTCCCAGAGACAACCACGAGAAGCCACCCGGGAAGCCAACAGATGGGAAGGAATAACGAGACGTTTGGAAATACTCTTTACGAAAGTTTTATTTGCGGAAAGTAACTGGAAACCAGTGAGGGGGTTACTGGGGAAAATGTAGTGCCAGGGAAGAATTTGCAGTTGAAACTTGAAAATTCCAGGGACCGTAATCATTTCATTACAAATATGGCTTATAATCATACAGTAATGATTTTTTAAGTTTTGAGCATATTATGAGAAGTAGGAAAAAATGGATACATGACCTTACTAAAGGAGTCAAAATTATTTTTTGGAAATATATATAAATGTTGAAAATGTTGAGGTTGAGTGCCATAACCCTGATTCATTACTGATTTTATCCAGTATGCCCATGCCATGATGCTTGTTCAGTCCCGCAGCTTTGCCACAGGCTTTTCGGGGCTTTAAGGCCACTAAATTTTTTATCTTTCAAGCATTTTCGTACTGTTGTACTTTTAGCCATTTTTGACGAGTTTTTAGCTTATACAGGAATAATAACGATTTTAGTCAGCAGCATTGATCCACCAGCCAGACGTTGGTTTTAGCTTAAAAAAAAATGAGTGCCCCTCGCCCCACGGTTCCTGTTGTTCCTGTATTTCATTTTGAGCCTAACTCATGGCTCGGTGGAGAGACTGATCGATCCTGGAACGGGGAGGCAGAGGATCGCCTCCTGCCAGATACCATAAACATTTTCTTTTATTCATTTTCTACGTTTTCTTCTTTTTGTTCATCAAATTAATCCAATTTATTAGATGGATTGCCCATTGGTCCCACCACGAGCCCAAACTTCGATTCGAAGGTTCAATTTTAATTTCAATTTTAAGTTTGAAGTTTGAAGTTTCGAAAAACGTAGTAGGCCTAGAAAAGGCAGTTTAAGTAGAACATTTTGACACCGTTTCATCGCCACCGGACATGGGCTAGGTGTTAGAGGTGTTGCCTGTCATGTGTCCGGTCCCGGGTTCGATTCCCGGTGTAGGCTGCGTTACACTTCAACAACAAGTTTCTACATCTGCTTCTGTCTTCACTGAAACTAACAACACTAACAAAAAGCCATCAAGTAACACTACAAATACACATCACAAGAAATGAAATCAAAATTTAAAGTAAAATGTAAATAATTCGGAACAAATCAAAATTGTACAATTTAAATAAATTAAATAATTATTAATTAAATAAGTTAAATAAAACTAAATAGTTTTTTTCTTTTTCTAATAGAAATTAATTTTGATATTAAGAAGTGGTTAATTGAATTTTTGAGTGATGGTGCAGGAGGGGGATGAAAGGAACTTCGCCGAGAGACTTTTCTCTCAGTCGCTGGATTTTCATTGGCTTTGTTGTGTATTGTTCGGAAGCAATATATAATTTGTTCGAGGCTTGGAAGCCTAGGAACACGACTACCATTGGGAAGTTTATTATTATCATTTGCAGACTCGAATGTGGCCAGACATCAATCGGATAAGTTTTAGCAAATGACGGCAACAGATAATTCCCAATGCGACGCTTGATCTGCAGTACCTCCATGAGCCTTGCCAGCGGTTTGTAATATGTAAAAATGTAGAGCAATTATTTAAACATACAGAGAACAGAGAAAAGCTGAAAGTCGGAACCACGCAAACATTTTTTTTTTTACAAGAACCACAACAACAACAAGTAGGAACGTGTGAGCCGGTTTGTACGCGTTTCAACTTTTATACCCGGTACTCAGGACATCTGGTTTTATTAATAATAATTATTATAAATAATTATAATTATTATAAATAATTTTAATAAATAATTATTATAAGTCTGGCTTTATCAATAACAAAATGTCAAAAACTTAATATTTAATAATTTTGGTGGTTCCTAGAGTTTATCCTTAGATCAGAATATTGTTCTATTGTTAATTCTTCTGTGCTCCTACTTTAGATGGAGGATATTTCGAAAACAAAAAGTGAACAATTTACTGTCCCTGGAAAATGCAATAATTTAAATCTGAATATGCTATCTACCAAATGGAATTCGAATACTTTCTGCTCTTTTTCCGTAACCAAATCTGATTGCATTCCGTGCAGTTTATGCAACGAAATCCGACCAACCCCTCAACAATATTTCTATGCCTTTGGGGCATTGGAAAAAAATGAAGAAAAATGAATAAAACGTAAAAGCAAAGAACCCCCAAAGAGAGTTCGCTTGTGGCAACATCAGAATCAGCTCCTGGTGCCTGCCATTCGGTTTTTGTGGTTTAATTGTTGTCTGTGGTAAGCTGTTGCTCTGGTTCGCTCGATTATTAAAAAAGAAGAGGGAATTCGAAAATTGAAGGGAACCGTAATGGACTGTAATGAAAATTCTTCAGGTAGTACGAGGCACCCATATGCCACACCATTGCCGCGTCTAGACAGACCCCTCAACAGAAAGCTGGCTGAAAGTGTCTTTGGATCCGGAATATGTACATTTATGTAATTCGGTTGGTCCTCTGGCAACAGATTGAAGCAGCTTGGTCTCTCCCTCTCCGACAATTTAAATTATTTAATAAATTACTTTGCCCAGCTGGCGTAAAAATTTAGAATTTTCTAATATATTGGGTTCTCCATGAAATTCACTGGAAAATTGCATAAAAATAGTTTGTATCGTACACATTTTCATAAAATATTTCCCTTAGCGCTGACAGTGCGAAAGTTCTAACTAAATTATGCGAAAGTTAGGATGTCCTGTGGCTAGGAGAAGGTGTTAGTGCTGCTGCTGGTGCTGGTATTGGTGCTAGGGATTTGGGTGGTTACACCTACTCACCTGGGGTGGAACGTCCAGTACCATCAGCTCACGTATGCAGGTGTCGCAGACCAAACAGTTTTTATAAATCTTCCGACGTGTTGTCGTCTGATGAGTCTTGGGAAAGTCATGGTAGAAAAATTGCTGCAAAAAAAGGAAACACACATACAAAATATTGAATATTATTGTGATTGTAAAATATTGCGCAAAGCGTCGCGAAGGACGTCATGGAAGAATACATATAAAAATGAAAATTCCAGCTCTAACTCGCTTGAATCCCCTAGAAACCATGCTCAAAAGCAAACCAAGTTATATGTACATATATATTTATGTTTCTTTCGTTCTTCTATGGTATTTCTATGACAGTTTTCTGGCCATATAAGAAGAGAAACGAGTACGAAAAGGAAAAGCCGAGCGGACGCTGGTTTAATTCTGTTTATGTTTCTGTTTCCTTTGGTTTTTATTTTGTTCTGTTTTGAGCAAACATTTTAAATATGTGTTCAGCTCTGCACTGTTCTGTTCTGAGGTTCTTTTATATGAGGTTCTTTCACCCATATTCAGACGCGCAAGCCTGAGGTCAGGTCACACAATTTTTTATCCACATTTTTAGCTTATTAAAATTGTGTGCTCATAAAAGCGGGCCATGGATTTTATGCCTTCGGTGGTCATGTAACCATAAAAATGCCTGGAAAACCCAGTAAATCTACAGAGCGAAGGCTACTGGAGCCGTGGCGGTGAATGGAAACGGATGGAGCTGATATATGGGGGTAATGGGGGGGTATTGGGTAATCATATAGATTTTATTTACAGTTCTGTGTACTTTATTTGAATAAACTGCAGCTTTTGACAGGCAGGATTTCCCTCTCAAATGTTAATTTAATCGAGGATCGAGGTTGTGGTAAATCTACAGATTGAATCTTCAGTCGGTCTGATATTTCTTTCCCAAATTTAATTTTAATTCAATCAACGCCAAAGGCAATCCAAAGCTATTTCAATTCACAACATTGAATTCTCAACTTTCTTTTTCATTAGGTAATAAATTTGTAGACTCTTTATCACCAGCTTTTGAGACAGTTTTAAGCTTCAGTAACGAGCCAAAACTCTAATACGAAACGAAGCTCATAACCAACACGCGGGACTATTTCAGAATCTGCACTGAAACGTGGTCGAAATGACCCCATTAACCAGCGCAGGGCTCTCTGAGCAAAAAGTTCAGCAGTTGGGTGTGTGAGTGTATTGGTCGAGACCATCTAATTTTGCCCTAAAAGCCAGGGAGATGAGATGCCAAAGCGAATCGCAGTCAATGGGAAAAGTATCCCCGAAAATAAGGCAGAGGCCGGCGAAAGGCATAAAATAAATTTTCCTCCAAGAAAAAAAAGGAGGTGAAAAGGAAAAACGATAATGAAAGAAGATTAGTATGGGTGGGCGTGTTCTGTGGCTATATGTGTGGGTAGATGGGTGAGTGTGTGTGGAGGGTATCAATGCATGAGTTGAATGAGTGACAGGCTCAAAGGATATTTAACGCCTGATTGCATTTTAAAGTGATGCCTTGTCATTTTCTCCCGCTCCAGTTCCAGTTCCAGCCATTGAGCAGCCCAAGGAATCATCGCCGAGATTGCCAATTCACGATTATCCCACATGATGTATGTGTGTGCCAGTGCGGGTGCCTGATAAGTTGGCTAATAATAAAGTCAAGTAAGAATCCTTTTGAGGGCCATTCTGACTCTCATTCTCATGTTCTGCTAATATAAATGCAAAATTCTATGCTGTTAATCAGCGGTTCCAATGTTGGCACTGCAATGAAATCAAATGCAATTTATGCACACGACGATTCAATTACCCAAGACCAAAAAGGGATATCCGCCAAGGCCACCATCAGTAGTTGGAACCGTCGGAAACGGAAGCGGCCAGTAGCTGGCCAGCATTAAAGCATTGCCTAGAATGCTTTTAGCGGCCATTTTAAATTATATCCTGCACACAAACACACACACACACAGAGACACTCTGATGATTCCCATACGTAGGTCATGGGGCATGGGGAAAAGGGGTCACAATGCATAGCGCAGATGCCACGCTTTTATGTCCCAGCGCCGCATATCATTGAGTTTTATTTTTATTGAACTGGTAATTGAATAAGAAATGACATTGATGGTCGTCTCCATCTTGGTCGTGGTCTCTCAGCATCCTTGCTATACTGCTCCACTCTCGCACTCTGTCTCATGGACGGCTTTGCGCCTCTTTATGCTTCTTGCTGCGCCATAAAGTGCGCTACATTATCTGTCACATAAATAAGCAGCGACCGGGCCCAGGGCGGGCGGGCGGTCTCGAGCCGAAAGAAGCTTTTCGAAATTTACACAAATGGTTATTCATGGCATATACTTTATGGCTTTGATGCACTGCATTTTATTTGGCTCTTTTATATGCAAGAATTAGCCCAGTTTATTCGAGAGTTTAGTCAACCAATTGAGTTGGAGTCAGGAACGGAAACAAAACGGAGTTCAAGGTGGCAATGTTAAATTTTGCATTCCATAATCGAATACGAATATAATGCGGCACGATTTTGACTGTATTTGGTTTTTGGTTCTCATAAAAGTGTATTCCTATCTAGAATATCAAAAGTAGAAAACACTTTCCTCCGCTTTTCTGCTGCTGTATCACATTTTAAGCCTCTCTTTATTTTCAACTCAATAATTTTTGGACAGATCGGACACAGTCAATCCACAGCCATGAATATTTTGTGTTCTACTATTATATTCCAACGATTGCTTAGTTATTCGAATATGGATAGGCACGTATTTGGTAATTTGATTTCACATGTATTTCCTTTTACACAGCCATTACATTTACAGAGCAATCAAGACTTCAGACATGTTCATGCTCACCCTATCGGAAACTCCCAACCGCCAGTTTTCCGACCATTTCCCATCACAGCTTGACCGCAAAACAGCCATTGAACGGGACGTAATTGATTTTGTAGTGCTTAAAATGCCATAAAAATGCACAAATCTCGCATTACACACAATAAAAAAAGACATCCAACTGGGAGAGATGGAGAACTGGCACATGGACACACTGTTTCTTAGGAGGGCAAAGCATGGGTGAAGGGTCTGGACTCACAGCACAGATCTAAAAGCATGAGCGGGCTTTAAGGCTAATGCACAGACCTAACACAGACAAATACACGGACAATCGCAGACATTAAACGCAGCTGTAAAACACACACAGAGAAAGCATACGTATGGAAAATAATGAAGAGCAAAGCGAAAGCAAATGGCAAATGGCAAAGCAACCCGGAACTCAACTCCCAACTGGAACTAGAACTGCCAACTGCAGTTAATTGAATTTGCCAAGCAAAGAGCCGTGAATACAGCATGGGCATGGGCATGGGGGAGAAGTCTGTAGGGAGAGAGGAATCTGTTGGAGTTTTCGCAGGGGGAAGAGACTGCGTTTATACGCTTTTTAAAGCGATTACAGGAATAGAAGACATTGTGACCTACATCTAAGGATTTAATTAAGTTAGATCTGAGTTAATAACGAACGAGGTTACTCATGGTTGATATGGTATATGTCTTGTGATGGCAGATGGCAAAAAAAACTGTAAAATCTGGCTCCAATGCCTAATGGTTGTAGCATAACTTTTAAATATATTGGAGAAAACTGTAAAAAGCTATATTTATACGAATATGTATGTGTAAGAATATTTTGAGGGTTACTCTTTATGTTTGTAAACCTCCCATCTTAGATGATATGTACCTTTCCCATCCAAAGTCTTCTGAATGCTGAACACATGTGCGTTTTACTGGCACTGCGCCCCGCCATTGTCTAATTACAAAAGATAAACCACAAAAGATACGATGCGATGCGAAGCGCAAATCAAATTAACGGCGCCCCCAAACGCACACAAATGCAATTAGAAGAGCTAACACGCACAGGCCAGAGCAAAGCTTTCGGGTGCAGGTGAAACGAGTCGGGCGCTAAATATCCTCACCGAGAGGCAGCTGCTCTGGGACTGGTCTATTAAAAAGTTTGCCGCTAAACTGATGCTCCTGCTGCTGCTCTGCTCCTACCACTGCTGGTGATTCCGTTCAACTTTTCAGCTTTCATCGGGCTCGCCGTCACCAAATGGCCACATTAATAATTTAAAGCCCGGGCTGTGGCACGAAAAGTGCAGTCCTGCCTATCCATTGTCCCACCTAACCCCATCCCTGGCTATGGCATATAAATGTCCACACATTTTCAAAGAGAAAGAGAGCGAGCTTTAATCAGGAATTGTGTTAATTGAAAGTGCAATTTGTTATTGAAAAATTAATTAATACGACTGGGCAACAGGAATCCTTTCTATGCCATTCAGCATGGGATGGGGGTGATGGTGATTGTTGAATGGGTTCAGTTTGAGGACTGTTATGGCCATTAATTTTAATTGCATTACAAACTGCAGTGTGATATGTCCATACAAGCACACAAAGTATTTCAAGCTTCAAAGGCAATTTCGAATTAATTGTTTCAATTAAGTTGCAATTCTAGGTAAATGTTGTTTGATATTTGGATAATATATTTAAATATTTGTAATTAAGAAGATAAATGTTAAACCATAAAATCACTTGATGAATCTTCCTCGTTCTTTATACGTTTTGATTGATAGAAATACGAATCAATACGTATAGCTTACCTGTAATATGCTTGTTTTGCCGACGCCAGTAGCCCCCAAAAATGCGGCTTTAAGGGGGCCCTGCAGCCATGGCGGCTCCGCACCACCCTCCAGAGTGATGCGCTATGCCGAAATGCACTTATTTTGTATATGAAGCTCCATTTCAATTGAGATCGTTGTGGCTTTGTTGGCTGCAATGGCACTGGGACTAGCTTTTGCTTTGGTTCCTTTGGTTCCTGCTCCTGCTCGTGCTGCTCCTGAGGCTGGGGCTGTGGCTGGGACTGGGGCTGCTGCTGCTCCTGTTTTATTAGTGGCTGCTGTTGCTGTCCTTGCACTATCACCGACATAATCAACGCTTCGTGTGCTACCGATCAATAGTTTCTTAGAGTTTGTTGGCGATATTGTACTACTCCACATTATATTGTTATTATAATTGCTTGTAGTATTGTTGTTATTCCTTTGCTTTAACGACTCCAGCTTGACTGATTTTATTGGTTAATGGTTTTCGGATAGAAGAAGGTGTCCTCAAAGCAGCAGACTTTGGTTCGATGTGAGGGCGGGGGTCGGGTTAAAGCTGGATTGATGGCTGTAGCTGTGGGGCAGGAAAAGGCATATTCGAGTTTATGGCTTGCTTGAGGGATCTACAAAAGGCCTGAAAGAAAGAAAGAAATTTTGAAATGTATCTTCTGTGAATACTAAAAAACTACTTATTTTTCTGCTGATCAATCTAAGTCACAAAATATGGAATAAAGCTTTTTTTGCCCAATTTCAGTCTACTTCTCCGATGTAATATCCAATTGGACAATTTAGTTATTTCCATCAATTGAATTTGTTGCCAATCTGATTGGGAACTCAATCAAAATGCATAATATAATAATTTAAATGGAATTTCCGCAGCAATCTGACAGCTACACCAAGTAAACACAAATCAGTGGCAGTCCAATAAATTCTTAAACGAAAATTGCGAAAAAAATACAGTACCAGTGTACTGAACCCACAGGAAAATGGGATCTTCTGCTGGCAATCAGCTCCGACGCTGCTAACTAAATTTATCGAGTCGCCAGCGGATATTGCACATTGATTTCATTTTAATAACATAAATATTCCCTGGCCCTCGTTCTTGATTTGTTTGTGTTGTTTTCCCCGTTGAATTTTCCAGCGCGCCTGCTCGCTCCCCCTGCCAATAATAAATTTCAAATTTCACATTTCACTTCCGCTGCACAACGGAAGTTGATTTCTGGCTCTTGCGCTGCCACCGGCCGCCCGAGGGCTCATTTTCTTTATGCCTATTTTCCGCTGGAAATGTGGAAAAAAAAAATAAATAAAAACATTAAGTGAGGCGTGAAAAATGTTTGGCAATTCTGGTTTTGCCTCTCTTTTTATTCTCAGTAAATGTGGGGAGGGGTGTAGGAAACCACCACAGGGTGCATGTAAATTACACGACAGCAGCTTTATAATTAGAAAAGTTTGAACGCTTCTTCGAAACGAAATGAGAATGGTCGTTGATTAGCCAAAAATATGTTTTTTAGATTGAAGGGAAAGTTGGGCGGCCATGTTTTTTGCAGATATCCAAAATTGGTTGATACTTAAAGAGGGAAGGGGGGCAACGTTTCCCTCCTAATTGTTTAGACATCTGCCAACAGCTTCATCTATCATCCGACCACTCAACGCCTTCGCATGGCAGGCGGTGGAAACTTAATAAATTTAATAACCGCAAAATATGCCGTGAGCGAAATGAGTGGGTAGACGGGGAGTGCCAAAAACGCCAGACAGCCATCAAATCGTTGGCCTATTTATAGCACCTCCCACATTTACAACATCTTCTACATTTGGTACATATTCAACAAGGAGCTCTCCTTTCTTTTACCCCCTCGCCACAAAATTTCATGCGTCATCGAGACGACGCCCACACATAAGTAGGTGAGTATTGTTGGGATGCCAGGAGCAAGACGAGGCGGCTGATTTGATTTGATCTGATATGATTGAGGGGCGCCATGGGCGTGGCACCACCACCACGTGGCCCACACACTCATAAACAAAAGTGAGTCACCTTCTGGGACGGTGGGGTGTTGTCTTGTGTTTTTATTATTTTTGAGGCCATAAACCAGAAAGATGTGAGTCAAACTGTACGGATACTCTGACTCGGGAAATGATAACTGAGCAGATTGGATGAGAGATATTCCATACAAGTTGGGATGAAGGAGGAAAACTTGTTGTGAGTAATCGATAGCAAAAAACTAAATCTAAACACTGAAAAATAAATTGAAAATGCTCGTCAGCATCAAAAGGTGAAGTTAATGGGAAGAAAAAACATTACAAAATGTAGAAATTATGATTACTTCTGAAGAAAGAGTAGTACAAATATCAAGCTACAAATTGTCGTTGCCATGCGCGATAAGTGAATCTTTAAGAGGAACAAATAGCAGGGGAATACAATTTATGATGTAAATAAATCGCAAAATTGCTGGCTTTCTGTTAAGCAACCCGAAGGGTCTATAAATAAAGAACACTTTTAAAGTTAAGATCCACACAAACAGAGACAACAGAGTTTCGACTCAAAGTGGCATTACAGAAGCAAAAAACTTAAAAAAGACCATGGAGCAAACGAAAAGTCTATCTCTGCGAATAAATCTACAACATAGCCCACATAAATCTGAGAGTAAGTTTGTTTCCCAAACACCCTTTAACAGAGTCTTAACGCAAGAACTTTGATTAGATTCCGGGTAAAGCGAAGTGAATTTAATTTGGGAAACAATACATTTGGGAGCGCATAAGGGGCATTCCGAATGGGTTTCCCTCTTGTTCAAGCGCTCGTTGCTCATACGCCCCGTGGCCCGGTTGATTGATACACTCTCGGAAAACGTACGTAAACAAGTTTTTGAGGTTGATGTGTGGGCTTTCCCCTGCCCGGGGGCGTCGTTGTCGAGACACAAAACCTGGCAATTGAACATTTTTCACTTTCTTTTTTCTTTTTCTTTCTGTTTTGGCAACACTCCAAAAAGAGTGTAAGGGTCTGTGCGCGACTTGGCCTTGGATACAAAGTCAGACAATTGTAGGGCCGTTATTGTGTTTCTGTATATTGTAATACTTTTATCTGCCCCCGGACTCGGTTTCAGTGCTGTCACATTCGCATCCGCATCCTCCATCCCACAGCCCACTCGATGCTGTTACAGGAATGTTTGTGCTGACAGGCTCGCGCAGGCTGTTCCCCGACGGAGTTCGACTGCCGGTACGAGTGCCCGGGTCCAGGTCCGAGTTACAGACCTATTCCGCATCCGATTCCCAATCCCCTGCACGACCATTTCATGGCCTGTCTGACTTGCCTTCCGTTTTCTTCTTTGGCTTTTGTTTTATGCCTCACTTCCGCCTTGTCCTTTTCTTCCTGCTCTGGCCATTGTTTTTTTATGCTACGTGCCACTAACATTTTATTGGCTTATTTATTGTTTTTAGAGCAACTTTCCACAGTTGTGCTGCAGAGGGCTTTTGTCTTTTGTGCACAGTGCATTAAGCGCTCAACGCGGAGACAATCAATTAAAAGTTGTAACCATTTTAATTAGGGGGTTCAGGCTTGAATTCACCTTACAGTCCTTGAGCCACTTCAAAGAATAATTTCCTATTCAAAAAAATACACTCAAGCATAGGTTGCCTTTTTTGCATACAAATCAAAAAAGCTGTCAAAGGAGCAGCACCAGAAGCAGCAGATCCCATATATTTCATGTGTATGCACATGGACAACTATTTTGGTGGGGGTAGGGCGGTGCTGACATGTGCAGACAGGAGCAGCAAGGACGCCTTTCCAGGAGAGACAGCATGAGACATGCAAATGTGTATTCAGTGTGTGTGCTTCCGCGGATAGACAAACGGAAATGAAATGTGTGACATTTGATTCTACCGAACTGTAGCTTTTGGGCGGATATTGATTTTGTTGTATGCACATTTTTCACACACGATGTGTGGCATCATGGAATGAGATGGGGCAACATTTTCCTTCGTGTTGGCACACAGCAAAGCAAGCAGGCTACAAGCGACACGAATCTTATGTCAAATCAATGCTCAAAATGTTTCATATTATATATTATTGCATGTTGTGTGATAGGTAGAAGATGCTCTGTCATGTCTTAGCTCTTATATACTCTTCCATCTCCCATCCCTTACATAATCTCTTACAACTACCTTAAACAAAGCAATTTACGCCATAATCTCCTCACATTAATTCAAATTATGAAGGGAATAAACCAGAGCAGAGCAGAGCAGAGCAGAGCGTTTAATCAAAATGCTTAAGTGAATCTGTGGAGATGACGAAGTGAATCCGCTGAAATGACAACGAAGACAGAGTAAGCGCCAGAGCGCGATGACACGGACTCGCTTCGACTCCTTCCTTTATGTCATTTGCATTTTAGGCACACCTCTCTTTGGCCCTTTCTCTCTCTGTATCTTTCTCTCTAGCTTCGTCTCTGTGCGTAGTATTTCATACAAGCTAATTTTTTTACGATTATACGCGCTTAATAAACGCCAACGCCAACGCCAACGCCATCGCCCGTGGAGTCGCAATGAGGGATATCACGGAGAGCAGGGCCACGGAGCGTCCCGAAGCATTGGGAGCATCTCAGAGCCACCAGCCATTCCTGAAAGCACGAGCACGTGCTGTGCCCACTGCTTAGTCGGGGGCATTATCTAAACCAGCGCAGCGGAAGCAAGGGCAACGCCATCATCAGCACCAGCACCAGCAGCAGCAACAGCGCCGGAAGTTGCTTTCCACACACACACATACAGATACATAGGCATTTAGGGGCCTGTTGAATCCCACACGGACCTAAGTATACTGGCAACTCCTGCCGACTGGGTTTCTTGCTTTAGTTTGTGATTACACTGGTTAGCAAGTAGTTTTGATTGGGCAGTGGAAGGAGATATATTTCTATATACATATTCATTATTTACATTATTTACATTATATTACAGATTGATTTTATAATATTTTATAAATTTATAAATCAGGGTTGTGCTTTACAGTGTAATGGTTATGGGCCAGTATTTGCGCAAGTCGGCAGGTTCGTGCAGCTGCAGAGTCTTGGCAACTTCTCCCCATTGGCAACAAGATGGTTCCCCATGGCATCACCCACCAGCACTAACACTAACCCACCCATCCACCCACCATTGTGCCCAGGCACAACGGAGGCTCCAGTCAAAACACTTAAGCACTGTCAATGTGTTTGGATTTCGTTGATTTCAGCTTGCACATATAATAAGAGACCCGCTTAGAGGGGAGTGTAACAAAACGTTTTACTCCCTTTTTTGCATACATTTGTCCTTGGCTGCGACAGAGGGTGTCCTTGCCGCGCGTGTCGCTGTAAGTGCACGTTTTGAGTGTTCAGCAAATACGCGAATGCTTGGCATGGCTTACCGCGATGGAGGTGTACCCAATGTACATTCACATCCACATCGACATCCACTTGCCGAACAGATAGACAGAGCAGACAGACAGGGAAGAGCAGAGTAGAGCCACCAGCTCCTTGATATACTCTCGGATTCATTTCGCTTCTTGGCTGTTTTGTTTAGCTTTCGGTTTAGCTTGACTCAGTCTGTGTCTGAGAGGAAGAGTAAGAGATCCAGAGAACTTAACACTCTTCAATCGACACTGTCCGAATGCGAATCCAAATCCGAATCCGTCTCAGCTTCGACTCGAATCCAAGTGAAATGGCAAATGGATTCGCCACTGGTTTATTTTTCCCTTTCCTCCCTCCCTCCCGCTTTTCCTTATGCCGTGAAAACTTTTCCAATATTTCAAGAGATTCCGCCTTTTATTTATTCTCCCCTGCAGCACCTACAAATGGCGAGGGCTACTGCAGCTTTATATAATTGAGTGGAAGGAAGCAGCTTTAACCGCACGAGTTAACCGTGAAGAGGCATCTAAGAAGGGGAGTGAGAAGGAGGTAGTGGGGCATTAGGATTGCCCATGGTGCGGTTTTCTATGGCGGTGCGGATTTGGCCCACAATCCTTTCCTTTTTGCTTCCTTTCTCCTGCCAGCCCAAAAACGAAGCTATGGTTCCTATTTATTTTAAATATTCTCTATTGTGCTTGATGCCTACGAGAAGGGAGACTGCACAGGCAGCTACTCAACTTTTGAGCTGAGTCTGGATAAGGAATGTGGGGAAAAACTTGAGCCCCGGTTTCTAATGAAATTACCGGATGAATGCGATTTGTATTTTCAAGTAGTATTTCGGTGTTTTCCCTTAGCTGATTAAGTTTTTCCATTTGGTTTTACTTGAGAGTTTGCAAATACTTAGTTTCCAACCTTTATATAACATTTATATAAGTCAAATAAATTGCCTTCCCGATTGGGAACTACAAAATAGTAGTCATAGAAATTTTAGACAGTCTAAAAGGGACTTATTCGAAAGTAAAACTGCCAGAAGGCGATGTATTCGTGTTTAATTTGGTCGTTTAGTCTCTAATAAAGCCACTCAATAATTACCCATTAAATGAAATTACAATTAATACCTATAATTATTGCATCGACCCTTCATTAAACCCTCAACAAATAATTTAATGTAATTTATTCCATTTGTCAGTAATTGTTTTGGTAATTTGTTTATTGAAATTATTTACGAATACGAATGCCGATAGTCACGCCTCTCTCATATATGTAAGTACAATGTCAGCCCCAGCCACTCCCACATAATAGTAGGAGTACTCAAGATTATAGTACGTGTTAGCAAAACCATAACGAAGGCCCTGGACAACACTTGCTGATCATAAAAATTGTTGAAGCCAAGCAAACTACAGATGGACCACCCCTGGGACCCGCAGGCACGGAACGTTGAGAGACGAGCAGCAGATGTGGTTGTGAAAAGCCAAATAAGAACACCAATTCTCGGCATGAACATGCTCTGGCGGGGTCTGGGAGTCAGGAGGTAGAAATCAGACGAAAATTTCCACGTTGATGAGCCGGATTCATTTCAGTTGCGTGCCAAAGTCAACGAAAGGTGCGAATCGAGGGCGTTCTGTCTGTGGATGCGTCTCTCTGTGTATGTGCGTTTGTGGGCGTGGCAGAGCACATAGAGTGGAAGAAGTTACCTAGCCAGGCCAGAGCAATACGAAACTTACAGTTGACCTGAAGGACATCATTAGCACGGACTCTGGCAGCTGTCATTTGGCTCGGAAATTACGCATATCCTTTTGAGAAATTGTAGCGGAGAGCGGCATAATGAAGTCAAAGCTGAAGAACTGACAAACTACGACAAACACTTGAGAATTATCCTCAACCGGAAAGGACAAACTTTCCGCCAACTAGCGGTAAGGTGTTGTGTCCTCCTTTCGAATGCCTTCAGATTAGCCACACGGAACGCCATGGCACGGCACGACCCATATCGGTTTGGCTCTAGAGCGGGCTTCGGGCTAATGTCATCAAATGACATGTCACTCAGTCTTAAGCCAAACCAAAAGGAGAGCCGATTGCCTACACACAAACACCCATATCCTTTTTGGCATACACCGATAAGGAAGGACGGAAGTATGGAAGCGGATCCTGGGCTGAAACAAGCTTATGCAAAATTAAATCATTAAAATGCAAGACAGATGAAATTTTCTTAAACTGTTTTGCGCACGAGTTGATGCCAAGTCACACATACCAATGCAAACAAACCCCACAAGACCAACACACCCACTCACATACAAACACACAGCAGAACATCCACAAACAACCTCACCCCACACACACACAGAGATACTCGTACATGTTTTCCCTCAAAAGCATCTCCATCCACCACATGCTTGTGCCTAAGTAGATATTTCAACGGATTTTCACAGCAGCTGAGATAAAAAACAACATACAGAAAAAATATACAACACAAATTTTAAACGTTTTAGCAATGCAAAAGGAAGCGGAAGAGGATGTAGGGATGTAGGGTACTTTTGCTGGTGCTGGTTAATGGTTAGGGGCATGTTTAGACGCGGTTGACATGAAAGTCAACACCAAGGGCCAGAAACAAAAACCAAAGACAAGACGCAGAGACAGAGCAAAGCAGCGGATACAAGAATATAATATTCAGATGTACGACAGTGTGAAACATTAAAATTAAAGCAACCCAAAGACGCGACGTGCGTAAGAATACGGACCGAATTAGAAAAAAGTATATGGGGCAGAAGAAACGAAATACGCAAGGAATAACTTTCATATTCGAATAAATTTAATTAAATTATAGATCAAAACACATTTATTAAAGTATTCTTCTTAAATGTTCAAAGTATCATACACTTAACTTAAGAAAACGGATAACAAACACACAACATTGACTAAGTAATCAAACATACACTTAAAATTTAGATGCAACAAAATTGGACAGATTTAAATTCAATTAGAATTTAATTCCACAAAAGCAGCTGCTATACATAATTGTCTAATCATTTCAAAAAGAGTCTATCGTGCTTTCAATGACTTGTATTTAATCTTCCATCAATTGAGATTGTTTTCATTTGAAATATTTAAATATCAATTACACTTGTGACTAATTTAAAGCTGAACATTGTTCTATTAATATAGATATAAGGAAGAAATCTTCTCCTTCGATGGCACTTTTCTAAACGTTTACTTTTTGGCAGGCGTAGGAGTAAGTCTGTGTGCCGAGCGTCTTTTGTTGTCCTTAGCCGGGATCTGAAGATGTGCTTAACGTAGAGCCCACGCCCCCACCAAAATGCAAAAGAACAAGTGTACGTACGTGTTCCAATGGAAAGCCAAGGACCCAAGAGCCACACAACCCAACCCCCAACCAAAGGGCGGTTGAGAAATTAAATTCTAGTTACGCCCACAGAATTTAAAAATAGCAAACAATCGACAGGGTGGGGCCTGGCGGATACCAATATACTGGGATCCTTGGATGCGGTTGTTGAACGTGTTCAAATTGAGGAAAAGCGTCGAAATTATGTTGATGTTGTATGTACGTGTCCCAAGGGCCGACAACAAATTGAATATGTATTTAAGCAATTTCCAAAGTATACCATAAAACGGGGAAAAGGGAGAGAAAATCATCCTACAGATATTTTTAGCACAGTGTTGAGAGCATGTCATTCTTTAATCCATCATCTTGCATCTATGCGATTCGTTAAGAAACAAACTTTAACTTTAGGCATCTCATTGTTCTACCATTGTCAATGGCTTCAATTTCTTTTCTGCCCTTCTTTTCATTAATTTTTGATGCTTTATATATGTATGTATATTTAGGGTCCACGACAAGGTACCCGTGAATTCCTTAACAATTCCTGTTCATCTTCTCTGTCACTTTTAATGAGTTTTTGTGCAAGACTTTTCTTACTTTTTTTAGCTTTTCTTTCTTTCCCCTCCTAAATTTGTTGGCAACAATGTCAGCGAAATTGTCACCGCTTCTGATAATCAGGCCAACCAGCCCCTAACAAGAGGGCCTAGACCAGGGGATGGGGGAATGGGCGTGGCCATGACGCATTGTCAGCATGATTATAATTTCCATTAAGACAATTTTGTATGCGAGTCTTTGGGGAAGCCAGCACCAAGTCACATTGAACTAATTTGCATCCCAAGGCGAGGGAAACAGTAAAAACTCAAAAGTCAAGCTTTTTTCGGAGTGAGTTTCTCGGTCTTTGTCGGAATCTCTTCAAAATCAGAGCAAAAACAGAAACCACAAAACAAACAGAAAAAGGCTTCGGAGCAAGTTTCTGGAAATTTGCATATGACTAAGTCAGACTCGACTTTTGTAAGTGAGTATCTGCAGAAGTGCATACAATTGGTCCAGAAAAATACTACAAACTGGCAACAACAATAATTGTTTTATTGCAGCGAATGATTGTACAATTTGAGTACATTTATTGTGATTTCAAACTAAATAAAAAAATAGAGAAAGAAAATCAACGAAATAATTTGTCACCTAAAATTCTATTTACTATTTTCAAGACTCTTCTAAAATCTTAAAGCAATTCCCTAAGCCAAACAGAAATCAAATATGTTATGACTTTTCTACACACATGTGCAGATTCTAAGAAATTCTAAGAAAGATAAACAACTTTTGGTGGGATGCGAATTGAAAACAACATCTCCAAAAAAGGGTTATACGGAGAGGTAGAGAGAGAAGGGGACAGAAGACTACAAAAAGGAGGTTAAGAGTGGGAGATGGATGGTGAGCCAGACAAAAGGCAAGACAGTTGTAACCTCAGCCAGATGACACTCAAGGCATCACATCACTCATACGCCATGTAAGCAGAACACTTCAGCTGGGTCTGGGACAGGGGCATACTCGTAGAATGCTGGAAACTGGGACTTCGACTGAAAACTGGCACTTCAGCGATCACAATGGGACATCGGACGTGGTTTGGAAATTGTCCTGAAAGTGTGTATGTAAATGATTTAGCTGTCCAAAAACTTTTGTGGCGCCAACAACAGCACAAAAGAACGAGGAAACTATGAAATATGCGAAGCATGTGCAGACAATTTGGTTATAACCTTTGACAAGGCATCAAGAAACGGAGCAACCCAAGGTAGGGATAACTTCTTACAGGAAGCAAGTTTTCAATTGCCATAAAAGGGACACGGGACACGTGAAAAACGAGATGTTGATGAGGCCACCAAAGTGTGGCAACAAAAACGATATAGTAAAGAAATCAAACAAAAGAATAAAGAGCGAGTGACAAACGAGCGACCAATGGAAATGGGAAATGGAAAGTGAAATGTGTTAAATCAGTTAGCAGAGGCGGCTGCCTCAGTTTTCCTCCCGTCTCCCACTTAACATGGCTAATCAGTCAGAGCTGCTGGCCAAACTTTTCCATCATACAAAAGTTTCAGAATGCTGTAAAAAGAGGCAGGAAGAGAGGCTGTGTACGAATAACTGGCAGTGGACGTAGCAGGAGAGGGTATAGTGATGACGCTGCTGTTATTGCTTTTAGTTGTTGTGGCAGCATTTTAATTAAAATTAATGCGCCATAAGCTTTAAATTAATGCTGCCTTTTACTGTCACCCGTTCGTCCCTCAGCTGCTGAGAGGAGCAGGCTGTATGCCAAAGCAACCATAAACGAAGCATTATTGCATGCGTGTGTTGTATATGTGCGAAGCTATAACTACTAGACACACGCACCCACACACTAATGAAAGCCATGCATAGAGAGAGATAGAGAGAGAGAGAGAGAGATTCTATGTTAAGCCGGCTTTTGTTCGGCTCCTCCTGCTGCTTTTCTCTTGTGCTCACTCTCGCAACGCATAAATAAGAGCTCAGGGTACGGGCTGGATCCACTTCCGCTTCCGGTTGTCAGCCATGTCGCCACCATACCGCCGCAATACCACACCCCCCAACCACCACGCCACGATTTGCCATGCAAATCGTCCAAGTAAACTCCACATTAAAATTGTCAAGGCGTCCATTCATTTTATTTTATTGCAGTTTATAAGCAGCAAAATATGTAGATGAGTATTAATTGTGAGGGCTTTCTGTGGGCTTTTCCCTAACCCCAGAAACCATGGCTGATGGGGTTGCTTTTAGGGTTTATTTCGGGCGGATAGGGTGAGGGTTGAGACAACATAGTTGCCAAATGAATTGGTTGGGATTTAAGGAAAGGATGGTAAATTAGGAAAATATTTTAGTGAATTTAATTGGGGGTTTTTAAAGGAGAGAAGGAAAGGGAAAAGGAGTACCATTCTCGAAGTTACTCAAGAACATATTTAACCTAATATTTTGCGTCAATTTATATCCAATAAAATAACTGTTTATTTTACAAATTTCCCTTAAATGTGACTACATTAAAGCTGTAGTTTTCGTTCAATTCATGCAACAATTTATGGAATTTTTATGGAAAAATCCCATCAAAAATATGGTGTCCTGTAATTACGAAATGTTCATAAAAAGTTTTGGTCATAAATCTAATAAACTTGAAAGCATTCGCGGAACTGCAGCATAGGTAATGGAAATGGGCACAAAATGTGGCACAGCAGCAGGCAGATATCTCTTGCTCTATTTATGAGAAAATTATGTCGAGTGCAGATGAAACAGTAGTTGGCCCCCAACAATAGTAGGACCTTGCACCATGGCAGACTGAAATTAATTTAATTGAACGTGCACATGGCAAATGGAATATTGCAGCGACAGGGGAGCAGAAAAGGAAGAGAAGGAGTAGGAGCAGAAGCAGGTCTAAGCATGACAATTGAGTGGCAGCCTCACCTGACCTCACCTGGTGAATGATGCCAATGCTGCAGAAATGATGCCAATGCGGATCCCAGGCAGGATGCATAATCAATTTACTAAATTAATCAATTCTAAAGTACAGCAACCCCCTGCACACTAGGGCGCATAAGTGATGCCAACGTGGCATCTACCTTGCCTCGATTTGTTTCCAAAAAATTTGCCATCTCAGCTGCCACTAATTGGAAATTAAGGGTCAAACTGTATCATAAAAGGAGCAGAGCGTGTTGGGTAGCTGCCAAAAAATACCCTCTATTAAGAGAACTAGGGGTCAAAACTAGTTGGCAAAACAATTTAAGAGCCAACAAAAATCTTCGCTTTGTCGCTCAACTACTCGTATATTGCTTGTGGTCTTATCGGGGGTACTTCTCCGATTGGGTTTATCGTGTTAATTTAATTTTTGTTTGCCCTCATACGAAAATGTCATGGATTTTATTTAAATTTGTTTGTATAAACATTGATGCAAACTTAATTGCTTTGGAAACTATTATTTATGCTGAAAATCCGAGCATCTAGCATTTTCCTAGATATATACATCTAATATTCCGTCAGTTTGTTTCATTCAGTACACAACACATGGGGCATTGACAGCCACTAAAATATATTTTTCTACATACACATTTCTCTACTCGAATGATCGAGTAAACCACACTTTAGAGCCATGTCTGTGCTGGGAGAAGTATCGGGTGGTGAATCTACATATATGACTGCTGAGGGTCTATCGTTCAGCACAGAACCCAACTTCGTAGAGTCTTGGAAGGACACCAAAGGAAGCTGTAACGGAAATTGCCATCCGAAAATTAAGACACCCCAAGAAGAATTCAAATTCAAACCAAATAAAATAGTTGTGGCCTGGAAGAAGCAGATCCAAGAGTTCGAAAAGAAAGAAAAAAAGCAGAATCGATGCACACGTGTGGTGCCTAAAGTGGACACAATGGACCCTTTGGAGTTCACAGTGGCCAAAAAGTATCGCTTAATCGAACGTATCGGGAATGGCTCTTTTGGAGAGCTCTACAGGGCCAGAGACCTCGGGAACGGCGAGGAGGTGGCTGCGAAGGTGGAGCTTGTCAAGGCGACGCAACCGATGCTGGAACGTGAGGCGAAGATATACCAAATTCTATCTGGGGGTGAAGGAATCCCCCAAGTACGATACTACGGAATCGAGAGAGATGTAAATGTTCTGGTGCTGGATCTGCTGGGACCAACTTTGGAGGATCTGCTGAACTTTTGCATGCGCAGGTTCAGCCTTCACACAATCCTGGTGCTGGCCGAACAGATGCTGACCCGCCTGGAGTTCGTCCACCTGAAGTGCTTCGTCCATCGTGACATCAAGCCAGAAAACTTCCTGATGGGTCAGGGCGCACAGCGCAATGTGGTCTACCTTATTGATTTTGGCCTGGCCAAGAATTTCTATAGTCCTTGCACAGCGAGGCACATTGAGTACAGGCAGAATCGGGAGCTGGTGGGCACACCGCGCTACGCCTCCGTCCGGGCACATTTCTCCGAGCAGGGGCGTCGCGACGATCTAGAGTCATTGGGCTACATTCTCGTTTACTTTTGGCACGGTCGACTGCCCTGGCAGGGCATTCAGTCCAATTCCAGGGCACAGAAGTTTGAGCAGATTGCCGAGATAAAGGCCTCCACGCCGCTGGACAACCTATGCGCAGACCTGCCAGACGAGTTCTTGATGTACCTCCGGTACGTCCGCTGCCTTCACTTTGACGAGATGCCCGACTATATGTATCTGCGGCAGATGTTCCGCAATCTTTTTTGCCGTCGGAGGCGGACCAACGACTTCTTCTTCGACTGGGTGGACAAACAGAGCTTCGTCCAGCAGCAACGTGACTGCGTAGCTAAAAGGGATAAACACCAGATCATGAAAAAGAACCTCAATTGCTGCTCTTGCAGCTACCACAAGCACTGGCGTCGCATGGATCCCCAGAGGGGACAGCAATAAGGTGCCCCAAAAAACTTTCGCCCTACAACATGATCTCATTTTCCGCTTTCCTGTTTTTATTGCTAATTAACTGGCAAGGAACGAAAATATATATTTCGCAAGACCCAACTATTCATCGATTCTAGGCGGTTCCATTGTTCGTCAAATCAATGGTTCGCATAATTGGCCATCCATGCCAGGACCCACACAAAAGGAGTAACTTCTCTGTGGCATCAAACAATGGGATAAACTTTGACTAGGAATGTGTATAGAGCATGAGGATACCCTGAGCACCAAATGGTTAGATTTCTTTATAGGCAGTAGGGAAAGATCCCAATGAATCATCGAAAGTAGGATTGCCAGTAAATTGGATGGTAATCTGCTGATAAATTCACTTATATTTCTAAAGGGACTGACTGCACCACTACTACCACTGATTGACATTCCAGAGCATATGCCTCCTTGAGACATGTGTGTAAGAAAGTTTACTGGCACACACAACCACACCCGGGCAGACAGTTCATATGAGCAGGAAAGGATGTTAATAAAAGGGTTAATTATAAGGCAAGCCAGGATACGCTACGAGAGCCTGACATGAGTCGTGGATAAGAGAGATTCCCCTTGAGTTGCTTGAGAGGAAATAAGGTCAGAAGCAGCCCCAGAGCCACAGGCAAAGTAGTTTGCTTAGTCGCGCTGCAATAATGTGGACACACACACATGTCTACAGAGAGTTATTCATATACATATATGTATATATATACCGGCAAATATATACACCCACACAGCTGTAGAATTAACTATTTGTTGGCCCAAAGGCTATTCTTGCCCAAAGGCTCTGGCTGTGGCTCCCGCTTTGGCCTGCGATGATGATGATGGCGTTGTTGGGGGTGGAGCAGTGGGTGTTGGAGTCTGGGGAGTGTGAGTGTGCATAAATCTATAAATAACTCGGGTTCTCTTACTTTGCGCAGACCTAGACGCTGCCACGCCCATTTGTCAGCCTCTGTGTCTCTGACTAAGCAGCGACTCGGAAGTCACACACTCGCGACCACAAACACACACACGAATGCCCGTCTCCTGAGAACTTCAATGCATGCCTAATGGTACACTCATCCAAACGGGAACACACACACAACAACCTCCCCACACACATATACTCTCACAGCATAAAACTCACACATATGTACATAGATATACTCTCATATAGGCACATAATGCGCTGAAGCGTAAAAATATTTGCGGGCTTTTGGTTGTATTCATACCCTCTGAATATGTGGGTATGACGATTCACTACAAAAGCAGAGGAAGTACAAAAGAGCAGCCCTAAAAATCTGAGACTCAAACTCAGTGAATTTAAGTGAGAATTAATTAAAAGGTTCCTCGATCGACTCGAGTCCGACCACATTTCTGCCTACGAGTTTCCTGAGCTTACCTCAGCACTCTCACAATGCAATATGCGCATATACACCACAACGATGAATATTTAAGTGTATCTAAAGCTTCGACGTTCCTAATATTTGTCTTCTTGGTTCTCTTTTTGGTTTCCCGAATTTCAAATTAAGTTTTGGTTCTTTTTTGGTTCGCCATTAGGGCAAAATTGCTACAAATCTGTGTTTTATTTATAAGTTGCCACTGACCGAATGAGCGGACACATTATGGATCCGCCAGCCCTCGGGATTGGGAATGGGGTCCCCAGTGACGGCTCCTCAATGAACTTCGGTGACATTCAAATTGGGCAGTTAACGAAAATTGTGCAATTTGAGGGTCAATAACGACTGGCGATGCGATGCTATTCGATGTGAGTGTGGCCGACTGAGTGGCCAAAGTATATCTTTGTGAATGGGTGGGGATCCAATGGGATTGTTGCTGTTTTCTTTTCCGAACGGAATTTTGTGTAGGGCAAGGAGTGACTGCAATGAAAAACAATAAATAAACTAGCTGAAAAACTAAAGAATAACGTTTCACATTACAGCAGGTGAAGCACAACGTGTGGAACATCCTGATGAGTATGAGCCTATTTATCCAAAATCGTACCATCGTTGTCAGCTCCATGTTCATGTTCATGTTCAGTCCATGTTCTCCAAAACAAAATCCAAAACTACTCTATTATATATCTGAGGCAAAGGTGCGACATAAAAAAGGGAACCACAGCGTTGATAAAATCCTAGCCTTGCCCCATCCTCCATGTGGTTTATAATATAGTCTCTCATTAAGCTATTTTGCCCATCATTGTCATTGTTGTTCTATGATTGTTTCGCAGCTAATAGGGCTAATAGTCAATTTCAGCATTTCGAAGAGTAAACTTCCAAATTGATTTATCCTATTAGACTTTAAGAGACATGGAAAAGGAAATTGAATTACCATCAAAAGGCTAATACTAACAAAGACATTCTTCTAGAATTTGGTTTAAATATTAAACTTGAACATTATAATTGATTATTATATTCACAGTGTGTGATATTCACTAGAAGAAACAACTTTTGGCTTAAACTTAGACTTAAACTATGCTCTGTACAATATTGTACAAGAATACTTCAAGAATTGAAGTTCCACTGTCTACTTTGATGTCTCATTCAATAAATATACACTCATTCTAAGGAGTTTTCAACCCAGTAAATTGCACAAATAAAACGTTCGCTATTAATTATAATTTAATCAACAGCTAAACCATAGTATTGCAGCTTTAGAGCGTGGAAAATGTTTGTGCCCTGTGGCCAAAAAGAGATTGGAGCTTAACCCAATTAAATTCCAAATGCATGTGAGGAGAATTTATATTGTGTGGCCAGCATTTAAGATTGTTCCGTCATTATGCAAGCCGAAATGTTTTATCGCTGTCCTTTTATTGTTGGCAATTAATTATACACTCCAATCGACTGTTAATTACGGGAAGGACAATATTGTGAAGGAAATTACTCTTATGGGGATACTTCCACTAAAAAAAGGGTGTTGTAAAAAGTGAAAGAAGCTTTGGAGATTTCCAATAAATTAAAATTGAATATTTTAAAGCCGCTTTTGCTCCGATAATAATCAATCAGTCTCTTTTCTTTATAATCATGCACATATTTCTACAAAAAAAGCAATTGCCTTCAGTGCCAGAACTCTGTCTTCTCTGTCATACATTAAATAATTAAAAATGTGTTAAAAAAATGCACAGTGAATTATGCTGAAAGGAGACCCTGTACAGGGGACACTTGTTTATGGGTATATAATGTCGGGGACTGGCAGATAAACGCGTGTTGGGACCCGTGTTGGGACCTGGGTTGGCCCTCACCATATAAATGAAGTCATAAATTTGCCTTCACTCACAGGCGGGCACACAAATACACAAATCACTAAGCAACACACACCAGCACACCAGTACACTTAACACTCATACATCGCCGATGCATCGGCACACCAGCACACACTCAACACACACAGATACCGAAATGGCAGCATACATAGAGTTGGCAAATTCCATTGCATAACTTTGAGCGACTTTGTGGCCATGTTTCTTGGTTGTTGCTGTTTCTGCCGTTTCTGTTTCTGCTGTTTGTTGTAATGAATGGTCAGCAGCACCAGCAGCTGTTGCTGTTGCAAATCAGTCAACATGGCAAATGATTACCATGGCCAGGACTCAGGGAGCCTAGCGAGAGACTGAGTCTGCGAGAGAGAGAGAGAGAGAGAGAGAGAGTAACCTCCACGCTGTCGATAAGCAGACACTGCCGCTTGGGTCGCGGCACATGTGGCGTATGATTAATGCGTCTGCACTGAGCTTAATGTCCTTAAGTGCGCATAAATGATTGCAATTGCCCTTTTGGCTTTGTGTCGTGGCTGCTCTGCATTCTGTATTCTGTGTTGTCGCACACATCTCAATTCCATCTGCGGTCTGTCGTCTGCTGTTAATGCAACTGAAATCGCATCACGGGCGATGGATTCATGTGAGGCCCTGCCTCTGGTGTGTCGGTCGGTTGGTCCACTCATTTCATTAAGTACAAGGAACTCCCAAAGACTGCACGCCCCACAAATGCATTACACTTGTTACTGCTTTGGGGAACGGATAGCAGCTTTCGCTTGTGCAAAGATAATCAAGATTTGTATGTGGTGTTTGTGTGTGAATCAGAAATAATGTAATCTTTGTAATGCCAAGGACAGGACATATATGGAGTTTCATCAGAAGAAGAAGGGGAGCGGCCGTGACTTTTTAGAGGTCCATAACAAAAGCTTTATAAGAACAATAGATTATTCTTGCCTATCTGAATACTGAATACTTGGGATATAATTTAAATATAACCCGCATATAAATTACTATCCCACTTAATCAAGACCACAATTACTTGAACAATTTTCTTGGCCACGTTTACTTCTTTACTTCTTTAGCTGAACTCAATTTGTTGGGCACACAACGATTTTGGCCTGGGTGTGGCTGTGTTTTGGCCTTGCTGTGGCTGTGTGCTTAACTTATTAGCTAATTAGTCAAATATTTGCGGGTTAATCACATCAGTTAATATTCACTGCTACGAGTAAATCATCATAAGACCACCAACGATATCAAGTGGCTTGGCTTGAATACACAAACGGCATTCCCTTTGATTCGTTGAAGCGTCTTTGATTGATGCGCTAATTGAACATTTAGTCGCAAGGGCAGGGGCAAATATTGATTTTATTGACACATCCATCGGGCCGCAAGCCACTCGAAAACGCAAAAATTCAGCAACAACATTTCACAAAAGTTGTGTGTAAAGTTTTTCCTTGTTGTTGTTGTTAAGCTTGTTTCATTTTATTTATTTATTTTCTTTCTAGCAACCCTGTAGCCGCAGCCGCAGCAGTTTTTCTCTTTGACAGCGGAAAAGAGATAGAATGTCGCGTGCTGGCGACGGGCAAAGGGGGGAATGGCTTAGCCTTCCTGAAATTGCCTCAATATGTGCCTGTGTATGTGTCCTAGCCAAAGCTCTTGGCCATTAAACCAATTTTCAGGCAAACAGAAACTGCGGCACAGGGAGCAAAAAGAACGAGCTGGAAACAAAATGCCAAAAGCAAAGAACGAGAAGTTTTTGTTATAGCGGAATGAAAGGGGTAACAAGGAGATGATGGACCTTTTGCTTCCTTTGTGACATCCTGCTGGGGACTCTATATTTGATTAGTTATTTGCTGATTAGCTTAATTATTTATTTGTCTAGAACCCACCATTAAAAGTGAGACAAAAACTTTCGAAAACGAGTAAAAGGTAAGGAAATGCTGTACGCCCAAGGTTTATCTGGACATTCAGTCTTGGCTCCTTATCTTTAAGCTGGGATAAATCTTCTCGAGCAATCCTATGTTTTTGAAATACCCTATTTTCTGACAAACACATTTGCCAACTGCCATTTTAACATTTAACAAAAATGGCTCCTGGCCCCTGCCTTTTATTTCCTAGTTGGGGAGAACTGCCTTTTCTTTTTCAATGCCTTTTCGTTTTCTATGCCAGGGAATGACCCTTTTTAATTGCCCAAAACACTTAAGGAGTTTCACTCCATTTTTGCCTATGTGAAGGCAAAAAATAAGAATGATATAAGACGCATTGCTAAAATTAGTTTAGATCTTTGGGGGTTGAGTAATGGAAGGGCAGGTGTCGGATTTTGGGACAAAGGATGGGTGACATTGAATTTAAACCCTAAGCTGCTTTTGGGCCTTTGTCCGGTTAATTGCCTTTGATTGTCGGACTGTGGCCCGATATCGTTGGCAATTAATTCTCCTTCGATATTCATTTCGTATATCCTATGTCCTTTTTATGGCGTTTCTTAATTGGGAACTTTGAAAGTTTAGCTAGAGAAGGCAGGCAGGCTGCTTGGGACAGCTGCTGCAGGTTCCCCCAAAATAGTTGCATTATTAATGGAAATAGCTGGGAACGTGCCAGAAGGCAAACACGGACTCGGACTGGACCTCCTTTCGACCAGGTTAATGCCTGAACTGGCCAAAGTCTTGTGTCCTAAACTGACGTGGCTCTAATTTAATATGCGCGTTGAATATGTCTTTAATTGTGTGCCAGTAAATGCCAGAAGGAAACACTGTCTTGGACAGGTGTTTCCAGTTGCCAAAAGAGGTTTTTGATTTGTGAATACCCTCAGAGCCTTTAGACTCGTTACTCCATTTGCAAGGCCATTGATATTGATAGCCCAGACCTTTCAATTCATTTAATGCATTTTCTGTATGCCTTTCCAGTGGCTGTCCATTAACAAATTTACTCTCTGGCTAAACCCACATGCAACAGAAAGACGATGATGATGATGCATTTCCTGCCACAAAAATTGCTTACCTCTTTCCGAATTAATCTCTTTAAAAGCTCCACGTGACCTGGTCTTTCGGCAAACAAACTTGCGACAGTATAATTTCAAATGCAAATATAAACACAGAGGAAGAGAGGGCTGGGTAAAAGATATATACGTACTGTCGACTGCCGAGTCAGCCATTTTGCATGTCTATTTCAATTTCAAACTGCTGCACAATAAGCGAGACAAAGAGCCCTGACAAAAACTGTAATTTACGAGACAACTACAATTACAGAAACAAACACGCACCAGACGGGCAGGGAGACGGGGACTGGAGACTGGAGACTGCAGGGAACAGACGCTTTTAATGGGGCCTCAAAGGATGTCGGAGCGGTCGAATCATTGCATGGGAAAGGGACATGACTTCATTGAGAAATTCATTTAATGCCAGGCACGGTGCCTGGGTCTAGGACGGACACACACAAGAAGCACGTACGCACGCACGCTATTGCTGAACGAGAAAGACCAATAGAGATGAGTACAACGAATTGGAAATACCTTCTTCTAAATATATTTCTATAGTGATTGAAATTAAATGGGGAATGTGAGAATGAGAGAAGGTACGGAAGGGCAATCTTGTGTGCATTACAAATTAGTATTATTATAATAACTAACAGCAAGGCTAAACAAATACACCTCACAGATACAGGGTACCAAAGCGAGCACATTTGAAAGAGGAAAGCCCATGCCATGCACTGCATCCCGAGGTAAGAACTTCGAGTAACATAGGAGACCAAGTGTGGACTTCCTGGCACAACTCTTTGTCTTTTGGCCGGCTAAATGGAAACTTTTTCCCTTGGGCCCCTCAAATGTTATTGCACTTGCAGTCGAGTGTTTGCTGTCTGTGTCCCTGTCTGAGGCTTGTGTTTAAATTGTTTATCAAAAAAGCAAACTCCTGAGCGGGTTTTTATTATTTTTCATTCTTTTCAATACGATTTAATCCAAGAGTGTGTCCCGAAGAAAACAACTTTTGCCCAGAAAGTGCAAAAAATGAAACATTCGTTCGGCAAGCCAGAACTTTATAGTTCTGTTGGATAAGTTTATTCTTTCTAGGAAACTTTTGCGATGTCCTGCAGCGACGACATGCGTCGCCCAGTAAGAACTTTGCGAAGAAAATGTGGAAATGCAGTCGGGAAAATGGGGACAAGGAGTGGAGTAGGTGTAGCCGCAAGCAATTATGCATTTAGTGCTATAATGGGATTAAAGTAGAACGAGGCATTACAAAGTATAATTTAATTGGATTCACAATATTACAGATGTCATTGGCTCAGGGCTGCAATGTCTCCTTCCCAATCTCGCTTCCGGGCTTGCCGAGTATTTTCGCATTCATCTCTTGTTCATCACGTACTCGCCATTCCCTTTTCTCTTCAATCAAATGGAAATTCATGGCACTCGCGTATGATTCACAAGTCATTTGAGCTAATGAGTCTTGGACAAGAGTGACATTCTCTGGTTGTGCCACATGACTGGAATATGATTACCCTTCACATCCTTCTCATCAAGGAACCGCTTGAACATGGCTATGAACAGGGTTGAATTCAACTCAAACAAGACAAAGATAATTTCCTCCCACAAATAGGTTAGAATTTCCCCCAAACAGAAAGCAATTATGAGTTCCACAAACAATTTCAGCCGGAATTGGAATTGGAATTGGAATTGAAGGCTAAACTGATTTCCAAATGTGGCCAGAATCCTTCTGTCAATTCTACTTGGAATTTTTCGCAAAGTTTTTTCTGCTTAAAATTGAAATTCCAGCTGCAGTCATTAGAATTTCTCATGATTTCTCCAATGGATTTCGCTTCTAGGAATTTTTCCATCTGCCAGACCCAACTTTCAATTAAATTCTCTCCCATTTTTGCCCAAACTTCAGTCGTAATTTCCTATGTACCACACACACCTTCGTGTAGTAAGCTGTCCAAGATTAATGACTATTTCACACAGCTGCTGACAGGAGACTGCCTTCAGTCTCTGCCTCTCTTTGTGTTTTTCAATAATTAATGCATAAATAATGATTTACACAAACTTCGGTCAACCGCTGAGTGGACCATGACAACAACAAAAATCATAAAGAACAACCATATATAACCAAGTTAGAACAGTAGACAGAAGGAATTCTCGTAGTACATGGAATGTGAAGAGTAGGAAGTACTAACCTGATTTTTGTTTGTATTGCAATGTTGCTGCTGCTTCTGCTTCTGCTTCCGTTTCCGCTTTTCCACTCACTCTCTCTTTCTCTCGCTCTCTTCTCTCCCACAACAACAACACTACGAAACAGTTAATCCATCATCATTATGATTTTCGTATTTCGTTTTTCTCTCTCTAAACTTTTTTCAGTTTCAGAATTTGTACGGTATGTGGCTGTTGGCTTTATTTCAGTGATGCTGCTGCTGCTGTTGCGGATGCTTCTGCTTATGTTGCTTTCCTCTCATGTTGGCCTTTACATAATATCTTTTGAAACTCGTACTAGATTATATTTTTTGTTGCTTATGTTTGTGGTGGCACGGCACTTTTGTAAAGGCATTTACAGTCCTCGCATTTTCTATTGTTTTTTAGTCCCCTTCTGCTGCTGGGATAACTATAGTAATTAGCTGCGGAGACAATGACAGCCAGCAACAATCGTTAGATGAAACAACTACAACAAGTGGCCACTCCTCCTTTGTTTTTATGGGCTAATGCAAATTTAATTGCGGTTTATTTTGCACAGCTGCTGACGCCCCAACAATAATAGAAAACATAATAGAAGGGGATAAGTTCTTTGAGTACCGAAGCTGTATGTACCCTTGCAGCATTTTCCCTCATACATATATACCGAGTCCAAAATAAAGTCTATTAAATTTTTAACTTTGTTATAATGCAGTAGCAAATGCCACAATTTGATCAAAACGATTATGCTCTCTGTGAGAGTATAGACAAACATTCTATCCTGCATACTTTTGATGGCCAGAGTGCCGTTGCCAATGAAGTTTGTGGCCACATTTTCGAGACCTTATCATGTTTCTTCCTGTGCTGTGCTGGCTGTTGCCCTAATTTGCCACGCCCCAGCACGCACACAGACGCCACAGAAGCCCACATGCTGTGTGTGTGTTCGCCGGGCTCTGCTCATTTGCTTTTCGCCCTGCGCCTTCATCCTTCCACACTTTACCCTCTTCTCCGGGAAACTTTCAGCTCATTTCTGATATGGCTGTGGGTTTTAATGAGCCGCCCTTCTGATTGTGGGGGAAAAATGGGTAAAATCGTGCACTTTTCCAACTGCAAATGGAAGTGGCTGACCAACTTGCGACCTGGGGCAGTAAGTTGGTCAAAATAGCAATGAATGTCAGAAGGGGGACCAGTAGCACATCAACGAATGACGATATAGGCTGCAGCTGATTGCTGGAGTACGTCGTTTGTCCGTAAATTCCTTAAGGTGAACCTGCCAGGCATGTGCCAATGCGGTTAAGCTGGAATTTAGGATCGGTTTCGGCTATCATGTGGGTTGAGAGCTGTTTAACTGTAAACTGAAACTATTTAGCTGTGTGTTTAATTAGGGAACAAAAATTGAAAACTGCGCGACATAGACGCAGAATTGTTTAATTTCAGCTACAAAATATATGGTGAATATTTGTAAACTTTGTAAACAAAATCAGAGCTGTGACTATCTTTTTGCTTAGCAAACATAAATGTGCTTGAAAGGCAAGCCCTGAATTCTTTTAGGAATAGGGTGACTGACACACATTTGAAAATAATTGGAGGGTTTTTCTTTCTCAAGTGCCAGGTATCACTGAATCTATTATTATGAATGAATAAATTCCAGGTGAAAACTGGAACAGCATTGATTGTGGCGACTGCGGATGCCACTCCATTTTTGCCCAAGTGCAACAGTGCGTATGCGCTATCCAAACTTTGAACAATTGTTGCCTTGGTAATTGCAGGTTCAGGCTTAGGCCAAATGCTGTCGTTGCTTGTTGCTGGATGTCGGATGCGGCTGGCAGCTGATGATAGGGCTGGCTGGGTTTGGACAGCCTGTGTGTAGCCTGGGTAGCAGCTGTTATCACATCCTAATGCTAATGCGATTTTCATTGTAGCTATTGTAGCTGTATTTTCTACACGGCATCGCATCCTTTTGCTGTTCAGGAACCAAACAAAAATCATAGCCTGCTTATTTGCGCCGAAAGTCGGCATTGCGGATGCTAACCATGCCTCTGGCTGTGTGCTGCTGCGGTTGTTGTTGATTTTATTGCTACTGAGCCATTGCTGCTCCTGCTGCCGATGATGATGATAGCTTATGTAACTAACGCTGCATAAATCCGTGAACACACACACAGAAACAGAAACAGAAACAGAAACAGAGAGGCAAGCGAAGGCAGAGTCCCCCAGTATATTTTTTCTTTCTTTTGCTTAACTATTCAAGTGACATTTCTGTGCTTGCCTTTTTTGTAGCCACTCCTGAATGGGTGTGTGTGTGTGTGTGTGTGTATGTCTGCAACACTGATAATTCTTTTGGCGCACTCATGCCTCACGCCTCATGGTTCGTGCCCCATGGTGCTGCTTGCTTTTAACACTAACAAGCAGCAGTAACAGCTATACCAGCAGCAGCACCGATGCCAAAGGAATGGACACACACACCCGAACAAAGGTGAGTTGGAGAGCAGACTCTTCTTGGACAACACATAGATACACCAACACTTACACTTGCACAAGCACTTCTATTTGCAACACACACGCACACGTTCTCTTAGATTTGGCCCGGTTCGAATGGCTCTGGCTTTGGCTCTGGCTCTGGCTTTTGGCAGCGGTTGCGATTCCGTGGACGTTGCTGTCGACTGATGCTCTTGCTAATGTTCATCTCACGTCGATGGACCATTTTTGACTGGCTTCAAATCGAAGTCTGCCTGCTGCCTGCCTGCTGCTAGCTGCCTGTCTGTCGTCCTCGTCTCGTTGTTGGCCAAAGGCGAACAGAGTGCAGAGAGCGGGTTCAGAGAGCTGAGCGAAGAGAGAACACCCAAAGAGAGCACAACCAAGCAGAGATCTTAGAACAATAGGTGGCTGTTGTTTTCTCTGCTCGATTCTGGGAGAAATCTTTGCAAAAATGAGAGATAGTTCAACAAACGGACGGAGTAAGAGAGAGTCGAAGAGAGAAAGAGAGGGGAAATTCCAAGAACTTTTCTCTTGTTGCATTTGCAAGCGCGTAACGCACGTGAGTGGACAGTGCTGCCAGATTATTGATAGATTGGGAAGATGTCAAAATGGAGATGTCAATTTGAAGATGTGCTGAAATTTGGACACATGAAATTACAGAATTTATTTGGTGAATAAATAATTGAAAATATGAATTTTTTTAAGCTAACTCTACCTTTGTTTAATCCCATTTTTACTCTAGAAAACTTCAACATTTCATACATTTGTTTATATAATTTCAGACATGATGGCATCCCAAGAAAAACTCTCATAAAATCTCTTCTACTTTGTGTGCTGCTCTCTCCTGAGCGTCCCTCTCCGCGCATGCGCTTTGGCCACCAAAACAACTTTGAATTTTGCAGCAGAGCGACAAACATTGAAATGTCTAATAACAAATATATATGGACATCTACATACTCCTATAAATATATATAGACCACCACAAGACCAAAACTCGCTTAGTTGCCGCGTTGACAACTTTGTGGCAGGCAACAAACAAACACAGACCCACGGACACTATGCCGACCACATGGCGTGGTATCGTGAGAATGGTCTGAGAGGATAGTCTAAGAGATGGTTAGTGCAACGTGAGAAGGATAAAACAGAAAAGAGAACTAAAGATGCATTGGCATTCTGGGCTATGAAGTGGTCGAACCAGTGACCTGAGCATTGACCCGCTTAGACATCACAGAGATTTATCTGTAGCAAGTTATATCGTGGCAATGCAAGTACCTATAGGGGGAAACAAATAAATCTAATGCTAAACGTTTGACACTGTCGCAAAGGCATTTCCTTTTCCGCGCCCACGGCCACTTCCTGCTTGAATCTGTCTGCCTGTCAGCGACCAACAAAAGGAGTGACACTCGCCGATGCGCACACATTTATCTATTATACATTATATACATATATTTCTCTGCTACAATTTATGACCTCCCATCACCTTTCTATGGCACCCAAAAAATCTTTCACAGCTACGATATAAATAAAAATAATAATAAATTTTTTGCGCTTTTTATGTGCCACTCCGTTGCTTGTTCGTTTGGCATTTCTCACATTTCTTTGCCATTCTTATGACAATGTCAACATTTCTTCTTGCTTTCTCTAATGGCAGGACAAACAGAGACACACACACACACATTGGAGCCCACAGAATCTCCCAAAGATACGTACGCACACTTGTACTTATGTATTTTCAATCGGTTAGCTGTTGTTCATCCTTCTTTTGCTATGCATGACCATACATTTTGGTTGAAGATTCGCTGAGTTTGGGTGTGCCAGGCAGGACGTCCTATGGCTATGGGTAGTCCAAATATAAAGCGGATAACGCACACGCTCGCTCAGAAAGACAAAACGAGGAAAAGGACCTGCACGCACACAGTCACACAATTGTTATTTTGGCCATTTTTTGTTTGTTTGTCGTTTAACAGATTCTTGCTCTGGCTCTGGCTATTGATTTCTAATTTTTCCTTCGTCGGCTTAATGCCACACATCTTTGGTGGTGTTCCCGTTCCACCACACGCCACATACATATACATATGTACATATGTATATACATACACATGTGCTTGTGTCGCATTGATTTCGTAATTTATGAGCAATTTGATGGATTGCGCAAATAATTTTTTTATGTTTATTTTTGAGTTTTTATTGTTGCGGCCGCCTGTGTGGTTCTGTGCTGGCCGGGGCTTGTGGCATTTCAAATGCTGCTGTTTGTGGGTTTTGGTGGGGAGTCCCAGTGTGCCTTTCGTTTTGGGCTTAAATGCGGTTCTTATTTATGTCTGAGTAAGTGAGAAGAAAAGTGTTGCCTACTTTTGGGTGGCACATTTAAGGATTAAATATTGGAATCTGTGAAGGGTTTCTTATTTTGATGAATTGTATTCCTGATGTTATTTTAAATGTTATAAATTTAAAGGAACATTTCGGTTACTTTATTCTGTTTCAAATTGATAAGAAAATAATTAAGTACAGAATACACTCTCTGACAAAGAAACAGATCTTTAAGGTCAATGGAATGGACTATAGTTATATCATGAATGTATTTAATATATATAAGAAATTCAAGGGAGGGAGGAATGTAGTCCATAACCGTCAAATTTAATTTGCAAAATAATAATAAAAGAATGCCTTTTAATTATTATAAAAGAAAGAAAATTACAATAAAAAAATTAAACCCCATTAGTGTACTTGAATGAATTGAAATATCAAATGAGTTTACGGCTACTGAGTGTTTTTGTTTGTGGAATAATAATGTTGATGCAGGGCGCAGACCAGATACGACTTCCGCGGTTAGCTAATTGAGGCCAACGCATCTGTGTAATTAAATTTTCAGTGGAAAGAACATAAAAATAAATCGACAGCCCACAAAAAAGAGAATATCCGTGAACAAAAAGTGGCGAAAATTTCATGTGGGAACTTGGTTAACATGGTTGAAATTGGCTCACTTGCAGGGCCAATTAAATGTTGAATCAATATTGTTAAATCCCCCACAAAAACACACATACGAGCATAAACGGGTACTGGTATTCACAATTTAATTGGTGTGCGTGAGATCCCAGCATTTGTATAATCCGTGAGCCAGGCAGGTCCTCCGATCCGTGGGTGGGAGCTTATACATACGTGCATACCCGTACAGTACAGTATATTCAAAGCAATCTGAATAGGAGGATAAACTAACTAACTGCCACAGCACTCGTATCCCCTACATCCTGACTATTTACGACTACATACATTCGAAATTCGTACTGGTAAGTGCTTTGTCAGCGTTGAAACACGTCGCCGAAAACATTTTTATGTTGGTTAAAACTTGTTAGGGATGTGCATCCACCACACGTGAATGGTAGTTGACCAATACTTTTAGTTGTTTTGTGCTTTCCGTTCTCTAATTTGTGTTACCAAGCATGTACCATTCCATTTAGGCCTGGAATAAATTAAATACAGGATGCCTTAATAGGGTTCACATTCATTGGGTGTATATAGTCTGTGAGTCCTAAAAAGCTCTTTGTCTTTTTAAATAAAATAAAATCCTTTAAAACTTGTACTACAAACACCTTTACAATCATTTCAAATGAAATGCACTCTTAAAATAAAATTCGAACAGTTTATCTATCAAAAACCTCGTAATTTGTGGCCTCCTGCCCTGCCCAGGAGATTTGATTTGAATTCGCTGCCTGGCTGAACGCATTGAGACTTAGTACACTAGAACTGGCAGCAAAACCGTGAACTATCCATCAGGTCGAGCCACTAGCCACGGCCCCACACATTTCCATGTAAATATATACATGTTACTTTTTTTCTTTCCTTTTTTTTAGGTCAGCAATTTGGAGAGGGGCATCTGTGACACACTGGTTGGGTGTCTGCTTCTGGCCGGCACTTACGTCCAACAAATACACACAGGCATAATAAAATAATCGATGCTTTTAAAATTTGCATAAGTTTGGATACCACAGATGCTACACCAGAGCCACAGTCAGAGCCGAACCCATATTCAGAGAAGCCTCGCATTTCCATATATCCCATTTCCCATTTCCATTTCCACATTGCGCACACGCCGCGTGGACTCAAGTCAGAGACAGACCCAAGCCCCTCTGAACAAACAAAAAGATGAACCTGTAGACGACGACGACAGGTCTGAGGGCGTTCGATTTAATTGTGGGAACGCACACACCATGCAGCCGGACTTGGTCCTATATACCACGCGGCCTAGGCGTGCTTAAAAATTCAACTTTTCAGACAAGGAAACTATGTGTCTATATATTTTCATTACCAATGTGTGAGGGACGTGGCCTTAACCCAACCGTGGGAACTTTGTCCTCAAAGTACACGTCTTTATGTGCACCACCAATGACCGCAACCCTCAGCGGATGAGGAGCAAAACTTGTTAACTTTTCAGATTTCACATTTCATTAACGTCGACGGCGCCTTGCTGGCAGGTTAACTTTGTTCTCGTTGCGGTTTCTCTGAAATAAAATCAGATATTATATTATTCTCTATAACTTTTTGAAAGTGGTTCCAGTGTGTGAAATGTTTGACTAAAAGTGCAGCAAATATTTTTTAAGAATATTAAGAAACTGAAATACAATTAGACTTTAATTATTTTTAAATAAACTGCAAGGTAAAACACTTTAAAGTATATTGGGTTTTAGTGTTAAAAGGCCATTTTAAAGATAAGCATCAATTAGATACATCATTGATTTTTTTAATATTTAGATAATATTTCCCCTGAATAACTAAAATTTATTTTGAAACCAAAAGTTACAATTTTAATATATTTAAAAATTTTTTTAATCTTAAATATTTATTCAATTAATAACTGTACCAATATTTCAAAAATCAAAAATAAAAATAAACGAATTTTTTTGCATTAACTAATTATTTTCGATTACAATATTTTTTATTTATTTATTTTATTAAATTTCTACATTGGCGAATATTCAAGAGTATCAAAATAATTTTCTAAAATAAAACCACAACTAAATTGAATGAATTTTCCTTTAAAATTATTGAGAGCTTAACCGATTACTTGGCTCAATGAATCTGATGGAAAACACGATTCTGACTGTTCATTAAACAGAAAAATTATAGCACGGAATCAATTGGTCTTTTGGCATGAATAAAACATGCGAAATCGAATAAATTTGGGGACTGGCTTTTTCCTTTGAGCCACGACATCAGACAAAGCCCGAAAAACTGTCCACTAGCAGAGATTTTTACCATCCACCCCACTTAATCCATTTGCAATAATTGCTAATTAAATTGGCGAAAACCCAATTAATTTCGTCTCTGATTTTCCCCGGTTGGCTTCCATCTCTGACAGGATGACAACGCCAATGCAGCCCAGTAAGTATACGGGCCTGGTGGCCGATCTGATGCCCAATATACGGGCCATGAAGTACTCGGGCCTGTTCATGCACAATTTCACCGGAGGAAGCGGCTTCATGAAAAAGGTGTACTCTTCGGTTCATCTGGTCTTTTTGCTGATGCAATTCATCTTTATTCTGGTTAATATGGCATTGAATGCAGAGGAAGTCAATGAATTGTCGGGCAATACGATTACCGCATTGTTCTTTACTCATTGCATCACCAAATTTATATATTTGGCTGTGAATCAAAAGAATTTCTACAGGTGAATGTGGTCCCTTTTTATTGAGGAGGGATAGGGATTACCCAGAAAGTTACTTTTATTCCTTTGCAGAACTCTGAACATCTGGAATCAGGTTAACTCTCATCCGTTGTTTGCGGAGTCGGATGCCCGCTATCACTCGATTGCTTTGGGAAAAATGCGGAGACTCTTCTTTCTGGTGATGCTTACGACCATTCTCTCAGCGACGGCCTGGACCACCATTACCTTCTTTGGGGATAGTGTCAAGATGGTGGTTGACCATGACACAAACTCGAGCATTGCCGTGGAAATACCACGACTGCCCATCAAGTCGTTCTATCCGTGGAATGCCTTCCATGGCATGTTCTACATGATAAGCTTCGCCTTTCAGGTCTACTACGTCTTATTCTCGATGGTTCACTCGAACCTGTGCGACGTGATGTTCTGCTCCTGGCTGATCTTTGCCTGCGAACAGCTGCAGCATTTGAAGGGCATCATGAAGCCACTGATGGAGCTATCCGCCTCCCTGGACACGTACAGACCCAATTCGGCTGCTCTCTTCAGATCCCTTTCGGCACAGTCCAAGTCCGAGCTCATCCGGAATGAGGGTGAGTGTCCTCTGTCACATACCCACTAATTGCTTTGTTCTACTGGATTTTAATTGCAGAAAAGGATCCCGGTACCGACATGGACATGTCCGGCGTGTACAGCTCCAAAGCCGATTGGGGCGCCCAGTTTCGTGCACCGACCACACTCCAATCCTTTGGAAATGGCAATGGCAACGGCGTCGGTGCTGCAAACGGAGCTAATCCGAATGGCCTGACCAAAAAACAAGAGATGATGGTGCGCAGCGCCATCAAGTACTGGGTGGAGCGACACAAGCACGTTGTGCGGTGAGTAAAAATTGTACATCTAGATTATGGCTGGGCTTCTGTTCTGTTTCGGTTGAATGACAGACAGACAGACAGAAAGATGGAGTGCCTGTGTGCTGTGATTACATTTTGCGAACTTAATAAGTTAAGAGGTTCAGGGCTTGAAATTGGTTTTGCATTCGGTGAGAGAAAATCAAAAGTTTTGAAGGTAACTGCTATCGAAGAGTCGCTTCCCAAGTTCCCCAGTCCCCATGTAGTTATCCATCTTGAGTAAAAACTAGTTTTCTTACTTAAGCTTACAATATTTGACTTGTGCACTCTACATGTAGTTTATTAACTCAAAATTTAAAGACATCTTTGGACATTCAATAACTTATATCAGTTGTCTTATTTGCAAACCAATTTAGTTTTATATTTTTCTTGATTCCAATTCTTTCTTGAAGCTCATCAATTTATTTATCGCTCTATCTTAGCTAGAAAAACACTGAATCAGAGCATTCAATGGTCGTTGGCCCATGGCTCGCTGCAGTTTTTTTGATTTCCTCTATTATTTCCTCAATTGCAATCCTTGTAGTTTGACTCTCTGTTGAATGATTGCATCGTATCCTGCCCCAGAGGCTGCACCTTCCATTGCCCATTGTTTGCCTTGTAAAGTCTAAATTCGTGATTTGTTGACCAACTTATAGAGCCACTCTCTTACCCCTTCTGCCACTCTCTTTTCCAGGCTGGTGGCTGCCATTGGCGACACCTACGGAGCTGCCCTGCTGCTGCACATGTTGACCTCGACCATCAAGCTGACCCTGCTCGCCTATCAGGCAACGAAAATCACCGGAGTCAATGTCTACGCCTTTTCGGTTGTTGGATATTTGGGCTATGCCCTGGCACAGGTGTTTCACTTTTGCATCTTTGGCAATCGCCTGATTGAGGAGGTGAGTGTGTCGGGTTGAGTATTCCACACAGAATTACTAACTTTCGAGGCTGCGTGCAACACAGAGCTCATCTGTCATGGAGGCCGCCTACTCCTGCCACTGGTACGATGGCTCCGAGGAGGCAAAGACCTTCGTTCAGATCGTGTGCCAGCAGTGCCAGAAGGCCATGAGCATATCGGGTGCCAAGTTCTTTACCGTCTCGCTGGATTTGTTTGCCTCGGTACGTTATTCGATTTGGACTTCACTTCCACTCGATTGGAAAATAAATAAAGTAACAAATACATTAAAACCCCTAACCCCTTGTTTGCATTTCAGGTTCTGGGTGCCGTTGTCACCTATTTCATGGTGCTGGTGCAGCTCAAGTGAGCAGCTCATGTTGATGGACTTGATGGATTGATGGATTGTCTGTGCCTGGAAAGCGAATGCCAAGGAGCCACTGTGCTAAGCCCCAAATTAAAACCCTCTGCAACGACTCCCCCTCAAGAAAGCACATATTATAGAGCAATTATAACGCAAATTATATATTTTATACCATATCCAGTCGAAGGACGAAGGACAAGCCTCGTGGGACCTGGAATACTTGCATGTTGCGGCGCAAAATAGAAGCCTTGAATTATTTATCGATTTTTGTACACATGTAGAGCTTTCAATGTAAACTCAAGATGCAAACCAAATAAATGTGTAGTGAAAATGCAAAGGTGTTGGCGGCAAGCCAGTCAGTAAGTGTTAAGAGTTAATGTGGAGGATAATTATGGTTTCTCTGTGTAACCACATATTACAGCCTCTTGCAGATGTTTGAGCTGGGGTTTATTTAGGGTTAGTGTGTAACTTAATCATTTGGCACTGGACCGACCTTCTCCACGTGTTGCATGCCGTGATGCTTAACGATGCACACTCTGACTCATGCCCAGCCGCAGCCATCACACGCTTCACAGCAGTTGCATGCTGCCATGGCCAAAACGAACTTAATTGAATATAAATTATGTATCAAAATCCATAGTTTTCCATCTCTCCATCTCTTCAAATAATTTATTTTTTTGGCAGCCGCAGTCGCAATAATTGGCGAAGTGAGTTGGCGCAATAAAAGAAGCGCTTAACAATCATCCACAATTGCAGCCGAATGCGAACAATTAAACGAAATGTGGCAAAAATGTAATTTCAAATAGCATATATCTATGTATGTACATACCTGTATGTACATTCATATATTTTCATATACTTCTCTTATATTTTTTTGTTGAAATTTTGAAAGCGCACTTTATGGTTTTCCAAATTGCCCAACTTCGGGCAGAGCTGGCTGCTTGAACTGAACTCTAGACACACACAGAGCTAAGAGTTAAGAGTTAAGAAAACGCTATACAACGCGAACTTTTAATGCGGCCACGCTCGCTACATTCGTCCAAAAGTTTTTATTTCTTACAGCTTTCATAAAACAAAAAGAAAGAAAGGTCGAGCTCGGGCACAGAAGCAGTATATACACTTGCCAATTAATCATTCCTTGGTTGCAATATGATAGGTTTATCCTATGTGTATCTTATTTGATATAAATTGATGGTAATACATTAAAGAACTGCACAAATACGAGGCCAAATGTTTGATTTATATATCAAAAATCAACTCTCTTTTATTTGTTACAAACATCTTATCAAAGCCATAATACCCTCCGTTTTTACGAGTTCAAAAACGAAAAGCGAACAACGGAAGACTCCAACTTACGCTGTCAGAGTGTGTGTGAAGTACAGGTAAGGCGTCGTGGTATGGTATATACTAACTAGTCACCCTCCCATTCCTCCTAACCAGCCACTTCTTACTGTTAATTTCTTTATTGGGCCGACTTTCGTCTACCAATGAAAGTTTCTTGACTTTGGCAATGCAGCAACAGCAACACCAGAAGTTCCGCTTAATTTATAAGTCTGCTGTGCTATTAGTTGTTTTGCTTATTTTGTGTAAAGAAACTTCTTCTTGTTCTTGTCTCAGCCTCAATTGCCAATTCTCAGTGCGATTTCTTTTGGGGGTTTTACATTAAACATCTCACGAATAGAGTCATTAAAACAGGAGGTACAAGTCATCAACATACCACACCATACGAGTTTCATACCATTTTTAACATTCGACTGAGTTAATGACACTTTTATAGACCCCATACCACATCACCAGTTTCGTTTACATAATTCTACCGCTTTGAGTTATTTTTATTTCGTTTAAGAAAGTGTCAATGCATAATGGAGAAATTTCAGAGTTCAACTTCTTTGGAATGGTTTTTATTGGGTTTCATTTTTAAATACTAAGCCCAATTTAGGAGTACATTTTCTGATATCTTATGCAAAAACATACTGAATTATATATATTTTAGGAAATGAGGCATTCAAGTAATGTAATGCTTTTAAGAAGGAGAATGATTTTTGTTTCAGAACAATTTAGATTCTTAAATTGTTACTTACTATCCGAGTAGGAACAGCCATTGAAATATTTAATGAATATTTCTTATACGTACAACACCTTCTAAGCTCAGAGCTAGATCTGTTTCACAAGCTCAAAAACAGATGGAAAACAAACGTGTGTTCCTATGCCATTCGAGATAATTTCATTCATTCTACCGTTTCTCCGTCTACCTCCCATAAAACTCGCAAAACACGACTCCAACGTCATCAGTGTTTTTTTTCTGTTGCATTTCAACTTCTTCTGCTGCCATGATAGGTATCGGTTTGCTTTGGTTTTTTGCATTTGACTTCACGTTTGTTTCCACATTTGCACTGTCTCACATTCAAGGCAAAACAAAAAAAAAAGGGCGAGAGCAAGTTCAATGCATGCAAAGTCAAAGTCGAAACCCTCCACCCTCTCTTTCCATGGTTCCCCAACCCTCCTTGAAAGCCACCTTCTCTGGCCAATACAAGTGTTGATAATTGCTGGCAATCAGCTAGTGGAACAATAAAAACTCAACCAAAAAACCAGAGAAAAGCGAAGAAAATAAAGGCAAAACGCAATGCTTGGAGTTATGGAAAATGTATCTACGTTTGTATTTAAATGAAAATGAGGAAACGCCTGGCAAGTTCAACGACTCAGATTCATACACTTGTGGAAAGATACTCGCACAACTTTAAATCGAAATTCAACTTCGATTTCAATTTCGACTGCGTCTACGGATCCCCATGTGCAGTTAATTGCTTAATTGTGAAATGTCGAAAATTTACAAAATAAAGAAACAATTATGACAGAAAATACACGTAATGCAATCCGTTCCGATGCATGTGTCAGTGCTTTAATGATTAACAGATAATAGCTCACATTTTGCACGCACTTTTTGTATGTGAATGTTGGCAGCAAGAGGTGCCATTGGGTGGGAATGGTAGCTCTTTATATTACGAATGATAGCTCCAATCGGAAACCACAGCACAACATTCTTCGAAAAGAAAAGACTAAAGACACAAACGTGGGTGTGAAACTTGGCTAAGTCCTTGGCTTGCCGTCAAGGGTGGGTTTTAGAATGAAATAAGGAGGTACCAGTCATGGCGTGGCATCTGCCTGGTGTGATTCACTGTCTGGTGTCTGGGTGTTGGATCAGTGTCTGGAGCGATGTGGAGTGTCTGAGAGGGGGCATGGTGTGTAGTTGTTTGGAGGATCGGCAGTGGAGCGTGGCAAACAGTCTGCGCCGCTCATTGAACTTCTCTTGCGCAAATGGCCAACAGCAGCACTCCACTCTCCACTCGCCTCCCTCCAGCGAACAACAGTCAGAGCGCGTGCATTTTTCTCTTTGACCGATTTTCATGCCATGATCTGTTTTATGGCTTTCGGTTTTCTTTTGCCATTCGTTGTTGCAATCGTGTGCGAGCCGAGCGTACGTTCGGAAGTATTTAAGTGGTACGAAACATGTTTACAGACATACAGTTTCAGTTCAAGTCTTGAGCGCTTCGGTTGTGTCAAGCATACATCGCGTTGTCCATTGGATACTTAAGGATTACCCACTGACTAACTAACCAAACCCTCTCTAACCAAGGTGAGCCCTACCCATACCACACGCATAGTATTTCTCGTATACATAACTCTAAAGTGCCAAAATCTTTGCCTGGAGCTTGGCATGTGTACAGCGGAGGACAATGCATGGAATATAAATGAGTGCGACGGATAATATAAGCAATAAAGTGTGCAAATCATGCGTGGAATGTCAGACATACAAAAGAAGTGAAAGATTTTTGAGGAGACCATACAACGGAGGCCTATACATTCCACACAAGAAAAATAACTCGCATTGCAATTGTGTAAATAACTCAAGCTGAATGACAAAGAATAATAACAAAAGAGATTTATGTTGTCCAACAATGGTCAAAATCTTAAGAGAATTTTAAAAATGCATTACATTTGCAAGAAATAATTTTGGCATGGTTTGTAAAGAGCAGAGTTAATTTCGTGGGGAGTCTTTTATGAGTCTGATGTGTATGAAATAAGAGTGTGATAAGCCAAAGGATCATAGCTTTTGAACTCATATACATACCTAAGTACAGGAGGATTCCCACGGAACCGTATTTTATTTGTAGCTCTTCTTTGAACAGTAATCATTTTCAAATAATGTTTACATAATGATGTCTATTAGGCAAGAAATTGATTCTCAGAAAACAAAATTAATCTTTGGAATTGATACTTCCGAATCATTTCAACAGATGCTTGACCAACTTTTCGAGCAAACAGAATGTAGGAAATCTTTTTTAAATTCTTCATAGTTATAAGCCCTTTAAATTGTTCTTCATTCTTCGTTCTCTTCAAAGGCAACTTCATGCCAAGTTTAACACTCGTCTTGTTTGCAGACCATCGCAAGCACTTAAATGTTATCCACAAATGTTGCCGAAATTCTTACTAAAAAAATAATGGCATTACAAAACAAATAGGCAAACAGAATTATTGTAATGGCAAATGGCCCAAAAAGAGAGAGGGGGACGGGTACGGAGGAGAGACAAAAGCCGCAAGAGCCTAAAACCGAAAGCACTTCCACTGAAGCCCGAAAAGACCGACAAAAAGAAGGAAAAATGAGTTGTTAAAACCAGTTTTCTGACCATTTTTCTTGACTCTTTGGCCGCTTGATTATCGTCTGTCTGGTTTCGCGCTGTTTTGTTTTGCTGAAGATTTTCGCAATATGTGCAGCAGAGTTGCAGGCCAGCCAGGCAGCCAGCCACATTTGCAACAGACGCAATGGCCATTAGCAGTGGCTGCAACATCAGCTGTAACCACATACATACATACAGTAATTTCGAGTGTAGACGTGCCTCCTCCTGAGAAATCAGCGCCAACCCACCGCCATGCCGGTGATTGCAATTCTAACAGGTTGCAATATGCAACTTCATACTTGCAGCTGCATGTGGCAAATGGGGCATAAAGTATCCGAAATCAAATCGTTTCAGTTTAGCTTTGCCTGAGCTTAGGTTTTTTGTTTATTTCGAGAGCTTTTCCGTTTTCCATTTTTCCAATTGTGTTTACCGTTGACCCCAATCGATTTTGAGTCTCAAGTGTTGCAAATTTATACAACATTTTTTTTAATACATCTACGATGCTTTCGCTAAACCCGTAGATTAGTTATACATAAACTTTCGAAAGGCTTACAAAGAAATAATACTTTGAAATATCGATACAATATTTAAATAAATAAAAAGTTACATGCCATACATAAATTTAGTGCTCAAATGTGGATAGGAAATGTTGCTACCAACTTGCATTCAATGGTGCACAATTTTACGTATCTAGAACTAGTCAAAAATAGAATGGGTAAAAGAAATGGTTTATTTTATATTATTTATTCGAAATGCTGCTTTAATTACTGGCAGCTCAAAATACTTTATTAGTTGCTTGTCATTTACCTCATGGCAGAAAGTAAAATTTCATGCATGACTAAAAAGAAGGCACAAAGAAAAATCAACAAGCCAAAACAGAAAATCACGCCCTAAAGAGCGTATACAAGAGCAGTAATAAGAGTAATAAGAGAGCAGTAATACAATAACACATAGCAAACATCATTATATGTACCTACCATTATTACACGCTCCCCAAAAAAACACTATGACTATATAAGATTTTCATTATAATTATTTATTTCCCCCTTTTTATAACCCTTCATATATTTTGTGACTTATTTCGGGTTTACTTATATGGACGATCGAACAAGCAACTTACGAACTGAAACAATAGAGAAACAAAACAAAGCCATGAATAGTTTTTGAGGTCGATGTCAGCTAATTTTGTTGTGGCCCTTACGCAAAGTAGGGTCTCCAAGTACTCGTACACCTGCTCGGGGCAGGGGCGGGTCTGGAGTAATGCATATTTGGGCATAGCTCCATGCGAAGTAATGAATCGAGGCACTGACGTGTGACCGCAAGACGAGCGAAATATTTTGAAAGCGCGCAATTAAAATGTCAAAAATAATCAGATATTTTATAAAAAAATACGTAATAATTGTTGCAATGGAGCGTCGTGACCGTAGAATGTGGGGAGCATCATAATAATGATCCTTAGATGTGACATTGGTCTGTTGAAAAAGATGAAGGAAACACGTGGAACCTTGAGAGAACTTTATAAAATGTGAAACTGTATTAAAATAATTAAGTTTTTTAGTGTTTTATTCTCTTAAAGTTTGACTTACTCAAGCTCACATCCTCTATGATAATTATTATATAATCATCATCCATCAATAAACCCAAATGTCCCATCCGCAGATGATGATGCTACACCCCACACCCGCTCAGCGCGTCACCATTCGCGAGGAGTTGCGTGAGCCCGAGGATCCAGCAGACATTGAGCGTGACATAAAGCTGATCCGCGAGTGGTTGGAGACGCAGCCCCATCTGCCCAAGGACATGGACGACATGCGTCTGACCACGTTCCTGCGCGGCTGCAAGTTCAGCCTGGAGAAGGTTAAGAAGAAGCTAGACATGTACTACACGATGCGGAATGCGGTACCGGAAGTGTTCTCCAATCGGGATATCAATCGTGAGGAGCTCAGCCTTGTGCTGGACTATGTGTAGGTAGAAGAGTTGCCATGGCCTGGGCATCTGTTTCTAAAACATTAATATCCCCCCAGACACTGTCCCACCCTGCCAGGGATCACACCCAATGGACGTCGCATAACGTTCGTCCGAGGCATCGACTGTGACTTCCAGCCGCACCACATTCTGGACGCCATGAAGGTGGCTCTGATGATCGGAGATGTCCGTCTGGCGGAGGAGACAATCGGTATTGCCGGTGACATCTTCATCCTGGACGCGGCACCAGCCAGTGCCGCTCACTTTGCCAAATTCTCGCCATCGGTGGTGAAGAAATTTCTGATTGCCGTACAGGAGGGATATCCGGTGAAGGTGAAGGAGGTGCATGTGATCAACATCTCTCCACTGGTCGATACCATCTTCAACTTTGTGAAGCCCTTCGTGAAGGAGAAGATCCGCAGCCGTATCACCTTCCACAACGATATCGAAAGTCTTTACAAGGCGGTGCCGAAAGATCTCTTGCCCAATGAGTACGGCGGCAAGGCTGGCAGCGTCGTGGAGCTTAATAAGTGGTGGAAGCAGAAGCTGGCCGACAACACCAAGTGGTTCCAGGAACAGGAGGACAAGAAGGCCAATGAATCTCTGCGCCCCGGCGCACCAAAGACCAGCGATGATCTGTTCGGCATGGAAGGAACCTTCCGTCAGCTCAACATCGATTGATCCCGCATCCGCTCTATACCCACTTCCATGCCCCATGCCCCATGCCCCATGCACCAAGCCTCAAGCGTATCTACTTGTGTATATTTTAGCCACTCATTTGTCCCAAGTCCCAAGCTCATGTGCATAACTCTTGCTTAAACGCTTCATTCTGTCGCCTGTTCCATTATCATCTATTTACTACATACTCGTACGTACGTACATATATCCTCGTACATGTCTTCTCATTCGTACATCGCAGTAATTACAATAATAAAGAAGCAGCAGCATATTAAGGAATGAATAAATAAAATCCACATGTCGTTTACACTGTGCAACGAGGAGATGTCCCAAATGTGTGGGTGAACAATGAAATGAATTGGAATGAAAAATACGACTCGACATTTCTCAACGAATGCCCCATTAAAGTACAAGTGATGACCACGAATATAGTAAAGAGTGCACTGGCTATCCGATTGTTGATTGCATCTGCCACAAGGCCACACACAGATGCAGACACAGGGATGCATACAAGAGCATACTCACTCGTCGCGTCGCATGTCTCCACTATGAGCAACATGCACATTGATAGCGAAAACGGAAACTTGTCACTGGTCCAACCAATGCACTCGGAAGGCGAAATACGAAGGCGAAGAAGGACATTCCTCCTGCTTGACTTGTTCCGGCTGACATATTGGTTCCTTTTCCCATTCTTCTGTGAGCGATTCGGCATAGGAAATCAAGTGTGGCCGAAATATCGCAGTCACGATTCGACTCCGGACATGGTCTGCCTTGCTCTCCACTTCCTTTCAATGTACAAATTTCTGTACTTCCTTTCTTTTGCCAGTCTGAGGAATTGTTAGGAATTTATTTGCCTGGATCGACGGTCAAGTGGCGTTATGATTCACAAAGAAATGTTGCCAAATATCCAACAGGCAAACAGCTTTTTGAGCATATGTCTGCTGGCCATCGAACAGAGCTAAAGTCTTGAGCTAAATTGAATGAAATGAAGCATGAAAAATTCCAGCACCTAGCCACAAACTAGCCATGGCACATGTGTGGTGCAACAGCAAACACTTTTTGAAATAAAGAAAAATAGAATTTAAATAAATAATTGAGAAAATCGTATTTCTTATGGCTCATCATTCATTAAGTTATTTCCACCACAAAGTTGCCAAACTTTTGGTAAATGCTTCAATCAAAAGTTTTCATAAATCAATTTGCATATTATTTATTCAAATTATACTTAATTTAAGAGGTATTCTGGGTGTGTGCTGCTGGCTTTCCTCATTGCAACATGTAATTTAAAGTTTTCTTGGTATAGAAATTCAAATGTTCAACATACATATATAAAGATATTCCATCAAATGTGCTTCTAGTAATCCAAAAAGACATCATGAAGGAAAGCAACATTCCACTTAAGATTAAAAATGATTCGAAACGTGAAGACTTATTCGTCTTTGTGCGCTATACCATGTGCATAGCAGCAATGTCTCCATTTGGCTATTCGTTCAAGGGTTCGGGTTTACTGGTGTTAATGGTGCGAGTTTTGGACTGGTTGTACGAGATCTTCAACTACTTTGTGTCGTTGCATATTCTTGGTCTGTACATCTGCACCATTTACATCAACTATGGTCAGGGGGACTTGGACTTCTTTGTCAATTGCATGATACAAACAATCATCTATCTGTGGACCATCACCATGAAGCTGTACTTTAGACGGTTCCGGCCAAAGTTGCTCTATGAAATCATTACAATAATCAATGAGAAGTATGAACCACGCTCTGCTTTGGGTTTCAGTTTTGTGACCATGTCGGGGGCTCATCGAGTGTCCAAGCTGTGGATCAAAACGTATGTTTACTGCTGCTATATTGGAACCATTTTCTGGCTTGTGCTGCCCATCGCCTATAGGGACAACAGTCTGCCTCTGGCCTGTTGGTATCCATTCGATTATACTGTGAGTATAGCTCTGTCTCCAACTGAATACACATGAATGCTTGCATTTTTTCTCTCTAGCAACCCATTGTGTATGAAGTGGTTTTCTTTCTGCAAGCCATGGGCCAGATCCAAGTGGCAGCTTCTTTTGCATCATCTAGTGGTCTTCATATGGTGTTATGTGTTCTTTTATCGGGACAATATGACGTGCTATTCTGCAGTCTGAAGAATGTCCTAGCCACCAGCTATATTCAAATGGGAACGAATATGGCCGAACTGAGGTTTGCTTTCAAAACCTTTAATGAAAGCCTTACCCTAAAATTCTTTCCCATCTGCAGACAACTTCATTCTGAACAGTCTATTTCCAATGTAGAACACAATCAATATGCCTACTCTCATGAGGAAGAAACCCCTTTAGAGCAGCTACTCCAGCATCCACCGCAAGATGTATCCTCTACAGGTTTCCTCAAAGCGTTCAAGCGATCCTTCAGGCACTGCATTGACCACCATCGCTATATAGTGAATGTTCTCAGAAAAATAGAACGTTTCTACAGTCCCATTTGGTTTTTAAAGATTGGAGAGGTCACCTTTCTCATGTGCCTGGTGGCTTTTGTCTCAACCAAAAGCACTACGGCCAACTCCTTTATGCGGATGGTATCCTTGGGTCAATACTTGCTGCTGGTGCTCTACGAGCTCTTCATCATCTGTTACTTCGCGGATGTGGTCTACCAGAACAGTCAAAGGTGTGGCGAGGCTTTATGGCGGAGTCCCTGGCAAAGACATCTCCGAGAAGTACGCAGCGATTATCTGTTCTTCATGCTGAATGCCCGCAAACACTTTCAGTTGACGGCGGGAAAGATTACCAACCTGAATGTGGATCGTTTCCGAGGGGTACTTTAAAATTGGATCCCCTTTTCAGACTCCGTTCTAATTGGTTTCATTACAGACCATCACCACAGCCTTCTCATTCCTCACACTTCTACAAAAGATGGATGCACGGGGCTAAATAAAGTACGGATTTCTGATTTTATTTATACATTTTTTTATTAATTATAAAAAATATTAGTATTGTAATAAACAGAGGCAAACTCATTCTTTTGATTCATATTTCCTCAATAATTCCATCAACTTTGGCAATAGCGCACACATTACACTCTGATACAGTGCGTTTCAAAGCTATAAGACAGTCGAAATTGTGCAATGGTAACCAAAATCTGATTGTTACAACTTATGAATTTGTTGATAGTGCATACCATTGGAAACTATTCAGGCATTGCCGTTTCTTGGTTCTTGGTTCTAGAATCATGTTAATACATATGTAAATTCAACTATCAAAAGACATACATGAAATTAAAGAAATTAAGTTTCAAATAACCGAGCAAATTTTGTATTATTCTTTGTTTCCATTATAAATCACTCTGATATCAAGGTTTCTTAACAATTTAGCAACCGATTTGGTTTTGAATTTACAACAAATTTAGTCTACATTTAACTATATACGATCGAAAATAATCCATTTTAATGTGCGTTAATGATCTAATGATCAAGTAGAAACCGAATTAATCATCTGCTTTCTAATTTTGTATAATTACTGATATTAATTTTCATGGAATATGCTGCGGAACCACAAACTTCCTGTCCTATAGTTTCGCAACGCACTTGATTTACATTTGTATGTATAAGTATGTATGAATAATAGTAAATAGAGTACAACTAATGATGAACTAACACATAAAAGCCATGAGTGCCGATCCGCTAATCTCAATATTTCATTTCTAATTTTCTTGCTTGCAATCATTTCCGAAAAACGAATTTATTTAGAGAGGAAAACTATAAAATACAAAAAGAAAAAATTCTTGTGCTTGACAGATAAATAAATAATATTCACTTCAGTTTTGTTTCCGATCGCGTTCTTAACACTAAAAGCGAAATAAATCATATACATTTATAAGGTACTTGGGTTAACTCTTCAACTCCCGATACGTCTCCTCCCGCTACTCGTATATTCAATCCCCCTCAATCGTGTTAGCTACGTTTTGAGCAAGAAATATATATGTTTAACAATTTGTATATTGTTTTCTCTGTGTTTTGTTTTGTTTCTACATATGGTTTTTCCCTCACAATTAGTTATTGTGCTTGGCATTTTGTACAGTATCAAAATATCGGTTTGATTGGTTTTTCTGCGGCCGAAATACTACAGATTTTAGCTAATTTTCTTTTTACATTACAATTAGGCAAATGCTTTAACACTTGCTTACAATTAGTTAATAATTAGCTTATTGTTTTCTCTTCTACTTCTATGCTCTTCAATTTTTATGTTGCTGATTTTCTATATAAAAATGTACAAGTTCAATCGAGAGAATTTCAGTATTGATCTCTGCCTTCATTTAATGTATATATAAATGATATATACTTTATAAAGATTGCCTTAATCCGTTGTATTATCTGTAATTATTATCAAAAAAATATAAATGTATGCATACTATTACATTATAATTTATGTTCTTCTTATAAGCATTTTCCCTTTGCAATTTCCCTTTTTCTATGTTTTTTTTTTTGTTTGCTTTTGTTTTTTGTTATTTGACTTTTTGATTTTAAATATATTACACAAAGCATAACAAGGCGAGCAGCCATAAAAACAACAATAACAACAAGGCAGAGAGAGCAACAATTGGCCATTGCTGCGGACTTTGATAAATGCAATATGTTTGCTGTTTCTGTAGCCCTTGTTGCTCCCCTTTGTGCTGTACATCATCACAGATTGGGCTCTTTGTGCGACAGATTGAGTATATGAAATTATAAATGATGCTGCTTCCTTTGGCCGTGTTCACCGCCATCTGCGTGTGCTGCTCCTGTTGCTGCTGTTGCTTGTGCTGTCGTGGCTTGCTGTTGACTAGTTTTGTTTGCTTGCGCCGCTAGCTCGCAAGCGACATGTGCACCGTACTCGTGCTATTGTCGTGGTTGTAGTGCTCCGTATTGATAATGACTTGAACCACATAGCCCTGGTGTATGCTGCACTCGTCGATGGGCACCTTGTCGCCCAATAGTTTCCCGCTGTAGAACCAACGCTGACAACAGGCATCCACACCCTCCGTGGCCTGCAAATTGGAAATAAATGCGTTTAGTAATCAATGAAATCAACTGAATAGAGGTCTCAACCCACCTGCAGCTTCTTCTTGCACTGTCCCACCGTATCCTTGGAGTATACCGGCAGTTTAACATCAGTCATGCTTGATGATATGCGCAGCTTGAGAAAGATCTCGGTGCCGCCATCCACTGGCTCTGAGTATTCAGCGGGCGAGTCGCGTCCGTTCTCCTCCTTCACGATATTGATGGGATATGACAGACAGTAGATGGGAACCTTGTACTGCGTGCCCAGCTCATCGTAGCACTCTGTGAGGTAGCTGCAAGACGAATGTTGGCCAAATTAGTAACCAGGCGGCCAATCCACTATCACTATCTTATCACAAATCCACCATCCAGTCCCCTCCCGTAAATACATTACCCAACGATTTGGCCCCGAATGCTAATGATTCAATGCCAGCCGGGGTCGGGCGTAGACTCTGATAAGAGTCTGATAAACGAGGAAATGACGTATGTTGCAGGGGGGTGGGAACGGTGGGTCAGCAAGGACATGGTCTGGCGCACATGCAAGCCGTCAGACAGGGGAGTAGAAAGGTCAGCGCTGCATTTAAATAAATATGATTTACAGTCCGATGAAAGCGAATGCCGGACTAGTGGGGCAGTCAAAAATCGATGTCTAATAAAAACGTTAGCGCGCAACTAAAGCCCAACACATAGCGAAGCCTTTAATACCCTGCTTGTGGAGTAGGTTCACATAATTGATCTATAATTTCGGCAAATGGTGATTCATAAATGAATTAATACAAATGGTAATGGTAACTGATTTGCGAAAGCCATACAATTCAAGATACATAATGGTTTTATTTCGGGGTAGTTTCTTAGCGGACTGTTTGATATGAAAATGTTGTATCTTTTCAATCATTCAATATATGAATTGATAGACGATTCATAAACTTTTACTAAACCATTAGCAATGCGAGAACACGAAGAACAGCTTTCAAAAATTCCAACGTTCCCTTATGTGTGGTTATTTTTCTAACCCCACCAGCAAGGCTCATCACATATGTATAGCACCCCAGGCATCGTCCATTAAGGGAGACACCCAGTGAAACGCACGCTGTCATGCATTAATGGAGTTATGGCCATACAAAAATCACTATAAGCTATTGATTTTCTCGCTCCGAACACACGGACAGACGAGGGCAATTAGCATTTTGTGGGCTCTAATGGACAAGGACTCAACTCACCCATTTGGCACTGACACATTGGCCCCATCCAGTATGGCCTGGGCCATTTGAAAGTCCAGCCCCTCGGCGGCAGTGGTGGCAGCGCGTAGGGCATCCCAGATCTCCTTGCGACCGTCAAAAGCCGGGGCCGTATCCCAGAACTCGTCCCGCTTAGAGCGCAGCTGTCCCTCGGTCAATGGCACATCGGAACGCCAGCGTATTGTCTCATGGCAGAGTGGGCGATTTTTGCGCGACGCGCCCAAGGCAATGCCTGCGAAAACGTCACAAATCACAAACAGATTGCCGATTAAGGGGTATTGATGCGACGGATGTGAAGGCCACTCACCTGCACTGGGTGGACGCGATATGCTCGCCGACGAGACGCTCATCGTCTCGTTGTCGGGATTCATGCGACATACACAGGCGCCCATTTTTTTGTCGGACGCAAGCACAACAGCGTCTCGGCTTCCTATCAAACAGCAAAGAAAGGATCCTATTGACAATGTATGCACTTATAAATATATACATATATTACTATACAAATTTAAGAAAATTCTTACCTCTGCCCCGCACAAACGCCTTGTTTGCTTTCGGATTTGTGTGTGTTGTTGTGCCTGTTTTTGATTTGTGCCTGAATCTATATGTTTGCTTTATTTTTATCAGGTAGGGTGTCTTTATTATTGGCTTTTTTGTTTGACTGCCTCGTTTTTTATTATTTTATTATTAAATTTCCTTCAACCGTGTTGTGTTCAGTGTGACCGCGGATTAAACAATAAAATATATTTATCTGACCCCCAGAAATATACCATAAGATTGCCAGAAAAAAACGAATTATGTTATTATATACCGGCTAAACTGTAAATATGAAGTCAATTCGAATTTGACATAAAAATATAAAGAAAATAATATTATGTACCTTTAACCAGTATTCTGCTGTACATTCTGGCCCTAACAGGAAGTCTCACAAAAGGATGAATTTCAATCGATGTTTGTGCTCAATCGATGTTTGTGGTCGCTATATCGATACGTATCGTGGTAGGTACATACTTTAAATGTGTTTAACTGTAATTTGATTATTCTATCATGTACTCCTTTTATTTTGCTTACAGATTGAGTCAGAACTCTTCCACTTGATAATTCATTCATAATGCCTAATAGCCTATATAATAGCAGGGCTCATTGGAAAACTGCTATTTCTCTTAATTGAATATTAATTATACAATTTACTTATTGTTTAAAAACAGATTGTAAATATAAAGAGAGAGAAAAAAAAAAAAAAAAAAAAAAAATATGTATGTATGATTATATAAATCGTTATAATTGCTTAGAGACACAATTATTTGGAGGATACCAACACATAAATTATGTCGAACTTTTTCTGGTTTAATACCCAAGGGCTTAGCAAGGTTTATAAGGATTCCTCGACTGTAAATTAACCCACAATATCTGTCACAAACCTTCAACACTTTCTACGCATGTCATTAAAGTTAAATTTAAATATTACTCTAATAAAATCATAAAAAAATTAATTTGATCAAAACAATAATAGTGAAAACTTCCGAGCGTCATAATATAGTCCGAATATTATCAGTAAAATCATCTGGTTGCTTCGATTCCGTTCCTCTGCTTACCCAGCTCTGGACTGATAAGCGTTTGTCTGCCATTGAAACTAGAATATGGTTGGTTGTCTGTCGGGAATTTGCCAGAGTCGTTTGCTCTGTGGATTTCTATTAAGCAATTACTTTGCGCACAATTCTCCCTGGAACAATATTTAATCAGTAAATATTATATTTAGGAGTGTCTTAGGCTAAGGGGAGCAGAAATTGTGAGGAATTCTCTCTTTATTTATGTGTAAACAAATTTATTTTACTCTCTTAAAACTAGCCACAACAAATAAGAGAAAAGTTTTGTTTGCATGCCGTTATGAATACAAAGGTTCTTAATGAATGGAATATTTGTTGGATATATAAATAAATCGAATTAAATTAGCACGGTTTCGCAAAGGTATTAACTTTATTATTATCAAATACAATAATAGTAGCACCAAAACCCAAGTACATTTATGTACTCGTCGTTCGTACGCTCTCTTTGTAAAGCTCTCGAAGCCCCAAACGGTTTTGCCGCTTTGAGCGAGAGACAGCAACAGCTGTTGGGGTCTGCGTTGCGTGTTTCGGAAGCAACAATTCCATTTCAAATGCTCCACTGCCCGTCATCGGAGCTCCATCCGCTCATTTTAGTACGCGGCGTGTGGTGTGTCGAGTGTGCGTGATTGTTACGAGTACCGCGTATATATTGTACATTCCCATCAAACAAAAATCAATTCAAAAGGCAATAAAAGGGACAAACCATAGAGCTCATCCGCTTAAAGACAAAATCACAAGTGCCAAAGAATGGAGCGCATTCTGAGAGGTGTGATGCGGTATCGTAATACGACGCGCGAGCAAATGGTCAAAGAGTTCCAGAAAGTGCGCGATAATCCCGAGGTGAGGCATAAGTTTATAGGTCAAGATTAGAGCCATAGTATACCCGTGTGCGTGTCATTAGGAAGTGCTCAATTTGACATTGAACATTCACTTAAACTGCTAAATGGAGAGGCACCAGAACATGCTTTTGCCTTGTGCTATCACATATTTGTCTGACTTCTCAGACAGTCTCTCATACCTATACCTCTCTCAGCACATCGTTTTGTTGTAGCTTTATTTTTGGTAAACAAACATTTAAGGCTCTCTACGAACCGGTTGGTTGTCGTTGTCGTTCTCCGTGTCCAGCCCCTACCCCACTCTTTTTATTATTATGTTTTTAACACTTTATTTTTATAAACCTAATTGATAGCTTTTGTTGCTCTTGGGCTTCGGGCTTTGTGTATTTGCGGCCCTGCTAATGTATTAATTAATTCTGTTCTAATTGGAAATGTGCGATGTTTGCTTAGGGCATTTGCCCTAAAAAAAATGCATATGACACTAATTTTACTTTTATTATATTGCCATACTCCCAACCAGTGTGTTAAGTTCCCTGTCAATAGTTTTCCAATATTTTAGAAATTCTCTGGTGAACGGCCTTGAACCGTGTTCCGCGGACACTTTTGGCTATCTGCCAAGTGTGTCATAACTCGAGCACAATTAGTTTTGATTTTCCTTTAAATATGTATATTTCATTACGCACGTACCGATATCTGCGCTAACTCTTGATATGTTTTATCTACCAGCCAAAGGCCGTGTTCTTCACCTGCATGGACAGTAGAATGATTCCCACCAGGTATACGGACACCCACGTGGGCGATATGTTTGTTGGTATGTACCCTGATACGACGGCAGCCTTGTAATAATTTATAAACATTCTGTTTGCTTCCCACGGATAAGTGAGAAATGCGGGAAATCTGATCCCCCATGCCCATCATTTTACGGACGAAATATTCAGCTGTGAGCCTGCTGCCCTGGAGCTGGGCTGTGTGGTGAATGATATTCGTCATATCATCGTGTGTGGACACAGTGATTGCAAGGCCATGAATTTACTTTATCAGCTAAGGGATCCGGAATTCGCCTCCAAGGTACGGAATTGTTCACTTATAAATCTTATTTATATTTCTATTCTATTTCTTATTCTAATTCTACCAACATCTAGCTAAATCGACGTCTATCTCCGCTGCGTTCATGGCTCTGTACGCATGCAAACACCAGCTTGGAGAAGTTTCAGGAATGGCGCGATGCGGGCATGAAGGATCCCATACTGTTTTCCTCCGAAACGCCATTGCGCCGTTTCGTGGCCTACATCGACTCGGAGGACAAGTTTGCCATTGAGGATAAGCTTTCCCAAATCAATACGCTGCAGCAGATGTCGAACATTGCCTCGTATGGCTTCCTGAAGGCACGACTGGAGTCGCATGATCTGCATATACACGCGCTTTGGTTCGACATATACACGGGAGACATTTACTACTTTAGTCGCGGGGCCAAGCGGTTCATAGCCGTCGACGAGCACAGCGTGGATCGTCTGTCTGCTGAGGTCCGAAGGTTCTACTCGTAGGCGGGATATATGTATGGATTTTCTGGATTATCTGTGATATGTGCAACAAAAAGTTAGGCCTTATATTATTGCGTGCTGCATTTACAAGTGACTAATTGTTAGGTTTCTTTTGTATCTATATATTTATAAGTGTGTAATTTTTGTGTGTATATAAACTTACGGCCTACAAAGGTTTAAACTTACAAATCTACGAAAAATCAACGAAGGAGATGCCTATATGTATGTATTTATATATTAATCAGTAAGGGAAGCAGTAAGACTTTTCGGGGCGGCACCTTAGGCGCTTCGATGTGTGCACAACAACAGACATTGGGGCATTGTCTTTTGAAACATAAACAGAAAACAGACAGGGCAGGCACGGGGAAGCAGAAAACAACGAATCAGCACTGCATCAATGGTACTTGTGGCTATGATGGTTCATGGCACTGTTATTCGGATTCTCCAGCTCCTCAAAATGCTTGCGAGCATTCCGTATATTGACGAGCGTGGCCTCCGAGGGTAGGGTCGGATCCGACATGACCACCATGACGTAGGTGTTGCTCGTGAAGGTGTCGATGAAAGCGGCAAAGGCGCTGTTTCTCACCTCCATTGACTGAAACTTGGCGCCCAGCTTGGAGCAGCTCAGCTTGAACTGTTTGATGATGTTCGAGACCTTCTCGAAGCGATGCGAATCTCGATTCTTTTTGCTCTGAAAGTAGGATATGACCAGAAAGGTGGCCTTCTCGAAAAGCAACACCTCGTCCGCCTCAATCACATTGGCAAAGTGCGTCACAGAGTCCTCAAGGGCGGCCACATTGGGTATCAGCATGGTTACAATGGAAGACCAGGCTCTGCAATGAGTTAGAGGTTGAATAAAAGTCGTTACACTAAAAACTCATTCGCCACCGACTTGTACAATGTTTCATCCCAGATGCTGGTACGGAAGCAGGTCACATTCCCTGGCTTCGACAAGCGTATGAGATCCTCTTCCCGATCTTTGAACACTTCCTCGCGCTGCTCCTCGGGCACCAGGTCCATCTTGTGGACTAGGCAAAAGATTAACGCCTCCGGGGAGTTCTGCAGCAACGCCTCCAGGCAGCTCTGATAGTAGTGGACGTCTCGCTCCATCTCCTGGCTCTCCACATCGAACACATAGATGAGCACCTCCACATTGCGGAATATGTTGTCACGCTGCTGCGCAATGTACTGCTTCATGAAGCCCTCCTGGCCGCCGCAGTCCCACAGATTGAGGACCAGATTGCCCAGAAACTTGACATGTGAGTGCTCCACATCAACTGCAATAGTCGGGTGCAATTGTTATTGACTGCACATCGGAATATATATTAAGATTACTCACTTGTTGCTCCAAGGCGTGTCGTATCACGGGCTATATAGTTGGCAAAGATAATGGAACGCATGCTGGTCTTGCCAGAGCCGCTCTTCCCCATCAGCAATACCTGATTCGAAATAAACGTGCACTTAACACAAAGCCAGATCAGTTTGTCGTCAAATACATTACCTTTTTCTTCATTTTGTTTTCAATTTTTCAATTCTTTTCAAGCAAATCAACAATAAAAACAAATAGATGGGCGGGGAGGGGACATATGCAACCCGATGACGATAACAATGAGAGTGTGGCCGTTTGTTACGATAATATCAAAATGTTGTCCCAAAAATACTAGTTCTGGCATGGGTGTATATTTTTTAATTGCGCACTCGTTTAAACATTTGAATTGGGTGCAATTTACAATAAAAATGTCACAAGTTTGCCTGAATTCAATTCCAAATATCAAATTTAATCCTTTCTTAATACTGTTCATTTCAGATCTTCTTCACTGTCACGATGCTTGCCAAGCACATGACGTTTCATATGATGCTTCTCCCTGAAGGCCATCACGCAATGGGGACACTTGTAGGGTCGGTCATCTGAGTGGCGCCGTCGATGCTTGAAAAGATTGTTGTTGTCGGCAAAGGTTTTCGGGCACTCTGGGCACTTGTATGGCTTCTCTCCCGTATGCATGCGAGTGTGGACCTTAAGAGTCTGTTTGGATCGAAACGTAGATGAACAGAAAGGGCAGTTGTGCGGCCTTTCGCCAGTATGAGCCAGTGTGTGGACTTTGAGGGCAGACTTATTGTGGAACCCAACCGAGCAGTGAGTGCACTTGTGTGGTCCCGTGGGAAGCTTGTTAGATTCATCCTCGGTATGGCTGAACATATGCTCTTTGAGATAATAGTTATGTACAAAAGCCTTCGGACAGTGCGGGCATTTGAAGGGCCGATCCTCCTCCAGCAGGCATTTATGGTTGGTTATATTTTGGCTCGTGGCAAAGCTCTTCATGCATAGAGGGCATTGATATGGCCGTTCGCTGCTATGGACAAATTTGTGTAGGTCAAGATCTGTCTTAAATAGGAAGCGCTGTTCACATGTTGGACAAATGTGGGAATTGGTGTGAATTCTGTGGAAGAGTACAGATACTTTAGAGTTGAATAAATAATTCGTGGGATAAACTTACTTCATATGTTCTTCAAGATTTCGTTTATGCTGGAACTGCTTGATGCAGAGGTCGCACTTAAAGGACTCTCTCCTGGTTTCTTTTATCTTCTTACGGGCTGTCAGTCTTTTCTCCTTTTTTGTATCTGCAAGTGCCACCTTCGGCAGTTTCTGTTTAACTATTGGTTTCTCCAGCTCCAGCTCCAGCTTCAATTGCGTTGCGCTGTCAGAAATCTCTTCAGCAATGAAACTGTCTCCCTTGAACTCTATGACACTGTCATCCAGTTCCATTTTGAATTTCGATCTTTCCTGATTGGATAGCGAGCGAATGGCTAGAGACAATTGCTCGTGACTCTTTTCACATCTTTGTTTAAAACGGTACGAGCATTGGGCATCGAGGATGCAGGACATGCATATTTTTTGGGGAAGCTCATCCCCGGGTTTGATCTGGACGTCGGCACATGCCATCACCATATCAGCGAGAATCGGTTCCATTTGGCCCTCCAATTGGCGCCGCTCGCGCTCATCAAATATGCCAACTAGGGTCACGGAAGGCGACCTGCAAACTCGACATAGTTCCTGCATGATTTTCCCACAAACCACTTTATTTTTTTGGATTAAACATTGAAACTTTTAGTTGTTCAGCTTTTTTGTTTTTCGATGGCAGCAGTGTGACCAGTGGGGCCCGTCTGACCCTCAGAAATATACCGAAATATAACTTCAAAGCGAAGCTAACACCTCTCACTTAAAATAAGTGAATACAGTGAGTAAGCCACCGAAAATAATATAATATTTAATTAAAAGTATATTGATATTTATTTATATTGATTTTGAATAAATGTTACAGACCTATAAAAGGGCGATAGGCGGACATTTTCCGATGAAGCGCGATGGCCGCTACTCAAAACGAGTATTTCTTAAGTCACACTTAGCAAATGGGATATATCGATATCGATATCAATGACGGGGCGGTTCACGCTTGAGATTTGAATCGTATATAATTGAATTAGAGTTTGACAATCAACTGTGCAATAAATGTTCGTTTCCAGCTAACCGTTGAGCGCGAAACATGTCCAAGTTGCTGATTTTGCTGCTGGTTTGGCAAGTCTTGCTGCCTGGATGTGTCAAGGCTCAAAAGGTTTGTCTAGAGGTATATATTCTGTAACTAATCTTGACACGACTCATAATGGTTCCCTAAAACAGCGAATGAACATGACAGTTCTGTACGAGTCTCTTTGTAAGGACTCATTGGATTACTTGACAAGTTTCTTGCCAGTTTTCAAAGAGTTGAATTGGCACATAAACCTGAACATGGTTCCCTACGGCAAAGCTTCGGTAAGTAATTTAAAACGCGTAAAAAATATAAACAGATGTCTGCATGTCTCATCAGCAAGGAGGAAAAGTCTGTCAACACGGTCCTAATGAATGTAAGGCAAACAGTATTCAGGATTGTGCTCTACGTACCCATATGTCCCAGCTAGAAAAGCTGAGCTACGTAACGTGCCAGATGACAAACAAGAAACTGGTGACTGAGATAGATACAAATTGCTCCAATTCTTCGGACATAAAGGAGTCGATTACTGAATGCATGAGCCAAAATGGGCAGTGGAAGACATTTCAGAGACAGTCCGAGAGAATCACTAACATGTACAATTTTGATCAAATTCCGGCTGTAATATACAATGACGTAGGTACTATCAGGCGAAAATATAATTTATCTAATTATTCTCACATATTTAAAAGCGATTCAATGAAAGTCTTCAAGATGAGGCCACTGAGGATGTCAAAAAGAGTGTATGCACTGCGATAGTGGAAACTGGAATAGACGAGCCGCGGTACTGTTTAAAGTTAAGGCGTTAAATTCAATATTCACGCTTGACCGTAAAATATTCATGTTATTTCTGTACAATTTGAAGTGAGCTCTTTAGTTGGTAGCGTTCTTTATTCCTTTAAGCATGGGAAGTGTCCACGTGAATATAATTTTAACTGTTTTATTGATATTTTTGGTATGGCAAGGCATTAAATACCATCAATCGCTCCTGAGAAAAATATGTCAGCACAGTCATTTCCAATTGAAACAGGTGAGAGGTTATCGATTAACTTCTTGGTGCAACGGTCTTCGATAGGCAGCACAGGGGGGGAAATACAAAATTGTTTATCGCATGCTAAAACAGGTATTAAGTCTGTTTACCATAGTCCCATTGTTAGCTTAAGGTGTGAACAGGAGAATATATCTTTATGTCTGTGTGCGGACTCAAGAAACCGGCTTACCAGCGAGAATACTAAAGAGAGACAGTCACCGAACATGCTCTCCTCAGGTCTGGTCTTCTGGTGCTGGCCGAAAATAAGTCCCAAATGTGACAAAACTGCGCTCAGTTGTTGAACTAAAATCGAATTCGACGGTCGCAAAATATTGGACTGGGCTTGGCATTCACCTGAAGCCAACCACCGCGCTCACGAACAAATAAACGGTCATTCTCGAACGGAACCCCTCGAAGGCCAATCGATTTTCGCTGATATAGCTCAAAATATTTGCCAAACATGCAGACATTTCCCACTGCCCTGAGCATGGGTCTCCTCCTAGGGCTTATGCTGACCCTTAACTGCAGTTCTGAACTGCTGGAAGAACCCCGCGAAAAACGTCAGGCGGATAAGGTTCTGGATGCTGATACCTTTGAAACTTTTAAATTAACTTTGCTTTCTTTTCCCCTTCCCCCCCAGCTGCACATCACGTTGCTGTACGAGTCCCTTTGTCCGGATAGCAGGAATTTCATGCATCAGCTGGGGCCCGTGCACGAGGAGCTAAAACAGTACATGGACATTCAATTGGTGCCATTCGGCAAGTCCCGATCCGAGCAGAGTGGTGCCATCTTCCATTGCCAGCACGGACCCGCCGAGTGCGAAGGCAATCGGGTGCAGAGTTGTGTCATCAGCAGCACCGCCAATCAGTCGGCTCAAGTGAAATTCGTGGTCTGCCAGATGTTTGCCTTGGATTCTTCTCGCGCTGACCAGGTACGTGGTGCGATGGTGAAAGCCGCCGCTTAGTGTTTGCCCAAATGATTAACAAGCATTTACATATACCCAAACACATACATGTGTATCCCAATGTCCCAATGAGCAGTGTGCCAGCGAGGCGGGCCTCCGCACCGACGTGGACCATTGCGCAGACAGCGAGACGGGCACCAAGCTGCAGCTGCAAGCGGAGCTGGTGACCAAATTATATCAGCCGAGCTTCATTCCCACCATTGTCTACAATGGCGTAAGTACTCTCAATCTTCGATCGCCGGGCCAATGTAATCGAATGAAGCATTTAACTGGTTTCTCGAATCGTTTCGTTTCGTTTTCGTTTCCACTTGCAACAGGTATTCAATCAGCAGCTGCAGGACCATTCGCTTCGCGATTTCCGCGGCACGGTATGCCATTTGTTGCGTCAACAAAACTTGCTGCCCAGCGGCTCCCCAGTCTGCCAGTAAGGCCCAGCTACAGCCACAGCCACAGCCAGTCTACTAAATGTACAATGTAAAACTGCCGCAACTTTGGAATTAAAATTAAAATATCAGAAACTGGTTCTGAGCAAGAACATCTTGCTTCACTTTGGGAGGAATATTGCAAAATAGACACAGACTTTTCAGATAATAATTTATATTGGTCAATCAATTACAATCCAATCGTGTGATATACATAGATGTATGGTGCCTATGGCTTCTAGTAATATTTACAATATAAATTCATTAATTTCGATGAGGGATGTGAATTGGGGAAGGATAAAGTAATATCGTTAGATCCTCCTCGGACGATGAACCAACAACAAATGTCTTATCTGCTACTCGCTAACTGATAATGGATAATAGACTACAACTAGGAATTAAATTTCTCGCACTTTTTTTTGTATTTGCTATGGTTTGCTGACGGGTTGGTGCGCAGAAATAACAATTTGTAAACGGGTTTCCTTTGTGTTAAAGCATTGTCTCTCTCCCTCTTCCCCTGTGGCGGGGACTACGCCTCACACGGCCGTGCCCGAAGCCTTGCCGCCTGCTCCTGCCGCAGCTGTTGCTGCCTTCGCGTTCAGACTGAGCGAACGTCGTGGAGCCGGCTTTGGTGGTATCTGCGGCTTGACGGGGACCTTCACCAACGACATGGCCATGTGTGGTGGCTCACTGTTGGCCTGGACAATGCGCTCCTTCTCCTGGAACTCCACATAGCCGCTCTCGTCGCTATCAGAGCCATCGTCGGGCTTGTTCTGGTTATTCCTGCAGGCCGGCTTGTCGGCCATATCCAGGTCATCGCTTGTGGAGTCGTCGCTACGCTTCAGCGTGATGCTGCTGGAGCTGCTGTAGTTGGTGGCATCGCTGTTGTTGCGCAGCTGCTGCTCCAGTCTTTGGTAGATCATCATTTGCTCTAGCACCTGCGCCTGCTCCAACTCCTGTCCCGGTCCCTGTCTCTTGATGTACTCCTCGTGATTGGCGTTTGTGACTGTGCTGGCCGTCTCGCAGCCGCTGGATATTGAGCCCTCATCGCTGTCTGGACCGGCGAGGCCCTGCTGGGTACCAGAGCCCGAACAGGCAGCCGCCGAAGTGCTGGCCGTCGTCGAGCTGGACGCATTGGAGGAGATGGAGGACTGCGTCTGATGGCGGTACTGAAGGCTGGCCTGATCGCTGGGCCTGAGCTTGCGCATGGAGCTGCGGTGCAGCATTGTCAGCATGGCGGCATGCCGGAAGTAATGATCATCCGCATCGTCCAGAAAGTCCTCTTCGCCGTCGCTGCAGACGCCGCTGCGCCGCATGGCGGGCACATCGTGCTCTTCCGCATCGTAGTCGGCCTGGGGATCGGCGCTGGGATCGCTGTTGATGGTGGGCAGCAGACTGAGCGGCTCTCCATCCTCCTCCTCTTCGACCTTCAGCTCGCTGAGGCTGACCATGCTCTGGCTGCTGGTCTTGTGGAGCTGCATGTCAAAGTACGGCAACAGCTCGTTGCTCAATGTCGTGTCGAACTTCAGCAGCTTCTCAAAGTCATCCGAGTCGGAGCCATCGTTGCTGGCCACTGGACAAATGGCCTCCTCCTTGGGCGACTCCAGCGATTCCAGCTGATGGGAGCAGCACGGCACTTGGATCTTTCCAGTTCGTCGTATCGAGTGGCCGCGACGACAGCGACGGCGTCCCAAAGTCATGGCTGGGTACAAGGAATCGCGTTGACAGCACGCCCGCATCTCCGGCTCATTGGTGTCCTCGATCTCGTCGCCCTCCTCCTCGCCGATGGCCTCCTCGATGGCCATCAGCTTGGGCGCCGACTTGGAGCGCTCCAGGGGCGGTCGATAGTTGTTGCCACCCACGCTCAGCATGATCTTGCGGCGCGGCAGGCTCGGATTGTCGTAGACAGCATTGGCCAGGCTGAGGCGAGCGTTTTGCTTAAGAATTTTCTCTCGCTTAAATTCACGCAAAGCGCTGTCCAGATTATCCTGCAAAGAATCAAGGATCAGGGAGTGTTTAAATGGAGGAGCGGGATGGCTGACTCACTCTCAAGGTGTCGCATATATCCTGGGCAATCTTCTCCTTGCTGCAGAGCACCGCATGGCAGCGCAGCTCGTGCTTCAGCTTCCTGCCCTCATGCCGGTAGATCCAGCAGAAGACGCGCGGATAGTTCTTCGGGGCACAGCAATAAGTTATCCTGTGGGCCCAGTACTCCGTGAGTCCGTGCTGCCGTGTGGTGGCCTTCAGCCCGGAGGCACACACCTTCAGTCGCATGATCACATCTGGCTTCGTGTGCTGGGTGTAGTTGCGCCACAGCGTATTTAGCTGCTTCTCCACACAACCCTCACCTGCTGAAGGAACACAATTAGTTCGAGGGATTCATTGGGAAGCGGGGAGAGAGAGAGAGAGTACTCACCTTTGGCCCAACCAGTTAGCACGTTGCCCAGGTAGGAGACTTTGAACTCCGGATCGGGTGTGCTGATGTCCACGCTGTGGGTGCGCTTCCACAGCTTGCCCAGACTGCGAGTCAGCGTTCGCATGGCCTTCGAGCTGCTGATCTGATCCTGCTGCTCCTGGCTACTGCTCTGGCGACCCACGTGCTCCTGCCTGCTGCCATACTGCAGATCCCGCGAGTCCGTGGTGAGGGTTACGACATTTGTGACCCTCACTGTGTCACTGTCGCCGGAGCCGGCTATGTCGCCATCTTCCTTGGACACGCGCTTGAAGCGCTCCAGATAGGGTCCTGCCCGGCCACGTCGGCCACTGTACGTGTTGAATTTGCACCCCTCGAGGCGCTTTTGCTCCTGCTTCTCGAACTTCTTGGCATTGTAGGTGTTGCCCAGCAGTCGGGCCAGGCTGTTGCTCTTCACGAACTTGTGCTGTCGCGGCGGTGTTCCAATGGGAACCAGTGGCATCGGTGTGGGTGTGGGTGGTAGAGTAGCCTTACACTCCTTGGCCTTGGCCTTGCTCTCCTCCTTTGATTTTTTGTTGCTGCTGCTGCTTCCAAAGTGGAAGAGTGTGCGCCGTTCCTTGGGTTTCTTCAGTGTGTTGTTGTTTGTGTTGTTGTTTGTGTTGTTGTTGGTGTTGCTGTTGGCAACTTTTGGTTCGTTGTTTGGTGTAATTGTTGTTGGTGTAGCTGCTGTTGCTATTGTTGGTGTTGCTTTGGTGTTAATCACCGCTTGACTGACGCTCCTCAGATCCTCATACTCATTGTTATTATTGTGCGATGCCACAATAAAGTCCACCTCATCCGAGCCGCCGACGTCCTCCATTGTAGGTGGCTCCATTGTTAAGTTTCTGCTGCTGCTTTCCATAATGATGATTTTTGATATATTTTTGCGATCAATATCCGGATGCCATAACCATGTTAATGTTGGAAAGATCTGAAATGAAACACATATTTATTTTTAATTTTTTAATTGTTCAAAGGAAAATTGGGAAAAGGAGTCGCAGGGATAATAATTCTAATTAAATTGATTTGTTATAAAAAGTTACTCAAAATGCAGTAATTTTCCATTTTAATCTGCATAAATTATACCAACTTCCTCAATTTATTATTGTAACTCTCATTTTGTTGCCACAAATTAACGGTAAGAGCCGGGCTGGGACACACTTTCACTCCTCATTAGGCACCAATTCACACCCAATTGGAAGATTTTGCGAGTATTTGTTCCGAAAAGCGAGTGTCAACCCCGAGTGTAATAATACATTACCGCATAATTAGCACTCCTCCAGTCTTCTGGCTTCTGTATTTGATCGTCTCTGTTTTTCTCACAACATCTTACAATATGTAAATATTATTCGCTATTATAATTACTTTTTTGCCACACGACTTTGTCCAGGGGGTTCGTAAGTAGTATACTAATTTTCACATTATTCAGATAGCAAATTGTTTGCTAAAAAGCTAGTTGAAGATGCAACTGCTACGAGTATGCAAGAGTGATTAAGTTTAAAACGCTTGAAAGGCGCTTAGACGTCGCAAATTATGGAACAACAAAGGCAGTTGTTTTGGTTAAATTTTCTATATGGCACATATAAGTATAAGTAAACACACATTTGCACATTTATTTTCAACAATTTAAGCTGTAACTATCTCTAGACGAAAATAGTGCACGGCAGTAATACACTTCTATTTGTGCGACACTTTGGCTGGAACAGAAGTATCTGGAAGGTGATTCTTTTGCTGCCTAATTGTATGAGGTATTTTCAGACAGTTCTTGGTGATTGCGGAAAACTTATATTAATGAAATAAGCATGGGAATGGGAATGTCGAGACACATTGCTCCACACTGCACTTATTTCCACAATGGTAATACATATGTATTTATAAATATTAAAGTTTATCAAGATCATAAATCCACTTCTTAGGTATCCTCCAGTCGACTAACACCACTGTCGACATTTTGATTTGCTTTCCACTTCAGCCACTTAATCATATTTGCACTGGGGTATATCTCAATTGGAAACACTAGCTTCCAGCACAATTCTACACGGTCATGCCCATCATTGTGTGCCACGGCTGCGGTGGTCTAATCTGAATCTGATCGGAATAGCCTGCTACTCTTAGCTGCATGAGACAACTGGTACGTTTGTTATCTAATCATGTTAGCAATTTTCTGTACTGTTTTGTGTGAGGTACACTGATTTTTATGGCCAACTATAAAGCTGAAAAAAATCGTGCTCGTGATTTAGAAATATAAATATTAAAGGCATGGAATTTATGGTAATTTATGGCTGTCTGGAGCTGCCTGAGCAATTGCAGCAGCAGCAAGAGCAGAAAAAGCCAATTCCATAGGAAGTTGATACCCGATAAAAGCGGCTCTCAGCCTCAGTCTCAGCTTCAGCTTCAGACTCGGACTCGGACAAAAGCCAGGTCTATGGCCATATCATTAGTAATAAAACTATGCTTGTGTATGTTGTTTTATTTTTCTAAGCAATGACCTTGAGTGTCTGCAGGTGTCTTTGGGGAGTCAATAAATTTGCTGGCTTTCACTTTTATTTTGTTCATGTCTTTGATGGGGACTTCGACCACAACATCCATTTATGCTTTGTTGTACTATGTAAATGTCATCGTATGTATGCGGGCGGCGGCGGAGGCGGTTCGGTTGCCATCTCCATTCATAGATACACTCGTCACAAACATAATCGTACAACTATGTATATATATACATATATGAGAAAGCCCAGTAGTTGGTATCCCATCCCAGGCCCATCCCTTGGGGCCATTGACATCCACTGTGCTGTCTTTGTCTTCGTTTTCGTTTTCTCCACACCATGATCATCGTCGTGATGAAAAAAGAAGGCAAAGAAAGCGCGCTGAATTTGTAAGAAAATTTAAACAAAACAATAAAAAATACAAAAACTAAATAATTGTTTTGTATGGGGCCCTGCCCTGCCCTGCCCTACCTCATTCCTCAGCCCAGCCATTATCATTTATGCCTTTTCCTCGTTTTTCTTCCACCTTTTTGGATTGTATTTCCCCCCGGTGTCCATAATTGCAAAGTTTTGTACTGTGCGTGAGCGCGCATTTTAAAACCCTCAACTCACATTAAATTAACGAACAGAAATATAAATAAAATATATAAATAGACAGTCAAACATCGATATTTCGAACTGAAGATCTTTAAAACGAACATTTCTGAGACTCAAGACTTATTTGAGTGTACTTAGATGACTTAGGAATGAGCTTCCATTTTACCGGAATTTTATACGCTTTTACATTCAATTCCACCAGATCCGAATTAAATGTTCAATAATTTCCTCTAATTCTAGACTCGCCAAGCAAAAGTCTTATTTAAAGCAGAAGCTCCACTGTATCTTTCATACAAAACAGCGCGCGCGCTTAAAAGAATAATGCAAAAGGCGTAATGAGGAAGTATTTGCCATGTGGACGACAGTTTTGTGTGCAAAATTTAAAAAAAATCAAGACAGGAGCGCTTCAAAGCGCCCAAGGTGTCGGCAAAAAGTAACAAACGAAACTTTATGATAGAGAAATTTAACAACTTCCTTTCGTAGCTGTTGGAGAACTTTATCGCGTTTCAATAAATACTATTTAATGATCGAAAGATATGCCAATCATCCACAAAGACTTTTACTTATATCAGCATTATTATTATTTGCCGTATTTTTTGGCCACTTTTTTCCAAATGTTACCCGATGATTGATCATCATGTCATATAATAATGGTAAACGCTTTCAATTTATATTATACGGATATTTCTATTTCTGTTTTCTGGCTAACTTTTGTCCAGCTTTGAATGCAAACAATGGCTGGGAGACAAAATGCCAAGTCATTTATCAAAAGTGTATATTTTTAAGCATTTTTTTTGTTCATCATACTTGTATCTTGTTAACAGCTAAATTTGGGTTCCCCAGAGCACCAGTGTGTATTTCCCAGGCTGCTTAAAATGCAAAAAAAAACCACAGCCAAGTTATTTGTTTAGAGTCAAAACACTCGAACCACTCGAGAGTTCTCAATAGAGGCCAGGCTAGATCTGAGAATGCAATTTATTATTGTTAAGACCTGCCTCTCAGAGGCGCTCGCTCAGGGACCCCCAGAGATACAGAGATACTCAGGTGCAGGCGGGCGATTGCCTGGGCATAAACTGTGTCAACAGCAAATTTCGAAAAAGTTGATTCTAATGTTTACTCAAAAGAGCAGAGAAATATCAATTTAGCCATGGCTCTAGCTGTCTCACTAGCTTTGGCACTGTGTGTGGTTGTAGCTGTGGCTGTGGCAGCCAGTGTCAGGTTAAATAAATCGTAAATTCTGATCGGGGGCCGCAGCCTCAGCTTTAGCTTCAGAGTAGGACCCCAGACACGGCCCGGCGGCTCGAAAGAATGTCTCAAAATAAATACGAAAAAAAGTGACTCGAAACTAAATTAAACAGTTTCGCAATTCGCATTCGTACGAGACGTAAATACTTTTTGTTTGTTTGTGTTTTTTGGTCATGTGTGTCATGTGCCCCACTGTGGTGTAGAGATCGGGCGCAGACTGAGGAGTTATATAGAGAGTAAGGCGCAAAGGAAGGTAACGTGCGAACGCATTGGAATGCATTTAATTGAATGATTGAATAAACTATAATGTATGCCATAAATTTGTATAGAATTGATTGGCAAACACAGACACACCACACCTCAAAAGGAGCCAGACAGACACACAGAACCCAGCAGCATCATTAGCATTGGAATTATTATTATTATTGTCGTTCGTTAGAGAGAAATCAAGTGCGGTGTTTTGTGGTGGCAAAGATTGGGCACAGGAAAACGAAACCCTTTTTCCAAGTACTTAAAGTAACGTGGGAATGTGTGTTCTCTGGCAGGTAGAGCAATGGGAAATTCAGAGTTTTACAACTATTTAATCCTCTTAGGTTTTACCACCTACACATTGTAGAAATCCCATTTTCGAAGGCGTTTATGTAGAAATCATCTGTTAGAAATTGTTTACTGTTAAGCAACTCTGTGCGCGAAATAGAAATGTTGAAAGGTTCCTTGTATCTTATTTTCTCAGCAAATACATGTATGTTTTCTTAACTCATTGTAATCATTTTAAGCCACTCTTAAAGTTCATAACAGGTAATCAGAAGCCATTTACTTTCCAGCTAATTGAATTGTTTGAATCCATGTTCCTCATATAATTGTACCATTTTGTACATCACACATGTACAATCTATTAAGATTATCTCCTCCCATACATAACCATCAGTAGCTCCGTAACTTAAAATTCAGTTCTCATCTGGGAAAAAAAATCACGAAAACAAAGAAACAAATGACATTGACTTTTGGTTTGTCTTTCCGTTTACTTTTATTTGCGCAAACATACACTTGAATTCTCTTCTTTCATAAGCTCCAGACATTAACAATTAATAGTGTTAAGAAAAAACAACCAACAATTTGCTTTCATTTCCTTTTATAGACTGAAATAAAGTAAATTGTCCCATAAAAAAAAAGGCAGAAACAATTCTTGCAGAAAGAACAAAACGTGGAATGAAATAATATTTGTTATAGTGTCGGACGTCAGAGAGGTTCAGGAAGATTTACGAGAGTACTATATTTCGGTTTAATGAGGTCGGGGGTTTGGGCGAGTAGTGAAGGGTGTGCTGGGGCTGCGACTGCGACTGTGGCTGTGGCTGCGACTGGGGGAGCCTTAATGAGAGCTCAAAAGTTGAACCAACACAATGTTGCGGCTGCTGTTGGTGGGTTAATTGAGTTGAAGTAGCCGCAGCAGGTTTTATGTTTTACAAATTATATAAATGTACATATGTATATACACATATATATTGTATGCCTGCGTAATTCTCTTTTATATACCCTTTGCAATGGTTATTATAGCTCCTTGGTATGTGGATTGTAATGCACAAAAGGAAGAATATGCAAACTTACATATGTACATATTAGGATTTCGATAAATATTTGTTACACTGAGAGAAAGAGAGCATTCATTTTTCATGAAAAAACAATATTATAACCACTATATTATAAGATATTCAATGCGGTCATCTCCCCTTTGTTTGAAAGTAGTGATTAATAGCCCTTTACTTTTATAAGCAGGAGAGTATTTACAATTCGTTTCTCTAAGAAAAACATGCATATCGTTTTGTACATATGTATTATAATTTCTTGGCGCGTTTTGAAAGTGAATGCCTTGACATCATTTTGTATAAAATGTGTATTTTATATATCGTTTATGTTTTTGCTTTAATCCAATTCCATATACTGACAATGTTCCACGAAGGCCCGAGGCCTGATTAACTATTCCAGTCTTTGGATTCTTTGGGTTCCTTCAAGTAATCATTTGCAATTGTGAATATGTATGAATAAGGAGATGTCCAGCCACTCGTGGTTACAGCAACATGATCTCCAGAGTCAAGTTGTATTTTCAATTTATGTTTTAATGAATCATATTCGTTGATAAATAAAACTGGATCTACTGGATCCACTACAATTTTTCGAATTCTAAGCTCTAATTTATGCGTTTTCAGATATTTTTGCTAAGCAGAACGCATAAAAACAAACACAAAACCATTTTAAGAAGACAAATAAAGATCTGTGAAGAATTATCTACCAAAGACAAAGCAAATATTTATGCATGGGGCAATTTTTTAATTAAAGTGCCTCACGGCCACTGCGCGAGTGTCTCTTTGGGGAGAAAGCTAAGCTTTATGGAGATTTTTTGTCTAATTATTATTAGAGATATCTGAGAAATGCGCAAAAATATCTACACAGTTCAACATATAAACGTCGCCGCTTATTGCCCAACAAACCGAGTATTTTGTCGACATTCACAGCGTCACAATGGGGCATTTGTGGGCGTGCCACAGAAAAAAAAGCCCATGTAAATTGTTTGTCATCTTCGTCTCCCCCATGCTGGGTCTCACACATTTACTGGTATATAGAAAAAATCCCGTCTGAGCGGGTTAATTGAGCAATGGCTGAAATGCAAAACATGCTAAAAGCCCCAGCGAAATGATGTCTAATGTGTGTTTGTTTCTATTTGTTTGCACAACATCGACAACAATTGCGGGGATTCGGCAGGGAGCGAAGCTTTTGGGTAGTCTGGCAGAACCATTGGTCCTATGGTTATCTCCTCTGGCAAACATCCTAACCAATTCGGAATACCCTCTACAATAGGGTCTGGCAATTACAACTGCATTCAACAATGCAATGCAATGCTGGCTCTCTGTTGCCGCAATCCTCATACAGTTTGGCAATCATTTGTATTCGCAGTTTGTAGTCCAGCTGATATATTGCTCTGGCTGCCCCATCTGGCACTGGTACTCGTACTCTTGGCTGGTAATGTGGTCTAATAAAAAACAGCAATTTCTCTACTTCGGATTGCAAAATATCAGTTGTAACAGGGTACGTTACACTATAGGATATTTGATTAGAGGAAAGATATCACCTTTCTTACGTTTTCTCTTACGACTTAATGTATGTATGTCATACATATTTACACTTGCTACAGTTTTAGAGTCTAGCTAATTGCAGTAACAACATCCAAAATCAAAGACATCTCAGATTTCAACTTTTCAAATATCGTATCCGATTGTATTAGTTTATTAAAAGTGTAAAGATTTAAAGATAGATTAGAAAAATTTATGGGAATACAAAAATTCTACATTTTCTCAGAAAAACGTACTTGATTTATCAGATTTATTTACAGTTTTGGAACATCCATAACTTCATTAGAAGCTGTTTTGAAAGTCTTTCAGAATTTTGTTACGTATTTCCCAGAACTACAGACTGATTTGGCAATCCGTTATGAGATATCGTAAGGTATTTCGGCATTCTCTTGATGATTTGCTCTTAAGTTCTTACATTTGCCTTTGTTAAACATCAAAACTTAGTCATTTCCAGGTCCCATGAGTCAGTGGATCCTTAAAAAGAAAATGTACGAATCATACAATCCACCTTAGTGTCCTCTGCTACAGTTTTGAAATCCCTTTCATTTGACCACTTGACATTTTGTTGCAGTGTTGCAATTTCCTGGCATTGTTCATAATTGAATTTCGAGTTTATTTTAAAGTTTGATTGGTTTTTGATGTTGCTTTTGCTGTTTTCTTCTTTTGATATTTTTAATTAATTTTGTTTGCAATCTTATCTGCTGCTGGACGGGGACTCGAGTGTAGCCGGAGGCGGTAAAAGTTCGAGCTCAGGAATTACAATTATCGGATCGGCTTAGAGAGTGACAGGGAGAGGGGATTTATCGGTAGAGAGAGAGAGTTTCACCATAAATATAGTAGTACCCAAATTTAATCCCCAGTCGATGGTTAGGCCATGTTTTAGTTAAGCATTTCAAATGGATACCAACACGGAACTACTGCTGGTCACATCACAAAGCACAACGCTACTTAAGTACCCTAGTCACTGGGGATGAGCTGGAGAGCTGGTGGCGCAGAGTCCCTCCTTATTATTCACACCCAGTCACAGTCACAGACACAGCCACAGGCTGCGGGTTCTGGTCTCTATTTATTCATTCAAATCATGCAGGCGTCTAATGATGAATGCCATAAATAAAAGGAACCTCAAGAACGAGCAACACGATTTCAGTTTTATTTATCACATCAATGCTAACAGCAGAAGCAGCAAAAAACAAATTTAAACTAGAAAATACCACAAAAACAATTCAAGAAAAATGCAACCTGGTAAAAATTAATAAAATCAAATGTAATTATCGAGTGGGACGAGCCTGTGCCTGAGCGTGTACATCATCGATTAATAATATTTGATTGAATAACGAAAAACCAAGCCACACACAAACAACCCACAGGTTTTGAACAGGTAGATCCACTGCCACTAGCTGCGATTCGATTAAATCGAATTCTTTATTCTGTTAGAACAGAACCGAACCCCATTAAAAAGTTAACGATTACACGAGACAGGTTGGGCTGGTTATCATCCACAATCCGTTCTCTCTCTCCCTATCTCTCTCTCCGCCAAGCGGAAAGTGAAAATAAATGGCCAGCAAATATATCCAGAGGATGGGAGGGAGAATTGTGTTTCTTTGAGGGAATGGCAATGGCAATGGGAATGGTCAGGTTTTTGTAAACAACAATTAGTGAAAGAATCTGTGATCCAATCGAATGTCGTGTCCCATACAAATACAAATAATATGTATATGGCGTTGTACACAAATTCCCCGAGGTGGTGTCGCAATGGGAGATGGGAGATGACTTCATGGCTAAACCAAAGGGTTGCCATCATCATTATTATTATTATTATTCTTATTTCTATACAAGCATTGAGTCTTGAGTTACGGCTGTGAATAAATGAGCATTTTGGAGTGTAAATTCTTCGCGTAAGCTCTTTGGTCATTGAATTATTATGAATTCCTAATGAATATTCAAGCTATTCTTAAATGGGGTAATCACAATAATTAAACCATAAATTTCTATCTTGAACTGCTATTTATTATTTGAAAGAAGTCCTCATTCATACTCCTATAACCTGCACGTGATTGTGTACTCTAATCTATTCAATTGAACTTATAAATTCTTATCATATTGCTGGGTGTTTTTTTCGGTATTTGGGAGTATCCCTATTTAGTCACGGCATCTGCTGAATGTTGTTATGATCGATTCACATTGATGACTCGTTAATGATTTTATTACAATATTGGTATACCTTTCCGTTGCTTTAATTTATTTTTGCGGCGTTGTAAAACGAGAATGGGAAAATTTTGAGTCTATCAAAGTTTTCCAATGTTCTTTAAAGGTGTGGAGTTGAAGCTATCATGATTTGGTATTATGTAAAAATGCTCCGATACTTGGTGCCACTTGTACTTTATTCTTGTAATTTGTCAACTCGCAACACAAGGGAGTACATTTTCAAGAGGTGTTTCGTTGACACCCTTAAAGAGGTGGGCAGAGAGACAGACAGACAAGTGCTTTGTGACGCGGCCCCAAAGTGATTGTCGTGATGGTGCAAAATAATAATTTCATATATCAAAGAGTGCTCTCGACCAATGCCAATTCTTGTCCCGTGTTTGCTTGTCTCGTTCATTCTTCGTTATTTCTTTTGGCGGGTTTATTTTGTCAAGCAATTAACGAACATTTGTTGAATTTCGTGTGAAAATTTTCCACTCAAATTCCGATACTTTATGCAAGTACTCGCATAGCCAGCGAAAAGAGCAAGAGTCAAATTCTTGGCCAAGATAAGCAGGGCTTAGTCATAGTTTTGGGCCAGCAAATTGCAGCCAGGCAGGCAGGCACACATGCTGCTGCAGAGGATGGATAGAAGGACGGGGAGTGTGCAATGGAAAGGCCAGTGAGCCATTAAGTTGAGCTTTTGGGCCCCTGTCCAAGACGGGGTGCATGATATCGCCCATGCCAGTTGCCGTTGACTGGCCATTAGCCAAGGTTGTTGTTGTTTTTGTTTTTGTTGTTAATGCTGTTGGTGGTAGCTACTTTCAATCGACTTGCCTGATATTTAGAATCGGCCAACAGCAGCCACTTTAATGCCCTCTTATGGATTGCGCAGACGCCAAAAAATTGGCCAACCAAACACACACACACACAAGCAATTTACTTGGCCCGGTCTTTGGTCTCAAGTCTCTGGTTTTCTGCTTTTCAGTTTTTCCAGCTGCTCCGTGTCTGGGGTCTGTTGTACTTGTTACGTGAGAAAATTTACGGCTGGAAAAAAACTCCAACTCCATACCGTTTTTTTTTTTGTATTCAGTTTTATTTTAATTTTTGCCGTGTCCAACCAACTGCCAAAAAAAATTACATTTAAGGCTTTTTGTTTCGATTGTGGCCGGATTGGAGCTGTATTCTGTTCCGATCTGTTCTGATCTGATCTGGAAGGAGGGCAGCTAATGAATGCATTCATCTAGCAAACCGCAAGGGAGTTTCTGCATATTTTTTCATTCTTTTGGTGGGTTTTTGGGACAACTGATTGATGGTGCAGCTGATTCGAAAGAAATTCAACATAATAAGCCCTTTACTTACAAAAAATTAAACATATTTGCGTATAAATTCGGCTATAAACCACAGAAAACCGGATTCTTCATGTCGATGTGTGCGAGAGAAGAGAAGGAAGGAAGAAATGTATTTATGAATATGTTTTTATGTATTCAATGATGACAACAAGTTAGGGCTCTCCCAGCAGTTAGAATAGCTTGAGTATTTTTAAATCTGCACAATGTATTAATTTATATTTGCTCTTCTGATAATTTCAACAATTGATATGCTCCTCACACAAATGTAGAAAAATTTAGAAAATCATTTTGCATTGCAATTGTCGCAAAAACTGTGGTGTCGGGAGCTCTAGCTTACTCCGATTCATCGTGGACTTGAATTGAATTTCAATTAACGTTCAAATTGCTTACAAATTCCACTTGCAATTCCAATTTCAATAACGAAAATAATATAAAAAAACCCCAATGCAAACAAACAATGCGCATGAAATTAACTTGAAGGAAAAATTGCCAAATCAAATACCAAAAGGCAAAAATCGGCAGCAGCAACAACATTTATTGATGGCAGGCACAATAAAAATGAAAAATGAATTAAGGTAAAATTAAGTGACTTGCTTTTGATTTATGCTGTGCTCTCTGCTAATTTATTTTTTGGCACTATGCTAAAAGCCAAGTCAGTCGATTTGATTCATGACGGGCTAACGAATTCAGCAAACAGTCGATGAAAATACCCCCAATCTTTATATCTTTCGATCTGTAGCAAGTGATGGATGGATGGATGATCGTATTGCTGAGATAAGTTGCAGTTAAATCGCAAATCAATGGAAATGTTTCTTGAAAATTAACTCCTTAAACGCAAATGGAAATGTTTCCACAGTCAAGTAAATATGATGAAAATTAATTTATAAGTGATTTATATTTAAAAAAAAGGTGTGAAATATCAACAGCAACATATGGACTAAATGTCTGTTCTATATGTGGTGTTTCATATTTAAGATATATAAAAATACATTTTATTATTTTGAATATTTCCTTCAGGAAATCCATGAAAATATAATTGTATTTAGTACACATTGAGAAAGTATGCCAGCCTATCCAGAAGTCTTTATAGGTAGTTCTAAGCGCTCTGATCCCAAGGGGTAATCATATTAAACAGGCTTATGCTTAGTTACAAAAATGTAATTACACATGAAATCGCAAAAACTAAACGAGTGTCATGCATGTCAGATGCCATAAGCAACGACGGAACAGAATCGAACTTTTCCCGATTCTCAAAGTTCATAAAAGATTTCAAAGTACACGGCTGCTTAAAGGTACACTCTTAAAAGGGGAAGAAATTATAAATATACACACAGGGCACATTGAAATTAAACTAAATGACATGACAAAGCTAATGGCTAATAATGAAGTGGGCTTTCAAAGGGGCTTTATCGTTATTGTTTTTTTTTTTTCGCTTCTGTTTTATTTTAAGATTTTCGTTCCAGACATTAAACCGTTTAAATATAAACCCCATTACAGGACAGCCCAAAAATGAATGCAATTTTTGAGGCACACAGACCCAGTACCTTCTTCTCAACAGAAAAGCATGTGGCATGTGGCACACGCAACAATTGAGGTGGGCTTAGGGTGGTATCCATCTTCCGTGTTTGGTTAAATGCAATTTGAGGTATGCCAAAACGTTGCCTCATTCCGCGTTTGGCCAAGTAATTGTGCAGTCAGTCAGCGCAACGATGATTGAAAGCGAAACACACACCAACAGAATTGTTGTATTGGCAAATTCATAATGCGAAAGGAAATCAATTGAAAACGTATGGAGATTTAACAATTAATATTGTTTATATAAATAAATATTGCTTGTTTATAAATGAAAATATCAATTAATTACTTTCTTTTAATTTAAATTAAATAAATATTTAACATGAATCAAACCATACACAAACCAATCAAAAGCATCAAATGCGTAAAAATTTTAAAATAAACACAAAATGGCCCTTCTTTCTAGCTTATCCGTTCCAAACCAAAAAAGCTTTCAAATTAGATGAATTTAATGAAATTGACAAAGAAACTAATTCTGGTAACCGAGTCTTAAAAATTACACTAAAACCGATATTTACCAAGAAATATTAACCACACATCGTAAATTCATGCCGTTCTTATTTGCCCATTTATTTTCCAGGAAAATGTAGTAATTAATCATTCAGGAAAACACCAGATATTCCATGGTATTCCCAGTAGTGTCTCATAAAGCTATAAATAATTATTTATAAGCTTCTGAAGATTCGCAAATTAATTATTACAAATTAACACAAGACTCAATGAAGCACGCGTCGGATGAAAATATATCAGATAAATGAACTTATCACCTGGGGGCTCTGCTGGTGTTTCTGCTTTGTTTTGTGGTTTGGCTAGTTTGTTTGAGCCAGGCCGAAATCACAATCATAATAAAATATACACAAAAATCAAACGAAACGCGACTCGAGTGGGACAAAGATATATTCGAGTGTTCAGCAAAGATTCCCCTCGTTTCCAACTATAATTATTAAAGTTTTTTGCTGCCTTATGCCTTTATAATGCTTATTTTTTCGTCTATCCAGACAGGTCTGGCTCTAATCGTTTCAACTTTTGTATTTTTTTATTTTTTTGGCATGTGCCAAAACAATTTGCCTCCTGCTGCTGCTGTTGCTACCTGAACTTGAGCTCGTTTTGTATTAATTCTCTCTGTGTGTTCACTTTTACTCAAAGAATTTGTCTGCGTCGGAAAAACTCTCACTGCGCTCAAAAAACCGACAGGCTGACATGTCAGGTGATGTGTCAAATGTCTACGAGTATCTCCGGCTACGTGCCGCATCGTCCAAGTGAAATTGAAAACTACAAAAAAATCAGTCAGACAAGCCATGTTCATGTCCATGTCCGGAGTCCAGAGACATAAAGTTTAATGCAAAAACGCGGCACAGAAGGAGACTATCAACACTTTTATCACACAGCTGTGGATGTATTTATGTATCTATTAAAAGTTCTTTCACACAAAAATGTATATGTTGGAAAGTGGAACAGTCTATCAGTAGCACTTTCACATTCTGTGATCTTAAGATAATTTATTCATCAACTCAAATGCATACAAAATATAATAATTGCACTTCCTTGAAAAATGGATCTTGGATCTTTAAAAACAGAAGAGACTTTCAATTGCAGATAATAGACTTGAAACTTTAAACCCAACATCGCGTTCTCTTAAGTTACAAACGTACGATAAATAATATATTTCCTTTGACTGTAGCTTTTAATGAAGTGGAATCACTCACACTCTCACGGCAGTGCCAAATCCATTTATTTATACTCATTTTGTCATTCCCGCATTGATTGTTAAATTTATTTACGTTTGCGCTCAAATGTATTCAAATTTGTCAACGTTTTTCCAGACAGCATTTTGCTTCATTCAAGTTCAAAGTTCAGATGTTACGAGATGATAATCGTGTTTACTGAACTGACTTGCTATATTAAGCCGATTAGTGGAACAAGTTTGGATGTTAAGAAGTAGGAAAAGTCCCATGCAAGCGTACAATAATTGAGATACTTAGATTTGAAAAGGAGGAAATTGCGCAATTTCAGATATACAAACTACGAGGAGTGCAGGGAATGACGCAAATTTATGATCTAAGCTAAATTATATTCATTGCATGTCAGCAATTGTTTGCTATTTTCAACTGCCGTTCATCATTTCCGTTGACAAATTCTCATTGTTCGGAGTTCGGGAGACATCTCTCGAATGAAATTTTGAGCATCTATCGATGGCAGTCAACCAAGCATGAACGACCTCAAATCGTATACTTATAAGAGTATTAGAATAACGATCAATAATAATAACTTAAACAAGGCTTGTTGCTCTGGCTTTAAAAATTGAAACTTTGTATTATTTTAGTCTTAAGATTATATAAATAAATAAAATTATCGAAAATGATGATCAAAGTCGAGTATTAAGACTGCTTATTGTATTGCTCACATTGGGTGTGTCTCATATTAAATCTCTTGTCCGTGTAATGGAAAGTATGAGCGAAATTGAGTTTCCCAGCAACTGGCACTCCATACATCGATCTTTCTTCTATGTTTAAAAATGTCGCCAAATTGTAGCTGGAAGTGATCGTAATCCCTTGGGAAAATATATAAGGTTTTGAACTAGTATCGAACTAATCCTTAGCACTGACAAAAGTGTCAGATCCTCAGGACTACCGTTTTAGCATTCAGCAGAAGGTTTTCTGTGGTAGTCCTTTTAGCATTTTTTAATGGTTTTTTTAACTATTGATTTCTACTGTGTTCTCGTGTTCTTTATTATTTTGTTGTACTTTTATTTGAAAAAATGGTCAAATTTCAAACTTCCAGTACTTCTTCTAGTATTTATATAGTACCTAACTCCAAAGCCAGTTTAAAAAATATATATTCAAGTAGAAACATTTCATAACAAAAATGTATTGAATAATAACACCCTTTTTGAGCAGTATTGCCATGGACCATGTCTATGAATTATCTGCAGACGAATTGACGTGGGAACCAGTAGCAGAATCGTGGCCTGTCCCAGTCCAGAGACCTATATGGGCTATTGATCCAGAGATTATTCGAGAGCTTTTGCAAACGAAGGAAGTACGAGTTTCCCTTCCGGCACCTGTCCCGGAACTTATTTATAAGTGTGCAATCCAGGAGCCAGAGTTAGAGCAGTTTTCTGTAGCTGCAATGTACTTCAGGTACCGCTTTACGTACATAGTCCCAATTGTTCTGGCGCTACCACTGTTTTATTGGGCATTCAAATATGGCGACCCCTTGGAATGTATCGGAGACACCCTGAAAGTCCTATGGCAGGATCGCTCGTATTATGATGCTTTTACTGTGTACTTAATTTAATTCAATTGATTTAGAGAACTCTACTCCTTACAATTGAAGTGCAATAGAACGCTAGCTCCAAAGATCCAGAGTGGGAATAAAAAAGGTTGATAATGTCTTCTCCTGGGGTAAACATCAGTTACAGACATCTTACCACACTGGATTACCGGTTACAAAAGAAACATAAACCAAATGAGATACAGATCGTTGATCTCTTTCGACCTCATTTGTTGTGCGTGGAATTGCAATTTGCGTGGAAAGGCAGGCCATCGATACGGCTTACGGCAGAAGAAAGAGACAGAATCGGGGCTAAAAGGGCCAACATTTAAATGGGTCTCTCGATGCAATTAAAACGCAGACAAAAAAAGCACAGTGCTGAAAGGCAGTAAACACACACACACACACACACACTCGGGTACAGCAACACAGTAACAGTAAGGCAGTCAGCGGTCACTCAAATCCGCAAATTAGCATTTAAGTGCCGCTCAACAGTTAAGTCCCAGCACATATTCTACTCGCATGACTAGCGGCAATTAGAAGTGAACTATAGTTTAAATTATATAAAAAATGATGGACTAGACGAGTACTCTTTCCACCAACTAAAGATCTTGTAAGTCAGGAGAAAGATACCAGATACGTCAACAGTTATGTAAGAAGTACATTATGTTCATCCTCTCTTGCTTTTTATAGCAAATGACCCATATTGAAGGTGGTTCTAAATGTGAGAGAGAGCAGTGGGGCATGCAACAATGTTTGAATAGTGTGTTCGCTGCAGCTGGACGGAACGTGAATTTAACTGATGCATTACCAACAGTTTTGTTTTTTTTAGGAAGGGTAATGTTAATGTTTATATTTACCGGAAGAGTTTCAGAAATCTCAAAGAAATTCTTGATAGTGTGTGCTGTGTGCAGCCTGCAAAAGATAAACACAAACAAACGAAAATTGATTAAAATATTTGAGGAATAAATATGGTGAAATATATCGAATTCGGAAATTTTGAGCATGAGACTGTTTTCACACGCCTCATGGATGGTGGCTTTCACATGGACATACCTTTACTATGTGGTATTAGCGGACTGGTAATCTCCCACCATGGGGAGTGCAATTATGGGGCGATTTATTGAAAATGAAAATAAACAATCGTCTCGAAAAGAAATGAAATCAAATCAAACACACAGAAAATCGAAATCAAAGCTCTTGCACAATGAGAAAAAATATTTGGAATGGGGGAAAAAGCAAAGCACAGAAAGACTCAAGACTCAATCAAAAGCAATCAAGTGGCATGGCATCAACAGAGGCAACAACTTCAAGCTGCAGTTTTTTTTTATGTATTTTTCTCTGGGATCACAGATGCGTCACTAAAACCGAAACAGAAACAACAACAGAGAGTGCAAGAGATACAAAGATACTTTATGTAGGTTGTTGCTCGGTTTCCTCTTTCTCCAGCTGTTTTTACTCTTTTATTTTTAGTCATGAATCAAGCAATTGTTGGGTTCTGTTTTAAGAGATATATTCATGTTGGTGGATTATGGGGCGGGGTAATGTAATTGGCCTGGCTGCCTGGCCAAACGGGTTAACGTGAGCGTTAACGCTAACCCAAAAGAGTAGTGTGAATAAACGCGTATCTCTCTCTCTTGGTAACAGATACAAATTGCTTGGGGAGACACACAGACCTGACTAATTGTTTGTTCTGCAGCTGAGGCTGCTGCGTATCTGTCGCCGCAGTCTTCTTTTTTGGGAAAGTTCTGGGCCTGACCTTGTTTCCCTCCTTGCCTGCGCTTTTTTAAGGTTTTTTTTTTGCCAAACAATACAGAAAAGTGTGGCCAATAAAGCACCAAAATAGAGGAGAGAAAAGTAGTAGGGAAACAAAACGGCAATTAGAAAAGCCTCAACCAAAACATGATTCCGCACTTTGCCACTGTTTCAGCAGTTGTGTAAACACTCTACGAGTCATTCCCGGTTAACTTTTAGAAGTGGAACTAATGCGACAGAACAGTCGAACAGTCAAACTGTCGCTCTGGTCGTTCTGCCTCAGTTGTGGTCCATTTCCACAGCTAATTGATCTTTGCCATCCCGAAATGTGTCACACTTCCAGCTATATATCGGTGGAAGCGTCGAGAGGCCAGCCTACAACGACTGTAACAAAAAGTGGGTCAAATATAATGATGCTCCCCAAAAGAATGTGGACATGTTTCACCCCAGGGTGGTCTCAAAATAATTTCGATTAGCCATGGCTGCTGCATGGGGTCTTCCGGACATTCCTTTTATGTATTAACTAATTTTGATTTAAGAATTTAGTTTCAATTAATCATTGGAATGGCCATAGGAAATCCATCAGTCTATTTGTTCATTTATTTACTTAAAACATAGCTTAAAGCGTGTAGAAAAGGTTGTAATACTACAACTAAGCTAATCAATCAACATGATTCAATTTTTGTGATGGTTTTTACGATATTAATTTTTACTTCCAAAATTAATTGAGTTTTAATGAAGGTTAGATCTTGGGAAATTTTATTAGATTGAATCTGTGGAGATAAAATCATTGAATAAAGAAGAAAATGTCTGTGGCGACTAAGGGCTCCCTCTTCCAGTGTTTCTTAGCAGCAAAGAGGAAGATTTCTCATTTTTAGCTTCGCTCTTTTGAATTCCTTACGGTTTTCTCTTTTAAGGCTTTAAGGTTTTCTTGGGAGGGATTTTATCTGAGTCCTGGTTGCTTCTTTTTGAACTCTCTTCCCATTTTCGCAAATCTTCATTAACACAGGCATCGATGGGAACATGGTTTATTTGAACACTTTCCTCGCACGATTCAAATAAAGCATAAAATAGTATCTGGGTCCATAAACCAATTCCATAAACGATGAGTTTTGTCGTTTTTGGCGTAGGCTGTACCTGTATCGCTGGACCAACCTTCCACTCTATGTATCCGTGTCTGAATATCTACGAGTATGCATAACTAGCAAAGAACAGGCCTGGGCAGGTCTGGCACTGGCTCTGGCTCTAGGTCTGGGTCTGGGGCTGCATCGTTGATAATTTATATGTGTCGTCCAGCCCCCACAATCAAGTAAAGTAACCCAGCGAGTGCCTTTGTTTTTTATCGACAGACGACGTCTAGAGCTCCAGAGCGTCTAGAGGTGGGACGAGAGTGAGCTTTATTTCCGTTTCGTTCTCCTTCTTACATATGTAATTGCACTCACGACACCCGAACAACGAGTTCGACAACGAGTTGGGGTTCGGTTTTGAATCAGAGTACTGTAATGGGGGAACCTTCCTCTACCTTTTAATTTGTGCGGCATTCCCCACTGTACGATGTGCCCGTCTCCGTCTCCGTCTCCGACTCCCTCTTTAACTTTTCAGTGGCTGCCTCATTTTAATGTTGTGTAAAGTTCTAAGACCCCCGACAATTGCAACGGAAGTGCGTTCATTATTTTTAATGATTTTATTTAGTGGCCGTTCTACCTGAAGGAGGTTCCTCTGCGGTTGGTTCTATCTGTGGGTTGTCTGTCTCGCATTTGAATGCCTTTGGACTTAAGGATTCATCTCCTTATCCTGAATCTTGAGTTAAGGAATGTCTGGCCTGCCTTGTTATGGCTCCACTCCAAGAGCAAGAGGCAAGTAATTAGTGGCTGGAGTCAGGTGGGAGCGACGGCAAGCATAAACAAGTCAAGTTCTTTGATTCCCAACTCCATAAAGATTAGGTATTTATGAGCCATACCCAGACCCAGACCCCGACTTCCGTCCACGAATGATGAGGGTGGATTTCTCTACAAATAATATCTCTACACAACAAAGAATCTCTCTACCTGCAGCTAGAGTTTTATTGAGTTACAAAGGTCTGGGCATATCCTAACCTTTCAGGTTACGAACCTTACACCGAGCGATTGCCCGGAGCTATCTCTATCTTCACATCTGTCGCCGTGTCTATTTTTGTCTGAGTGCGCAGTGCGCTCTAATTGCATCTCTCAACAATTAGCAAACCCGGCTAATTTTAATAATTGAATGGAAAACAACATAAGAGTCAAACAGGGAGTACACCAAGAGAGAGCCCTGGGGCTAGCCACAAATTGACATTCACATGGGCAACTGTCAGTCAACTTTGACCGCAACAATACGAGTATTACATATGTACATCCAACATGCAAATAAACACAAATATTTATGCAGTGAAGCAACGAAGCTTGAATACCCTTCCTTACAAAACTATGGGAGTTCTTAAAAGTCTTTCTGTGGGAATTATTTGCTCAAGTGGAACGGGGTTCGTTTCACATTAGTTATGGAACACCTTAAACAAAGTTCCAACTTTGTTAACTTATTTTGGGGTTGGAATATTCCAAAATGCTAAGAAGAAACTTTTATTTAACTGATATCAACCACATTAGTTCTCTTAGCCGTTGAGCTTAGTTAAAAACTAACTAAAAACTAACTAAAACAATAGGGAAAACCATTCAATACATTTATAACTAATCATTCCCAAGATATCTTAATGAAAAACGATTAGCTGTTCCTTCAACTTGCGGTTTCTCCATCACTGTTCCGATTTTACATAAACGATTATCAATAGAATATATCTAGCAGTGAAGAGATTTAATGAGAGAACGCCATAGAGACATTGCTGAATTTGCTGCGAGAGAGAGGTTCAAAAAGGAAGTATCCTACTTGTCGCTAATGGGAAATTTGGATTTCGAATCAAGGTTTCATTCAACTTTTACAAAACAATTTTAAGTTAGTCTTTACCATCTTTAGACCTTTAGGAGCAAGTGCAGAAACGACTCTTACCGCTAAAATATGACAACCTTTTGAATTGAACATTCTCAAAATAGAAACAAACAAATATTTATAGTTTCTAAATTAATGACAGATACTAATTTTATGGGGAACATTATAATCATACACTAGTAAATAGAATTAGCGATTTAGTGATCTTTATGACAACTCGAAATGGAACAAGTTTCAACAAGTATTTGAAAATATATTCCTCATTTCGTTAAGATATGTTTTTTATATTGAAATGACATCATTGGCAACAATTACAATAATGAAGGTTAAGATGCAATCACTCACACTCTACACACTCTGGTTAAATACCCTTTTTTGGTAGAGCATCAGAAGTCAACTTTTTAATGCCGGGGGGGGGCACCGAACCGTATGCCCCTGACTGACAAGTGCTCAGAGTGATGGCTGCGGGGAGACTCAGGATGGGAGCGGTTACATCTGAGACAATTATAAATACAAATACACAATTGCAGCCACAAAAGGGTGAGCACAAAACGTTGCATGACACGCCACCACCAAACACAGCAGCAGCAGCACTACCAACAACAAAAACAAACAACAATCGACTGTTGCATGTGATTTTCCAGATACCCAATACTTGTGAAGTGCAAAGGGTATGGATGGGAGCCTTACCGGTCAATTATTATGAATGCATCCAATGAGTAGCCCCATTGTCGAGACACTTCACTGCGGCATTGTCTCTTATTTGTATATATATTTTGATGAGAGGCTGGGGCCCAGCGGCTACCGAGAGGGGACGTTTTGTGGATTGTCATGCACCGATTTACATATTACTGAAATCGGTATAAAAGGCACAAAACAAAAGCTGAAGCTGAAGCCCCGATGCTGCTGCTGATGCCGATGCTGAAGCTTAAGCTGGGATAGACAGACAGTTAGACAAACGTCATTCATTCAACATCATCATCATGAACATCATTTGAATCAATTAAACCAGTTTGAGTGGTACCGGGGAACGGGCCTGTGTGAGTGTAAGAGTCAACCCATACTCATTAGGTATTCATCTGCCTCCGCCTCTGCCTCTTGCTGAATCTGAATCTGTATCCGACTCTTCCCCGCTGATGCTGCACTTGATTGATCATTCCACTGAGGCAAAGCCGCGCCTAAAAAACCAAATTCCATGAATCTGATTATAAGAAATCAAATTCTCATAGACGCGACAGACTCCTACCACACTCTGTCTACTACCAACATCAAAAGGTGAGAAGAAAGACCGCTCTCTTGAAAACCAGTCTGAAAGTATCCCTCCCTCAATGTGCATTCCAAAAAAAACAAACTCATTCCATTTTCATTCGATCAAAGAATGCATGGTTTTTGTTTTCCAAAATCCCTCTTCTAAACCTCTTTTTGTGTTAATTTGGAAACTGGTTTTCCGAACAGATTTTAAGAACTGTCTAGTGTATAGACACTAAGAGTTAACTGGTAGTTATAATGTTTTAACGCTTAGTTTAGGAAACAAATAAACCAAACAAAACACCCAAAATAAATCCGACATTAAATTCAAGTTTGTATCGGAATTTTTATGGGATGTTTCCCCATTGTCTATTCTATTTCATGAGTTCTACAAGACAGACACCTCTTCTTTTGTTTGGGTTTTCATCGATGCCATTACGAAGACAATAATACATTTTCTAACACCCCAACAGATGATTCATTAAAGAACTAAACTAATAGCCAGCTCATATATCATCATACATCAGAGGAGAGATCGTATATCAAAGTAAAAGAAAGAAAGAAAAGCCAAAGCAAAAGCCCATCCCAGGTCTGTGATTTATGCGCAATTTTGTATTCCATTCTGCTGCATATTTAATGAGTAATAACTGAACAGATCCCGCCGAATGGCAGGGAGAGAGAAAGAGGCATATTAATTTCATGCTAATATTTAGTAATACTCGTGGTTTATCTTTTGTTTCTGTTCTATTCGGTTTGCGCAACAATTACGAGGAAATTACCAGAACAGAACATGCCAGAAAATGTGCCGAGGCAATAGATACTGTGAATACATACATATATGTAGATAGATTGATAGATAGATAGTATATAGATAGATCAATTGTATGTGGGTTCTGCTCAAAGGTGTAGTCGGGTATTCAATTTCTTTATAACAGAAACCAGCCGCTACAACTGTAGATCGGTAAAATATTTTGTATGAAGTTTGCTAAGACAACAAAATGTATAGGCACCCTCTTTACTGCTCAGCCACACTGAGAGAGAGAGAGAGAGATCATTTTACTTTAGAGCCCTTACATTCCCAAAGATCAAAGATCATAATTTATAGTCATCCAATTGATGGCTTGATCCCTCTACGCCTACGGGTCTACGCCACTGATCTCGACAAAAGCACATGCAAAGTGCAAGTGGGTGGCGCCCCTTCAGAGAGATAGGGAGAACTTTAAAGACAACGACAATACAAAGAATACAATAAATATACAAAAACACAAAGGCATACAATATGCAGTAATAAGCAATACATGAAAATAAAGGTCAAGTTTAAGTGACTACACAATGACCAGACCAGAGGAGGGAACCCGAAACCAGAGGGAGAACTGAAACTGAAAGCAGAATACCATACGAAATACTATAGAAAAAACAGAAACGACTGTATCTACAGATAAAGTATACAGAATACATATGTACATATGTATAAGAAATACAAATTGTTTGAGTGGGTGGCAGTCAATGGGGGAATCTGCGGAGGCGTTCGTATAAATGTATGAATGAACGAACCAATGAATGAATAATGAATGAATTTCTTATGAAATGGTTTTACTATGCAAATAGCAAAAGGAATAAAAGATGCAATAAAACGATATTGATCGAATGGTTTTTAAAGATACAAGTTTGTAGATTTTTTTGATTAAAAATTTGATGTATTCTTTTGAGACGCCAGCAACTGGAGTCTTTGTCAGTATCTGTCAATCAATATATCAATCCGTATGAACACCCACTGCTTTACATTTGTGGCAAAGTTGTAGCTAATATGGCAGGTGCCAATTTGTTAAAGGGATGAAGCTCTTGCCATGCAGATCAGCACCAGTGGTGCCGTGGAGTTAGGTTTAGCCGAAACCGCAACCATACCACCTGGTCCCAGAGCAGGCTATGGAGCACACTCAATACATTTTAGTACAATAATCTTCTATAATATCAATGTTTTGTTTGTTGTAACATTAGAAAGATTGTAAAAATTCCCTATGAGATCTTAATTATTAGAATATTCGGTTGGTAAGCGTAAAAAAAATCCAGACACAAATCAAATTGTTTAATAAACTAGGGATCAACCATTGACTCAAAGGGGTTGCGGATACCCTTCGACTCCGTCTCTGTCTCTAGTGTAATACCATTCATTAATTTGTGCCGCTGGCTGACTCCGTCTTCGATGGACGGGCGGGGGCTAAGATTCAGCGAACCTCGACCACCAAAGACCAAGTGGCAATTAAAACTGTGTGCGACAGGGCAGCGGCTGTACGGAGCGGTGCATGTGGGTGTTAATTAAAATTGAAATCAATTGTTTCCGCGCTTAACGCTCCAAAGATTGGGGACTGCCGCCCCTTTGTGGGGCGGTGCTGTGCGTCTACCCTCAAGACTTCTTCTTTAAAGATCCAAAAATAGCCACAGAGAGAGAGAGCGAGACTTCATTTAAGACGTGATTCGAGTTTCACACGAACCCTCAAATTGTTGTCGCTAAAAATGAAATGATAAATATCGCTTAAGCTCTAATTGCTTTGGGCATCGGACAATCGGACGTAACAGAAATCCAATTAAATGCTAGGACACGACACGCTTCTGCCTGTGTCGGGGGTACTACAATTTTTATCAGCTATCATATGTCGAGAGCGTGATCTGATAGAACCGATAGGACGGGTCATAGAGTAAGGCGGAGAGACGAGTAGCTAGACAGATTGATAATTGTGTAGATAGTCGGACAGTCTTGTACATACGTACATAAATTTAGTTAACAGTGAAAATAGTGTGCGGTGAACTCTTTGAGTGCATTCCGCAACCAAAAATATTTTGAGAACAAAGTGTATTAATAATACTAGTAGCCCCTGTGACAGTCTCCGCCTTTGTACTAATTATTCAGCGCACAGGGCAAGCACATTTTATCTAGCAATAACTTTAGATGGCGGCATTTTTATAGTTTTTTGTTCTCCAATTGCCATTCCCCAACGTCTTTGAATACATTTCGAGCTAATTGTTTAAGCAATTTCAAAGTTAATGCTCGTCAGGATTTACCCCTAGAATCGTTTCAACCATTGCGCAATTCTCAGAGAGAATCAAGTCTCTGTCTTTATTTACGAGTTGTCTGAGTGATGTAAGAAATTCTAATATATGCGATGTCTCTTGTATTTATAATGATTATTTCATTTTAATATATTTTATGTTTTTTTTTTGCTCATTCGCCATAATTTAGTATGCAGCAGCATCGTTTCGAACAGATATTTTATTTGGTGTTTCGTGGAAAGGTTCCAGACGGGTTTCTGTGTGTGTGTGTGTTTTTTTTAACAGGAATACGAGAAATGGCAGAAACTTTAGGGGGAATTTGCTTAGATTTATGAACTGATTTATTCGTATTTGTGCAGAAATTTTAGCACATTTGTGGATACAATAGTTAGGCAGAAAAATATAGAGATCAATTGTGAAATGGATAGAGCAATTATTTGTTCAATTGGTTAGCAATTTTAGCGTAACGAAATATCAAAAGCAATACACATAAAATACATAGATACAAATAAATACAAAGACAGGCTTATAAATATTTTCCATTCCATAATAAAATTTGTTTGTAGGCACCCCGTTGTCCACATTTTTAATTACCTTTAATTACATTTATTTCCACTCAATTTATCTATTATTATTATTATTATTATCCAAGCAGCAAAATAAAATAAATTGGCATACAAAATAAATAAATACAAAACAAATTCAAAATGGCTACTAGAAAAATGTACAGAAAAATATAAAGAAAAAATTAAAAATTCAATGCACATAACACAACAAATTGAGGCCTTTGGCCAACAGACAATTGAAAAACCTTCATGAAAAATTAGCCACGAATTGGTGTGGTTGTGTGCTGCACGATTGCTGCTGCTGTTGCGGCGACTGCCTTTTGGGCCGCCTTTCATTCATATGGGCCAGGCCTGCCCAAGCCAACATTAGCCCTGCAGAGTCTTCCATGTATATTTTTTGCCTTCCATTTTGCGCACACAAATCAATTGACAGAGTCACGTAATCGGCGCAATCATGGCTAAAAGCAGCTTGTGGCTTCTTCGTTTTTTTCCGATGCCGAATCCACACTTAAATCAATCAAAATGTCGCACCCAAGCGACAGCGTCAAAAACTGGTTAGTTGTTGGGCTGCGAAAACCACCAACCTCTTTATGTTTGACGAGATGCAAAAATGTTTGCTCAAAACGAACAAAACCAACATATCAAGAAATTAAGCATGGAAATGGTTGACCGAAGCATTTGATGCACTTGCAGATCGTTCACCGGTTGCCGCAGCAAGGCAGCAAGCAGTTTGCAGTAAGGGCGTGACTACTAATATGATTTTTTGCCATATTTGCCATACATACATATATCCGAAGGCAACAACTAAGAAGCGTAAACTGCGTTGGTTTTTGTTTGCAATGCAATATCTTGGTAATGCATGAGTAGACAAGATGGCTTGTAGATGGCTTATTTCAGATAAATAGTTATTAATTCTATGTGCTAAACATTAAAATCAATGTACCCTAAAGGAGTGTATAATAAACATACACTTAAGTCGCAACCTTGAGCCAATTGATATACATTTATGTCCAGCCAAGAGCTGGGTTCAGTTTTTAACTTTCTCACCGAGCTGAGGGTTTCCTAACTAAAGGTTAGTAAAAAATGAACGTAAAATGATAAGTTTAACGGGCAGATATGCCCATATATGTGTGGAATGGATTGGAATTGGCTGGCTCTAGAATTTCGCTTATTGAAGTAAAGAAATATTTGTTTAAATAAGTTCGAATGAGGAAACTGAACTGGAAAGTTATGTATGGACCTTTCAAGGTGTCAACTTCCTCAAATAACAGAAAACATAATACATACATACATATGTATGTTCATCATGTTTTGAAATGGAATGTTAATGGAATGTCTCGTCTCCCTCATCACCACAATATACGCAAACAAATTGCGTCCATAAATTACAATTTAAATCATGTGCAAAAAATAAAAGACCTATAGACAATAATTTTCAAGGCTTTGCGTTGCCTTGCTAACCCACAAAATATCTGGCAGTAAAAAATTAAACAGAACACCCGCAAAAAAAAAAGAACCACAAAAAAACAACATCCCACTAAACAAATAATACAATAAAAAAATAAAAAAACCTCTCACAAACAACGGAAATACGCGAACACGGGCAAAAAATGTGTGTTTGCTTTTTTTTGTTTATTTAACAAAAGTTTTGAGAAGAAAAAAAAAACGCCAAACAAAAACGCGTCAAAAAAATACAAAGCATAAACGGTGCTGAGATTTACGATAGATGGGGTAGAAATATTTCAAGAATTTCACGGAAGTCTTCATGGAATAACCATATCAATATTATGAGTTCTCACTTCTATAAATTCCACGTGCAGCTCTAGAGGTTTTTCATTTTTTACCATGAAATATAAATATTCTTGAGAGAGAGATATTCTGTGGGTGATTCAATACATGTATTTTTTTGTCAGTCTATCTATCAAGGTGTGCATCCATTTATGTATCTATTTACATATCTACTTAATGCATCACGCTGCTTCTGATTCTGTTGCTGCTATTGCTATCTGGAAGTGCTCCTGCGCACATTCTAAACCGAAACTTTGACCGCAGATTCAGGTTCCCCATTCTTGGCATTTTATCGCATATCATTATCGCAAAACATTTTTCAACAAATGTTTCTTCAAATACCACAACACCTATGAGTATCTTACGTATCTCCAAGAGGATAAAATCCATCAGCATTCAAAGATAAATTTCTTTATGTTTCCCCTCTTGCAGCAATCATGTTTTTCTCATTTTTTCCTTTTTCAATTAGAGCCACCATCAAACGGCAATTGCCACATTAAAGCTCGATTAAAATTATAGAGAGAAAAAGAGAAAAACGTTCCCTTTATAAAGCGAGAAAGACACAATGTCTTTAACCTTTCCAGCGGCAGCAGCAGCGGAAATTGATGTAAAACTAGTCTCAGATTGTTGCTGTTGCTGCTGCTGATGTTACCCCTGCTGCTAATGTTGCTGTTGCATCGAGTGGCAATAACATTTTTGTATCACATTGCAAGGCGTTTTCAGGTTCAAGCCACTTTTGTGGTCAACAACATTTCACTACAGCAGCAGCAGAAATAGCAGCAACAGCAGAAGCAACACTTCCGATGGCTTGTGGCTATGAATGAAATGAGTCCGAGACTCCAGGTCTGGAGTGGAGTCTCTGACTCAGTGTCAGTGGCTGCCGCTGCTGCTGTTGCCTATTGCCTGCTGCCTGTTGCACATCTAAACTTGACTCTGCCACAAATGAGTTCATAACGTTCAAGAAAAAAACAAGAAAAGTTAGTGGAGAAAACTTTCATAATTACAAACAAGGCAAACTCCTCCTGTCCTGCTGGCTGTGTTGGCTGGGTTGGCTCTGTGGCTGTGTGGCTGTGTGGCAGTGTAAATGTGCAAAGAGGCTTGAGAGACTTGACTTGCAGTCCGCTTCAGTAGCTGATTATTTAATCGAAATGATTATGTTTTGGCTTTGGCTTTGCCCATTAAATGTAATCATGCAACAAACTGCAGCTACAAGCGAGTACCCCCTGTCTTTCAGTTGCTGCTGCTCTTTGATTGTTCATAATTAGCGATGGCAGAGCAGAGGCAGGAAGTATCACAGTCCACCTATCCAGCCATAGACAAAGCCAAAAGCCACCAATTTGCGATGTAAAGTGAAATAAAGCAATCAAAAAGCCCCAAAAAGCAGCAAACAGCAAAGAGGGTTAAGAGAAAATCAAACAATGACAAATTGCTGGGAAATGCTGTTTTTCTTTTTCCATCATTTGCCAACCATAATAATAATAGAGTAGGATGCAGGGCACACAATTGTGCGTAATAGAGCAGGCAGTACCCGCAGTACCCAGTACGTTTTCCCACCTCTTCCGCAGTGAAGAAAGAGTGAAAACTTTCAACTCAAAATAGTAGATTGATAGTATCTCTGTGGCAATGGCACTGGCAGACACATGACTCACAGTTGCTTTGAAGATCAACTGAAAGAAATTAAATTAAAGTAATATTTGAGATGAAATCCTAGACCTTATCTGCGAACCTTATCAGTGGAGGAGAGGCTTTAGCAAATGCGTAAAAGGGGATTCTTATCCAGCAATTGTACTATTCCTTTCCGTCTTATCAACATTATGCATACCCATATAAAATACTCAAATAATACAACTATCTTTATGGCAAAGTGTGCTTTCAGAGGAATTTATCATATTCTAGCGTAATTGCAGATATACTTTTGGCCCATAAGACTTTGTTCCACTAAGAGAAAGTCATGGAATGATCATCTGTGGAGAGGATTTCCAATAACAAAAGAAATACCAATGTGCGAGATTTTATTTAAAAAGTTTCCATAAGTGAACGGCTACATGAGTGCCACAAGTAATTCGGGACTCAGCTGGAAGATGTAGATCATATACAGTCTCTAGCTTAAGCATTAGCACAACAAATACATTAGAAAAATATTTTAGAATTTGCCAAACAAAGCTACTGGTACACTTGTTAAGATTTGTTGAAGGAAAATCTCTCGGCAGTCAACCGTGAACGTGGAAATTAACATCCAAGTGAAACTCGTGTGCCCCTATCCAGTTAGAGGCATTATTCTGCTTCTAAAACTTACCAAATTATAGATGTTTCTTTGGTTTCAAAACCCCCATATGTACATACATATATTCAAAGAATATGTATTTTCCCGCATTCATAGTCTTGAAGAATGTTGTGTTAGACTGACTGTCGTAAGTTCAAAAATTACTCATATCCTCGTTTCCTATAACTCTGTTGCTAGCTATCCGCACTTTACTTTAGATATTTATCTTTTTGTTCCTTCTTAGATCTTCAGAGAAAAGCAATTTCCTTGGGTTCCTACATTGTTTCCGCAATATCTTTTTGCGATAGGGCGATTCCTCATCAAGCACTCTATGCTTGGTTTTCAAATATTTGAATTGTTTTGGGACCTTGAGACTTTCTCCTCTGGCTATCGCATTCTTGGGGCTTATCTTTCACATAATCCCACTCTACATATACATCCGCTGTGATAATAAATACACCTCCAGATCATCAAGTTCTATCCATAATAACAGCTAACCTTTGGTAAATATTTGAAGAGCAGTTCTATAGTCAAGCCTCCTGCAAAAGCGTGCCATTTTTTGGGTTTTCTATAAAGAGATGTAAGACGTATCGTAGCGTACGCTTTACAATGCAAATACTTTGAAGAGAACCAACTCGACATTTATCGGCATAATTTTAGAACAGCTGCCAGCTGCGGGGCTGCTGCGAGTGATAGAAAGTCGAATTAGTGAAAAAAGTTCCTACAACTAGCCCTGCGGCTTGCATTCTACTACGAAATGCAGTTATAAATGATATGACACGCTTCTGGGGAATTATGATTAAATATGTGGGTCTTCAAGTTCAATTTCAGTTTCAGATAGTCAACAAATCAATTAATTAGGCGACGCACGCAGAGGCATTTTACCAAATCATACGCTTAATAAGGTCAAATTGGCAATTTAACAGCAAAAACAAAAGCCAGGCGAAAAATGCCTCCAAAACGAAACAAAACAAAAACCCAACAATTTCAAACGAGTTAAATGTTAATCTTGCAGGTTGGCATATGTCTGTGTGTATGTGTTTATCTTTTATACGGCTTTATGCTAATTTCGGGAGGAGACAAAAAAGAGTTGCCTCAGCGAAAAATATTCCGAAACGAGTTAAATAACAAATTGATAAATATTAATAAGGCCAGAAGAGTGTGTGTTGTTTCTGTATCTGTATCTGTTTGTGTGTGATTGGTGCGTGCATTGCATTAACGTATCTGGCAGATACACTGCCACGAAATGTCATCCAGTGCCAGCTTTAGTTACAGTTAAAACCTTCTTCTTGTGGCATTTATGCAAAGCACGGAACGTATCTACAAGATACAAAGTGCACTGCAACTGTTACACACGTGTGTGCAAACACAATCACGCTCGTAGTATCTGCTAGATTGTCTCAAACTAATATTTATTAAGTCTCCGTAAGAGTGATGCCTTGACATTAGCCCCAGATCTCCGTATGAATCAGCTGGCATCAGCTCAGCAGTGCTCCGCTCCTTCGATGGGGAGTCTCTGCCGCACTTGTCGCCGCCTCCAATACGTATCTGTATCTGATGACTCAATTGGGGTCACCAGATAGTGTTGAGATATGTTTGTTTTGTTTGTGTTTTACAAGCTGAGAGCGATCTGAGCTGTCGACTGCCGGCTGTAAGGTACAATGAAGGCGACGACACGATAGGCAGATGGAAAGTTGATATCGTCTTGGGATACCCTCTACAGACAAACCAACAATCGTTTGTGTATAATATCTGTAATCCCATTAGTCGTTTACTTCTCTATGATTCACCTGTAAAATTTAATCAGTTCTCATTGAAAGTCTTTCAGCAAAACAGATGAGTAATTGTTACTTTTCCTTCTGATAATAGATGGCTTAAAATAATTACAAATTCCTGAATGCGTTCACCCTGTTTTTGCTGGAGGAGTTTGGTTTCCACTCCAATAACTCTTAGCCATTCCAAGCAGCACTCTCTCTCTGGGTCCACCAACTGCAACGATCGATCCGAACCGAACCGAGCCGATCCGCCCAGAAGGCACTCATAGCCAGGCATTCATTCACAACTACCAGGTAACCTCAATATCTCCCCGGTGTGGCGTGTCTCTGTCTCCTCCGGTTCATGTCACTCTCCTGCTCCGAGCAGCAACAACCTTGTACCGCCTGAAGTCCATTGAAGGCATTGGGCCATATATTAATTTGGATTGTACATAAGTGAATATGTATGTGAATATGTACCGCTTAGTGGATAAGTATATGCCGATCACCGATCGAATGCCGTTTTCGTGTTCGTAAGGCGACACATAAACCATAATTAAAATTGAAAAACTGTTGGCCCCAAAATCCCCGTCGAAGTCGCCAAAAAAAAAACCAGAAAAACAAAAATATTGCGCACCTGTTTGGAGTTGAAGAGAGAAGGCAGTAGCCACTGGAATGGAGTGGAGTGGAGTGGAGTGGAGTGCATTGGAGTGTTGGCCAGTTTTTCATGAAACAATTACGAGTACGAATGTGAGTACGAAAAAGCGAAGCTGAAATGAACGCCAAGTTGGCTAAGCAAATGGGAGACAGACTCGGGCTATTCGGCGGCATATTGCAACGTTTTGTGGCTGCCTCGTACTGTTGCTGCACAGTGGAAGTGTTATTTTAGAGTGGAAAGATATGATTTTTAATTGATTTAAATGGAAATCATTGTTAAATTCAGGATATTCTAAAGTATAAATGGAGCTACATTATCCCTCTAATGTAGGATTGCTTTCATTTGTTTCCACAATTCAGTAATAATTGAGATTTAAATCCCATTGTACTTGATAACTGGCCTACGAATGGTTTGGCCTCTCCTTGTCACCCCACTACACCTACTACCTCCGTCTCCTACTCCTCTTCCTACGGCACTCTCTGAAGCTCTGTTTCCTCCCCATCGTAATCCCCAATCTTCAATCCCCGCACCCCATGCTCTTGCCTTCACTTTGCTCTGTTGATCGTTTCGATTGCGGCTCGATCGGTCGACTTTTTGTTGTAGCTTTGGCGTAAAATTGCAGAGCTATCTTGTTGTTGTTTGTACGAGTACGAGTATGTGCACCATTAAGGCAACAACAGCTACAGCACATGCATAGATACTCGTACAAACAGGCAAACCAGACCAACAAACATACGTGCCATACATTCACATATACATACATATGTATACATATATATCCATCGAGAAACCTGTAGAATTTACAATTACAACAACATCACAGCAACTGGTAAAACAGCGCGTATCTGCGTCAATGCTTTTTACGAGTGCTATACCCTTTTCACACGGGGTGTATTACCAATCTATTGAGAATATACAAAATATGGAAAGCAGATTCAACTGGTGGCAGTCTAGGTTTTCCCAAATCCAACTCTAGATTAAATTCTTACTTAATGGTTGCAGTTATTATTACTCAACCGAATGCTTCCCTGCTTCTTTTTATGCTGATAAATCTACAATATATTTTATTCCTTTATGTTCCCAACTTAGCCTATCGTTCGGTCAAGAGTATTCATAGATTCGCTTCATAAAAACCAAACCCATTCAGATCTTGTTTTTGTTTTTCTGTTAACTTGGCTTACTTGGGGCGCATTTGCAATTGAAGCGTGGCTCAAAGTGAGCGAACACACACACACATACACACATACACACACAGCTACACATTTACAGTCGCCAGCAAACATAAGCACACCCCCTGCTGCTCCCTCCCATCGATCTAACCCACTTGATCTGGCCATCTCGTTTACACCACCGCGGCTCTCTCCCTCTCCCTCTCCCTCTCCCTCTCCCTCTCCCTCTCTCTCTTTCTCTCTGTCTCTGTCTCAAAAGGCGGTTTGGGTTTTGAACGTGTTTTTATATAACGTTGTTTTTTTTCTCCATGTGCATAGTGTGCTTGTTGTTGTGTTTTTATAAACTTGTTGTTGTTGCTGGATTTGTGCATACTTTTGGTGGGAATATTTGGCATTTTGTTTTTCATGAAATTGGAATTTTGTCTTGTGTTCCGTGAGGAGCGAGGTGAGGGAGATACAATAACTAGATGCGAGATAGAGCTCAGGTCTCTGAATCTGAATAAATGCACTCGAGAGAGGAGCGTGAGTCATTCATTCGTTGGATCGAGCACAAATAGTATTGGAAAATGTGCAGGTAACAGTCGTTACACAAATGTAATTGATAAATCATCTAATTTATTGAGTGTCTCTCTCCAGACAGATTTCTGCATGAAAAATCATAATTTTTTTATCTTTATTATCTCATTTAATTTAGTCTCTTTCTCGTCATCAGTCTCCACTCAACTCACTCAACTCTGATGACTCCATTGGGCCTTGTGCAATTTCACTGATTATCTCATAATCATCCTCTCGTGTGCCTCAATTTGTTGTTTAATGATGCTCGTGGAAAATTAACCATTGATTATATAAAATAGTAACACAAGATAAAACAAAAGCAAAAGCAAACAAGACACCAACAACCTGAACAACAAATTTTGATTTTATTAACTGGAGGCTGCATTTCAATTTTGGCATTTACAACATTTTTTGTATTTTTGCCTTTGCCTTTGTCGATTTATGCCGCTTTTTGGAGTGCCTTGCCTGCCCCGCCGCATTCAGTGAAAGTTGAGTTTGAGGTTCAAAACAATGTTTTGCTTTAAGGTTGTGTCAATGAACTGGGCCGCCACCAAATATGGGGTTGGTCTACTGCTAGTAATTTAGGGATTAAGGTAATCTTTCACTCCAACCACTACCAAATATGGCTGGTCTACCACTAGTAGTTTAGACATTAAGGCAATCTTTGGCTCTTCAGCCTTATCATAGCATGAGCCAAAGTCAAGATGTTCTATTTATAAATGGTGAGCCACAATGGCCGGCACTAGCAAAATGGAGCAACAATATGGCATCCGCTCAGACACCTTACAAAATTAGTTAATCTGTTGGTAAAGAGGCCTTATCATTATTTTTGGACCTGCGGTGACCAAACTCTAGGGAAATGACCCCCTCCAAAAACGTTCTGAATACTTCTGGAATTGCTTAAATTTATTGGCGACTACTAAAGGCCTTATCATTATGGACTGCCTCACGTGCCCCAAATAAATTTAAGCCACAACAGGCTGCAATTAAAATTTGGGGGGTAATGTGTGTTAAATTATAACCCACCTGATAAGAAAGGGCCACGCGAAAGAGTTTCGACGGTTATTCCTCCGGTCACTTTCGATTCGATCGTGGCGATAGGGCTGCTTGCTGTATCCAATGTGTCACACGCGAAACAAAGAATAACACAATACCATTTGGAATTCCTTGGGGGGGCCAAAATCGATGGATTTCCTCTTTCTTCTGGTTTTATTGTTATCGTACTGCCGCCTTGCTCTTTTAAGGGGGCGACGTTTTCTTGGACTGCTTCTTGATGGCTGTATTCGTATTAACCGGTTTTCGGGGGCTTATGTTTATGCTGCTGCTGTTGCCATCGCTTTTGTTGTTTCTTCTACGCAGACGCGAGGCGAGTCGAGTCGCGTTGAGTTTTTAGGGGAAACTTTGAAAATGTTGCAATGTTGCATCAAATCCAGCAAAATTGTTAAAGGTTTTAGTTGAAACGAAATTATTGAGCGCACAATTTAACAAAACAAAAACCATTCCCGAACAAAACACACACCACACGCAAGCGCAGTAGCGGAGACTCGCACAGGCACACAGGAATGCAGGCAAACAGGTGTTGGCTTTTCGGATGCGCCTGCCTTTTTGTGGCGTTTGCATTCGCTGCTTTATTTATACTCTTCTGCTTAGTTTTCTTTGGCTTGTAACAGCACTTTGAACGCGGCGTTTATTTCAATTCAAATTGAGCGTGTTCTTTGTAATTAAACACCTGTTGCGCGTCGATTAAGGGGAAAATCGAGACAACGCGCCGCGACACACAACCTCTTCGTTTGAAAAATTTGTATTATTATTATTATAATTCCCTAGCGATGGGTAGTTTAGTCTTGTTGTGTTATATTAAATGTTATATGCGATGCGTTATCGATTGTATCGCAAGTATCACAAATGTTACTTGCGACTACGTGTGTGCCTATCAAATGCGCTGCCGCTAAGCTTTTAGCGTATTTAGGAACCATGCCACTATGGTCCCAATGACCGCTTCTTTGGGCAAAAGCTAATTTTTAAATGTTAAAACCTGGGCGCGGTTTTGGCGCTCTGTATTAGAAATTTGCATAGATGTCGCCACCTTCGCAAAATTTGCTGTGAAACCTAGCGGTAGTTTTTGCACAGCATGTACAGTGAAAAAGTACCAATTTTATTGCTGTTTTAAATATCTCATAAATGGAAATATACGATTTCTTCGTGATTGTATGTTTAAGTAAGTCCTTCAATATGTGTCAGACCCTGCAAATATAATTATTTAGTTGTGGGAGAGGCCACCCCTGCATCGCTACTCCCTCAATATTCCAAATCGCATTGGGAACTAAAAAAAAAAAAAGCCCAGTGGAAACATTATTTAAAAATTTTAAATAAAATTATTTGTTTAAAATATAACCGCGGTGCAATACTGTAGCACTTGGCTTCTTTCACATTTTACATTATCATATTTCTTCTGGACTATCAAATGCCCTAAAATTTTCAAACCACATAGTTAAATATGTCACGAACAAAACAAAATTAAGATCTTGATTCTGCGGTAAATAGAATAAATGATACTGACCGTTGAAGTGAGAATATTGAACTCGTGTTACAGTTTTGCTTGCTTGATATATATTCCTATTCCATATTCCATAACTAGCAGTTAATTCTTAATTGAAAATACGTAAATAAATAAATACCATAAACCATATATTGTATATAGTCCAATATTAATATATTTTATTTTATATTTAGTGGTTCTCGTTAGTTTAAATTCCCTGCAAAGAAAAAGAGCTTTCAAACCTCCCTTAACAATGCAAAGGAGCTTTCATGGTGAGAAATTTGTACCACAAACTAAGATTCAGGGAAATCCTCTCCTGCCAGAAGCTCTCGCATGCACTATTAGGGATCCTCTCAACAGGTGCGAAAAAAGTTGGGAGCTTCGAAAAGTTCGTCCTTTTTTACCTGCTTACCATACCTTGCGGTCACATGCCAAAGAGAGGATTAGTTCAGCAAAGAGAGCAAGAACCTAATTTTTGCGGTTCGATATCGATATTTTTGTGCGATAGGCGTAAGCACTTGTCAGAGTGACCGTGCACTTCACTTTGGAAAAGTGCTTTTCGATGTATGTTGAGGCGGGCTATCGATAACTCAGTTGTCATTGATAATTGTGACGACATTGCTATTTTTGTTTTGTTTTTCACAACTACTGGAAATATGTCGGACCTCTCGTATCTGGAGACAATCTCCAACAAGGAGCTGCTGGCCAAGTGCGTGGAACATGGTCTGCCCAGTGTTCCGGTGACCGACAGCACTCGCGCTGTCATCATTCGTCGTTTGCGCGCCACCATTTTGGGCTCGCCCTTGAACAAGCGCAAAACTGCTGTCTCGGCAACAAAGCAGCAGCCAGCGGCTCCTAGGCGTGAAACCATACACGGCAGCAAGGTGACGCCTGCAGCGGAGAATGTGAGACGCACAGCAGGTAAAAGTCCAAGCCGCATTGCCAGCAGCAGCATCAGCACCAACAACAACAACAGCAAGCAGAATGAGCGCAGTCGTCGCACGGTTGCCCATGGCTTGGACAATACATCCGACTCGGGGCGCTCTGTACAGACAACAACCACCGTCTCGGATGTGGGCTCCCAGTCGGAGGACGATGACTATTATGTTGTGGATTCGCCAGTCGCCGCACGATCCTCGAATTTCCAGCAAACGTCTCCCAAGCGCGACGATCTACGCCGGTCTTTGTCGTTGACCAAGTCTGGAGTGCTGACCACATCGTACACGCGTGAGGTAGAGCAGCCGCACTATGATCGGCAGGAGGAGGACATACCCAAAAGCCACAACTATGAGCGTGCGCCCTTGAACACACTGCCCAGCTACGTGCCGCGCATCGATCCACCCTATAGACGCCCCATGAACCTGGATCTGGCGGCTCTATCCAGGACGCAGAACGTACAGACGCAGCTGAACTCGACCAGCTATCAGGAGGATTTAGGCTACAGCCAGTCGCAGTCCATTCGTTCCCCACGGAACACATTCAGCGGCTCGGCCAAGCCTTTTGGCGTAGCGGCTGCTAGTCAGCCCCGCCAGCGGCAGAGCGGGCCAACTGTTGGCTTTAGACAGCCACTCCAACCGAGGACACCCATGAACACGCTCTATCCGACACTGAACCAGTTCTACGATGAACCGGACAACAACGCCCAACCCATGGAAACCGACAGCGAATCGGAGGCAGAAGAGCAGCCACAGCTGCGCAGCAGCCACCTCTCGCATTTGCGCTCATCGCCACTGGCACGTCCGCCACTGCCATCCAGGCAGAAGCAAGTACAAGTCTCGCCCATGGCACAGTTCCGTGAGCTATTCCGCTCGCTGGATCGTCAGTATCATCTCAAGTTTTACTTCCTCCTGTGTGTGACGGTGATGGTGGCCACCATGATATATGTAGCCCTGTCGCCCGCTGTTTGAGGTGGATCCTCTGCATTTCGGACTCTTAATATTATTAATAAACAGAAAAAAACAAAAAAAAAGACTTGCATTAAAATGTTAAAACGGGAACTGGCATTCGGATCGATCGAGAGAGGAATTAAAAATTTGTGCGGATTTCGATTTACGACACAGGATACGGACAGGATAGAGTTCAATCGCCAAGTCTTTTATTTCTTGCTTTGCTTATGATTTTCGCTTTATACATAATTAGAAAAATGTACTACATTATAATTATTTGTATTAAATAAACTAATTAAATGTAAGTGTTCATTTTGTTGTGTGTTTCTTTCAGTTTCAAGTTTCAGTTTATCGGAGCAGGGGCAACGGGGATCTTTATTCTACTATTTACACGATATTCAAGAGTGGAAAACAAGTTTGTGTTTGTGTAAAATCGCAAGGATCTGGGACAGCGGCATGGGGTGCGTGTGGAATCACTCTTAACAAATGACACAAATGGCTGGCTGCTAAGTGGCGCTGGCTGACTGCTGACTAATTGAAGTGGAACTTGAACTGGAAGGGCGACCCGTGCTGGAAGTGGGCAAACGGATGCTGGCCACCACCGCGCTGGTTCGCCTCAGGGTCCAGGGGATCCTCGCCTTCGTCGAACTGGCGACGCTTCTCGGGATCTGTAAGTACCTCCTTGGCCGCTGCAATATCGATGAACTTCTTTTCGGCCACCTTCTTCTCCTCGTCCCTGAAGTTGTCCGGATGCCATTTCTGGGCCGCCTTGCGGTACGCCTTGACAATCTCCTGCTTGGTGGCTGTGCGCTTAACGCCCAGTATTTTGTAGTAGTCCCTGCGCTCGGCCTGCTTCTGCAGCTTCTTGGCCTTCTGTATGCCCTCCTTGGCCCGCAGGCTGTTCTCGTCTAGTTCAAGGGCTGCCTGGAAGGAGTGTATGGCATCGTCATACATTTCGGTGCCGATCAGAGCATCGGCACGATCACAGTACACTTGGGCCTCCTTCATGATTTCCAGCGCTTCCTTGCACTGTGTCAGCGCCTTGCCGAACTCCTCGTCGCCAGTGTAGCAATTGCAGAGGAGCTTGTGCGCCTCGTAGCGTATCATCGTCTCCTCGGGCTCGTGCTTCAGCACCGCCTCGCCAGCGGCTGTGCAGTCGGAGTACTGTTTCTCCTCCTTCGCCTGCTCGGCTGTCGACAGCTGCTTCTCCACCTTTCTCAGCTTCTTGTAGAAGGGGAAGCAGAGCTTGTGCTCTGGATCGAATTTCAGGCACTCGCGTATCTCCTTCAGGGCATTGGGCGCGTGTCCGATCGTGTACAGCAGCTTGGCAATGTTATAGTGCCCCTCCGTGCTGTCCTGCGTCAGGCGGTTCACCTGCCTGAGGTCCGAAATGGCTGCAATGGCATCGTTGACCTTGATGTAGAGATCGGAGCGTGTCTGCCGGAACGGCACCGACCACGGCGACAGCTCCAGCAGCTGTGTAATCAAGTTGATGGCATTGTGATAGTCGCCATGGAGAATCTGTTGTTCCACCATATACCACTGCTCTTTGGCCGGCTCCAGCCGCGAGTACTGTTCAAAGACCACACCATTGTTGGGCTCCTCCCGGAGAACCTGACTAAAGTCCGTCAGCGCCTCATCGTATTCGCCGCTCTTCATGTGCACCAGACCGCGTTGAGCGCGCGCCGCCGTGAAGTCGGGCTTCAGCTCGAGCACGCGACTAAAGTCCTGGATGGCAAAGCGTGTCTTGCCCAGGGCCAGATAGACGGTGCCCCGCTTGAAGAGCGTCAGATAATTGTTGGCATCGCCCTCTGCAAAGATTCCCCAAAATTAATTACACTTCAAAGACAAAGAAGTTCGTTTGCGATAACCCACCGACAGCCGCATGGTAGTGCGTCAGGGCATCCGATAGCTGTCCGCGGGCCAAGAACTCTTTGCCCAACTCCAGATGGTTGTCGATGTCAGCCTGGTTGGGCACTGCCTCGGCGCCTGCATAAAACAATGACGTGGATCTAACCAGTTGTTGACAAAACATAAATAGATCTGATACTCACCATCCAGGAAGAGCTCCAGCAGCAGCAGCACCACACAGGCGGCCAGCCTCTTCTCACCGCTGCCCAGCATAAGCAGGTCGCTTAAGGGCAAAGCCATGGCTACGTGTACTCACTCTCTCTCTATCTCTCAGGTGGGTGTGCGCGGCTTATGTGGGCGTGATTTCAAGTTGATGGTCGAATCGACACGCACGTCAGATGTGCCTAGCGTGGCAGATGTCTGGGCTAATCTATACCGTTGCACCTGCCCTTCCCTCTCTGGCAATGATCGTGTTGTTGTTGTTGTTGTTGTTGTTGTTGTGCGGCGTTTATAGATTTTGTGTCCGTTTTTGGTCAACTTTTGGAATCCGACGAAGCTTTTTCGTGATCTTTTCTCCCTGGAAACGAAGACTGCAGGGTATGTTCTGTTATTTAATCGTTATACAAATAGCTTTCGGTCTCCATTGGTCATCGTCGCCGCATTATTTTTGATTTTGATGAACTTTTCGCCTATAAATATTGAAAACCTAAACACTGACGTGTTTGTCGGTGTGACCGCTGACGTATCGACAAAAAAAATATACCGAAATAAACCTTATTTTCAAAATATACGGTAAATATACCGTAATCGTTAATCATATTCCTTGATTTTGATGTTCTATTTAATATTACTAGCTAGTTAGGTCTCTCAGCGCTAAAGCTACAGTTTTATCTAATTTAATGATCAATTTTCCAAAAGAGTGGCTAGTTTTTTTGACTTCTTTTTATTATTTTGTTTGCAAACTAAGGTCAAAGCACAGTTCTCAAATACTCAAAATAGTCCTTGGACAGAAAGTGCCATATATTTGGCACTGTACCCAGTATGACCAAAGTATGCAAAGTGCCGGCTCTCTAGGTACACTGTTTTGTGTTTGTTTACAAAATTAAATCCGCTAAAAGTTCAAATTGTGTCTGAAACAAGAAAGGAAGTGTATTATGTAAGGGTGGAAATGAAGCTTGGAACACAACAATGCATAAAGAAATCACCGCATTATTGGATAAGTCCGTTACGGCGGGAAAGGTTTTCTTAATAACCTTACCTACTTAATAACTGCACGGTAACTACAGCGACACCTGCCCCTGCTGACAATGATTGGCGCTAAATTCAAATAAAAAATTACTAAATCTTTTCAAATTGATGTTTTTATAGAGCACGAAATTGGTAAATACATTTATCTGGAACTACACATAGTAAAATTCATAGTACATTGATATTTTAAATATGACATACTTTTTCGGTAGATATTGTAAATATTTGTTCATTTTTGTTTTATTTTTCTTGAAATAAATGCAAATGCATTGAGCATTAAGTGGTTTGCTTGTCGTGAAGCATAAGGTTCTCTTTAAGTATTGCTTATCGCTAAATGGTCGTCAATGGTCATGTGCTTCAACTAGTGAGAGATAAGTTATATGTCTACCTATGAGAGACAGCAAAAGTGCAATTGGTTACAGGGATTTATGAAGGAAGAAAGATATAGTAGAAGAGTGTATCATCATTTGCCTAGTGAGTATAAAGCTTTCAGCCCTGTTCCGTTTTGCGACTCAGCGGTGCCCTGTGCCCGCATGTGGTCTAATGATAAGGTTGAATGGAGGGTATGGTTTTACTAGCTTGTTTTTGCGGTAGTTAGTCAGTTTAGTAGTAGTAGTTAGTGAGAGCTACGCTCTCTCTGTCTCTCTGTTTGTGCTTGGCTACAACTTCTCTTCTTTGCTTTCTTGCTCTGTTCCACTTGGTTATGAAATCACAATATTTATCAAATCATCAAAGGAGTCCGGTGAGGGCGTCTCAGAGGCATGCGCATGCGACTTCTGCATATGAGCTGAAACGAAAGGATACTTTAAGTAGCGAATCCCCCATCCGAGATGGTATTTCAAATACTTTTCAACTTAATGTGCGTTACGAAGCGTTCCTGGCACAGATCGCACTTGTAGTAGGTGTTGCCCGTGTGGACGCGTTGATGGAGTCGCAGAGACTTTTCAAATAGATACGAACGACCGCAAATGTTGCACTTAAAGTTCTTCTCCAAAACTGTCAGAGAAAAGAAAACAGCTTGATTGGCAGACAGCAATTAGAATTGTCTTATTTACACACCTTCATGGCTGAGCCTGTGCTGTGTGAGGACATACTTCAAGGCAAAGGCCTTGCCACACACATCACACACATTGGGCTTCTCCTTCTCGTGCGTCTTTATGTGCCACTTCATGTCCTGGGCCCGTTTGAAACGCTTCGAGCAGTGCGGACAGGCATGCGGCCTGTCCTTCTCCGAGTGCACTGCAGCATGTCGATCCAGGGCCGACTTCATATTGAATCTCTGGGTGCAGCTGTCGCACTGAAAGAGTCCCGAATACTGTCGCTCCCGCTTCTGCTGCAGCACCCGCTTGTTGTTGGCAATCACTGGCGCACTTGCCGCACGCTGCAAATGATCCACGGACATGTGATGTATGAGATCCTGTTCGGTGCCAAAGGGTTGCCGGCACAACATGCACTCGCTGCGCTCAATTGGCGTTAGATTCTCCCTGTGCCGCTCCAGCATGTGTATCCTTTTCTCCGCATACGAAGCGAACACTATGTAGGTGGATTACATATTATAAATAGGGAATAGCAATGGGTTTTGGATGGTAACTAATGGTTGGTGATTGGGTGTCACAATGCATGCTGCTCTCCGAGGGGTTTACGTACTTGGTTGTGGTTGGACTTGGGTTTGGTTAGCATTTTGTTTTTTTGGTTGGTGGTTTAAAAAGTTCTAATGAAAGTACAAAACGTTGTTGATTGCATGCTTTTGGCTAAAAAAAAAAGAAAAGGTATACAAAAACAGCTGATTTAGCCTGTATGTTTACCGTTGCTTCAGACTTGACTAACAGACACACACACACAAGCACACACTGTCTATGTATAGGAAGCAGTTGGGTTGCTGGCCACAGTTGGTAGTTCTATGATCTTAATGCGCTGGTTTATATGTGAGAATGTTCGATGATGCGACAAATTGTTATGATTAATGTTGAATGTTTCATGTCCTATATCTCAGCTGCATCCAATCGCTCCTCTCTCCACTTACCCTCCGTGCAGTTGGCACATTTGTAGGGCTTCTCCCCGCCATGCTGTCTATAGATGTGCCATCGTAGCGTCTTTAGGTGTATGAAAGCTATGCAAAGATATATTCATTTGGTGATGCCAAACACACTCAGCAAAGGTAGATGCTTACTTTTACCACAGAGGCCACAGTGTTCGCTCTTTCTGGCACTGGCGCCCGTGTGGGTGGCCTCGTGGCATTTCAGATGGCGCTGATTGATGAACAAGCGCTCGCAGCCGGTCTGCCGGCACTTGAGCTGACGCTCTGGATTGTGCCACTTCATGTGATAGTTGAGGCTTTTGCGCGTAAAGAAGCGCTTCTCGCACATGCTGCACTCAAAGTCCGTCTCCGAGTGATACTTCTCGATGTGGTGGCGCAGATTGTGGCGATCGCTGTACTTCTTGCCGCACACCTCGCACTTGAATTGCTTCTCCACGTGACAGCTCTTGATGTGCACTGTCCGGGAGGCTGCATCCTGGAAGCACTCCTCACACTCCGGACAGTTGTACGGCTGCTCTGGATCGTGGCTGGCATTGATGTGCTCCAGGAGCATTTGCTGCAGCTGGTAGTTTTCCTGGGGCTTGAAGCAGTACTTACAGGCATAGCTAATGGTCAGTTCCTGAGTGGCATCATCATCGTCATCATGATCGTCCTGGTATGGTGGCTGAGATTCATCATTTTGGCCTATGGCTTCCACAAAAAACTCTATTGGGGTGGCGGTGGCAGTGTTTGGTTGAGTTTCGTTTGAAACCATCGTTGTTGTTGTTGTTGCTTTTGTTGTTGTTGTTTCTGGCACAACATCCGTTTCTTCCTCTTCCTGGTGCTCATCCTCCAAGCTGCTGGAATCGATTTTATCATAAATATTGGACAACTTCAGCTGCGCTTCCTGGCAGCCCAATCGAAATGTGTAGATGGAGCAGAACTTGGTAAAACAGTCGCTGCATATTTTCTGTGGCAATCCATCATTCGGTGAAATCTGCAAGAATTTATTTGGGGATAATTATAGCAGGTTGTGCAGAAAGAAATAATTATTTGTGAACTAATATTTAAATAAAATATAAAATTTTAAGCTACACAGTAAGTGCTTCTATGGCTTATAAGCAACCTATGAAAAAACCCCAAAGGATATGTGTCATGTCTTTGCCGAAAGCACTTTCAAAGTTCAAAGCCCCCTTGGGTAAATGTAATCAGATCCCAAAGCTCAACTCAATGCAGTTTTCCATTGCATGCAGACTTTCACTTTGGTTGGAAAATAAGTAATTTGCAGTTTGCCAACTCCACGAAGTCGTTACATACATACATATGTACATACATATGTAAGTACACATTTACATTACGTACCTTCAGATTCCAGTGGACAAACTCCAATCGTATTTGGGCCATTTCACTTTGCCAGCATGTGGGATGGAAGAGGTCCAGAAAATTGTTGCTGCCATTTTCGAAATCGCAAACAAACATGGAAATCGCACAGGTGCGACACGTTTCCATGGCTGCAGCAGCAAGCAAAGTGCACCGAGGAGCGGCCACATCAAACCGCAACAACGCCCAACAGTTCCATGGCCAGCGCCAGTGGCAGCCATAGGCAGTGGCAGTGGCAGTTTTGGGTACGGGGCATGGGCATGGGAATCAGTGTGTGCGTGTAATTATGCAACTCTACAAATTTCGCTTCACTGCCTCGCTGACGTGCCCACTACCCCGTCCAACAAATGTCGCTGTTTGTTTGTGCCAAATCCAATGCCAAATTCCCATCCAGTCAGTCCCGCGGCCATGCAGTAGGATGCAAAAAACATCTGTAGCACATTTTGCACACACTTTTCAGCACAATATTTTCTCATAGGATGCTGGGAGTTCGCTCCCTGGACTTTTTTTTGCTGGGACTAGGGCACTCAGAAAAGTTTTGTGTTTGTATCTGGGTGACAGCAGGGTGACAACAACAACAACAACATTAGCAGCAACCCATTGACCATATCCTGTCCTGCGCCTGTGTCTACTGCTGCCATCCGATCCGACAAAGTTGTTTGGAGCGCAGTCCCGCGTGAACTGACCTTCAATGTTTGGGTTAAGCTGCTTTTGCTTGCGAGTGTCGTGTGTCGAGAGATTTAATGGACTGCAAATATGCCCACACCCACCACCCGCACTGTGCAGCAGTAACAGTCAGCTGTTTGTTCGGCCTGCGCATAAGCCCCGTTAGAAGTAAGCAAAGCAAAGCAAAGCTCTTTCTTTCGCAAATACCAAGCCGACAGCTGCACACTGGGCCAAAAGCAGTGTAAGCTGTGTCGAATCACGTAGTGGCCAAAGCTCTTCCATTTTCGATGTTTCCCACGCCACTGTACTGTTAAGAGAGCCAACGAAATCGCTCTCTTTTGGTCACTCAAAAGCTTTCCTGCAAGCATTGAAAGCTCCGCGAAAACAGTTTTAGCTCAGAGTTACAACTAATTTTATACGTATTTACATGTAAAGTTTACAGAATAGATCCTGATATTATCTTTATCCTAACTGGGCTGCAAGATTCCCAATTTTTCCAAACACAATTTGGCCGCATTTAGCTTTGCCTCCTTCTTGTTGTTGCACGGCCGATCGGGTGTGTACGAATTCCCATTGATCTCCACCGAGAAGAGAAAACTGCGTATGTGAGACGGACCCGATTCCTGTTGCAGCGTGTACTGTGGCGGCGTCCACCGGTTCTTCGAGGTCAGCTCATTGAGCACACACACGGGATGCTTGTCCAGCGTTACCACCATTGGTGGGGGGCCACTCTGGCCAGGAGGGCCGCCGCCGACCCCGACACCACCACCACCACCGCCGCCGCTGTTCTTGTTCTTACGATGCCCCGCCGACGGGCGGTTCGGCTGCAGTTTAATATCTTCGCGGGACACCAGACCTCGTTTGTCAAGTTTCACATCCAGCAGGAGAGGCTGCAGGGAGCCCGTTTTGCATCGTCCCAGTCCCTCGCCAGGCTTCCAGCCCATTTTCTGCAACAGAGCCATGCCCATGCCACCGGTCACAGGCTTCGTGGAGGTCAGCTGATCCCGGCGTACCCACAGCTGCGGCCCACTATTCAGCTCATGGGCCTTCATCACATGCGCTCCCGTGCTGCCCGTGAACTGCCCGGGCAGATGCTTTGAGGACGCCCACGAGGACATATCCCGCTGTGCGTTGTGCATCATTTTGATGGCCTCGCAGTCGGTGGGATTTGTCTGCAGAATGATTTAGACTGTCAGATTTATTGCGGCTGCTAGAGGGTTCCTGGGAAGACTCACCTGTAGCCGACGAATGGCGCTGAGCCGCTGTGTGATGATGCTCGACACATCCATGCTGAGCGGCATCGTCTCCGGAAAGATGGAAGCACTCTGTGACGACTGCCGCATCGCTGCTGGTCTGCTGGGGGTCACGGGTGTTGTGGCAGATGGTATGGGAACCTCAGGCACAAATGGTATCGGAGCGGGAGTGAATGCTTTGACTACAGCCACAGCTGGAGCTGGAACTGGCTCTGGACGAGACGGAGGAACCGGCGCAGGAACGGGAACAGGTGCGGGCACAGGTGCAGGTGCAGACACAGATGTAGACGGTTCCAATGCTGCTGGTCCACCCATCGATTTAAAGGCAGGCTCTTGCTTCTCCAGGGCCGGTATGGATTTGGCAAACACATTCTTTTGTATATCCTGGAAGATATTCGTGGATTGTTTGACGGGCGGTAGCGATGGGAGTGGCGCCAACGCATCCTTGCGCTCCACAGGCACCCAGGCCTCGGTGATGCGATGTGCCTGGCCAGAGGACACGGGGAACTGCATGGTTATGGCCTTGGTTTGATCCTCCCTCCTCGGCTGTATCGGCGTGGAGTTGCGGATGTGCATCACAATCGGTTCCCGCTCCTTTAGCTGGAAGGGGTGGTGGAAGGCCTTGGCATTCCCATTCTTATCCGTGTCGGACTCCTCGTCAGAGCTGAGGTCGGAAAGCGCATCTCCGCTGGAGATCTTCTTGCAGAAGTCCGTCAAATCCTGGACGGTGCGTCCGCCATAGCGCATCTTGATCAGTACCCTGTCCTTCACCTCGGGCGTCATATCGGCCACTCCAGGCAGATTTCCCCGCTTGAACATATGGATGGCATTCTTGCGCGCCACCTCCAGCAGCCGCTTTTTGTCAATGCCTAGATCTCGGGGTCGGGAGCGTGACCTCGAGCGAGACCTTGACCTTCGTGGCCGCCTCGAGCCCGTGTCTCGAGCGTTGCGCTTGCTGTGGTGCTGCTGGTTGGGCTCCTCTTTGGGCTCTTCTTTCACGTCGTAGAAGCTGTTCTGAGGACGCCGACGTCCATTGGAGGAGGCCTTCTCGCGGAGATAAGATTCCTCATCGGAGAGCGAGACATCGGACATGTCCCGAGCCTTGGGCCGTTCGCTGATCCGTTCGTTGTCCCTGTAGCCATTGTAGAAGCTATTGTGGCTGCGGTCACGTTCTCGCTCCCGATCCCGCTTCTCACGCTTTGGTGGCAGGACATCCGCAGCATGGCTGCTTCTCTCCGTGGGCCGTTTCTTAGTCTCAGGTTTCTCTGTCTCCTTAACACAGGCAGAAACCACGGAGGCAACAGGAGCAACAGCTGGCCTCTCCTTATCCTTGGCCTTGTCACGATCCTTTTCCTTGGTGTCTTTGTGTTTGTGCTTGTGCTTTTTCCGCCTGTGCTTGTGCTTACCCTCCGCCTCCGAGTCGGACCACTCGCCATCCGACTTGGACGCCTTCTTCTTCTTCTTCTTCTCCTTTTTGACCTTTTTGTGCTTGAGCTTCAGCAGATTCTTGTCGTCAAGCAACTCCGCTGGTGGCGCTGCATTGAAAACGCCAAAGAGTTCGGCGAGTATTTCGTTGGATGACTTTACCGGCGCAATGGTCTTTTTATCGTCCACAGAGGAGCCGTCGAAATCGCCATCGCCCTCGCCATCACAGTCATCGTCATCGTCCTCCGTGTCGTCATCCTGATGCTGGTCATTGTTATTTCCTCGCTCCTGGTCCGACTTATTCTTCGCATTCAAGGCTCGCAGCTTGGCCTCAACCTCAGCATCAAGCTTCTCAGATTTTACCATTATCTGTGGAGGAGGTCCACTGGGGGAAGAAGAAGCCACCGACTGTTCCAATTTAGAGTTCTCCACATTCGAGGCGTGCTCCGACTTTTCTGTCATTGCTATGGCCTTGTCACCGGACTGGCCTTATATATCCATTCATTTCCCTTATACTCTGAAGATAATAATAAACTAATTGTAGTTTATTTATTTTATTTTGCTATTTTATTTATTTTTGCACGCCTAGCCGAGCAGTGTGACCGCGGAATTATCGACAAAATATACCACAAAAACCCTGAAGAGTATTCCAAAATATACCTTCTTATTTTAAAAATATGCCGTATCTTAAATGATATTACTCGATTTTGATGTTATGTTTGATATTACCAGCTAGTTAGGATTCTCAGCGCTAAAACTTTAATTTTATCCGATGTATCAATAAATTCTCCACAAGATGGGCTAGTTTTCACTACTTCCTTGTGTTGGATTTATACTAAAAGGCCAACCAACAAAAATATCAGAAAACGTAACGTGAGTGGGTATGGATTATTAGGTATTTGACAATTTGTTGCTTGTCAACCAGTAGGTATAGTATGGTATGGGCATTAATATAAAAATTGAATTTTAAAAGCTCTCAAATATTAATAATGACTTCATCTTAGACTGACATGTGTTTAACCTTTTCATATGCATTCTATGTATATGCATATGTATATATCGATCTTGATAGATTCTCGAAATGTGTATAATCGGAATCAAAAAAGAACGACTTAGTTCATTGAATAAAAATGAACGAACGAACTCGATCAGTCAAATGAACGATGTTTACCCAACACTATGCGTAAGTTAAGCTGGTTTTAAACGATGAGTCTGCACGTGTGATGCCCAAAATCTCATTTCACGCATACAATCTCAATGATTCACAGAATATCAAATCGATTTAGATAATTGGCAAAGTCATGAGCTCATGTTCACACGTTGAATCATTTGGCATGAATCTTGGATAATTGCTGAGGCTAGTTGTCTACATATATACATACGAAATATTGAATGACTTTAATCTTATAATTGCTTAAACTTTCTCCGTACTAGGAAAATCCTTACGTTTTTCCTTCATAACATGCATCTTTGATTGAAGATGAGCCTTTAGGTGTGTGTTGCGCTGGAAAGTTTGATCGCAGGTTTCGCAGCTGCAAAGAATAATAATAATTTACCAATTGTGCCGAAATAATACAAATAATTGTACTTACTAAAATGCTCTCACGCCAGTGTGTATTAATTCATGTCGCTTGCGACCAGATGCCGAGCTGAAACTTTTACTGCAATGGTTACAGGGATACGGTCGAGCATTTGTGTGAATTCTGTGGTACAAAAAGAATATGGCTACAATTATAGCAGGACAGAAAGATTATGGTTACAATTATAGCAGGTCAGTCTTACCGCTCGTGGATGACGCGGGTTGTGCTATTGTGAAATGACTTGTTGCAGTATTTACAGGCATAGGGCTTTTCGCCTCTGTGCACAATCCTTTGGTGAAGCGACAGCAAATGATCTGTGTAGAACTTTTTGCCACAGTCCGGGCAGGCAAAATTCTTAATGCCCGTATGCCTCAGCATGTGCAATTTGAAGTTGCTCTGATCGGTGAAGTGCCTGCCGCACTGCTCGCAGACACAATCTCGGCGACGCTGTTGACGCTTCCTTTCGACTATCTCCTCCTCTGTCAAGTTTTTCCAAGTCATGTATTTTTTGGCTCGGCTAGCTGGCGTTGTGGTAGTTGCAACTTTCATGGGTCGACCTCTTTTCCTGGTTTGGGTAATCGACACTGGTGACAACTCTTCGGTGGGAGAGTATCCGCCGTCTGAGTTGCTTGAGTCGGACAATTCCGGTAACTCGTCACCGTCATCGTCATCGCTGCTATCATAAATGCTACCCAGCTCTTTCTTTAGACTCGTTATCAGAGAGTCTGCATCCTGCGCAGTATCCTCCGCCTCATCACTATTTTGGCTCTGTGGATCGTCGTCGTCCTCTTCTGGGTCTAACAGCTCTTCTACATTTTCATAGGCATCGTCCATATCACCAGCCGACATGGCCGCCAGCTCAGTATCCATTTCAATCTCATGCTTAATTTCTGTGTCCTCATCATAGTCCTCTACAGGAGTCCTGCTGCGACGTTGTTTCTCCAACAGGTTCTTCTGAGTCTGGATGCAGTGATTTCGGAACACGATTGCCTGATTCAAGTCGTGCAAACAACAAGCACATATGCATCTCGGCAGCTCTGGATCATCAAAGAGCTGCAATTTAAAGTAAAAACTTAGGAGGGGTTTGGCGACATTTCCTTGATTTGCTTGATGGAACTCACCAAAATGCCGACCACCAACTCGATGTTCATTAGCAGCTTAGAGTTCTCCTTCTGGAATAGATTTTTAGCCTTTGCATTGTAGATGACGCCCCCGCAGACTCGGCATTGTAGCGTCATTTTAAAATTTAAATGCACATTTTCTATATTTATTCAAATGCAAACAAAATAAAATGCGCATACAACAGCTGTTCGTGGTCGGTTATCGATAACGATATGAGATATTTCCGCACTGCACTGTAAACAATAAACGAACAAAAACCAATTAAAACAACGTTCGGAAAATGCGGAAGAAGATATGTCGGATTTGCTCTGGTGCTGAGGCTACGATATACCTGTTCTGCTCGAAGAACGGCCATTTCATCCGCCAAATTCTCTCCATAACTGGGGTCGGGGTAATGTTACACATAAAATAAAATAAATTACACGCAGCTTTTATTTACGTGATTCTATAAACATTCGTAGCTAAATGAAAAAGAAGGAATATCCAGCTATATGTGCGACAAGTGTGTTTTCGACTTGGACTGCGCCATAAAGTTCCGGCAGCGCTGCATCATCTCAGAGAAGCGTAATCTGGAGAAAGCGAACTCCACGGGCAGCATAGAGGAGGAGGATACCGATACCGACTCTGAAATAGAGTCTTATGGGCTGAACACCGATGAGGAGAACACTGATGACTATGCTTTGGAATATGAATCAGAAATATGCACTCAGAACGTAGAGCAGGCGAACACAAAGCGCAGAGGAAAATATGCAGAGCCCTACATATGCGATGACTGTGGAAAGTCTATAAATAGCTGGAGCAACTTTCAAGAGCACAAGCTGCGGCACACAGGTGTCAAGAACTTTGCGTGTGAGTTCAGGTAAAAGAGAATCTTCCAAATGCATATGCCACCTGCTAATCAGATGCGATTCTATCCTGATTAGTGATTGCGGCAAACGTTTCGCCACTCGCAAGGAGTTGGTGCGCCACAATCGATGCCACACGGGAGAAAAGCCCTTCGTCTGCATCTACTGCTCGCGTCGATTTTCCGATGCAAGCTCCCGCGAGGAGCATCACAGACGCCACCGGAACGAAAAGCGCTTCGAGTGTAAAACCTGCGGAAAGAGTTTCGTTAGCTCTGGCTGCCTAAGGAAGCACACGCTGACACACGCCTCCGTAGACGAGCGCAAGCATCAGTAAGTGCTGCAGTGAAACATTCAAGCGCAAATCGTTTATTGTTCAACTTACATCTACAGCTGTGGCATTTGCAACAAGCGCTTTATGCGCATTGCCCACTTGCAAAATCATTTAACTACCTCCACCCACTTGGAAAAGGCACTGGAGGTGGTACAACAGTCTTCGACAGTCGTCGTCCATGAAGCTGACACAAGCATTTCCTAGAGATCATTCTCCATTCTTTTTTATTGACATTCTGTATAAGCTAGTTAAGTATTTATTAGTAGCATAATATACGAATAGCTTGGAGAAGTTTCACAGCTTGCTGGTAACAAAGTACTGCTCGAGCATTCGGGTCCCTTTTGCTTATTGATCGGGCATCAAATGAGCACCGTATATCTCCTTCTTTGCATGGGCTTAGGCTTGCTGTCTATTGCGTAGAGTTCCAGTTTGGTAGTTTCCAATAAGGATTAGGATGTAATCATTTTTTCTTTAGGTGATGAACGAATTTACCGACATCCCGCAAACCGCTTGGAGGTTCAACAAAATTTTTGAGTTCTCCTTTTTGAATATATTTGTGGCTTGTATTACTACAAGTGGCACCCAAACAAGTTCGACACGGGAGCGGCATTTTGCTGTTTTATGGAGTCACACACTAAGGAGACCAACAGGAGAATACAAACTTGGGCGCAAACTAGGACATACACATGCATACGTTTAATATTCTGGCTGTAATCGTTATCGATTATGATCGACAGTGTGCACAGAGTTTGTGTATGTAGTTGCCATGTAGCAACGGGAACATGTATGTATTTAATACACAATTATTTTTTTATTTTATAACTTTTATTTACAGTCATCATATGTTCATTTAATTAGATCTTTAACAAACTAGTATAATTCCGAAGCCCCCCGTAAGGTCTCGTTTGTCTGATGCGCTCTCATGGTTTGCTGGTGGGTCATCGTGCCGATGTGCTGCTCCAGCTGGTGCTTACGAGAAAATGTTTTGTTGCAGGGCAGACACCTGAAATGGAAGTTGGAAATTACTTTCCGTTCTCGCACACCTGCATTGTCGCTGGCTAAAGTAAAAGTACATACAAAAAGGGCTTCTCCCCCGTGTGAGTTAACATGTGATTCTTCAGGACATTAGAGTACGAGAAGGACTTGCCACAAGTTGAGCAGGCAAAGGGCCGTTCATTTGTATGAGTTCTGCAAGGGTAGGCAAGGGTATACAAATGCAGTACTAAAATCAAGCTAGAGTCTCTCTCACCTTTCATGCCGTATGTTGGAGCTTCGATCCGCAAACGATCTGGAGCAGTATTTACACGTGAACGGTTTCTCGCCAGTGTGTACTCGTATATGACGATTAAGCTCCGAGGGACCCGCAAACGTTTTACCGCAAATCCTTTAGTAAACGGACAATCAATCAGTTTAAGAATAAATTAGTTTTTGCTTGTTTGATACGCACTCGCATTCGAACGGCTTCTCAGCCAGATGACGGCGCATGTGAATGTTGAGTGCTGCTCTCTTGGAGTAGATGTTGCCACATATTTCGCACATGATATTTGTGGGCTCTTCACTGGACCTGCACATGCCAGGCGCCTTTTCCTGACCATTCTCCAGGGTGGAGTTCCGTGGTCTGCCACGACCGCGTTTGGCGAGCCGCGTTTTGCGAATCTTTGGCTTGCGGTAACGTTCACTTGGTTCGTAGTCACTATCGCTGCCGTTTTCTATCAGCAGGTCATTCTCATCTATCTCTTCCACCACTCCTATGTCGCCGAATGTCGCGTCAGCTTCTGTAATTCCATCCTCCAAACGCTCTTCCAGCATAGTGTCTAGTTCAATATCGCCATCGGCATCAATGAATTCGCTGGCAGCCTCGTAAATATACTCAATGTTATGCTCCTCTAGGCTCGAGGGATCCTCAGTGGGTTCGCACTTCATCTCCGCCTTAAAGCAACCAAAAACTCAATGTGACTCGGGCAATGCAGGTGTACTTACCTTGACAATATTATCGGAAAAGGCTCGCTCGCTCGCCTGGCACAGTTCCCGGAATTTGTGCGCAATCGAGAGGGTGTCCACGCAGTTAAAGCACAGCATGCTCACCATGTCTTGAAGTGGGGCTAGCTGAAAATATATAGAAATTAGTTGCCCTCAACTTGGGGGCTTGTCTCGGAGCCTCCTGTTAGTGCAGCACACATGTACCTTGATGCTGCCGACTTCTTCAATTTTCTTCACCAGCTCTGTACACTCCACGTTCTGATCGTCGAATAGTGGCGTCATGCCGTCTAAGCTTAGATCTTCTGTTAAACAGATCCTACAAAGCATGTACTCGGGCATGTTTAAAGACTTCCAAGACTGTTTTGCAATAAAATAAAATAAACAAGCGTCTAGTCCTATACTTTTTCACTGCTTTCCCTACATATGGGCACACTGCGTAAAAAGCATTAACCCATGAGAGGCCTTTACAAACTTTACAAACTTTACAAACATACAATTATTTATGCACACACAATATGAAGATATTATTCTCTTTTAGATAATTAATATTCCTAGTGGCTTACAGTTATTATATTTATTTTTATGTTTCATAATTTTCATTTGCATTTAAAAACCCAGTGGCTCTTAAAGGGTTAACTGCAGCGTCGTACAGTCACACTAAAGTACGAAATCTGGAGTAGCATTTGAATCGGATAAATCGGCATTTTGCCAGGCAAAACAATAACAATAATGGAGGTCCTCATCAAGTGGAGCATGTGTAGAACTTGCAAAAGTGAGGACACCACAGAACTGCAACCGCTCTTCGGTTCTGAAGCGCCCAATCTTTTGTGCAAGTATGCCGGCATCAATGTGAGTTAGCGACGCTAAAATAATCAGCATTTATGTCCGTATGTTTGTCTTTTATGTCATGTGTGTTTTAAGGTGGTTCTGGACGATGGCTTGCCTGATACAATATGCAACACTTGCCTTCAAATGTTGGATGGAGTGCACAATTTTGTCACCACATGCCAGCAGGCCGATGAGCAGCTTAAGAGTCTCGTGCGTCAAACAATTCCTGATTTTACAATGACCGTCGTGGAAAACCGAGTACGTGCGAGGAAACAAACCATTTTACAAAGACACGACAAGAATCCCGAAATTGAATTTGGGGAAGACAGTATTCATACGGATGAAACAAGTCTGGACGAAAAATTATTGGAAGTCGCGGCACCCACAGTGCAGCCTGCACCCACTGCACAGGACGAAAAGTCGGGCTATTTGAGCAAAGCAGACCGCGCGGAATACCAAACAAACAACCAGGCCAATGCGGACCTAGCAATGTGCATAAGCGTTGGCTCATATGAGGGCTATCTCGTTGAGAACGAGGTGGCACTGGATAACTTCGCCTCAGAGTCACGGCAACCTTGCACCGAGTATAAAATAGATCTCGGCGTGGCCTGTGTTCCAGAAAGGCACAGGTGCATTGTCTGCAGCAACACCTACCCCAACGCATCGAAGCTGGCTGACCACCTACGCACCCATCTGAACGAGAAGGCCTATCAATGCGAGTAAGTCTCCGCCAGATGAGATCACAGATATTCCACAAAATAAGCAAAAATGTATTTTAGAGTTTGCCTGAAACGCTTCACTACCAGCTGCAACCTGAGCACTCACATCAGAACCCACACGGGGGAGAAGCCTTATAAATGCAATCATTGCTCGCGTTGCTTTACCGATCGCAGCACTCATCGCAAGCACGAACGGTGAGTTGCGCTTTCCACAGACTCCCACGTAAATGTATATCTTACGCTTGTGATTTTCTTTCCTTCAGTATGCACACTAACGAGCGACCATATGCCTGCCACATTTGCCTGAAAACCTTTTCACTATCCTCCACCCGCAAGGCACACATTCTAACGCACTCGAAGGAAAAGGCTCACGGGTGCTTGAAGTGTAACAAAAAGTTCCGCTTGCCGCATCAGTTGAAAGCTCATATGAAGACCCACGCACATATGACGATGGAAGTCGAGTCATAGCCAGAAATCAAATAAAGATTATCCACTCCTATTACTCTAGCTTATATATTGCATTAATCTAGCTTAAGAAATGTCTAATGCTATGTGTAGACCGTGGAATTTTCCATGGCCTGCTCTACCATGGTTCTGTGGACTATCGTCTGTTGGTGTGCCTTTAGCTGATGCATCAGAGTGAATGACTTGGAGCATACGGCGCAACTAAAAGCAAAGAGAATCATGTTTAAAACTAGACTTTAAGTCACTCCATGCTGCGGTTACTTGTAGTTCTTTTCGCCGGAATGCACCAGACTGTGATTCTTGAGGATGGCTGTGTGTGTAAAGGCCTTGCCGCACTCTTTGCACTCGTATGGGCGCGTGTTGGTGTGGACTCGCTCGTGGCGCACCCTTTCGCTGCGGTCGTAAAAGTGTCGCTCGCAATACATACACTTGTAGGGACGCTCGCCCGTGTGGCGACGAATGTGGGCACGCAGCTCTCCCATCTGACGGAAGGCTTTGTCACAGATTCTACAAAGAGAAAGTCGCTAATAAAATGGCATGGCAAAGGCAGAGCTTTCTTTGCTTACTCGCACTGGTGGGGCTTGTAGTCCACGTGGGTCATCATGTGTGAGGTAAACGAGGACTTCTTTGTATAGACATTGCCACACATATTGCACATGAAATTCGAGGATGCGCGTTTAAGCTCTGTTGCGGGTTTTCCAGGAGTTTTGATCTTGCGCTTGCATTTCAGTTCATTGTCTGGCTTGCGGGGCCTGCCTGGCCCGCGTTTGCTCTCATTGCTGGGATTCGGTTCTGGCGATGGTGTGGGCGACAGGAACTCTGTGTTACTCTCCGCAAAATCATCCTCATCGCAGTAATCCTCCTTCACCATGAAAGACTCCTCAACTAATTCGGTCTCGATGGTTTCATCAGCTTCAAATGGCTGAACATTTACAACCAACTGTTCAGGAGTCAGAGCCTTGGCTTGGTCATCGGCACCCGTTTCTTGCTCATTGTTGACCAGCTCCCCAGTGTCAGTGACATAGTTAACACCGTCGAGAATCTCTTGATACTGGGCAGTTATGTCCTCAATTTCCTCCTGGGGGCTGTCATCCGGGTACTCAATTTCAAGGCCACAATTTTCTTGAAGGTCCTGGTACATATAGTCTATAAACTCGCTTTTGTTGGCTTGCTTGAACTCCTCTGTCTGCTCCCCATCCGACGAGCAAGTCTCCAAATAAACTTGGGAATTGAGAACCATTTGGCGAAAGCTGAACCACATCTGTACGAAGTCACGACACTTGCTGCACACCTTTCCTGGTAGTCGAGGAGAGCTGCGTACCTGTAAAAATTGCAGAAGCACATATTTATACTGATAATTTGCTCTTGCTGGTTAGCCTACCTTAATTCCACAACAGTGCTGAAACTTGTCGCTGAGATCTTCCCCCACGCCGTCCATCTCGTCCACTTCAAACAGAGAAGTCATTGTACACTCTTCGCACTCTCCCAGGCATGTTCTGCATTTCAGTTTCCCTACATCCGATGCATTTGCATTCATTGTTGCCAAATAGCCTATGCAGATGAAGATTTGGGTATAAAAACAACAAAATTTGTTTTGGATGTTGGCTCTAGTGATGTGCAAAAACGCGACTATCGCTAGCCGCGAATCGACTGTTGTGCAGAACAAATATCGACAGGTGAGCGGCATTTCTAAGATTTAAATAGTCGGAAAATGTGTTGAGTTCTTCTTTTATTTCATTATTTTCATTGGAGGCGCTGAGTCTTCCTCCTCCTGAATCTTCAGCAAATTCGACTTATGCATATTACTGCGCCTGTGTGACGTTAGATTATATTTGTATCGGAAATACACATCACATATTTCACACCTGAAAAAGGAAGCATAAATGTGACAAGCATAGACATAGCTAGGGGAATGTGTTGTCTTACCTAAATGGACGATCACCAGTGTGTATGAGTTTGTGCGCATTGAGCTTGCTGAGTACGAAAAAGCCCTTCAGACAGACATCGCATTGCAAAGGCCGCTGCTCATGGTACCGTTCGTGCCGCCTCACCGAAACGGGATCGGGGAACATCATGTCGCACGACTTGCACTTGAGGTTCCTGACCCCAGTGTGCGAGTTCATGTGCCAACTGAGCGAATACTTTGACGCATAACTTTTAGTGCATAAATGGCAAAAGTGACGCTTACAATTGTCCGCTTGAGCCTTTTGATTTTTGCTGCTGATGCTGCTGTTGCGACTCATGACAATGCGAGGAGGCGCTCCATGAATCTCCCTGCGGAGTTTAAGTGGGTTAGGGACACAATATATATGCAAGTTTCATTCCGTTTCTACTTGCCGTTCATGCCTCTGACGCACATTGCAGTAGGAAAACGTTTCGCTGCAGTATTTACATGGGTACGGGCGCTCCCCGTGGTGACGAACGCGTAGGTGACTGTCCCGCAAGTGCGAGGTGTAGAATTTCTTCAAGCATTCCGGGCACTCAAAGTTCTTGACGCGACTGTGACGAAGCTTGTGAATCTGTAGATGGCAAGACATACGAAAAGCGTGTCCACACTGTTCGCAGACATAGCTTAGGGGCTTGGATCGCAATCGTTCGCGACGCTTAAGATTCTTCTGTTCTTTGGTCATTTTTGAACGTTTTTTTTTTGAGGTTTGGATTATTTGTTCTGAGTGAAGTGCAGCAACTTGGGTTTTGCTGGGGCATGGACCATCGCCTACTGGTCCAATATCTTCTATTAGCTCCGACTCTGAAAGGCCTTCGTATAGAACATTCTCCAATTCGGTTTTGATTTCGTCAGATTCTACATTGGTATTCCCGAAATCACACTCTGTGAGTCCTTTGCTGGCTCGGGTGAGAATGAATGCAGTTTTTATGCACATTCCTCGAAACTCAATGGCTTTCTGCAAGCTTTTCTCGCATTGTGGGCACATATGCTGAGGCGCGCCCTCCAGTCCGCTTATCTGTTTGACATTAGTTAGTTCTATCCGCTTGGTTTTATCAGTTGTATACGAACCCAGACTCCAGTTATTGCCTCTATGTGGTACAACAAAGAATTGTTCCTCTGATCGTAGAGATCTTTGGCATCCTCTACAGCCAGCAAGTCCCGATAGCAAATGCGGCATTTACCCATTTCAGCATGTGTTGATGTAGCTCCATTAGATTTTGACGGATACATTCTTTTTTTCCATTTTCCGTAACAGGAAAACATATGGTCAAAATTGTCTCTGGCAGCGCTTTGGATTTTTGCAAGAAGAACAGTTATAAGACTATGTTCAAAGAACAAGCCTTTTATCGATACATATATATATATATCGATACCAGGGCTTTCTGATGATAATTGTTTTTTTATGCGCGTATCAACTTCAATTTTAAAAATGAAACCCAAGTATTGGAGCAAAACTGTAAAAAGTTACAAAGCTCGACGTGGCCGGCGGGCGGCCAAATAATCCCCTCTACCCAAGCGTAGAGCGGTAAAAAAAAAAAATAAAAAAATGAAACCAACAACCTATATTTATGGTAATTTATTGACTGCTTTTTGCCGTTACGTATCCGCATCTTCGTCCAGCAGTTTTTTGCTCTGATCCAGACCAACTTTTTTGGTGTGCAGCTTCGATCGGTTGTGGGTTTGTAAGCTGGATTTGCGATTAAAGTAAACGTTGCAGGTCTCGCAGCTGTGAATAAACTAAGCATGTACAGATATACTCGGTATATAGAAGCGAAATGCAACTTACTGGAATGGTTGTTCACCCGTGTGTACAATCTCGTGCATCCTTAAGGCCCTCTTCAGTTGGAAGGCTTTTCCGCAAACAGGACAGACGTGAGGGCGAATATCGGGGCTCTCCTTATGCTGCCTGAGGAGAATGAAGTCTTTGCTTGGTCTGAGACTCACTAAACCCTATTAAATTACCCACCTTTCATGTCTCAAACGTTTTATGCAGTTGTCAAAGCGCTGTCCACAGTACTTGCACGAGTATGGCAGCTCCCCTTTGTGTTTTACGCGGATGTGTAGGCTCAAAAGGTGCATGGTAAACTCCTTCCGACCACACTCCTTGCATTCAAACTGCTTCACGCCCGTGTGTCGCGTCAAATGGACATTGAGGTTGCTTTTATCTTTGAACCATTTGCCGCATTGGTCACAGTAAAAGCCACCAATGGATCGTCTATAACGCTTCTTCTTTGATATATCCCCTGGAACTACACTTGATTTCTTGGAAGCACGGCGCACTCCTTTCTTAGGTACAGAACATGAATCTAATCGTGACTTAAGCCCTGACAAATTTTTTTCTATCACTTTGTCTTCCTCATCTTCCTCCTCTTCAGGGTCAAGCAAAGAATCCTCATTTATCATGGGATCAAAATCCAAGTGCTCATCATCATAGTCTCCATCATCAGCTTTTCTGCGCATATTGGATAGATTACTGTGACAACGCGACGAAGCAGACAATGAGACCGGTTCTCCATGAAGGCTCGAAGGACTTGCAGACTTTAGTTCCTCACACAGAGTTTCGATTTCCAGTGTGATATATTCATTGTTCTCCTCAGGCTCCGCCGCTTCATCGTCTTCAATTATGGGCTCCAAATGCACTTCGTCGTCTGCCGGTTTGGTGTCGGCTGCATCGAGTGTTTCGTACCAAAGGTTGTTGGTTCTTATACAAAGTTCCCTGAATGCCATGGCTTCGTTTGAGTTTTGCAGGCAGGAAGAGCATATATGTGAGGGGAATCCTACTCTCTTAGTAAGCTGAAATCATACTCGGTTTAGCGTGGCGTGTGTACATTTATTTTCCATCCTACCCAGATGCCCGTCAGTTTGAGGATGTCGTTCAATACATCGGCTCCATTCTCGTCGAAGAGTCTTCTCGGATTTACGGCTGGCTCCCCACAAATTCGACACAGAAGCTCCATTTCCGGCCTCTTCGCAAATTAAAGATGTTTATATTGTTTTTTACTGAAATGTCGGCGAACAACGTGACTGGCACCTGCCGCGCACGCGTTGCGTTGTGACTGCTACAGTGGGCAATGTGAAGATCCTACGCCACAAGCAGACTGGCCAACTGCGAGTGCTCATGCGAAGAAAGGCGATCTTCGAGGGCAAAACACATCTGCAAACTGATTGTCCAGATCGCAGACCGCTTCAACGAGCTCAATCTTTACAGCCAGAGCAGAATAATGTTTTTAAAGATGAATGCATTTGGCATTTTCAAAATAAAAGGAAGAATATTTTCGCTTATCGCAAAAGAGTATCATCTAGAAAATATCCGACATAGAACAAATATCGATATATTGACGTATCGATATACCCTATAATGACGTGGATGTGAAAAAAAAGAACAATAAATTGCCGACACACACAGTAGTGTAATCAAATTAGGAATAAAACTGTAATGGAATAACAGTTGCGATATAGTAAGAACTATTAAATAACAGCAAGCAGGCTTTGAGAAGGGAACACAGTTCTATCCACACAACCGACAAGCGCAAAAACTCATACTAGGAGAGAGAACAAGAAGAAGAGCAAGAAGACGACGGTGGCAGAAGAGGAACGGAACGAAACGTCTCGGCAATGAAATAATTAGTGACTTAGAACGCGCCGTGTTGCCTATTTTGTGTTTAGTTAGCCTCCACCTCTGTCCACCACTCCAAGCCAAATCGATAGTGCAGCATCGCAGTCCGCTCCAAAGCTGTACGTCAAAGTAAACAAGAACGTGGAAGACACACAGACACACGACCACGACCGCACCAATTAATGGTGAGGGAGTAGAGCGGTTGCTGTGGCGACAATGATGAATGAAGACAGTAGTGCCCCGATGTCGTCGTCATCAGGCGGCGGCGGTGGCATCAAGAAGGTGTTTCAACGCCTTTCACAGGTGAGTAATGACCAAGGCAATCGAAATCGACAAACCATAAACATATATGACCTCTTTGCAGACTTATCAGTCAACACTTGATCGCTCGACGCCGCACACGCGACTGCGTTGGGTGTTCGCTGGCTTTGTCCTCCTGCTCTTCGTGTTGCGCATTTTCATATACCAAGGATGGTACATCATCTGCTACGCGCTGGGCATCTATCATCTGAATCTGTTTATCGCATTTCTAACGCCAAAAATCGATCCAGAATTCGATCCGTATGCACAGGACGACGAAGACGATGGGCCGAATCTGCCGACGCGCAGCAATGAGGAATTCCGGCCCTTCATACGCCGCCTGCCGGAATTCAAGTTCTGGCTGTCGGTGACAAAGAGCACGGGCATTGGTCTCTTCTGCACCTTCTTCGACTTCTTCAACGTACCCGTCTTTTGGCCCATACTGGTCATGTACTTTATCACGCTGTTCTGCATCACGATGAAGCGACAGATCAAGCATATGATCAAGTTCAAGTACTTGCCCTTCACACGCAACAAGCCACGATATCAGAGAGTGAACGACCTGGCGGGCCCCAACTCAGTGGCGGGCAACTCAAAGTGACAATTAGCCGCACAGACGCCGGAGACACGGACAGCAGCAGCGGGCGAGGTGCTTGCAACACCAAATGCTGCTGCTGCCCCAGCAACAACAACACCATCAACTAGCGACAACGCAGCGACCAAGGATGTGGGGTCGCCAACAGTGGGAGGAGTGTCCATTAAACCACCGCAAATCATTGCAATTGAGGACTACTAGAGAAAGCTACCAACACACATACACACACACCAACCCAAAAGCAATCCACAATCGAAAATCCAAAATTAAGTTTAGCATTCGGCTTGTAATCGTGAAAATAATTGTTTTCTTTTGGTTTGCGTAGCATTTTACTTCTTTACTATTGAGTTGTCGCACGGCGTCTTGTGCAACATAAAAGGCTTTGTTTATTGTATACATTATTTGGTAACAATGCAATACCCCAATCCCCCCGGGTAATTACTATAATTTAAAGCATAATTTAAACCCAACAATTTCTGCTTCTATCCAAAAAGTAGAATTTACCCATGGAAATCCAATAATAATTCTTTGATTAATTGATGCTTAGATGCTATAACAATTTATGTTTACCTGCATATATGTACATATATAAATATATATATATGTATTTATATAATTTGCATTATAATTATACAAACAATTTTTGTTTAGCGTTAACTATATACAAAATGTTAAAAGGCGGAATGAAAAATGGAACTAAACGGAAGAGTGTAAACTGGGGTGCGTCTTATGAATAAAGGAAGACAAAAGTAAAAAAAACTAAACTCGAATATGTATTTTGACCTACTTTGAACTTATCGTTGTGGCGGGACAAAGTGTGTGCCGCCAATTGGGTTTATCTAATCAAGAATTACCGGCAAGCCATGGTGACTGTTGGATTTCGTTTGCCTGTTCTTAACTAAAACATTTCTTAACATGTAACATTTATCAGTTGAATGAAACATTTTGTTTTATTATAATTATTACAAGACTAGACACATACATGCAAGAAAATATAGTTTGTGGAACGATTCGATTACATGACATTAAAAGTGGCTGATGTCAGGCGATATTTGGAATTGCAATTGCCGAAACATGCCGCATGCAACGCTACAAATACAACAATAAGTGTGCAAGGCCGTAGAGAGATCGATTCATTTCGCTTCCACTTTGTCCCCAGAACGATCCTCTTTCGCACATTTGCGTATGATGCTGTTGAAGTACTTGTGCAGGCCATAGGCGAACAATCGCAATGGACCTATGACCAAGGCGTGCAGGAGATTTGTAAAGAATCCGTCCCAGGGCAGCAGGCCACCGCCCAGCATGGTGATTAGCCAGCTCTCTGCGCCCACAATTGAGACAAAGTTACCCTTCTGCAATGGAAAAATTCAAGTAAAATATAAGAATGGAAAAGAGTAAGGACAATGCCTCACCAAGGCATCCTGGAGAATGGCTTTGGCCATGTCTTCTGGCTTCAGCAGGCCTCCACCGCCCGAGATGATCTTTGTTTCGCGTGGCTTGGACTTCTCCTCCTCCTCGAATCCTGGGGTGTTTGTGTCACAGGGCAAGGCCAAGGTGACACTGACGCCGTGCTCCCGGGACTCCATGGCGATCGTTTCGGCCATGGCTCGCAGCGCATATTTACTGGCTGCATACGGTCCATAGCCATAGATGCCGAACATAGCAGCCTGCGAGGAAGTAAACACAATGATGCCCTCCCTTGCCCGCTTCATCTTGGACAGCACATGGCGGGTGCAGTTGTAGCTGCCAAAGAAGTTCACATTCATCAGCTTGTGGACATCCCGCACAGAAACATTCTCGAAGACACCACAAATGGCCATGCCTGCGCAATTAAGCAGGGCGTAAATGGGGCCTACGGTTACCTCCGTCTCGGCCAGCACACGAGCCACCTCCTCATAGTCTCCGCCAATATCCAAGCTGCGGTATTGCAACTTTTGATCCGGTCGCTGGCGCACAAGCTCCATACGGTCTACAGCCGCCTCTGTGAAGGGAGTAAAGGGTATGTTGTTGGGGTGGGTTTCTCCATTATTTTTGTTTTTACTTACTAAGCTTTTTCTCGTCACGCGCTATTATCGTTACATGGGCTCCCTTCGTGACGCATTCTATGGCCAGGCTGATTCCAATGCCGCTCGAACCGCCGGTGACCACGACATGGCGTCCATCGATGCTCTTGGCTCGCTTTTGCATGACAAATATGTAGACAAGAACGTGAACGAGCACCGCAAGACCCAGGCAGGCAATAACATCCCAACTAAATTCCATGATTATTATTCTTGATTTTTATCCGCCCAAAAACAAATTGAGATAATTTTGTTGTTGTGGTTATCGGTTTGAAAGCGACCGTGCCAGCAGCAGACCAAAAATACCACAAATACGGTGAAAATATCGCCTTACGGAACAGGCTTTTAGCCCCAACACGAATTTATTGTTTATTTCGATAATAACACCAAGTTTGTTATAAAAACATGCCACCAAAGAAGGACGCGAAGGGGGGCAAGGACGCCGGCAAAGGGGGAAAGAAGCCAGCCGCAGAAGATAAGTGTGAGTAGGATTTTAAAAGAAATTCGCAACAGAATCAATAGAATCTTCTCCTACCACGCTGTAGCTACCGGCAAGGAGAAGAAGGGAGGCAATGCCGTCAAGGTGCGCCACATTCTGTGCGAGAAACAGGGCAAGATTATGGAGGCCATGGAGAAGCTAAAGGCTGGCCAAAAGTTTCCCGAAGTGGCCACCGCTTACAGCGAGGACAAGGCACGTCAGGGCGGTGATCTGGGTTGGCAGATACGCGGTGCGATGGTGGGTCCATTCCAAGACGCCGCCTTCGCCCTGCCCATATCGAATGTCAACAATCCCATCTACACAGATCCTCCGGTCAAGACGAAGTTCGGCTATCACATCATAATGGTTGAGGGAAAGAAATAACAAAAATTGCGGAATTTACAGATTTTATAAATCAAATTTTAATCAAAAGATGCACAAAACTGTTCTTTGCTTCTGTGAAAATGAGGATTACTTTTTGCCCGCATCCTCTTTGAGGCCCACAGTGCGGTTGAAGACAATTCTATTGTTTGAGGTGTCCGGATCCACGGAAAAGAAGCCAATTCGCTCGAATTGGAACTTGTCATAGACCTTGACCTGGGCCAGGGCCTGATCCGCAAAGGCCTGGAGCACGGAGATAGTGTGCTCGCAGATGTCGGTTAGGAAGCCGCCGGGCACCTCGTTGGTATCCTCGGGATTCTTGTGCTTGAACAGTTGCTCGTACAGACGTACCTCCAGCGGTATGGGCTGGGATACCCATTGGACAAAGGCCTTGGGTTTCTCGGCCTGCTCCGCAGACTGGCTGGAGCAAATCAGTTCGACAACTTCTCCGGTAGCTGGATGCTTGACAACCTCCTCCACGCTGATCACCAGGCCGGCGTGACGAAGGCCCACTGATTGCTGGGGCGACAGGCGGCGGTAGCCCTTCTCGGGTTCCACTTTGAAGTCGCCTCGCTCTATGTAGATCACCTTGTCGAGGGTGATCTTGTGTGAACCCTTCTCTGGATTTTGTGGGAAATTAGGCACCTCCAGCTGCACTGGCGCTGCATGCGGGAAGTTCTTGAGGGTCACCTTGAGGGGTTCCAGCACAACCAGACGACGCGGTGCCGTCACATTCAGTACATCGCGCACAGAGGCTTCCAACATGGCTGGATCCACGGCGATCTGAGCACCTGTCACACCCATCTGTGCGCAAAAATTGTTGATGGCCTCCGCTGGGAAGCCCCTACGCCGCAGTGCCGTCAGGGTGAAGAGCCTGGGATCGTCCCAATCGTAGACAATCTTCTCGGCAATCAGTTTGCCAATCTTTCGCTTGGAGACCAAGGCATAGTTCATGTTCAGTCTGCCGTATTCCCACTGCACGGGACAGTAGATCTCCAGGGCATTGCACAGCCAGTAGTAGGAGGAGCGACGCGACTGGAACTCCTTGGTGCACAGCGAGTGGGTGATCTGTTCGATGGAGTCACACAGGCAGTGCGTGTAGTCGTACGTGGGGTAAATGCACCACTTGCCGCCTGTGCGATGATGTGCAATGAACTTGATGCGATACGCCACCGGATCAACTTTTCCCTCTTCCAGAGTGACCTTCAGGCGCAGCGTGGCCAATCCCTCGTCGATTTTGCCCCTCTTCATGTCCTCGAACAGTTGTAGCGACTCCTCGATGGGACGCTCACGCCAGGGGCTGGGCTTGGGAGTGAAGCCCTTCAGCTCCTCCGCCTTTTGGTGGCAGACATAGGCCAATCCATTGCGTATGAGGACCACAGCCCACTCGTACAGCTGCTGGAAGTTGTCGGAGGAGTAGGTTATCTTGACGGGCTTGTATCCCAGCCACTCCACCATGTCCCGGATGCCCACAAAGAACTTTTCCTCCTCCTTCTCGGGATTGGTGTCATCGTAGCGCAGATAGCAGATGCCATCATGGGCAGCAGCATAGCCGAAATTGATGTTAATGGCCTTCGCGTGACCAATGTGCAGAATGCCATTGGGTTCGGGCGGAAATCTCGTGTGGACACGTCCCCCAGTCTTCTGGAGATGCTCCTTCAATAATCTCTCGGTATGCTCGGTCACGACGTAGCCATCAGTCTTGAAGTTCTCGCCGGGAGCATGGAAGTGAACCTTCGTTTTCATTAGCTCCGCAATGGTGTTGGCTCCATCGGATGCAGCCTCCACAGCTTGTGCAGTTTGATTCGCCTCTGGCTTGGCTTTGGCCGCCTTGGGTTTCTCGTTCTGCTTAACAGGTGGCTTCAAGTCCACCTCCGTCTTGGGTCCCAGCAGATCGAATATCTCCACGTCTATGGCTGCCTTCACAGACTTTGCATCCGCCCACTTGAGTTCGCTCCTCACATCCTGCAGAATTTTGAAGGAATTGAAATGGTAGCGCTGCTCCAGCAGAGCTTCCTTGTAGCTGCTTTTGATCTTGGACTGGACAATGCGTTCGATCTCCTCCGGCGTGACCACTACACCCACACCGCACTCTTGTTCCAGCTCCTTCACATCGATGTTGGCCTTCAGTTTCTGCCCGCACTTGAGAACATACTCCAGGGCGGCATCCACTCGCTGGGTATTGTCAAGCTTGCGCTCAATTATGTAGCGCACCAGCAGAGGCAACTGCTCAGCCTGTTGCGGCTTCAGTTTGCTGGCCATGTGGTAGATCAGCATACCCGTTCCGTCGGCGAGTGAAGCGCCGGCCGCCTGGGCCAGAGCCAATTGCAGGTTTTTTGTCACGTTGGCATTCTTGAGCGTCTCTTTGGCCTTTTGCTCGCTCATGCCGAGCGTCTGGAATTGGGCAATCAAATCCTCGCCTGCCATGTCCTCGTTTTCTTCTTCTGTTGATGACGACGAAACCGATAACTTTGCTGAAATTAAACAATAGAATGTTGATATATGATGATATTCCAGCAAGTGACTTAAAGTTGATTGGAAATCGAAATCTTAAATATATCGGCATGGTTTTATGGATTATTTTTGTATAATTTAACTAAATGTTATCTTCAAATTAAACTGAATTTCTTGAAATTAATCCGCACTGACTCTTCAAGATAATCAGCTTCAAGAGTACCCGTACTATTATTGTTATCGATACAAAGAGAATCGAATCATCTGTTGCTATCGATGTGCCCTGCACGTGTAAAACGAAAACAGCAAATGCGTTGTAATTTGTCAAAAATTAAATAAAAATGGGTAAATTAAATGTCACAGTGCTGCGTTATCTCACCAAGGAGGATTTCCGCGTACTCACCGCCATCGAGATGGGCATGAAAAACCACGAGCTGGTGCCGGGACCATTGGCAGCAGCCATAGCCAACCTGAAGACTGGCGGTGTCCACAAGCTGCTCAAGGAGCTCTGCAAGCACAAACTACTGTCCTACGAACGTGGCAAAAAGTGTATGTAAACTAACTATGTATGTTTAACTATTAGTTAAAGCTCAACAGCGGTGACATGTTTTACCCTACAGATGATGGATATCGCTTGACAAACACTGGCTATGACTATCTGGCTCTGAAGTCTCTGACATTGCGTGGATCAGTGAGCTCTTTCGGCAACCAAATTGGCATTGGCAAAGAGTCAAACATTTATGTGGTGGCCGATGAGGAAGGTACACCCATTTGCCTGAAGCTGCATCGTCTGGGACGCACCTGCTTCAGGAATGTGAAAGCCAAACGAGATTATCATGGGCGTCGCCACAAGGCCTCCTGGCTGTATTTGTCGCGCATTTCGGCTACCCGAGAGTTTGCCTACATGTCGGCATTGCATGACCGCGGTTTTCCTGTACCCAAGCCCATTGATTTCAATCGTCACTGCGTTTTGATGGATCTGGTCAACGGTTGGCCCATGTAAGATTCGAATTGGCACCAATTTGACATTAATTTTAATGGATTTATTTCTTTGTAGGACACAAGTGCACGAGTTGCTGGATATTCCACAGGTTTACGATGACCTAATGAACCTGATTGTCCGCTTGGGCAACTCTGGTGTCATCCATGGTGACTTTAATGAGTTTAATTTGATGCTTACGGATGCAGGGAAACCCATACTGATAGATTTTCCCCAGATGATGTCCACAGCGCATGAAAATGCTGAATTGTAAGCATGTCCTCACTGGCCTTGATTCAACATTACTAACCCTAAGTCCTCTGTAGTTTCTTTGATCGCGATGTGAACTGCGTTCGCGAAATGTTCCGTCGTAAGTTCGCCTACGAGAGCGAAGATTATCCCAAGTTCAGTGATCTGGTGCGTGACGATGATCTGGATGCTGAGGTGCACTGCACTGGCTATGGCTTTACCAAGGAAATGGAACAGGATCTGTTGCAGGAGTACGGCATGGTGGAGCAGTCAGAGGATGAGGATGATGAAGACATTGAGGAAGATGATGCGCCTGCTTTGGTGCCTGCGGCAGCATTGGAGATCGACGAGTGTCGTCGTCAGGTGGAGAATGAGGTGCAATATAGCGAGGCCAAGCCGGCACAGAAATCGGATGATGCCATTCGTCGCTACATTGAATCGTGCACACAATATTTGGGCAATATGACTGTGGGTCCAGAGATTGAGGATCAGGCGTTGCCACCAAAGCCAGCAGTTTCTGATGCTGTTCCAACAGAAGCGATTCCCTCTCAAGATGTTGTTCCACTTGCTTCTCTGGATATTGTTCCACCTGTTGTTCCAGTAGCACCCATAGACGATGGCAAATCCATTAGTTCCAACGACCTGGAAACAGATAAAATGCCCGAGCTGGCCGGCTTGGATCCCAACTCCCGCATGTATCGCCTAAAAATGGTTGAGCAAATGCTCAACGATGCGAGGAGTCAGCGCTCGTATTCCACCACGACCAGCACAATAGCACCATCCGTGATAACCGATCGCATACGCCGCAACATGGATATCAAGGAGAAGCGAGATCAGCGCAAGAAATGCGTGGCCAAGGGCGAGGCCAGTGCCATTCATCGCCATCGCAAAGAAAACAAGGATGTGGTGAAGGAGTACGCCGGCTGGGACTTTTAAAATCAGCAAAGGTATACAATTTCTGGAGAAGGTACCTTGCACTTTAGTGATATATAATTTAACAATAAAAGAAACGCAGTTAAACGCAGATAAACGAGATTTGAAGATCAATTTGAGGCGGCTAACACGTGACTAGAATAAACTTACTTTTATTTATGTACACTTGCTCGCAGTTTTTTATCTGGAGTAATCCGTAAACTCAACAAAGAGCACTATTTCTATTTCTATTTAAACAATTTGTAGGCTATAAAATGCACTCGAGATGTCTTGTGATTCAGCGGATTGCTACCCATTTATATTCAACATAGTAGGATCACGAATGCTTTGACTTGCGATGGTATTCCTTCTCCCCCAGGGCACTCGCGCTTCGATCAAGCACTTTAGAGATAGAGACAGAGAGGGAGCAGCGAGCACGCTGCTTTCCACACGGATGCCGTTCAATTGCCTGCATGATAATGGCGCACTTGAACTTATCATTTCTCATATAAAAACAATGCACTTCCATTAAGAAAAGAGCACAGAACAAACGCAGGCCCTGAGCGACGGTTAGGAACATGCCCAAGGAAGCCACAGAGAAGTTACATCCGACACCTGCATGGCTCACCCAGGACTATGTGCAGGCAAAGCTGCGACTCTTCTTCAAAGATGATACACTCAAGTTGGAAAAGCTGATCATCAAGCCAGCCATTGCGAATGGCGAAAACTTTGGCAGTGTGATGACGCGCATCAATTTGGATTATACAACGAAATCCTCCAAGGGCACACAGACGACTACGTTTCTGGTGAAGACAACGTTTACGAGCAAGGATCCAGCCGCTGATGTGCTCTTCCCGTATGGCGTATACATCCGGGAGATGGATATGTATGAGAACATACTGCCCCAGCTGGCCGAGATGGCCAGCCAGGAGCTTAAGGATCAGCGCAAACTGTTTGCGGAGACCGTCAATGTGGATCGCAGCAGGGGCTCCATCATCTTTGAAGATATGTCCCTGGGGCAGTACAAGGTTGCCGATCGACTGAAGAAACTGGATCTGGAGCATACGCATCTGGTGCTGGAGAAAATGGCAACCTTCCATGCCACCGCTGCGGCACTCAGCGAACGGAAGCCTGGCATATTCGCCAAGGACTACGATCGGGGATTCTTCAATAAACACACCCGCGCCTACCAGCCGGTCATGAAGAATCTTCTTAAGGCTCTATCCCGTTCGTTAAAGCTGGACAAGGAGCTGCAGCAACGCTACCAGTCCAAGATAGATCGGCTCGTGGATAATATCATGGATTATGGCGAACAATCAACGACCATCAGGCCGGGAGACTTTGTAACTTTGGCCCATGGCGATCCCTGGACCACAAACTTCATGTTCCAATATGACGCCAAGGGACATCCGAGCAACATGATCTTTATTGACTTTCAGTTCAGTGTGTGGAACTCTCCGGCCATCGATCTGCATTACTTCTTCTCCACCTCAGTGCACGATGATCTCCGACTGCACCTTCAAACAGAACTGGTGCAGTTCTACTACTACAAGCTGGTGGCGGCCCTAAAGAAGGTCAAGTATGCTGGCCACATACCATCGCTGTTTGACTTTCAGTTACAGTTCAAGGCAAGAGCCTTCTATGGTGAGTGCAATGTCATTCCAGCTAAGGATTGATTTTATTTTGATTTCTCGTTCTGCAGCTGTTTTCTGTACACTGCTCTTTGAGCCAGTGATGCTGTATGAGGGCAAGGAGGAGTCATCCATGGAGCAGGTACTGTCAGAGTCCGAAAGCGCCATGCGCTTCAAGGACAGTGTCTTTCAGGTGGAGTCCGTCAGAAAGAAATTGCACCAAACACTTCCATTTCTGGATCAGCAGGGACTGTTGGATGAAATGTGATTAAATTTACATTTATGGAAATAACGTAAAAACATAAATGGAATGCCAATTTCACCATAAACAACCAAGAACTGACCTGTGCAGGGATAGAGGCAGGGCTAGGTCCTCATGGTGGGGAGAGCAATTCAGAAAGCGTTGAGCGCTTGTCAAACATTGAAAGGCAAACATTGAATAAAGTCTAACAGATAACACTTACAGGCACTTAAGTTCATTGTGAAATAGAAACCGCGCAGCTACTAAAGATAGTTAATAGCTGTCTGGGCAATACAAGCACACACACACTAGATGGGGGGATATTTTTATTTGATTTACAATACAGTCTCTGTGGTTCTCAGTCGGTGACGTCCAGCAGACCGCTGCGATCGAAGAGGGGTAGAAAATGTTTCACAAACTCCTGGAACTTCTTGTTGCTGTAGACCAACCGCCGGAAGTTGCGTCCTCGCTCATCGTCCTGGATCAGTGAAAGGAAATCCGCATCCGCTGTCTGATCATTTAGCATGATGCCATTGCAAGCCAAAGACACGATGACGGCTGTTCGAAAAAGAGTTCTCTTAGCAAAAGTATATCTTTATGCAGACTCAAACTCACCCATAAATTTACCCTTTTCCAGTTGCAGTACAAGCTGCCGGAGCGAGGGTATATAGCCACCGTATTTGAGATCCTTCAGCGTGTCCACAAGCACCTTATGATAGAACTGAATCAACGCATCCTGCTGATGGAAGCGGATGTTCTTTTGCAAGGATGTATTGAAGAAGTAGTGCAGATCGACGGCCGGCGAGGACCAGCTGGAGAATTGAAAATCGATGAGGATCATGTCCAAGGGCTCCTTCTTCTCGCTGTAGCGCAGCATCACATTGTTGACCCAATAGTCGCCGTGCACCAGGGTGTTGAACTCATCTGGCTGTGGGTCATACACCCGCGTGGAGTACTCCATCACCCGCTTGACCAAGGCCCTCAGCTTGTCGCCATAGTAGCTGCCCAGCTCCGGGCACGTGTCGGCGAACTCTGCCCCCTCTCCCATCATATTCTGAAAGAAAGGGCCAAAGCCCTCCGTGTGACGATTGAAGATGCCATGGTCCAGCTTTGTGAGGACTCCCGGCTGGCGTTCATTGAGCACAGCGGCGGCGGCATGCATCTTGGCCAGCTTGCGGAGAGCCATGTGCGTGTGTTCCAGGTCAAAGCCCGCCAGGCGATCGGCCAGAACATGATTGGTCACAGCCAGATCCTCGAAGATGATGGCATCGTGCTCGTAGTCCACGTGCAGGGTCTTGGCGAACAGTTTCTCGGGCTGCTGTGTACCATCAATGAGAGCGCTCAACTTGGGCAGAATCTTCTCGTACATCAGCATCTCCGTGGTGCTGGCCTGGTAGCCAGAAAAGATGTTCGATATAAACGGATCATTCTCGTAGGTTGTCTTCACAATGTAGGAGCCTTTCTCGGGATTCTTGGCACCGCTCTTGACGTAGGACACTTTTACTCGGGTCATGATACTGGCATAGTTCTCCCCCTTGGATGTGGCTGGCTTGATGTCCAGCCCGGTGACCCTCAGACCCGCATCGTTCTTCTTGCTCTGCAGCAATGACTCCAGATAGGACTCGTTCAGCCACACGGGTGCGGGATGAAAGTCGGCCGCTGCCTCCCCCTTGATCTCCTCTTTCTGGACAACCATGATGCTCGCTTTGACGTTTGAATCTGAATCGTTGTTGAGGTGAAAATGCGCCCATTTTATAGTCAGCCAGTGTCGGTGAACACAATCTCATTCTGCGACAGATCCCACATTATGGTATGGCTGTAAAGCAAGCCGACTCAGACCATTACGTAGCACCTTCCGTGCGATACGTACAGGGTCTTACAGTCTTCCAGATCTATCTAAAGCTGAATAGATAAAGGAATCGCTTAAGCGATTCTCCCTCAAGCGAGTACATGTACACAGACATTCGGGTTGAGTACTATGTTCGTTCTATATACTAATTTTCGCAATGTGATGTAAGTGTGCCACTGCCGTAAATCATCTCCACGAAACACTGACGTAGCGTTTAAAGATCACCCTCGCCTCCAGCGACAAATTTATCTGCTTCACAACCCATAAATCCATCTTGCTATTTGTTATGCAAAGCCTTTGTTATATATGTTTATAGATTACGAGAATATCTGTAGTTCGCACTTGTTCATCTCGTGCCGTGTGTACGCTGTTTCATCTGTTAAACAAATATCGCTAATCTATAAAGACCATGGATGATTTACTGTGATTGATTGAAGTGTGTGACTGCTCTTTGCTTATTATTCTTATCAGCAACAGATATATAGTTAGACTGAGATGTGCAACGATTACACCAAGCCAAAGCTTGGAATCCGAGCGGATTCCAGGCAAAGCTTCGACCAAAGAGCGCTGCTGCATGACTCGAAGCGAATTTATATATTTTTATACCCGGTACTCAAAGAGTAAATAGGGTATATTGTATTTGTGCGAATAACGGTTGAATGTACCGCACAGAAGGAAGCGTTTCCGACCCCATAAAGTATATAAATTAACTTTATGTCGTTTTTGGACCGAGCTGCGGTATGCGTTGCGTTGGCTCCGGCGGCAGCGATCGGGTTCCCGTGGCCCGCTCTTGTAGCGGGGGACGGTGGTTGCGGTTGGCAACTGAGTCTTCTACCGAAGATTATGTTGAGAGGGTAATTACCCTCTATTTCGTTGGCCCTTAAGGCTCAACAATATGATTATATCAATGCACGTTTTACCACTCGTGTCGGAGTTTATGTGAACGCTCCGTTCATTTATTCGTCCAATTCTAAACTAAACTTACTTCTAAACCTACACCGAAACCTAGCCGGCGAGCCGTCCGCGCTCACAAGAGATAAGAGCCGCCTACGCGTAAACAAGATCATGCGATCGCTGGCGCCCAATCAGATAACAGAGCCGCCCGCTGCAACGGCATCTACTGCATCGGCGCCCTCCGTATCGGACTGGATAAGTTAGGGCGGCACATGATATTTCACATTTCTTGTGCGCTAAGTTAGGGTGACCCATGTTATTGCTTATGTGTTAACTTATATATATTCTTGATCAGCATCAATAGCCGAGTCGATAGAGCCATGTCTGTCTGTCTGTCTGTCCGTCTGTCCGTCTTGTTTGTCGGCTAGTTCTCAGAGACTATAAGAGACTAGAGCCACCAAATTTTGCATCCAGACTGCTATATGCTCACACTGAAACCAGTGTATTTTAAAAATGAGCCACGCCTCCTTCCGCCCCCGCAAAAGTGCGAAAACCTCCCAAATCTAGAGTTTTGAAGATAAAAGAAAACTAAAAACGCCATTCCGTAGGAAATGGCCATATCTATCAGATCACCAAATTGGGATCCGATCGGATTATTATTATAGCCACAGTGGAGAAATTAATTTCCAGTGGCTAAACCCACCCTGTCCCGCAGCTTTTGTTGCTCTTTTTACATTCTCTCATTCACACTCTGCTTCTGCTTCACTCGACCCCTGCCTCTGCCCTCCCCCTGGCTAATCCTCTTCCGACTTTTACCCAAGACTCGGTTTTTAACGCTCTGTATTAGAAAAAGAGTGACCATCAAAGTTGCGTACAAGAAATTTTGCTGTGAAACCTATCGGTCATTATTTCACAGAATGTGCAGACCATTGGACCATCAAAGTTGCGTACAAGAAATTTTCATAGATGAAATTTTCGCCGCTTTCGAAAAATTTGCTGTGAAACCTATCGGTCCAAGAATGTACCAATTTTATTGCTGTTTTAAATATCTCATAAATTGGAAAATATTAACTGATCCAATTTGTTTGATGCACTTTATTTAGTAGGCTTTTACTACGTGTTCTGCAATGTGAACGATATCTAGTGGTTGGCGATGTATTCTACGTCTAGATGTAGTCCTGAGTGTCGGGTATAAAAGTTGTGACGCGTAAGAAGCGTCTCACACGTCCCTTCTCGTTACTAATATTTATGGGTAACAATTTTAAAATAACAATTTTAAAATTACTATTTCCAGGAATTTTAAGGGGATCTTAATTTACACAATTTGTTTAATGTTTGCACTCCATAAAGAAAAAGTGTTATGGAGAAAAATATAAATAAATTGTGTTCGATATTGAATTGTCTTAAGCAAATGCGAAATAATAGTTTATAGGTAAAATAATCTCAGAAAACAGGGACTTCCACGCAAGTACTTGGTTTAATCACCAATCTTTTACATTAAATGAGATTCATTAATGGATACATGTAAGTACATATATGTGTAGCAGACTTTTTCATGAAAGAATACCATGAGCAAGAGCAAAGAAATATCTAGGATATTATATTGTATATATTAGAATTCTTAAACAAATTTCTGATCACTTTTGAAATAACCACTCCGAAAAGGATATTAAAATAACATATTATTTTAGTATTTTATTTTATTTACAGATCTAATAATCTAAAAGAAGTTGGAAAGGAGTAGCACAGTAAGCAGCTGTGCCTAACAGCACTGATCCACATCCAGCAGTCCTTTCCTATCAAAGAATGGCACCATAGCCTTCAAGTTGTCCTGCACTTTGGGATTGTGGTAGAGGCGATTCTTGAAGCGAATGCCACGCTCATCATCGTTCATCAGAGCATTGAAGCAGGCATCTGTGGGATCCGTGCTGATCATCACTGGCTGCACAACCACTGTGGAGTGCATAGCTTAAGGAAGACAAAGAAATAGCATCAGTAAAGATCTAGAGATCCACCAGGGAGAACAACTCACCAAAGAAACGTTTCTGTTCGGTTTGCAGCTTGAAATCGTGAAGATTGGGTATGGGATTCTGGCTGTAGTGGAGCTTCTGCAGGGTGTCGGTGAAGATGTTGTGATAGAACTGGAAGAGACCGCTCTGCTGGTCGCGGCGCAGTGGCTCCTTCAGCGACGTGTTGAACAGATGATGCAGATCGATGCAGGGCGAGCCCCAGAAGGAGTACTGGAAATCGATGAGCAGAACATCCAGGGGACGACCCGTGGAGGGATCATACTTGAACATAACATTGTTGGTCCACACATCGCCGTGGGCGAGCACATTTACATGTCCCGGCGTGGGGGTAAAGCACTTTCTGCCAATGTCCATGTAGTGAGGCGCCAGCTCAAAGAGCTTCTGACCATAATCAGCCAGCTTTGGCACCTGACTCATCCAGCGGGCTGCGGCCAGAAGGCCACCCACAAAGTAGCCGCTATAGCCGTTCGTATAACGATTGAAGAAGCCACGATCGTAGCTCTCCAGGCAGCCGGACTGACGCTCGTTCAGCACCGCCGAGGTGGCATGCATCTTGGCCAGCTTGCGCAGTATGAGATGCGTATGCTCCACGTTCAGGAGTCGCACACGATCGGCCATCACATACCCAGCCACAGAGAGATCCTCAAAGAGGATCGCCGTACGCTCGCGATCCACATAGATGGCGGTGGGAAAGAGAGGCTCAGTGTCGCCCATTTCCTGGAGAAGATCGTTTAGCTTGGGTAGCACATTCTCGTAGATGTTCATCTCTCGATTGAAGATGTCATAGGGCGCCTGTAGCTCCTGGCTAAACTCATCGTCGTCGATGGCCGTCTTCACAATGAGGTTCTGCAGCTGCTCCTCCGCTGGACTCTTAGAGAGCGTAAACTGTATGCGGGCTCTGGTCAGAACACCGCCATAGTTTTCCCCAGGACCCAGGGCGGGATTTATTTGCAGCTGGACAATCTTTAGCTGATCATCTTTGTAGTAGGAGCGCAGAGCATGCTCTAGGTAGTCGTGGGTCAGCCACTCTGGTGCGCCTGCCATTTTGTCCAATCTCCGAGTGAATGAATGCTCACCGAAGCGCACTCGTCTGCTTTTATATCCGCCACAGGCAATACCTTTGTCAAGGTGAAAATGATACTGAAACTGAGACTGTGACTGAAACGAGCCTCTCGTAACTGTCTCTCGTATTTGTTTCTTAAATTGTATTCCGCTTCTCCTAGATTTGTGATGAAAGCGTAATACGACTTTATGCCGTCGGCAAACATTTGTGTGGGATTACTCGCTCTCTGGAGATCCGTTTGGCAACAGGCCACCAGAAATGCCAGAAATGCGTAACGTGTGCCAAGCTCTCACTCGCCTCAGGTCTTGAGATAAATGTATTTTATATATGGCTGGGAACAGTTCTTTTTGACTGATTAAATAGCTAAAAGTGGAGGAAAATTACCATTTCTTTTGCAAACCAAAAGCAGCCAAAGTAGGGCTGGCTTCATTAATATATACATTTTATTTTCTGTGCTTTGTTGCTCGGTGTATCACGCAGCACCCCATTCATGGCAATAATATTCCCATCGACAGTCGCTCATCTGCTTATGCAAACAATTTAGACCCCTTAATGATGGCAATGCATCTTTAGGATTGTTTGCGCAGACTCAGTTAGCAAGTGCTTAAATATTTGACTAGATCTCTGAAGGATTTCGTTTAATTAATGCGTGAATCCGGAGAATTTATACCTTTTTTATATAATTTTAAAAACGAAATTAAAAAAGCTGAACTAAGCTCTAACTAATGTTCATTTTACAACTTTTTTTAAAATTAAATTCCTAAGATTTTATGCATGGAAACCTGAAGGATTTCTTGTTGATTACATTGACCATTTGAAGCGGCTAATTAATGTGCCTATAAATAAATAACAAAATAAATATTTCTGCAAGTTTATATTGATTCTATTCAGTACTCAAAACAGCAAATAAACATGGCACATTTTATTAGAGTCCTTAAGATAAATCTTAAAAAAAAGAAACATAAAATATCCCTTTCTATGTGTATTCCCTGAAACATTTCTGCATTTCTCATTCATCCTTTAATTTCTCTATAGTCTTCTTTCACCGTATCCCTCAGTCTTTGACGTAGATTGTTCACTCTTTCAAGAGATGATTTTGAGTCAAGAAAATGTCTGGCATTTCTGAGCTCTGGCATAAAACACTTGTCGTGGTCGTCGTCCCCGTCGTCCATCCCTAAGCCCACACCAAGAGCTATATAGATTAACAGGTTTGCCAGCGACCGAAACTCAAACAATTTGTCCGATTAGGCAGTAGCCAAGCCGCGGCGTGAGACGAGACTCCCAGCCACGAGACAACTTCCAAGGCATATGGGCTTGCTGGTTCGGGTTGCGGGTGTGGTTATGGTTATGCCCCAATAAAAAGAGTAATCTGTAAGCCCGCGTCTATATTTACATACGTCTGTGATTTTATGAGGCCTTGTAAATCACAATTGTGACGAATGTACGTGGGAACAGCTACAGTTTTTTCATATAAAAGCTGAGGTGCTCCGATTTTCAAGCACCAGATCGCAGAGAAAAATCATTTGTCATCATGTCGGTTTCGGATCTGATCGGGGCACTCGATGCCATTCCCAAGCTTAGTGCAGCAGCAGCCTCCGCAGCTTCCAACTCCAACTCGGTTTTCATGGATGCCCCCGACTGGCTGACTGAGACCTACATGCAGGATGCGCTGAGAGACTTTTATGGCGATCAGCGGATCAAGATTACCTGCCTGCAGGTGCATCCCGCCCTGGGAAAGGGGGAAAACTATGGCGGAGTGTTGACTCGTGTGAAGGCGCAGTTCACAAGACGCGATGGCACCTGCCAGGTCGGTCACTACATTGTAAAGTCCACCTTCGAGAGCGACGAGTTTGCCCGGAATGCCATGGAGCCGTACGACATCTTCAATCGCGAGATGAACATCTACGAGGAGGTTCTGCCCAAGTTGAAGGCCCTGCTCCACGAGATCGAAGATGGGGAGGAGATCTTTGCCGAGACCATGACCGTGGACTACGATCGTTCGGTGCTGATCTTCGAGGATCTCAGTGCGCGGGAATTTGTGATGCCCGATCGGCTCACCGGACTCGATCTGAAGCTGGCGCGTCTTGTCCTACGGAAGTTGGCCAAGATGCATGCCACATCGGCGGTGCTGAACGAGCGCGAGGATCGTGCCTTGGAAAGCTATGATCGGGGCATGTTTAACCGTCATACGGATAACTATGCGCCCTGCTTTCTGGGCATGCTGCAGGCTGCCAGTCGTCGGGTGGCTCAGTGGCCAGGATATGAATGGTATGCCGGGAAACTGGAGGCTTTGCTGCCCGTCTACATGGAGCTGGGCAAACGCGTCTTCGATGTGTGTCCCGGCCAGATCAATGTCCTCGCCCACGGCGATCTGTGGACCAACAATGTCCTGGTCAAGTATGACAAGGAGACTGGCGAAGCGGAGAATGTGATCATCATTGACTTCCAATATGCCGCCTGGGGCTCGCCAGCTATTGATCTTTTCTACTTCCTGAACTCCTCGCTGGAGTTTGATCTGCATCTGAACAACCAGGAGGAGCTGATCCACTACTACTTCAACATCTTCTCGGATACACTGAGGAAGCTCCGTTTCAGAGCTGCCATACCCAGCATGCATCAGTTTCATCAGCAGATACAACAAAAGGCTTTCTATGGTGAGTAGAGCACGATCCTTCCTGACTTCATTTCTGGAATAACTTTATGGTTTCCGCTCTCTCTGACTCTTAGGCATGCACACCACCATCGCCATCTTTCCCATTCAGCGGAATGTGGAGACTGCCGATGCCGATTTCAATGCCTTGATGCAGAGCAATCAGCGGGCGATCAACTTCAAGAATGCCTGCTATGGCAATCCTGCTAGTCAGCGGATAATGCGACAGCTTCTGCCCAAGTTCGAGCAGGAGGGCCTGCTCGATGCGGATCAATGAACGAGAGAGTGATGCTTAAAACTGTGTTAAACTGTATATACAAATTAGATAAATCTTGTATATGGATATGTATGTATATATTCCTTAGGCTAGTTAATTGTTAATCAACATTTTATATATGTATTATATTTTTATTCTTCTTCTTGTATATAGAACATTTTTGAATTAAATTGTATGCATTCATTATATTGAATATTAAATGTAATTGAAGTATTAAAATTAATTTAAAGTGTGGTTAAATTTATTTATCCAGATTTTCATATAACAGAGCAAACAGTGCACTATGGGTAAAAACGCCGTTTTTTTGGCATTCATAAAAAAAATATAGCTAGAGCTCTACAAATGAATGTCCGTTAGACTAAAGTAGAATTTTGGAAAAAATATGTAGTTATTTGGACCCCGCCTACCTCCCGCCCCCATACGAACTGGATCCCATTTACGTCGTATTTATTATAAAAAAGGTATTCAAAAGATTAATAATGATAAAACATACTTTAAAACATTTTATAACATAAAAAAAAATATATTTGATTGACTAATTGAATGATTGTTTGGTTAAAAGCAATTTGAGGGGAATCGCTCCAACGTACAATTGAATTTCGCTTAGTACTTGTTTAACTAAGCAATAAATTGGATAATTTTTATTTGAATTATAATAGTTTCATCTTTAGTTAGTCAGTTTTTGTCAATACTCTTTAAATAATAAAATTTTATTGCGTCTGCTTCACGATTGGTGTTGGTCCAGACGTCCAGCAGCGCTGCATGAGTGAGCTCATAAGCATCTGCAAAATTTAAAATTTTTCGAAAAGGGGCAAAGACGGGCAACAAGCATTAACACCAATATTTTACTTCCATATTTTTACTTTTATTTAAACTTTGAAATAGAGCTACAATTAATGCTGCAAAATGCTCAATATTTCCCTCACTTTTTCACAAGTCAAAGCAAAATCAAAATCAAAATCTGCCGACTTTGAAAGCGTGCAAAAACATATGGTACTAGGTAAAAATCTTCTAAAACCAGATTTGTTCTATCTGGATATTTAGGAATCAGAAAACTTCAGTCGCATTCAAATTTACCCAAAACGAGAAGGGACGTGTGAGACGCTTTTTACGCGTCACAACTTTTATACCCGGCACTCAGTACTACATCTAGATGTAGAAGACATCGCCAACCACTAGATATCGTTCACATTGCAGAACACGTAGTAAAAGCCTACTAAATAAAGTGCATCAAACAAATTGGATCAGTTAATATTTTCCAATTTATGAGATATTTAAAACAGCAATAAAATTGGTACATTCTTGGACCGATAGGTTTCACAGCAAATTTTTCGAAAGCGGCGAAAATTTCATCTATGAAAATTTCTTGTACGCAACTTTGATGGTCCAATGGTCTGCACATTCTGTGAAATAATGACCGATAGGTTTCACAGCAAAATTTCTTGTACGCAACTTTGATGGTCACTCTTTTTCTAATACAGAGCGTTAAAAACCGAGTCTTGGGTAAAAGTCGGAAGAGTGATAGCCAGGGGGAGGACAGAGGCAGGGGCTCCGATGATCCGATCGGATCCCAATTTGGTGATCTGATAGATATGGCCATTTCCTACGGAATGGCGTTTTTAGTTTTCTTTTATCTTCAAAACTGTAGATTTGGGAGGTTTTCGCCCTTTTGCGGGGGTGGAAAGGGGCGTGACTCATTTTTTAAATACACTGGTTTCAGTGTGAGCATACAGCAGTCCGGAGCCAAAATTTGGTGGCTCTAGCTCTTATAGTCTCTGAGAACGAGCCGACAAACAAGACGGACAGACGGACAGACAGACAGACATGGAGATATCGACTCGGCGATTGATGCTGATCAAGAATATATATATACTTTATGGGGTCGGAAACGCTTCCTTCTGTGCCGTACATACAACCGTTATTCGCACAAATACAATATACCCTATTTACTCTTTGAGTACCGGGTATAAAAATTACTTAAATGCCAAAGATTCGGGCTTTTTACCCATAGTGCAGTGAGAAGCTGCCGCACAACTCGTAGGAGGGGTAAGAGTATTTATAAAAAAAATCCCCGAAAAGTAATAGATAAACAGTAGTTATAATAACAAGCTCTCAAGAGATGAGAATATATGTTTCATGAACAATAATTGTATAAGTTTAAAAGCTTTCCAAAAGTTTTACGTTCAGTAGAGTGTCTCTCTTTAAGCACCTTGCATGTGGGTTTGTCTGTGAGTATTCAAACAAACACATAACAGAAACCATCACAATCTATAATAATACTCGTAACTGTTCGTTTGATTAGCATTTTTGCACAGTAACTATGGCTAATCAGTTAATTTTTAATAAACAATAGCGACACCTCATCGTGAAAATGAATGTCTATGGCAATAACTCTCGTCAGATAATGTTTCTGTATTCCTCGGACTTCCATGACAGTTGCAAAGCTCTCTAGAGGCATAACCGAAAATTCCTCTAACTATAAGGATATGGTGAGCTCCCATTATTTCACAATATTTAGCACTTCAAGTGGTTTTTAGTAAGCAACAATTACAAGGACAATAAAGCACTTTGATAAGATAAATGTATTTCACAAGAAAAATTGCGGAAACATCTTACAAAAAGCTCAAACTATTTTTGCTTAAAAAGTGCCATCCATCAAACTAAATGCTTTATTCTATAACCAGATTTCACCGAATGCTTAGCTCTTAGAAGATAGACTTTAAGCTCATCTAAACAGAATGACAACAGAAAACTTGGAATTCAACGCAGACGAGCTGGAGGCTCCACAGTGGCTGAATGCTACGTACTTGGAAACAATTCTGAGCACGTATGAAAATGCACCTGAACTGAAGGTAACGGATCTAAAAATATCTCCCGCGAGTGCCCAGGGAGATCACTATGCGAGCGTTATGTTCCGCACTAAAGTGGAGTACAACTCCCGGAATGGAGCTTCCACCAAGTCGCTTATTGTCAAAACGATGCCCGAGCAGGAGGGCCACAAGAAGGAAATGATGAGTGAAACGTATTTCTTCAAAACAGAGATCGGAATGTACTGTCAAGCCCTGCCAGAGTTTGAGAGGATACTGAAGCAGGCGGGAGATGACACACACCTATGTGTGCCATGCATCTATCACAGTCTTGAGCCCCGCCAGGTTATAATATTTGAGGATCTAGTGCCGCAGGGATACACAGTCATCCGGGATCGTCCGTTGGGGGAGGAGGAGCTCTGCAGAGCCTTCTCGAAGCTGGCCAAATGGCATGCCGTCAGCATGAAACTGCTCGATGAGGTGAGCTCTCGAAACTGAACACCATTGACTGAAATTCAGAATAACGTTCTCTCTTTACTAGAAACCTGATTTTCTGAAGGAGTTCAAATATGGTGTGGGTGAAATGGCGAACTTGATGAGTGATCCATTCATATCTACGGCAATGCCTCCCTTCATTGAAATGCTGGAGCGATGGCCAGAGCTGAGGAAATATAAGCCGTATTTTGAGAATATAAAAGACACCTACTTGGACACGGTAAAAAGCATTTTGCAAGAGTATCGCCAAGATCCCCAAGCTGATGGATATTACGTGCTGTGTCATGGAGACTTTCATCTGCGGAACATGATGTTCAGGAATAACCCGGAGACAGGCGACTCCGAAGACGTCATGCTGGTGGATTTTCAACTCTCTAATACCTGTCCCATAGCCGTGGACTTGATATACTCCATCCACATGCTGATGGAGCCGGAGCAGCGCTGGAACCACGGCGAGAAGTTGATCAACTATTACTTCTCTGTGTTGGTGGATACTCTGAAGAAAGTGGGATACAAAGGTGCAATGCCCACCCAGGAGAAGCTATGGCAGCAGATTTATAGACTGAAATATTATGGTAAGTCTTCAATTTAATTTCGAATTTCCTTAGTAGGCATTTACATCGGTTTCTTTTTGCAGATTTGTTCTTGATGTTTACCTTTCTACCATTAATTTGGGGCATAAAAACTAAATCTTTTACCATGAATGACCTTCTACAAGATGGAGCAACACGTCAGAAGACCTACCATCAGAATGTGTACATTAAGGATGTCAAGATATTATTGCCCAAATACGAGCAACTCGGCTACTTTAAGGATCTATAAATAGTTATTTTCTTCCAGTTATTAAGTATACAATAAAGTGCACAATGGGAACTGCAAGCGTTTACTTTGTTATCAATTTGTTTGATTAAGATATGGCACAATGGCAATGGAAAATTCAATTGCATTGCCAAGGGTAATCGCAGAGAAGTACAGCATCCATAGCCAAGTGAAAGTTCTTCCACCAAAACTAGTTCCACCAGCCGCAAACCTGTTATGTATGAGATTACGCGTGTCATACTATACTATTATAAGTATACCCTTTTAAAGGGTTTATATTATTTTAGGTAAATATAGAAGCAACCTACACTTGAAAACAGGTCACCATATGTAAAGTTTCCATTAAAACGGACTACGTGGAATATATCTACGATCGTTGCTAAGTGTTTCCATTTTATTTTGTTCTCTCCATTGCTACGGTGTGTCAACATTAAAATACTATTTTAAAGGGTATGTTATACTATTTAAAATATAACACTAGTCAACACAACAATTCCGCTGTGTCTGATAAATTCGGGAATTTAAATTTGGTTAATAAATTCGTTTGTTTTAAGAATTTATAAAAATCAGAGGTAGTTTGGTTGTACTTCTGGATGTATTGAATTTTTGTAATTCTGAAAAGCTGATAGCGTCTGGAAAATGTTGAGCAAATTGAATATTGAAATTCAGGAAAAGTAAAATATAAATTTTAGACCAACACTCCGAAATCATTTTTCACTATTAAATACCGTTTGAAAAGTTGCTGGCCCAACTGCCAAGGTATTTCTGACTTCTGTCACTACCATGTTACCATGGTATGGGCATGGTACACTGNTCGCCACAAAATCTATGGTGAGTAGTTGCTGATCTATAAAGTTCGAATTGTTGAGCTAACAGCCCTTGGTATCCTTCCTTTCAGAGTTCTTCTTGATTACAACTGTTTTGCCTATGATATTGGCCGTCAAATCGAATACCCTAAAGATTGTTGACATGATTCAAGATCCGATAACACGCCAGAAGACTTACCTCATGGATTCATACGTTGAAGAAGCAAGGAAACTGTTGCCCATGTTCGAGAAAATGGGTTACTTTAAGGATCTATAGGGCAAGACAACAATTGGACAACTTACAAAGCACAATACACCATCATCCGAATGTCTTTCGAGTATCTGTAGATTACGAACGTTTTGTTATCTCTATATTGAATAGGGAGTGGGAAACGATATGTTAACATTATATAACAAATAAAGCAATGAAATAATCTGACTAGTATTTCTGTCGTACTTATTGAATTCAGCTGAATTCATTGAATTCTGACTGTAACTGGTATCTACTACTACTAATACTACTACTCTATTATCTTATCACTGTCTTTTGGTTGTAACTGTAAACATTTTTAAATATATTTAAACAGATTTTGGACAGTTATTTGTACAACATTTACGTTTGATTGTGCTCTTCCTAAAACAAATGCTGGGATATACCCATGGAACGAATGAATATATGAATACTATTGTTCGATAGTTGATCCCTCGCTGCCCATATGGATCATCTTATTTGTCCAAAAATCCAGAGAGCTCAGTACAGCATCCATAGCCAAGTGAAAGTTCTTCCACCAAAACTAGTTCCACCAGCCGCAAACCTGTTATGTATGAGATTACGCGTGTCATACTATACTATTATAAGTATACCCTTTTAAAGGGTTTATATTATTTTAGGTAAATATAGAAGCAACCTACACTTGAAAACAGGTCACCATATGTAAAGTTTCCATTAAAACGGACTACGTGGAATATATCTACGATCGTTGCTAAGTGTTTCCATTTTATTTTGTTCTCTCCATTGCTACGGTGTGTCAACATTAAAATACTATTTTAAAGGGTATGTTATACTATTTAAAATATAACACTAGTCAACACAACAATTCCGCTGTGTCTGATAAATTCGGGAATTTAAATTTGGTTAATAAATTCGTTTGTTTTAAGAATTTATAAAAATCAGAGGTAGTTTGGTTGTACTTCTGGATGTATTGAATTTTTGTAATTCTGAAAAGCTGATAGCGTCTGGAAAATGTTGAGCAAATTGAATATTGAAATTCAGGAAAAGTAAAATATAAATTTTAGACCAACACTCCGAAATCATTTTTCACTATTAAATACCGTTTGAAAAGTTGCTGGCCCAACTGCCAAGGTATTTCTGACTTCTGTCACTACCATGTTACCATGGTATGGGCATGGTACACTGTATGGCTAGGTTCTCACAAAAAACACCATAAAAAAATACAATAATCAAAAAAAGTTCTAAACAAAGTAGGTACTTAACGGATATTGAAGAGTTAATCAATTTTAGCTCAACAGCTTATCCATCGATTTTTACTAGGGCTAAGTTCATTAAACTACGCCTATTAAATCCAAAATCTATCTAAAACCCAAAATCGTTCAATTTTGTTGACTCGTGTAATCAATCACAATGATTATTTGCTACTTATAAAAGCCGTACCCCCTGCTTTCCACACTTATAATATTTATATCATGTATCTTTTTGTGGTACTACTTCATCGAACGAGCGCAGAGAATGCTTTATATTTAGTTAGATTTCTTTAATAAATGAAAATGCGTTTTCCAGTTAAATATCCATTGATTAAAATGATAATGAGACTTAAATTTGCTCCCCGATAAGACAAAATAATTGGAAACTTAATTTCGCAGTGAATTGAAAATGTGCGGCGGTCAAAAAGCTCTCGGTAAAGCTCTTTCAAAGCTCAAATTTTTTAGTTAAAATGAGTGCGGAATTATTTGTTATAAACACAACTGGTTTGCTGTTCCATCAGTTCCAACAAGTGATTAGATTGTGCCGCTGCCAAACAAACAAAATGTCTGAAAACTCAAACGCGGAAGAATTTAATGCCGACGAGCTGGAGCCCCCACAGTGGCTGAATGCTACGTACTTGGAAACAATTCTGATCACGTATGAAAGTGCACCAGAATTGAAGGTAACGGATCTGAAAATATCCCCCGCGAGTGCCCAGGGAGATCACTATGCCAGCGTTATGTTCCGCACCACAGTGGAGTACACGACCGGGAAGGGAACGTTCAACAAGCCACTGATTGTCAAGACAATGCCCGAGCAGGACGGCCACAAGAAGGACATGCTGAGTGACAGCCATCTGTTTGACACAGAGATTGGAATGTACTCCAAGGTGCTGCCAGAGTTCGAGAGGATACTGAAGCAGGCGGGAGATGATACCAAGTTATATGCGGCCTGCATTTTCCATAGCATGGAACCGCGGCAGGTAATGATCTTCGAGGATCTGGTGCCGCAAGGATACATTGTCGTTCGAGGACGTTCGGTTCGGGAGGAGGAGTTGTGCGCCTCCCTTTCTAAATTGGCCAAGTGGAACGCGGTCAGCATGAAATTTAACAACGAGGTAAGTCTCTAAGGAATCTTCAAGGATCAAGTCAAAACTTACCTATAATTCTCCTCTAAATCAGAATCCCGATTTTATCAAGGAATTTAAATATGGTTTGTTTGATTTACCGACGCTGATGAGTGATCCAATGGTTACCACTGGTATGGGCAATTTTATTGCAATGCTCGACCAGGTTCCCGATCTGAAGAAGTACAAGCCGCACTTTGAGAAAATAAAGGACAATTATTTGGACCGCACACGTGCCGTGATGACGGAGTATCGCACTGATCCAAAATCGGATGAACCCTACGTCCTCGCCCACGGAGACTTCCATCTGCGGAACATGATGTTCAGGCACAACAAGGAGACCGGGGCATTTGAGGATGTCATGTTGGTGGACTTCCAGATCTGTAATTTAGCTCCCATAAGTGTCGACTTGATTTACTCCATATACATGCTGATGGAGCCAGAGCAGCGCTGGAACCATGGCGAAAAGTTGATAAACTTTTACATCACCATTTTGGTGGATACTCTAAAGAAAATTGGATACAAAGGCACCATGCCCACCCAGGAGAAGATCTGGCAGCAGATCCATCGCCACAAAATCTATGGTGAGTAGTTGCTGATCTATAAAGTTCGAATTGTTGAGCTAACAGCCCTTGGTATCCTTCCTTTCAGAGTTCTTCTTGATTACAACTTTTTTGCCTATGATATTGGCCGTCAAATCGAATACCCTAAAGATTGTTGACATGATTCAAGATCCGATAACACGCCAGAAGACTTACCTCATGGATTCATACGTTGAAGAAGCAAGGAAACTGTTGCCCATGTTCGAGAAAATGGGTTACTTTAAGGATCTATAGGGCAAGACAACAATTGGACAACTTACAAAGCACAATACACCATCATCCGAATGTCTTTCGAGTATCTGTAGATTACGAACGTTTTGTTATCTCTATATTGAATAGGGAGTGGGAAACGATATGTTAACATTATATAACAAATAAAGCAATGAAATAATCTGACTAGTATTTCTGTCGTACTTATTGAATTCAGCTGAATTCATTGAATTCTGACTGTAACTGGTATCTACTACTACTAATACTACTACTCTATTATCTTATCACTGTCTTTTGGTTGTAACTGTAAACATTTTTAAATATATTTAAACAGATTTTGGACAGTTATTTGTACAACATTTACGTTTGATTGTGCTCTTCCTAAAACAAATGCTGGGATATACCCATGGAACGAATGAATATATGAATACTATTGTTCGATAGTTGATCCCTCGCTGCTCATATGGATCATCTTATTTGTCCAAAAATCCAGAGAGCTCAAACTCCTTAATGGTGCGCTGCAAGAACGCACGATATTTTGGATTCTCGACATTCTCCCGGCGGAACTGGTCGCCGCTCTCGGTGCGGGAGTTAAGGTCTTCGAGATTTTCAAAGCCAGCTCCTTCGCGGAAGATCAAAGGCGTGAGGCAAGTGGCGCCAATTACACCTAGAATAGAGCAGGCATATAGGAGGATGATCCAAAAAAGTGATAGGAGAAATTACTCACCCATCAGGCTAGTGTTGATAAGATCGATATGGATATCTTTGAGTGTGGGAATGTTTCCTTGATATTTGAGCTTCTCCAGGGTCTGCTTCAGCACCTGATGGTACGTCCTTACAATGTATTTGAAGTGCACCTTGCGCACATTCTCATTGAGAGAGCCGTAGAGGAAGTAGTTGAGGTCTATGGCTGGAGATCCCACATAAGCCAATTGGTAATCCAACTAGAGAAATAAACGGATAGTAAATTGTGGAGTTTGAAAGATTGAATGATGACTCTACTTACAGTCACCACATCATCGGGCTCCTTGGTCTCGTTGTTGATGTGAAACAGAAGATTGTTGATCCACAGATCCGTGAGGTTGAACACACGGAAACCCTTCTCGCTTTCATCAAACATGGCCAGAGCTCTCTGGAGCACATTCTCGGCCAGAATGAACATCTTCTCGGTGATCTCCTCGTAGCCCTTCCAGTGGGCCAGCTCCTCCGCCACGCAGCGAATGTTCACGGGGAAGTAGGTGAGGAAGTCCCGCCTATCGGGGTTCCGGGAAATGGGCGCCTCATCGAAGAACTCCAAGACTTCGGGACTCTCCTTGGCTATAACGGCACTGCAGGCATGCAGCTTGGCTATCTTCTCGACGGTGGGCAGAACGTAGTCCAGGTTCAGGAGACGACCCCGCTCGAAGTTCTCAAAGCCGCTCATCTGCATATCTTCCAGGATAAGGAACGGTTCCGGCGACTCCGTTGTGTAGTAGCAAGCGGGAGCAATCTTGCTCTTGTCACCAATGGACTCCAGCAGTGCTTGCACCCTTGGGAGCACCTCCTTGTAGGAGAGGATCTCACGCTTGAAAAGCTTGCTGCGCTGGGCCACGGCTCCTGTTTGTCCCTTGGGGTGGTCTTTGATGATCACCGAGAACTTGCTCTTGGCCGCCTCGCCTCGCTGCAGATTGAAGGTGGCCCGGTGCATTTCGCTGGCAAAGCCCGCCGCCGTGTCTCCCACCTGGGNGGAGCCCCCACAGTGGCTGAATGCTACGTACTTGGAAACAATTCTGATCACGTATGAAAGTGCACCAGAATTGAAGGTAACGGATCTGAAAATATCCCCCGCGAGTGCCCAGGGAGATCACTATGCCAGCGTTATGTTCCGCACCACAGTGGAGTACACGACCGGGAAGGGAACGTTCAACAAGCCACTGATTGTCAAGACAATGCCCGAGCAGGACGGCCACAAGAAGGACATGCTGAGTGACAGCCATCTGTTTGACACAGAGATTGGAATGTACTCCAAGGTGCTGCCAGAGTTCGAGAGAATACTGAAGCAGACGGGAGATGATACCAAGTTATATGCGGCCTGCATTTTCCATAGCATGGAACCGCGGCAGGTAATGATCTTCGAGGATCTGGTGCCGCAAGGATACATTGTCGTTCGAGGACGTTCGGTTCGGGAGGAGGAGTTGTGCGCCTCCCTTTCTAAATTGGCCAAGTGGAACGCGGTCAGCATGAAAGTTAACAACGAGGTAAGTCTCTAAGGAATCTTCCAGGATCAAGTCAAAACTTACCTATAATTCTCCTCTAAATCAGAATCCCGATTTTATCAAGGAATTTAAATATGGTTTGTTTGATTTACCGACGCTGATGAGTGATCCAATGGTTACCACTGGTATGGGCAATTTTATTGCAATGCTCGACCAGGTTCCCGATCTGAAGAAGTACAAGCCGCACTTTGAGAAAATAAAGGACAATTATTTGGACCGCACACGTGCCGTGATGACGGAGTATCGCACTGATCCAAAATCGGATGAACCCTACGTCCTCGCCCACGGAGACTTCCATCTGCGGAACATGATGTTCAGGCACAACAAGGAGACCGGGGCATTTGAGGATGTCATGTTGGTGGACTTCCAGATCTGTAATTTAGCTCCCATAAGTGTCGACTTGATTTACTCCATATACATGCTGATGGAGCCAGAGCAGCGCTGGAACCATGGCGAAAAGTTGATAAACTTTTACATCACCATTTTGGTGGATACTCTAAAGAAAATTGGATACAAAGGCACCATGCCCACCCAGGAGAAGATCTGGCAGCAGATCCATCGCCACAAAATCTATGGTGAGTAGTTGCTGATCTATAAAGTTCGAATTGTTGAGCTAACAGCCCTTGGTATCCTTCCTTTCAGAGTTCTTCTTGATTACAACTGTTTTGCCTATGATATTGGCCGTCAAATCGAATACCCTAAAGATTGTTGACATGATTCAAGATCCGATAACACGCCAGAAGACTTACCTCATGGATTCATACGTTGAAGAAGCAAGGAAACTGTTGCCCATGTTCGAGAAAATGGGTTACTTTAAGGATCTATAGGGCAAGACAACAATTGGACAACTTACAAAGCACAATACACCATCATCCGAATGTCTTTCGAGTATCTGTAGATTACGAACGTTTTGTTATCTCTATATTGAATAGGGAGTGGGAAACGATATGTTAACATTATATAACAAATAAAGCAATGAAATAATCTGACTAGTATTTCTGTCGTACTTATTGAATTCAGCTGAATTCATTGAATTCTGACTGTAACTGGTATCTACTACTACTAATACTACTACTCTATTATCTTATCACTGTCTTTTGGTTGTAACTGTAAACATTTTTAAATATATTTAAACAGATTTTGGACAGTTATTTGTACAACATTTACGTTTGATTGTGCTCTTCCTAAAACAAATGCTGGGATATACCCATGGAACGAATGAATATATGAATACTATTGTTCGATAGTTGATCCCTCGCTGCTCATATGGATCATCTTATTTGTCCAAAAATCCAGAGAGCTCAAACTCCTTAATGGTGCGCTGCAAGAACGCACGATATTTTGGATTCTCGACATTCTCCCGGCGGAACTGGTCGCCGCTCTCGGTGCGGGAGTTAAGGTCTTCGAGATTTTCAAAGCCAGCTCCTTCGCGGAAGATCAAAGGCGTGAGGCAAGTGGCGCCAATTACACCTAGAATAGAGCAGGCATATAGGAGGATGATCCAAAAAAGTGATAGGAGAAATTACTCACCCATCAGGCTAGTGTTGATAAGATCGATATGGATATCTTTGAGTGTGGGAATGTTTCCTTGATATTTGAGCTTCTCCAGGGTCTGCTTCAGCACCTGATGGTACGTCCTTACAATGTATTTGAAGTGCACCTTGCGCACATTCTCATTGAGAGAGCCGTAGAGGAAGTAGTTGAGGTCTATGGCTGGAGATCCCACATAAGCCAATTGGTAATCCAACTAGAGAAATAAACGGATAGTAAATTGTGGAGTTTGAAAGATTGAATGATGACTCTACTTACAGTCACCACATCATCGGGCTCCTTGGTCTCGTTGTTGATGTGAAACAGAAGATTGTTGATCCACAGATCCGTGAGGTTGAACACACGGAAACCCTTCTCGCTTTCATCAAACATGGCCAGAGCTCTCTGGAGCACATTCTCGGCCAGAATGAACATCTTCTCGGTGATCTCCTCGTAGCCCTTCCAGTGGGCCAGCTCCTCCGCCACGCAGCGAATGTTCACGGGGAAGTAGGTGAGGAAGTCCCGCCTATCGGGGTTCCGGGAAATGGGCGCCTCATCGAAGAACTCCAAGACTTCGGGACTCTCCTTGGCTATAACGGCACTGCAGGCATGCAGCTTGGCTATCTTCTCGACGGTGGGCAGAACGTAGTCCAGGTTCAGGAGACGACCCCGCTCGAAGTTCTCAAAGCCGCTCATCTGCATATCTTCCAGGATAAGGAACGGTTCCGGCGACTCCGTTGTGTAGTAGCAAGCGGGAGCAATCTTGCTCTTGTCACCAATGGACTCCAGCAGTGCTTGCACCCTTGGGAGCACCTCCTTGTAGGAGAGGATCTCACGCTTGAAAAGCTTGCTGCGCTGGGCCACGGCTCCTGTTTGTCCCTTGGGGTGGTCTTTGATGATCACCGAGAACTTGCTCTTGGCCGCCTCGCCTCGCTGCAGATTGAAGGTGGCCCGGTGCATTTCGCTGGCAAAGCCCGCCGCCGTGTCTCCCACCTGGGCGCTCTTCACCAGCAGCTCGCTAACGGCCAGCGTTTCCTCCTTGAAATGCTCCTTGAGCACATCCTGCAGGAACTCCACCGTCAGCCACTCGGGTGCAATGTAGTTCTTCGTGCCGGTTCCCATTTTGCTGTGTTTTTCTTTTATTTTTTCAAGTCACCTGACTGCAACGCGTTCCTAAAAATTACCCCGAATCAGCTGGCGCGACCGTCTCAGAGAGCTTTTAAAGTTAGAGTGTGGGGCGGAACATGTGACAGCGAAAGCTCTCTCTGTGTTGATTGTCTGGCAAGGGGTACATTAAGTGTAAGGTAAGTCAGTTTGATGGGGAGGCACCAATTCGGGCGAGAATATTTAATATAATTTAATTTATTAAGTATTTTGCGGAATTCTCGCTCATCAAATATGCAATGAAATATGGAGCTCTCTTTTCCTCACCTCATTTTAATACCTCTTGCGCTTTGCCCCAATCTTTTCTCAGTTATTTGTGGAACATATGAAGCGCAATGTGAAATTGTTGCTGTTGTGGAACTAATGCCCCGCTCTCTCTCTCTCTCTCTCTGTCTTCATTGGCCATGTTTCTAAATGGAAACAGCTGTTGTTTGTCTCTACAAAAAGTTATTTCCAACTCAATAGGAATTTCCATAAACTCTCCTTCAATAGGGCATAGACCCGGTATGATAAGAAGGCAGCGCAACGCTTACTAACGAAAACAAAAACCCACTTGATTTCTTTGGCTTATTTTCTTAAAACGTATAATAGACAAACATTGCCGCAGCTAAACAAAAGATAAATCTTTAAGATAGTCAAAGTCACTCACAAAATACAGCAGAATTACAAACATACATATACATATGTACATAAATATATACATTTAAGTAGAATCGCATTCAAAAGTCTAAAATGCCACGCCTATAGAGGAACGGTAATATGCTTAGAGCAGAGCGGACGTACAGGGGATTCGTGTAGACCTTGGAGCGGAAGCGATCTCCCTCCTCGTCCGCCTGCATGAGTAACTGGAGACTCGCCTCCGTGTCAACGGGCAGAAGGATAAACACCAGATGAGTGAAGGTCGTAAAGTACCCTATAAACATAAGAAAAGAGTTACAAATAAGAAAACATAAGACTCCAGTGCTTAGCTCTCCACTCACCCCAAAAACCATACTTGATCATGCTCATGTGGAGCTCCCTTAACAGAGGCATTCGTTCGGTGTAGTTCAGGATCTTTAGGCAGCGCACCAGATGAGTGTGATAGATCCTAACGAAGCAATCAAAGTGCTTGATCCGTATGCTATGATGGGCCGAGCAGATGATCAACTCCCACAGATCCTGCGAGGGACTGCCCCACTTGCACAGTTGAAAGTCCACAAAACGCAGTTGATTGATCTCCCCGGATTGGGTATAGCTTAGCATTATATTACTAGACCAAAAGTCCCCATGATTTAGCACTTTAAACTCCTGGGGATTGGTGTTAAAGCAGCGGGCCACAGATTGCACAAATTGATCGGCTGTCGGCTGGGCGAACATTATTGGTCTCCTTTGGTGGATAATTACCCATTAAATCTCTACTTACAATGCGACTCACGTACTGTTCATGTTCTGGCAGACCCCATTTGGCCATGGCCGCCTTGTAGCTCTGGACACGGGCATGATATGACTTGGATTTGTTGTAGTTGGCGGGCAGGTAAGTACGTTGAAAATCCTCCGGAAAGGGGCCGTTCCGCTGTCTCCACACAGCGCTGGCCGCATGGAATTCCGCTAGTTTCTCGAGCACCCTTCTCATGTGCGGCATATCGAAGCCCTTGAGACGATTGATATTACGAAACTTCTTCGTTTTGAGATCCTCCTGGACGAGACAGATGCGTCCATTGACATTCTCCGACCAGTGGCATTTGGGGGCAAACTGTACCTCCAGGCCCGACTGCTCGTAGAGCTTCTCCAATTGTGGTATAATCAGATCGTACATTTGCTTCTCCTTGGGAAAGATATTCAGGGTGTTGACAAACCCATTGCCTTGGGCATCGTCCAGCATGGTCTTCAGCACGTAGGATTTCTGCTGAGAGAAACCGTCTGTGGCCGTGTGAATGAGGTAATTGTTAGAGTAAACAACAACCTGTCAAGGGTCCACGTCCACCCCCTTCTTCTCACCTTTCATTTCAATGTCGACGATAATGCGCATCAGCAGCGATGTATAGGTCTCGCCCGGAGGCGTGGCCGGTATAATTGAGAGATTCAAGATGCGTCGGAACTCTTTCAGCTCCCGCTTCAGCAGCTTCTTGAAGTAGGCCTCGTTGACCCACTCCGGTATGCGAACATTATGGGTGGTGCAGAACTTGTTGCTGTTATCGGGCATTCTGATGGGGGACTTCACTTGACTCTGCTTTCGGATCGTTCGGAAGTTCTCTGTGCTCTGGTGGCGCCTGGTGTTGTTCTCGAACCGAACAGTGGGGTGCAACTGTTTTTCTGGCGTTCTGTTTTGCCTGTTCTTATCGAGAATGTTGTTTCTTATTTCGGTTTTGTTGCTTGTGTTGGCAAGGTAAACGCTCACTTATCAGGCAATGCCAATTGCCATTGCCCGCCCCGTCTAACTGGTTCGTCAACAGCTCGGACATTGAGCATCGCGTTCATCGCGCTCGTTTGTTGATTTGTTTTGGCCCAAAACTCGCTCTCCCATCGAGACACAGCCGAAGGCACAAGCGATACTGTGATAATTGAAAGAGCTTTTCCCCTCTACATATATTTATTAGAGGTATGTGGGATGGACGCGTCTTATCAGCATTGATGATGATGTAAATGCCTGATAGCCGGCTGGGTAGGTGTGGGGAAGCTCTTCTATCTTCTGGGGGTGCAAATGTTATTCCTTGCTTGATGGACGTATCTCTCAGACCCTAAACTCTCTACTGTCTGTTGAGATGCCCCTAAGATGGCTTCCCCATTTCCATTCCAATCGAAACTATTTCAAGTACCGCCGATACGAACTATCAATTGATTGGAAGCTTGTTGAAACCAGATTCAATATACGCACTAATTTATTCAATGGAAAGAATGGGAAATGCATCGGCATTCATTCGTAGTCGCTAAAGTTGAACAGTCCCCGATTGCAGTAGAAGGGATACACCTCTTTGATGATCTCCACAAATGCTGGATTCGTATACAGCCGCGTGCGGAAACTCCTACCAGCCTCATCCTGGGACATGAGAGTGTGCAGATTGGTATTCCTGTCACTGGGCAGCAAAACTGCAGATAGATGACTCATCAACGGAAAGAAAGCTGAAATGAAAGTGCATCTAAAGAGGGGTTCAACTGTCTAGTCTTTAGGGTCAACCCACCATAAAAGGAATTGTTCTTTTTGTAGAGGGCAGCCTGTAAATCCCTAAGTTGGGGCAGCGACTTCTTGTAGCTAAGTATGCCCAGGCAATCGATGAGATGTTCCCAATAGATTCTCACAAAATTCTCATACTCCCTGAGGCGCAGATCTTTTCCTGCTGAAATTGTGATGACGAAGAGCAGATCCTGCCCAGGACTACCCCATTTGCAGTGCTGAAAGTCCAAGAGGAGAGCTCTGTCCAAGCCGTCATTCGAATTGTACCTAAAGAGAATATTGCTGGACCAAAAGTCGCCATGAGTGAGGACATTAAAGTCATTGGCATCGGTCCTCAGGGATTCCAAACACATTTGCACGTACTGCTCCGGAGTGGGCTGCAATGGAGATGAAAATGTTTTGGAACTGTCATTTTTATTTATGAGAAGAGACCTACGAAATTCTTTAAATATCTCTCCTCGATTCCCCAGGTCTTCATGGCTGCTGTGTACTCTGTAACCTTTGCTAGGAATCCTCGTTTGCTATGCTCCGTGTTATCCTTATGGGCAAAGCCATGCTCAAAGTCGATGGGATACGATCCATGGCGATTCTCGTAGACAACACTGGCGGCATGGAGTTCTGCCAGCTTACGAAGGCTCATGGATATGTGTGGCATATCCAAGCCCTTGCTGCGATCCACAGTTTCGAATTCCTGCGATGACAAATCCTCAAATATGAAGTACAGATAGCCATTCATTTCTCCAACTTCCAAACACTTGGGCGCCAGCTGAATGGAATGTCCAGCCTCTAGGTAGAGCTGCTCAAAGGCGGGTAAATAGGTGGCGTACATTTGCTGCTCCTTTTGAAAGTATCGGAACTCCTCCACGAGCCTTCCACCTTTGTCGAACTCGAGGGTGGTCTTGACCACATAGCTCTGAGTTTTAAGACTACCATCTAGGAGATGTTTAGGGAATATAATCGTAATCCTTGATGCTACAATATCTCCTCCTACCTTTTAGTTCCAAGTGCAGATGGACGCGCACCAAAATGGAGGTGAAATTACTGCCTGGAGGGATGGCAGCCACAGGTGTAAACTCTAGAATTCGACTATAATGAGGCACATCTTTGGCCAGCACTGTCTTGAATTTGTCTTCGTTTAACCATTTGGGAATGACCAGATTTTCGTTTGGGTTCTCTATCTTTGACATGGCTCTGATCTCAGACTAATCTTGACTGAACACACGACTCGACTGACTCTGAAGCACAGCAAAGCATTATCCAGCACAGATGGCATATCATGCACAGATAAAACTAATAATTAAACGCTTCGAGATAAACTATCTCACTATCTACAGTTTATTTGCCAGCAAAATAATGTTCATAAAGTAATCAGACATCGTAATCACTAAAGTTAAGCAAACCCCGATTGTACAGAAAGGGATATAGATCCTTCATTACACTGGCAAAGGCAGGATTCGACACGAGACGCAAACGCAGGCTTTCGCCCTCTTCGTTTTCAGCAGACAAATTGTGCAGATTGCTGTCCTTATCGGTGGGGAATAATATGATTGGCAAGTGGTTCATCAAAGCAAAGAATGCTGTGCAGAGAGAGAGGAACATCTGTAAGTTATACGTTAAGGAATCTCCTACCAAAACCCACCATAAAATGAGTTCTCCTTCGCATACATGGATCTCTGAATGTCTCTGAGTGTGGGAATGGGTTTCTTGAACTTCAAAACCTTTAGGCATACAATGAGGCGATCCCAGTAAATTCGCACTAAGTTATCAAACTCCTTTATACGAATATCTGTGGCAGCCGAGAGTATAATGAAGAATAAAAGATCCTGTGCGGGGTTGCCCCACTTAACGATTTGAAAGTCCACGAGAATTAGCTCATCAATCTTGCCGTTTGGCAGATAATTGCTCATCAGATTGCTAGACCAAAAATCCCCGTGATTGAGGACATTAAACTCATTTGGAAGCACGTCCAGGCAACTCAGCGATTGCGCCCAATACTGATCCGCAGTGGGCTGGAAAAGAAAAAGACATTTGGGCAATTCCAAAACTATTTTCCTTTTGGTTTTTCCATAAACTTACAAATTCCTTGACATACTTTTCCGCATCGTCCATGCCCCATGTCAGCATGGCCTTCTTAAAGGCCCGCTCTTTCAATTTGAATGCATCCATGTGGAATTTGTGTGTCTTCAGGGTGACGAAACCCTCAAGGAACTCAGTGGGATAGGGTCCGTGCTGTTCCTCGTAGACCGCACTGGCGGCATGGTATTCGGCCAACTTGTGCAGCGCCCGCGTCATGTGCTCCAAGTCCAGGCCCTTGGTGCGATCGATGTTCTTGAACCGCTTCACGCACAGATCCTCGAAAATGAAGTGAATGTTGCCGTTGCGTTCCTCCGTGTGGAGGCACTGCGGTGCCAGCTGTATCTTCCATCCGGCAGCCCTGTACATTGACTCGAAGGCAGGAAGATAGGTCTCATACATCTTGGCCTCCTTGGGAAACAGACCAAAGTCGTTGATGTCACTGCCGCCACGCTCCTCGGGCAGCATGGTCTTGAAAATGTATGTCTTGGTCTTGACACTGCCATCTGGTGGAGATAATATTATTCTTTCTATCGGTTTTAGTTCTTGTTTTGTGTCTCTACCACCAACCTTTCATTTCCAATTTAATGTAGACCCTTATCATGGTCGAGGTGAAGTTCTCTCCCGGGGGAATCGCCGCCACTTTGGTAAACTTTAATATCTTCACATGATTGGGTTCGTCTTTTGCCAGCACTCCAGTGAAGTACTTCTCATTGATCCAGTCCGGAATGATCAGATGCTCATTGGGATTTACTATTTCCTCACTCATAATAGCGTTTATTCTTTCCACTTCCAGCACAACTTTTCCCGTCACTTGCTACTGAGGCACTGAGCCCAAGTTTTTATTGGATTTTGCAACGCCTTATCGGCAGAAAAAAAAAAGTTTGCTAATTGAGATACTCTCCATACTGAGTCGGCTGTTTTGTTTAGCGCAAAAACTATCTTATCAATCTTATCTATACGATGATTTTACTGCTTTTTACAATATAGTTATGAATTTTGCATTGTTGTACTTTTTGTCAAGAGACTCTTTTGTATAATAATCTCAACTATATTTAATTGCTATAGCAACTACGACAAGTGCTTTCTCTGGGATGAGAAGAGTTTATTGGCCACTTGATGGTGCATTTATTTCACGTATCTATAAGGATAGTATCGCTGTAACACACTTGAACAGGGATGTAATTGGGATAATAAAGTTCCTCAGCAATGAAAATATATCAAAAATCTTAGTTGTTCCAAGTGTATTCCCATTTGCATGTTTCGTTTGGCTAGTATAAATTATTAGTGTACAAATTGCCTGCAACTTATCAGTGTTTGGCCATGACAGTCGTGTATCTACATCAAAAACATTATTGATAGCACATACATACATATGCACAACATGTGTGTAGAAAATATTTCCTGGCAGATTGTAGAAATTTGATTCTATACATTTTTGAGATGGTGTGGACATGGAGACCCATTCAAAAATTTAATTGAAATGACACACGCAAAGAAATATACATATGTACATATGTACGTATGCGTGTGGATTGCGTCTGGGCTGGGTGGCTAGTTTTGTATCTGTTTATTCAGTTAATTTTTTGGCCCCGTCACAATGATAATCACAGTGCCGTGCCTTAAGACGTCAAGCTCAAGTAACAACGCGTTGAGTCATTATTAGCATCGATATTCTAGAGATCGCAACTGCTTGATTTTTTATACCCGGTACTCAAATAGTAAATAGGGTATATTGTATTTGTGCGAATAACGGTTGTATGTAACGCACAGAAGGAAGCGTTTCCGACCCCATAAAGTATTTATATTCTTGATCAGCATCAATAGCCGAGTCGATAGAGCCATGTCTGTCTGTCCGTCTGTCCGTCTTGTTTGTCGGCTAGTTCTCAGAGACTATAAGAGACTAGAGCCACTAAATTTTGCATCCAGACTGCTATATGCTCACACTGAAACCAGTGTATTTCAAAAATGAGCCACGCCCCCTTCCGCCCCCGCAAAAGGGCGAAAACCTACAGTTTTGAAGATAAAAGAAATAAATAAAAACGCCATTGCGTAGGAAATGGCCATATCTATCAGATCACCAAATTGGGATCCGATCGGATCATTATTATAGCCACAATGGAGAAATTAATTTCCAGTGGCTAAACCCACCCTGTCCCGCAGCTTTTGTTGCTCTTTTTACATTCTCTCATTCACACTCTGCTTCTGCTTCACTCGACCCCTGCCTCTGCCCTCCCCCTGGCTAATCCTCTTCCGACTTTTACCCAAGACTCGGTTTTTAACGCTCTGTATTAGAAAAAGAGTGACCATCAAAGTTGCGTACAAGAAATTTTGCTGTGAAACCTATCGGTCATTATTTCACAGAATGTGCAGACCATTGGACCATCAAAGTTGCGTACAAGAAATTTTCATAGATGGCGCCACTTTTGAAAAATTTGCTGTGAAACCTATCGGTCCAAGAATGTACCAATTTTATTGCTGTTTTAAATATCTCATAAATTGGAAAATATTAACTGATCCAATTTGTTTGATGCATTTTATTTAGTAGGCTTTTACTACGTGTTCTGTAGTGTGAACGATATCTAGTGGTTGGCGATGTCTTCTACATCTAGATGTAGTCCTGAGTGCCGGGTATAAAAGTTGTGACGCGTAAGAAGCGTCACACACGTCCCTTCTCGTTTTTGATTGTATGAATCTAAAACTAATCTTTTCAAGTCGTAAGTTTATTTTGACTAAAAATCATTAAAGTTAAAAATGCCACGGTTATAGAAAAATGGATACGGATCCTTCATGGCCTCCCCATATGATGGATTTGTAAACAGGCGTAGACGGAATTTGTGCCCCTCTTCATCCTCGCGCATTACATTATGCAAATTGGAATCCTTGTCCGTGGGGAATTTGATGATGGACAGATGATTGAACACCGCCATGACAGCTGTAAAAGAAAATTGTTTTTCATCTTTACTTTTGAAAAGATATCTAGTGCCGAACGTACCGTAAAGGGAATTGTGCTTTTTGTACAAAGAAGTTTGAAGATCACGCAATGTGGGCAATGGCTTCTGGTATTTGGTATCTGGTATTTCCCAGTAGATCTTAATGAAGTAGTCGAACTCTTTGAGCTTGATATCGTTGGCCGCTGAGAGAGTGATGAAAAACAGCAAGTCTTGTGCAGGACTGCCCCACTTGCAGAGCAGAAAGTCCACCATAATAAGCTCCTCGATCTGACTATTTTCGAGATAGTTGCTCATCAGATTACTGGACCAGAAGTCTCCATGTGTAAGGGTATTAAAGTCCAAAGGATCCACCGTCAAATTATTGGCGCAGACTTTTCCATACTGCTTAGCAGTTGGCTGACAGGAAAGACATCTCCACTGGGAGCTCTCCAGAATAGAAGATCTTTCATTGGCTTACAAAACGCTTGGCATACTGCTCCTGGTCCTCCAGTCCCCAGCTAGATATGGCCTTTAGAAAGGCTTCCGATTTCACTGCCCATCCCTGCTCCTGTAGAGGCAGGTTCTTTTCGGTAATGAATCCTTCATTGAACTCCGCGGGAAGAGGACCCTCCTGCTCCACATAAACGGATGCAGCCGCATGGAACTCTGCTAGTTTATGCAGCGCCCGCTGCATGTGTGGAAGGTCCAGGCCACGAATGCGATCGACGTTATTAAACTTCTTCACGGCCAGATCCTCAAACACAAAGTTAATGCTCTCCCCCCGCTGCTCGGCATACAGACACTTGGGCGCTAGCGAAATATCCTCACCGGCTGTCTTATAGAGAGCTTCGAAGGCAGGCAAAAATTTCTGATACATCTGAAGCTCCTTGTCGAAGATGCCACATTCGCGGATCTCCTTGCCACCGCGATCCTCTGCCAGCATAGTCTTGAAGATGTATGTCTTGGGCTTGGTGCTGCCATCTATTGAAACCCCAATGGATCTTAGTTCTGGTTATATCATATCCCCAAATCTGTGGATTGCTTACCCTTCAACTGCAGAGTTAAATGAATTCGCAGCATAATTGAGGTGAAATTCTCCCCCGGTGGTATCGCTGCCACCGGCTGGAAGCTGAGGATTTTCGCATACTCAGGTTCGTCTTTTTGTAGAATCTGCACGAAGTACTCCTCAGTTACCCACTTGGGTATGTCCAAGTGTTCATTGGGATTCTTGATCTCTGATGGCATTGCACCTTTCCCGTTGAAAGTTTTCCCAAAACTGATTTCATTTTCGGTATAGTTTTTGGGCCTGCCAATTCATATCGAAAAGAGCTTTCGTTATAGCCATATAGGCATAGGCAGAGAGAGAAAAAGATAAAGAAAAAGAGAGAGCGAGAGAGAGAGAGAGAGACAGGGAAGAGGAAGCTAAGGACCGAATTTGATTATTGATTGTTGGAAATAGAGAACCAGAACTCTTTAAACTCTCGATAAGATTTCAAATGTTTTCGCAACTAAAAACAATCTTACACCTGCAATCGTTTAGAAAATAAAGAAATGGCTTACGCAACTTGTAGTTTTAATTAGTTGTCATTCAATTGTTTGTAATGAATTTCTCCCTACAAAGTTGTTAATCAAGTAAAAAGAAGCATCGGAACCGGTCTCAGAAACTCTGGGCTCTATGGAGTACTCGTATTTGATTTTGATAGATCTCATGAATACTTCAAGTATTTCTTCCACAACCAACATAGAATATTACAGAGATTACAGCCCCCTTACACAGCCTCCCCTTATAGCCAGTATAAGGAAACCGTCATCGAAATGTTGGGAACCAAAATAGATTGTTTTTTTTTTTTCATGGTCTAGAAGGGTAATCACACTGCCACTAGCCATTAAAATTTAATGCCCACATCTCCCGTACTCAAAGCCCCCCACAATTTCATTGTTTGCATTAGAAATAATTCGCTCGCCGAAAGCATATAAAGTGAACGATTTTTTGAGTACCTTCATTCAGTTAGGAGAGCGAAATACTAGCAGTACTCCCAATTAAAAAAAGTACAAACAAAATGTCGGGGAACACAGATAGTGAAACCTTCAATACCGACGAACTGGTTGCACCTGAATGGCTAAATGTAGAGTTTATCACAAAAGTTCTGAGCGAACATGAACAGGCTGTCGAACTAAAGGTCACCGACATGCGCTTTTCTCCAGCCAGCGCCAAGGGCGACCACTCTGCCAGTATTATGTTTCGCGCCAAAGTGGAGTACACCACCCGAAAAGGAGCCTCCACCAAGTCGCTAATCATTAAGACAATGCCGGAACAGGAGGGTCACAAGAAGGAAATGCTGAACGAGTCCCCAATCTTCAAAACGGAGACTGGGATGTACAGCACAGTACTGCCGGAGTTTGAGAGGATACTCCGGGAGGCAGGAGACTATGATAAACTGTATGTGGACTGCATTTATCACAGTCTGAAGCCGCGTCAGGTGATGATCTTCGAGGATCTGGTGGAGATGGGTTACTTGGTGATTCGAGATCGTGAGGTAAGCCTCGAAGAGGTTCGTTCCGTGTACTCTAAACTGGCGAAGTTTCATGTGGCGAGTATGAAAGTCCAACAAGAGGTAAGCAACCCAATGGCATCAACTCTTCAAACTCTGAATAACATCCTCTTTCTATTAGCAACCCACTCACCAACGGACTTTTTGATATGCCAAACTTGTTGAAGGAGGGATTTATTAGCACCGGCATGACATTCTTTGTCGAACTGCTCGAAAAAGAGCCAGAGCTGCAAAAGTATAAGAAATACTTTGAGAACTGATGGAAGCATGGGCGCAAAGGCGTCAGAACCCACAACCAGATCCGTACAACGTCCTTTGCCATGGAGACTTCCATCTACGTAACATGATGTTCAAGCATAACAAGGCGACCGGAACCTTCGAAGACTGCATGCTGCTGGACTATCAAATGTGCAACATATCCCCATTGACCGTTGATTTAATCTACTCAGTTTACATGCCATTGGAGCCACAGCAACGCTGGGATCATTGGGAAGATCTACTAAAGTATTACTTCTCCGTTTTGGTTGGTACTCTCAAGAAGGTTGGCTATAAAGGAGAAATGCCCACGGAAGCTGGGCTCTTGGAACGATTCCATGAACTGAAAAACTTTCGTAAGTTTGTTCCCCAGAACTCCAGCTAAAATAATAATCTCGTATCGCTTCCTTTTAGACTTTTTCCTGTTGAGCACATTCCTGCCATTAACGTGGGCTGGTAGGGCGATGGGAACCGACTTTTTTTATATTATGCAGAACGATGAGAAGCGTAGAACTGCCTCATTTCTGGAGGGATATATCAAAGATGTCAAAATATTCTTACCCCGCTGGGAACAATTGGGCTACTTCAAAGATACCTAAAGTATTTAATGTAATCCGTTGATTTGTAAGACGATCTTTGCCTTTAAATAAATAAACATACAGAGAAAGAACTTGCCTCCAAAGCAGATAAAAGTATTTGTTATAGAAATGAAAAACCTGTTTTAATGTATATATAATGTATCCTATACATCTTTCAAATTGCTGAAGTTCACAAAATGGTCATTATCAGTTTTATAGCTGTTTACACCTTTAAAGCGAAACAACAAAAGTTTAATAACGTTTGGTTTTAAGCTTACACTTCTCCCTGAACAGTTTCTGTTCTCAGAAAAGAAAGTTAAAACTATAAAAATAAGATAAAAATAAGATAAGAATAAGAGAAATAATAATATAAAATAAGAGATTCAAAACTGATTTTCTTTTACATAACAAAAACCATTCTGGAACCCTAAAAATAAAAAAATTTTCTGTGATTAGTCAGTACATTCAAAAAATATAATTAAATAAAATTATATTACTGTTGGCATCCCCTTGCGTGTTGTGCGCCTTATTAAAAATCGGCTCCCATAAATGACTAACGCAAAAGTAGACTAAGCCATCATATGTATGTACATATGTACATATGTATGTTCATACAGTTGTAAATAACAAAAACAATTATCTTTTTTTAACGGTTTTTAAGTTAATTAAGACAATTTGATGAAACTGGTAAAACTTCTCAAAAAAAGATTTACAATTGTAAAAATTACTAACAAGTAACGAATTTATTAGTAAACAATTTTGAACTAAATTACCAGAAATAAACGTAACTCTGACAGAAATTTGTGAGTGTAAACTAATTAAAATCCTTCAAAGGGATAACGTATTTTGGGGTAACAAGGATCTTCAACGGCCTTCATTTAAACTTTACTTTACTTTACTTTAAATGTAAATGACAGATGTTGAAAGAATGTAACATTTCAATTTGAACAAATCATACGGTGATGTTTTTACTTATGTATGTATGTATGTAAATACTGACTGAGTACCTGGTATAAAGATGTGACGCGTACGAAGCGTCTCAAAAACGTTCCTCCTCGTTTTAATCATTCGTTTTTTTAGTGACGCTATCTTCACTGTTTTTTTTTTCTTTTGACATAGTTAATCACTACCCACTCAAGCCCCCCCATCAATCCGAAATATAAGATTTATAATGAACTTTGCATCGATTGTGAGCTGTGTTATCGATTTAGGTTTGCACAGAAATTTCTAGTTTTTTATACCCGGTACTCGAAGAGTAAATAGGGTAAATTGTTTTTGTGGTAGAAAGATATAACACACAGAAGCAAGCGTTTACAACCTCATAAAGTATGTACATACATAAATAGTATGTGATCAGTATCAATAGCCGAGTCGATATAGCTATGTCTGTCTGTTCGTCCGATTGTCCGTCCTGATGACCGTCTGGAGCTCAGAGACTATAGAAGCTAGGGTAACCAAGTTTTGTATTCAGACATTCTGCCCCCACAAAGGACGATAGCTAAAATTTAAATGTAAAATTCGAAAAAATTATAGGGTTCCCATACATGAATGCATTATTCTCTACCATTTGTATACCCGGTATTTGAAGAGTGTATAGGGTATATAGTATTTGTGGGGAATAACGGTTGTATGTAACGTATAGAAGGAACCGTTTCCGACCCCATAAAGTATATATATTGTTTATTAGCATCAATAGCCGAGTCGATTGAGCCATGTCTGTCTGTCCGTCCGTCTGTCCGTCCGTCTTGTTCAGCGCCTGGATCTCAGAGACTAGAAAAGCTAGAGCCACCAAATGCTGCATCCAGACGTCTATATGCTCACACTGTTACAAGTGTATTTCAAAAATGAGATCCGCCCCTTCTGCCCCCGCAAATGGCCGAAAAGAAGAAAAAAGAAAACTTAAAAACGCCATTCCGATTGGACCATTATTATAGCCAGAATGAAGAAATTAATTTGCAGTGGCTAAACCCACCCCGTCCCGCAGCTTATATTTTTATACCCGGTACTCAAAGAGTAAATAGGGTATATTGTATTTGTGCGAATAAAGGTTGTATGTAACGCACAGAAGGAAGCGTTTCCGACCCCATAAAGTATATATAGATTCTTGATCAGCATCAATAGCCGAGTCGATAGAGCCATGTCTGTCTGTCTGTCCGTCTGTCCGTCTTGTTTGTCGGCTCGTTCTCAGAGACTATAAAAGCTAGAGTCACCAAATTTTGGCTCCGGACTGCTGTATGCTCACACTGAAACCAGTGTATTTAAAAATGAGCCACGCCCCTTTCCGCCCCCGCAAAAGGGCGAAAACCCCTACAAATCTACAGTTTTGAAGATGCAAGAAAACTAAAAACGCCACTCCGTAGGAAATGGCCATATCTATCAGATCATCAAATTGGGATCCGATCGGATCATTATTATAGCCACAGTGGAGAAATTAATTTCCAGTGGCTAAACCCACCCTGTCCCGCAGCTTTTGTTGCTCTTTTTACATTATCTCATTCACACTCTGCTTCTGCTTCAGTGCCACGTCCCTCCCTCTGCCCACCCCCTGCCAATTCCACTTCCGACTTTTAAACCACCACGTCCCGCAGCTTATATTTGTTTTTTTTTTGTGTGTGGGCGCTGCCTCTGCCTCTACCGCAAGTCAGCAGTGTGTTGGTCTAGGGAAGGGCGTCGAGCTAACGGAGCGTGTAGGTGTGAGAAGTGTTGTAGATGTAGATGACTTTGTAGCATAAAGCTACTGACAGAAGCTTGTTGCTATAGAACATACATGTGATATGTGAATACGATAGAGAAAGAGGAAGAACATGCATTTAATAGGTGAATATCGAAATTGAAAAGAAGAAGAGATTAAATTGATTTGAATTCCGACTCGGCCGAACAGCACCCCTAGTTTTTTATTTCGAGATTTTGATTCTGAACTGGTTGCGAGGAGTTGCGGAAACAGTGGCCAAAAGCTAATTTTTAAAAGTTAAAACCAAGACTAGGTTTTTAACGCTCTGTATTAGAAAAAGAGTGACCATCAAAGTTGCGTATAAGAAATTTTCATAGATGGCGCCACTTTCGAAAAATCTGCTGTGAAACCAAGCGGTCATTATTTAACAGAATGTGCAGGGAAAAAGTACCAATTTTATTGCTGTTTTAAATATCTCATAAATTGGAAAATACGATTAACTGATCCAATATTTCTGATGCATTTTATTTAGTGGGCTTTTTACTTTGTGTTCTGTAGTCCTGAGTGCCGGGTATAAAAGTTGTGACGCGTAAGAAGCGTCTCACACGTCCCTTCTCGTTTTTTGTACATTCTCTCATTCACACTCTGCTTCTGCCTCTGCCATGACTCTGCAGTGTTTGGCTCTAGGGAAGGGGGCGAGCTAAAGGATCGGGTTGGCGTGAGTAGGGTTGTTAGTTTAGATGATAGATGAAAAAAAAGGTAACATTTGACAAATAACCGCTAAGGTACAGATGTAGTACTGAGTGCGGGTATAAAAGTTGTGACGCGGACGAAGCGTTTCACAACGTTTCTCCTAGTTTTGTGATTAATGGAATCTAAACAAAGCGTACGCACGTTTCTATGACAACCTTAAACTTGGGAGAGTGAGAGAGCAACAGTTATAGTCGACAAAAGCAAACAGCATATTCAAAGCTCTGTGAAAGCTTCCACAATTTCTTTGCGCATTGAATATACTTCGCTCCCCGAAAGCATATAAATTGGATAATATTTTGCGTACCTTCATTCAGTTAATGGAGCAAAACACAGACAGTACCCCCAATTATAAAAATTACAAAAAAGAAGACAAACAAAATGTCGGGGAACACAGATAGTGAAACCTTCAATACCGACGAACTGGTTGCACCTGAATGGTTAAATGCTCAGTTTATCACAAAAGTTCTTATCGAACATGAACAGGCTTCCGAACTGAAGGTCACCGACATGCGCTTTTCTCCAGCCAGCGCCAAGGGCGACCACTATGCCAGTATTATGTTTCGCGCCAAAGTGGAGTACACCACCCGGAAAGGAGCCTCCACCAAGTCGCTAATCATTAAGACAATGCCGGAACAGGAGGGTCACAAGAAGGAAATGCTGAACGAGTCCCCAATCTTCAAAACGGAGACTGGGATGTACAGCACAGTACTGCCGGAGTTTGAGAGGATACTCCGGGAGGCAGGAGACTATGATAAACTGTATGTGGACTGCATTTATCACAGTCTGAAGCCGCGTCAGGTGATGATCTTCGAGGATCTGGTGGAGATNTCTGCCAGTATTATGTTTCGCGCCAAAGTGGAGTACACCACCCGGAAAGGAGCCTCCACCAAGTCGCTAATCATTAAGACAATGCCGGAACAGGAGGGTCACAAGAAGGAAATGCTGAACGAGTCCCCAATCTTCAAAACGGAGACTGGGATGTACAGCACAGTACTGCCGGAGTTTGAGAGGATACTCCGGGAGGCAGGAGACTATGATAAACTGTATGTGGACTGCATTTATCACAGTCTGAAGCCGCGTCAGGTGATGATCTTCGAGGATCTGGTGGAGATGGGTTACTTGGTGATTCGAGATCGTGAGGTAAGCCTCGAAGAGGTTCGTTCCGTGTACTCTAAACTGGCGAAATTTCATGCGGCGAGTATGAAACTCCAACAAGAGGTAAGTCAAAAGCATCACTTCTTTAAACTGTGAGTAAGATTCTCTCTCTTTTAGCAACCCGCGATACTCAAAGGCTACACTAACGGAACTTTTGATAAGCGAAAGTCGTTGGAACAAGGATTCATTCGCACCGGCATGACATTCTTTGTGGAACTTCTGGAAAAAGAGCCAGAGCTGCGAAAATATAAGGAGTACTTTGAGAACATAAAGGGTGACCTAGTCCAGCAACTGATGGAAGAATGGGCGCAAAGGCGTCAGAACCCACAACCAGATCCGTACAACGTCCTTTGCCATGGAGACTTCCATCTACGTAACATGATGTTCAAGCATAACAAGGCGACAGGAACCTTCGAAGACTGCATGCTGCTGGACTATCAAATGTGCAACATATCCCCATTGACAGTTGATTTAATCTACTCGGTTTACATGCTGTTGGAGCCACAGCAACGCCGGGATCATTGGGAAGATCTACTAAAGTATTACTTCTCCGTTTTGGTTGGTACTCTGAAGAAGGTTGGCTATAAAGGAGAAATGCCCACGGAAGCTGGACTCTGGAAACGATTCCATCAACGAAAAAACTTTCGTAAGTTTTGTACTATGATTCCTAGTTAAAAAAATAATCTGTTGCCTCCGCTTAGACTTTTTCCTGTTGAGCACATTCCTGCCATTAATGTATGCTGTTAGGGAGAAGGGCATCGACGTCGTTGAACTGTTGCAGAACGAAGAAAAGCGTAAAACTACCTCATTTATAGAGGGTTATGTCAAAGATGTCAAAATATTGTTGCCGCGCTGGGAGCAATATGGCTACTTCAAAGATGCCTAAAGTATTTAATGTGATCCGTTGAATTGTAAGACAATATTTGCTTCCAAAAAATTTAATTTAAAAAAATTAAAAACAGAGAAAGAACTTGCTTCAACTAACTTTGTTATAGAAAAGGAAATCCTTTTTTAATGTATTTTAATGTATATTTAATATATATTATATTTCACATAGCTGAAGTTCACACAACATATATTTATTTAAAGCCAAGAAACAAAAGTTTAATCAAGTTTGGTTGTAAGCTTAAACTTTCTCCATGAAAAGCCTCTGTTTTCAGAAAAGAAAGTTTTAACTTCTCTTAAAAATAAAATATTCTAAGCCGACTATTTTTTTTTAACCAAAACCATTCTGGAACCCTAAAAATATAAAAATTCTCTGACTACTCAGTAAATTACAAAAATATAATTAAATACAATTATCAGACTGATGTGCATCTCATTAAAATTGCTGATTTAAATCAGGTGATGGGCACCCCCGGAATGATAAATAGTTGCGTGTTGTGTGCCTAATTAATAATCTGCGCCCATAAATGGCTTACGTAACAGTAGACGAACGATCATATGTACATACATACATTTGTTTAAATGTACATATGTAGATACATATATATGTATGTATGTACATATGTCATTCATTACCATGAAAAGTGGACAATTATTTGTTCGAAATAATTATATACCTATTGTAGACGTGTGGTTGACCAGTTCTCTCAACCATGATTGACAAGTGTAGAGGCTATCATATGTACATACATACATTTTTTTAAATGTACATATGTATATACATATATATGTATGTATGTACATATGTCATTCATTACCATGAAAAGTGGACAATTATTTGTTCAAAATAATTATATACCTATTGTAGACGTGTGGTTGACCAGTTCTCTCAACCATGATTGTCAAGTGTAGAGACAATTCTGTGGTCGGTCTTGTTCAATCAGTTGTAAATTTCTAAAAATGTATTTATTGATAACTGAATTGATAACTCTGTTGTATTTTTTATGTCATAAAAACCTCTGTTTTAGCCCCTCTAGCGGCCCTATACTATTACCCACAAGCTAACAAAAAACTACTCTTTTGCGTGTTTCCATTTTCAGCCAGTCATGATGATTTGTTTACGAGTGAAACTTGCCAAGGTCCAAAGTTCAGCCATTCACAGAGTTCATCAATGGGAAGTGATCAGATATTTCGTTTAATTAAAAATAATTTCTTATTTATTGCACATTTTTTTGACTCTATATTGTATCACAACATATTGGGTAAACACTAACAAAAGGGACACATACTCGTGCTAGACCTCCAACAGTCCTTTCACTTCGAAGAAAGGAAGTAAAAGCCTCATGGCCTCCACATAGTAGATATTGCTGAATGTTTTAAGGCGCATGGCATCACCCTTTGGACCGGGATCCATCATGGTGCTGACATTCAAGTCCTTATCGGAGGGCATGAGCGTGGCCGTCAGCACAGTGTTGGAGGTTAGGGGTCCTACAAAGGAAAGGAGAGTTTAGATTGGATAAATCTAACCAGCGAAAGTTCAGAAACTCACCCCAGAAGCCATACTTCAGCATCATGATGTGCAAATCCCTCAGCAAGGGAATTTTCTTGGAGTAATTGAGCAGTTTGAGGCACTCGGCCAGACGCTCGTGATAGATCTGAATAAAATGATCAAATTCCTTAACTTTGATGTCCAGCGAGGCGGATGTGCAGATCAAGTACCAAAGATCCTGAGCGGGAGAGCCCCACTTGCCGATCTGTAGGTCCACGAAGATTGTCCTGTCGACCTCGCCGTTATCCTTGTAGTTAAACATGATATTGTTGGACCAGCAGTCGCCATGGTTCAGCACATTGAACTCGCTCTCATCCACCACATTGACTTGCAGTGTCATGTCGAAAAACTCAGAGCTAGTCCACAACTTTTGAATGTATTTCTCAGCATCCTCGAGGCCCCACTGGCGCATGGCGCTGATGTACTGCGCCTGACGCATTTCCCCCATTTTCTCGAATAGAGGACGAGTCTCCTCCGTGTACATGGATTTGTTGTACTGCTCGTCGTAGGGGCCGTAAAGGTCATGGACCACCACCGAGGCGGCATGTAATTCTGCCAACTTTCTCAGCACGCAATGCATGTGTTCCATGTCGAAGCCCCTGAGGCGATCGCAGTTCACAAACTTCTGTCGGCTCAGATCCTCAAAGACCAGGCTGATGGCCTCTGCAGTGTGATCGACGAGCAGACATTTTGGCGCCAGCTCAATGTCCACACCCGCCTCTTTGTAGAGCTGCACAAACTGGGGAATGTGCACTTCATACATTTGTTTTTCCTTGGGGAACAGACCCATGGCATTGATGGCATCCGCGCCCTCGCTAGCCTCCAGCATCGTCTTCAAGATGTAAGACAATTCCTGCGTGCTGCCATCTAAAGGGGGGCTAGGTATAAGCAAATGGGAATTCCCATGAGATTCGGTCTGGACTCACCTTTCAGCAGCACTTCGATGAGCACACGGATCATCACGGAGGTGTAATTTTCTCCGGGAGCCGTGGCCGCAATGGGTGTGAAGCTGACGATCTTGTCAAAGCCATTCACATTCTTTTCAAGTATTGGCAGGAAGTAATCCTCGTTCACCCACTTGGGTATGGTCAGGTGCTCGTTGGGATTCACCGACATATTCGGGCACTGCAATCAAGAGATCAGAGAACGCAATCAATTAGATCAAAGCAATTAAACGCTTCTAAAGCATTTTCTACATATGTATGCATAGAAATTGTTGCGTCATGATGAGTGGCTCCATTACACTGCCAGCCACTGCCTTGCTTGTTTCCTGTTGACTTATCTAACTTTAGAAGGGGGTTGGCTTTATCTTTCAGTTGCGTATAATTTACTATAATTTCATTCATTTCAGATATCGCACAAGTAATCACATGTATATTGTATATATATATGTACATGTATATATATTTTTTTGAGAGCATCACTGGAGAATCTCTTTTTGCATATCATTTAAATTTCGCTTTATTGGGATTTATTACTGACCGACTTTTCTTAATTTCTAATTTGAATACACAAAATTATGAATGGGATGTCCGCTGGGAGGGTGAACTGTTGGGGTTCCGGTTCGTTCCGTTGTCCGACGATTTCTAACGACAAACAAATACTGAACCTCCAACACGGCGGGCCACACACTTTTGTACGCTAAGCCCAACAGCGCGACAAGTGAGACTGTTTCAGTGTGTACGAGTATCTGTGTGTGCTGATAGCGAAACTGGTTTTTTGCTTGGACGCTGCCGCACACACCCACAAAATGATTGAGGGGAGGAGAAATAATTTGCAACAATATAGGCATATAATCGATTCCTTTATCTAAAAATAGTACCCCTTATCAATGAAATTGTGACTATTTTTTGTTGTCCTTTACTTAAATAGCTAGAAAATAGAATCACACCTTTAACATTTGTTTGATTGTAATTATACATTCCCTAATCGTATTTTAAAGCAAAGCATAACGAGAAATGAATACAGATATAGCTAGATATAACAGACAGATATAACTACACATCCAGAAGACCCTTGTTATGGAAGAACGGCAGCAACTGCCTCATCGCCTTAACGTAGTAGGGATTTTTGAAGCTCTTTTCTCGCAGAGCATCAGCCTCTGGTCCGACACCCATTAGCTTATCCATGTTGGAGTCCTTGTCGGAGGGAAAGAGAACGACCACCATCACACCGTTAGCCGTTATGGGACCTGAAAAGGGAATTGATTAAAGTCTAAAGACAAATATCGCTTAGAAATTATCTTTTAAGACTCACCCCACAAACCGTACTTCAACATCTGCATCTGGATATCCATCAATGAGGGAATGGGCTTCGAGTATTTAAGAATTTTCAGACACTCGGTCAGACGATCATGATAGATGCGAATGAAAAGATCAAATTCCTTGACTTTGATGTCCAGCGAGGCGGAGGTTGTGATCATGTACCACAGATCCTGGGCGGGAGAGCCCCATTTGCCCACCTGAAGATCCACAAATATTGTCCTGTCGATCTCTCCATTCTCCTTGTAGTTGAACATTATGTTGTTGGACCAGGAGTCGCCGTGGTTTAGCACATTAAACTCGCTTTCATCCACAAGACTAAGCTTACGGCCAGCGTCAAAGTACTCTGAGCCTGTCGTTTGCTTCTTCAGGTATATGTCCACATCGGGAAGTCCCCACTCGAGCATGGCCTTTCTGAATTGAGGTTCACGTAGTTCTCGTAAATTTGAAAATACCGCCCTATTTTTCTCATTAAAAAAGGATTCATAAAACTTCGAATCGTAGGGTCCATTGAGCAAACGATTGACCACCGAGGCCGCATGGAACTCTGCCAATTTCCGTAGCACACAACGCATGTGGGCCATATCGAAACCCTTGAGACGATCGACATTCCTGAAATTCTGACGACTCAGATCCTCAAAGACCAGAGTGATCCTCTCGGGTGTCTCTGCAATGTGTACGCACTTTGGGGCCAACTCAATGTCCACTCCCGCCTCCTTGTAGAGCCTCAAAAACTGCGGTATGTGGTCCTTGTACATATCCTTTTCCTTGGCGAAAAATCCCATCTGACTGATCAAGGCGCCGCCCTTGCTGGCATCCAGCTGAGTCTTCAGTATATACGATATCTTTTGCTCGTTGCCGTCTGAAAGAACTTTGGAAATGGGAGCTCTCTTGAAAGGAACCTCGCACTCACCTTTCAGCAGAATGTCAATGTGAACTCTGATCATGATGGAGGCATAGTTATCACCCGGCGCTGTAGCCGCAATGGGTGTGAAGCTAATGATCTTCTGAAAGCCAATCACATCCTGCTCGAGAATGGGCAGGAAGTAGTCCTCATTCACCCACTTGGGTATGTCCAGGTGTTCATTAGGATTCCCGTGTTTTTCTGCCATTATTTCACGAAAATTACGAAAGAGACTTCTGACCAAAACAAAACACAGCTAAATTTAGATATTATATAACACCAAAGCGATGCGGGGTGGCGAATTTTCTGTTGTGTTTCTATGAACAGTCAAACAGTAACTGAGAACGTGTGTCCAATAAGTATGTAGAGAGCTTCGGAATGGTTTGATAAAGACTTTGCAATATAATGCTTATAAACTGAAATGGTTAAGGGATTAAAGTTGCAGCTGAAGTAAGAGTTCACTCATTTGATAGTTTGAGTTTCCTATATTTAGAGAAATTGTATTAGCCTCAGCAAGAACAGTTTTCTGGGGGAATACGCGAAACCGTATCATCATTATGACATAGCCAAATCTGATCGAAGCAGGCAATTACACTTATAATTATGGGTATAGATTGTTTGTTTAAATTTTTCTTATATGTATGTGCTCTACGTATTCCTACAAAACGCATGTTGACATACGAACAAAGAGCATGTAAGTATTTGTTGGGCCGCAAATTAATTAAAATTCCAAACACTCAAGTGTTTCAATGCCAATGCCAGGCATACAATCAATCGTCTGTCGAGAGAGAGAGAGAGAGAGTTATGTACGCTACATAGTAGAACAGCAAACTGGGAAATAGAAATGGGATATAGTATATTTAATTGAATCCCGTCTAGTCATCATCCCACACTGGAACTATTTACGCCATGGGCGCATGAGATTTCAATTCAGGTTTGTGTTGGCCTGATTAATAATAAAAAAGAACTGAAACAGGTTCTTAAGTTTGTTGTGTCGTCAGAGATAAGGTTCCCATGCCACTCGACATGTATTCGAAAATGGGCATGATATGGCATGGGCATGAAAGAATGAACGTAGTAGCGTCGCCATGACTTTGTTCTTTTATGGTTGAAAGATGGGCGTGTGTGATTAATAATTTTATGTTAGCTCATAAAGAGAGGAACCATGGGTAGTCTAGTTATTTTTGTGTTTTAGAAATACCAGCATAATCGAAATATAATGGAATAGTGGTGAAATTATTGATACATGGGTACACATTACAATTTATAGAAATAGATAACATCTAGCACCAATTGAGCAGACCGCGATCATCCATCCAGGGCAGGATATCGTTCATGGCCTGAGTGTAATTGCGATTTACTAGGGAACCCTTTATTTTGGCTGCATATCGCTCGTTGACCTCGTCCTCCCATTGACTCATCATTGCAATGGGCAAGACCCGTGTCACCACCACATATGCTGCAGCAAGGGAATCATTAGATGGATCATTGAAACATAGGATCAATGTATGGATTATATGTCTTACCTGCCAGACCATTATTGTGCAAGCCATCACGTATCGTCTTCAGTTGCGGCAATCGCCTGCTGTAGTTGAGAATCTTGAGATTATCAATCAAATGGTAAAAGTAATACTGCACGAAATGATCAAATTTGTCCAGCTTGATCTCCTTTTGGGCAGAGGAGAGTATCGTATAGTACAGATCGTATGACTGAAGGAAGGAATAATGAATATTTAATGGGTGTAAGCCAATTGGGGAAAATACTAACAGGAGATCCGTATTTGACCACCTGATAGTCAATCAGAGCCGTGTCCTCCACATTGCCAAAGGCATCGAACTTCACCATCACATTGTTCACCCAGCCGTCGCAGTGGTTGAGGACACTAAAGTCCGCTGGCTGTTGGTTGTTCTGCTCTAGCATTCGGTCCACTAGGACATTCTCCTTGTTCATAAGCCGTTTGTGGAAACGTCCGCCCAGACTCGAGCGCCTGAGCTGCGACAAATATGGATCCGCATCGTTCAGTTTCTTCAGAATGATCTTGTTGTTCCGCGTGTACACCCCATCGGAAACCAGTTTGCTGAACATGCCGTGCCGCTCCACGTAGGCTGCTGAGGCGGCATGGAACTCGGCGAGTTTCTTCAGCACTGCCCTCATGCACACCATATCGAAGCCATCCTGCCGAGCCACGTTCTTGTAGCCCTTAGCCCTGAGATCCTCCATGAGGATATAGTGCACTTTGATACTATTGTCCAGCTTGAAGGCCCTCGGCCCCAGCGACACCGTCTTGCCCACCGATTGGAATAACTGTTCGAACTTTGGCAAAATGTTGTGGTACATCTGGTGCTCGCGGAAGAACAGCTTTAGGTGGGACATGATCTTGGCCTGAAACTTGCTGCAGTGCTGGGCCTTCAGCATGAACGAGATCTTCCGCATGGTCTGATTTCCCATGAGCACCTTCGCACGGATGGGCAGCAGAACGGTGCAGTTGCGGAATTGTATCTCATCTGTTGTGGGAGTAACATCCAGTATCTTCTCACCATCCTCCAACATGCCACGAATGGCTTGGTTCAGCGAGAGGGCATTCACCCAATCGGGCATTCTCTGGGCCTTCATTGCAGTTGATTTTTTTTTTATTTCTCTAATTTTGTAAGAACTTGCTAAATAAAAAATACACTTCTAACTGAAAGGACAGCAAACGAATCTCAAAGAATTTTGATATAGACTCAAAAGCCTACATGAAGATGTTGGAAGTAGAGCAATGAACGTCAATGGAACTTTAAGCAGGAGTAGGATAGAATCATTCAACAATCTTTTGAAAATATGCTCAAAAAATTAATCATTTGTGTATTTTGTAGCTATTGTGTTTTTTTGCCAAAGACTGTACAATTTGTGACTGAAATTTAATTATTAAATATACATTATTAGCAGCTTTAATTTTGGACACTAAATATAATCATTTCCAGTCGAGCAGGCCTCGGTTATCCAACCATGGCAGCAATTCCGACATCACCTGCACGTATTTGGGGTTCGTATACATGGCGACCTTCATTTTGGACGCATCATTCATGAAGCTTTCCATATCGGCATTGTTTGTTTTGTCAAGCATCACCACAGGCAGAACTTTGGATACCACAATGTAGGCTAACGAAACCCAAAAATTATTTAGCAAATAAAAAGGAGAGAAATCTCTTTGAATACTCACCAGCCAAGCCATGGCGGAAGAGGGCTGCATGGATGTTCCTGAGCTTGGGCAGGGGTCGGTGGTATTGTAGTAGCTTCAGGTTTTCGATTAGATTATCAAAATAGAATCGCACCAGATAGTCGAACTTGGCCGTTTTTAGCTCTGGGGCAGCCGAGGACAAGATAAGATAATACAGATCAATGGCCTTTCGTGGGGGAGAAGAAAGCAAATATAAAAATCTTCGAAGACATGGAAATTCATATGTGATGCCTACCGGACTGCCGTACTTTCCTACTTGAAAGTCAACAAACAACGTCTCCTTGATGGTGCCAAAAGCATCGTGCTGGAACATTACATTATTCGCCCAACAATCACCATGGTTCAGGACATTGAACTCCCTGGCATTGAACCGATGATCCTCGAACAGACGATCCACCAAGTAGTTGTCGCTATCAGCCTGTAAATTAGACGATAAGTTAAATTTAATATTAAATATTTCTATATAGTTCCTGGGAACTCCATCTTTCAACACACCAACTTTTCGTATATCTTCTCAGCGTTCTTCCACTTCTTGAGCTGTGAGAGAAAGGCTCCGGAGGCAGTGAGCTCCTGCAACAGCTGTCGATTGGCCTCGCAGTACACTCCCACCGTGAATTCTTCCCCGAACAAGCCATGCTTCTCCACATAGCACGCGGAGGCCGCATGGAAGGCGGCCAGCTTCTCCAGAACCCTTTGCATGTGAATCAAATCAAGACCCGCCAGGCGGTTGGCATTCTTGAAGTTCTTCTTCTGCAAGTCCTCCAGCAGGATGTAATCCACGCCCAGATCGCGGTCTACCTTGAAGGCCTTGGGGGCAAACTGAATAGTCTTTCCGACATCCTCGTAGAGCTGCTCGTACTTTGGTATAATCGAGTGATACATCAGTTCCTCCTTGTAGAAGAGGTTCCGCCTGCTCAGAATGGCGGCTATCACTTCGTTGCTGGGCTCTGCCTTAAGCACAAAGGACAGACACTTGGTGGTGTGATCTGTACGAAAGAAAGGATCGGTTTATTCCCAGATCATCGTAGGTGGAAGAAAACGAAAACTTACCAAACAACTCCACATCCACCAGCAGCCGGAGGAACAGGGAGGAGTAGTTCTCGCCAGCACTGCTGCCATGCTCTGGCGTAACGGAGATGATTTTCTCAAAGTCCCCGATCTGTGCCCTCACCGCCTTCTCCAGCGTGATTTTTGACAGCCATTCTGGCAGATTGGTGGGAGGAGCAGGCGTAGCTCCATCGTGTCCATTGGTAGTCGCAGACATGTTCGACCTGTCGAAGATTATAGCGTTAATTCCTGTCAATAAATTTATAAAATTTATATAAATAATAACGGTTATCAGCACTTAACCACACATAGGCGGCACTAATTGCTGTTTGCTTTGAAGATCGTAAAATTTAACCCATCCCATTCCTAGTTACCTTTTTCATGCATTATAACTTGTTATAGTTATATAAGGATTACTGAGTCGGCAATTATCAAAGTGTAGTGACATAATGTTATAGAATCAGTGCAGAAAAATATATATAAAAGGGGCATGTCAGAAATCTTTTGGTTTCTAATAAGCTCTACAATAAAAACCTCTGCATTTAATCTATACGAGTACACACAATCAAGTACACATCATTCATATTTTTGTCAAGAGTTTTTTCCGAATCAAGAACCATTTAGTGCAGGTTTTAATAGAGAAGAACACTCAAACTTAAGTATGCATAAGTGCGTCCATATGAAGGCAGACAAATGCAAAGGTAATAAATATAAAATAATATAAATATAAATTCATGAGAATCATGACTAATGTAATATAAAATAATTGGGCCTTTATTTGCAATCGGGGTAATTACCGAACTTTCATTGATAAGGTAATTATCAATCCAATTGTTATTTGATGAAGGAAAATCATAAATCAGGTCACATGTCAGTTCTAGGAACATGCACACACGCTAAAGCGATAATATTACGACACCCATAGACGCTACGGTACCTTTTTTATAAGAAAGGAAAACCAAACAGCGCACAGATCACCCAACTGTTATCCTTTTATAAGGATAGTTCATTCGGATTATTCACAATATTCACTCTAGAACCATGGTTCTTATACTACATTTCGGTTACCATCTGATATTATTTTTAGATGTTTTCAGACCTGCTCTGCTAGCACTCAACACATCGTTATGACCGTATTAGGCACTAAAACAATTTCCATGGATTCCGCGAATGTGTCACCCCAGTTATGAAGATAGTTTTGGACGTGCAAACCTCTTTCCTTAGTGGTAGATGGAGCGCTTCGTGGTGATAATTCGAGCAGCTCCCGATTGACATCAGTCCCGGGCGACAGTCGATTTGAAAGTACGAACACCGAGATACGGTGACAGCCGCTGTTGCCCCGATTTGGCTATAAGTTAAGAAATTCCTTATCACCTGCATTTGATTGAAGTTTATTTTGTAATTCAATTCGCAAAAACCTGCAAAAAGAGTCGGCAATCACCCGTACGCCGGCGGTTGAAGAGGGATTTGAGCGGGTAGTGATGTCTATCTAAACATTTGATATGGAACGAAATGTCGTCTATTGTTTGATTGATAACAGAACAAAAAACCTGTTCTCGTTTCAATTTCCATGTCTTTATCGTGTGCTCATGTTTATCTTTGCTCCTGCCATTCGCTCTAATTATTTTCAGATACTTTATTAATTGCTGTGTTCGTCAGCGCACTCTGATTCAGTGTGCGACATGTGATGGGTAGAAGCCCCAAAATGTTCCTCGAGGTTTGAAGTGGTGGATCGGATCTCTCGCATGTCAACTTAGAACATTTGGTAATCTTTAGAGACTAGCATTTGCATGTTAGACTACTGTGCTCCTCGGAGCTATCATTCAGTTCAGTTGTCTTGGAATGCAAATTAGAGTCTTGTTCCTCATCGATAGCGTTGGCACAACATAACCAACATACATAGTTCTTGACTGCATAAGATATCTTCTATTTCCGCGTATTTTATAAGAGGAATAGCTGAATCAATTGTTCTTATCACTCGCAAAGCACTCAGTTAATAGTATTATATAATATATAATTATAATAAAAGTCAAAGGTCCTCCCCTTTTACAGGGAATTCCTTTAGTGTGCCAATTCAAGAGCTTAGCCAAGAAAAAATAGAATTAATATTCTTCTTAAAGCAATAATTTGAGTGACAACATCTTATTCATTTGCATTATCGTTCGGATCAAGGAGCTGAGGAGGACAGAGTACAGATTCGCATGAATTTATCTATGAAAAGGTATATTATATTTATTACCTTTACATTTGTCTGCCTTCATATGGATACACTTATGCATACTTGAGTTTGCGTGTTCTTCTCTATTTACAGTACAGTTTATCAAGAGCTTTTCCAAGAGAGAGAGTAAGAGAGAGCTTTCTGCTTACCAACACACTATTTGAGTAGCTGCATATGGAGAAGGTTCGTCTTTTATATTGTGGGTATTTGAGTATTTTCAAGTTTTCTATCCCAGTAGGAAATATAACAGATCATAGACCCCACTGGTTACCTTCTGCAGTTGTAGGTTCTCGAAGTAGGAATTCCGGTGCTCTGGGGCCCTCGATTCATTGGAAAATTGAAGTTTTGCGAATTGGACTTGTACACCACGTACTCGTCGAGTGCATTAATCTCATATGCCTTGGCCCCGAACAGCGGAATAACATGCGGAAAGACATCAATACATCTCCAGCACAAACATGTTGATCTTCTTGCGGATCTAGAAGCTTTTTTGCTAAATGCTCAAATCCATCGCTAGAAATAGAGAGAACCAACAACCTGCTAGCTTTATCAAAAGCACAGCCAGAAATTTACGTCGAGCAAAAGATCAGTAAAGAAAAGCTTTTGGATATTTCTGAATATAGATATTTCTTAGAATAATAATTTGGAATTCACAGGTACATTTTTTGCATCATTGTTATTCAAAGTAATTAAATTTATAGAATCTGTCCAGCAAAATTGGCTTTTCCTGCCTTGATTTTCAGAAAATGAGCTGATGAGCTGATCGAAACGAAGTATACACCGACAAATCATTAATGAAAACATATACCTAAACCATATATGTACATTTGCTGAAATCGGCTATTTTTAAGAACATATTCTAGATATTTTCTAGAACTTTTTACAAGAAGTTTTATTTTCGTCTCCTGCCCCACGATATTGATAACATGGTTGGGCTTTCGTTTAAAAAGTGCATCTAATTACTATAAAATCATAAACTATAGGTACAGCGATATCACATTATTGTAATCTTTCGAGCCTTTTAAAGACTCTGTGAACTTGAGTTTCGTGGTGGGCTGAGAGTTTATGCAAATATGCAAATCTTTCATTAATTATATTCCATGGCCCCACGATGCTGTAGCCATGGCAAAAGGACCTCCACATGCTTTCTGAATCTGGTATTGGTGAACATAGACTTCTTGAAGCTACTGTCTTCCTGGCTAAGAAGCTTATCAAAGTCACCATTGTCATCCACAATGGGATCCAGTAAAACAAATCCCATTATAGATGTGCAGCATACCAAACCTGACAGATGTAGGATTTAATCAATAATTTGAAATAATCCCATTTGATGAAATTACTTACCCCAACCACTGTGCTTGGACAGATCGTTTCGGATGCCTCTCAGCGTGGGCAGAGGCTTTGAATATTTCAGCAATTGGAGATGCTTAACGAGTTCCGAATGATAGAACCAAATGAAGTAATCAAATTTTGATGTTTTTATGTCCAAACTTGTTGACGATATGAGAAAGTAGTACAAATCCTGAGATAAATAAGATGATTAGCTGGCAATTGTGATGGAATTAGAGTGGAATATTTACCTGTGCTACTGATCCCCACTTCGGTAGTTGAAGATCCACGAAATATGTGTTCGATATCTCATTTTTCTCGTTGTACTGATACATGATGTTATTGCACCAACCATCGCCATGGTTCAGGGCATTGAACTCATCAGGATTCGATTCGATTATTTTAGTCGCTATATCATCCAGCTTTTCCGAGATACTGAGCTGTAGAGACATTTTTGGATAAGTTAATAAGATATTCATTGAAATTTACTTTGATATTCGGCCTACCAAATCTTTTAAGTATGTTTCGCGTCCCTCATAGTGCTCTATGTACTTCAGCAGCGACTTCA